>NC_091825.1:35487500-36687500 GCF_038994185.2 Dermacentor albipictus
CATTCTAGTAATACGTGCTCAATTGTCTCTATGTTGCGACAGTTATCACAGTATGGGCTAGTGGTAAGTCCTATGCGGTACAGATAATTGTTCGTGTATGCCACGTTCAGTCGAAGACGATGGTACAATGTCTCTAAGTGTCGAGGAAGTGGTCGTGGAATTTTTGGTCTCATTTCTGGGTCAATGTAACGTAGGAAGTTGTCTTGGTGAAGCGGCAGATTCAAGATGCGGTCTTTTTCTTGATAGGCATATTTTTTTGCCATGGTTGAAGCGTCGGCTTTTGTAAAATATGTTCTTCTGAATTTGCGGTATTGGAGTCCATTTCTGGCAGCTTCGTCCGCTCTTTCATTTCCCGAAATGCCGGCATGGCCAGGTATCCACTGGAACTTTATGCAATGCCCAGCAATCTTAGCCCTGTGGTGAAGATAAGCAATGTCAAATGCTGCTGGTTGATTATTGCAACGCTTGTGCCGGTTCCATATACTTTGTAGGGCTGCTTTTGAGTCTGTGAATATCACCCATGTCTTTGTCGGCTGCTGTCGAAGTATATACACAAGGGCCTCCTTAATGCCATAGAGCTCCGCTGAAGTAGATGATGTCGCTCGCTCAAGACGAAACGAGAATCGTTGTCCTGTAGAGGGAACAAAAAGTCCGCATGATGAACGATGTGGAGTTGTAGAGCCATCTGTGAAAATGTGCGTTGCGGCTGCGTATTCTTTGTGCATATATTCTAAAGCTATCTGATAAGTCGCTGCTTGAGGCATTTTCTTTTTCGCACTGATTCCAGGTATGTATGGCACGATTTCCAGTGGGGACAGTGTCCATGGTGAAATGTTTCGCGGCATAATTTGTGACGCCTGAGCAGGAATCGAAATAGATATGCTTCCGACGGCCTGCCCAAAGCTGGATGTAGCACGGGTTCTGGAAATATCCTTTAAAAAGTGATTCTTCGTATGAATGACGTGGCGGAGGTGTATCCGAAGTGTCTCCTGCGAACATAGCACTTCCAGAGGCAGGCATCCGGCTTCTGCTACAGTCCCTGAGCGGGACGACCCCTTCGGAAGGCCAAGACATACGCGAAGGCAGTTGTTTCGTGCTGCCTCGAGTTTTCTCTTGCTTGTGGGAGACACTTTGTGCAGGATCGGGAGGTAGTATCGTAGTGTTCCGTCGACGTAGGCCTTATGGAGGAGCACCATTGATCGACAGTTGCTGCCCCACTGTGATCCGGCTAAAAATCGGAATACGTGCGACGCCGAGGAAATCTTCTCACTCAATTTTTTCACTTGGGGCGACCATGTGAGGTTCCTATCGATCGTCACTCCAAGAAACCTTTGCGTCTTGACGTATGGAAGGGCGCGACCACCCAACACTAGTGGGTATTTTTCCATACGCCTCCGCGTGAAAGCCATGGCAACGCTTTTGTCGGGGGACAATTTCAGACCCTTTGGATTTAGGTAGGCCGATATATTTGCTAGCGCTCTCTGGAGGCGTTGTTGGGTGGTACTGCGGGAACGCGCCGCACTCCAAATGCAGATGTCGTCCGCATACAGTGTGATTTTGACGCCAGGGGGCAGGTTTCTTTTCAGATGGATGAGGACTAAATTAAATAATATCGGGCTTAACACAGCTCCTTGTGGCACTCCCTTCTCGACGGCATAAAGCGCTGTGGGGCCATCCGGGGTACACATGAAAAGTCGGCGTCCTTGAAGATAGTCTGCAATCCATGCGTAGAGCCGTCCTCCAAGACCAAGAGTTTCCAAAGCGTCAAGTATCGCTGTATGATAGACCGAATCATATGCTGCATGAATGTCTAAAAATAATGCAGTAGGTATGTTTCCAGAGACCAATTCCTCTTCAAGTGATGAAACCAAGGCAATGACATTATCAATTGCGGATCTATTTTGCCGGAAGCCATTCATTTCCTCCGGGTAAACTTTTGCAGTTTCCAGGAACCAATTTAGTCGTTTGTAGATCATTTTTTCGAATAGCTTCCCTACGCAGCTAAGCAGAGATATGGGTCTGAAGGAGGCGTAATGCGTTGGCTGCTTTGATGGTTTCAATATAGGAATGACTTTCGCAAGCTTCCATTCCGTAGGAACCTCCCCAGTTATCCATGAGGCGTTGTAGTACTCCAGAAGGCGTAGGCGAGATGTGTGGCATAGTTTTGCGAGCGCTTCATAACTCACGCCGTCATGGCCAGGTGATGATCGCTTGTTTACGTCGCTGATTGCTGCCGTGAGCTCTTCGATGGTGAATGGTAATTCTAAGTCAGGAAGGGTAGCTCGAGGTGGACTAGGCTGACGACTTGCAATTTGCCGCAAAGGTTGTGCCCCGTTGGAAAGGAGCCTGGGCCGCTATTTTGTAGCGATGCCTTATGCCTTATTCTATGCTATTCTTATCATCCACCACACACGGCCGCCTGATCCCGTTGATAATGTGGGCAGACCGTCGCTCTGACCACTGGCCAAGCGCGAAAAGCCTGAAAAGGCATAGAATCGGAAAAGGCATCGCTACAAAATACCGGCCCTGCAGTACTGCTCTGCCACCTCTTTCAGGGATGCGCGCTCATGTAATGAGAGGGCGATAAAAGGATAAAGCTGTTGCGGCTCTTTGCGAATGCCTCTGACGACTCGCCAGATTTTGCTCAGCGGTTGTCGTATGTCCAGTGTCCCACAAAAGTCCCTCCACCTTTTTCGGTCCAGTTTGGTGAGGTAGCGTCGTATATGCCTTTGTGCCCGTCGACAAGTTCTGAGGTCTTCGATATTCTTAGTACGTAGAGCCTTCCTTTCGGCACGCCTTCGAATGGCACATAACCTTTCAAATTCCTCGTCGTTTGTTGGTACATTACAATGCTTAGTGGCAGAGCGGGTACTTTGTTTGAGGCAATGAGCTATTGTCGGTATTATTTCTGTATTTGTAGTCGAGGCTGTGATTCCTTTGTCTACGGCTGCTGTGTAAGCTTCCCAGTCTACCGACTTCAGTTTCACTTTTCTGGGCGACGTCCGAAAATGAAGAGCAGAGATTAGGATCGGGTAGTGATCACTACCTCGAGTCTCGAAATCTGTACACCATCCGAACATCGGGGCCACTTGACTTGATACGAATGTGATGTCAATGCAGCTAACAGTCATCGGATTTTTCAGGTACGTTATGCTGCCATCGTTCAAGGGCTCTATATTGTATTTTTCAAAAAGCTTCGCCAGCTTGGCACCCCGACCACATGTATGTGAACTGCCCCAGATCTCATTATGTGCGTTGAAATCGCCACAAATAATATGTGGCGACTGAGTGTTTGTCAACAAGTTTTCCAATCTGGTCACGTCGAAAGGTGATCCTGGTTCCAAGTAGACGCCGATTAGGGTAAACACTTTGGATGCAATCACTGTGGTTGCGCAAATATATTCGTTCTTGTCATGTGGTGTTACGTCAATCGCAGAGGCAGGTATGTCGTTGCGAAATCCAACGAGCAGTCGGCTAATTCCATTTTGTCGCCTTGAATGATGAAAATAATACCCCTTTATCCTAAAGTGCTCGTCGACGCGAGACTCGGAAATGACTAAAAAAGGGAATCGGTACACTCGCGTAAGATGCCTAAAGTCTGCTAACTTCGAGCGCAATCCGCGAGCGTTCCACTGGAATATAGTACATGTGCGGAAGTGTTTGTTGGTGGACACCGCTTGTGAGACGATTGTTGGCGAAGCCATCGTTGCTACTGTGAAGAATCACGGCTTTGCGCCGTGAAAGAAGACGACACTAGCGGTTCCAAAGCCAGGATGGCCTCTACTTCAGGGATGCTCTTAAACGATGGGCTGGCACGGAGAATAGCCTTGAGTGCGGCGAACATCATGGGAATCAGCACACTTGATATCTCATTTGCAGTGCTACCATCTAACGACCTTTCTTGGTTCTTCCTGTTCTTCTGCTGTGACCTTGAGGACACTTGTTGCTGTCGTGGGGTTGAGGTTATATCACTTGAGGGCATTGATGGATTCGTTGCAGTTGAAGGCCTTTGCTGGTTTTCTTTCACGACTGAGGCGTAGGACTTTTTCAAAGTCGTGTCGCTGCGCTGCACCGTGTCGTGGTGCTTTTGGTTTATAGATGTATACATCACATCCGGATTCGGTGGGGGTTCTCGTCGTTTCCGTACTTTTCCTTGGATTTGCTCCATAGTCCGTGCAAGAGTGGCTGATTTCTTTTTAGGACACCCTCCGTATGACGCAGCATGCTCAGCTCCACAGTTTGCACACCGAGGCTGGGAACGTGACGTGCACTCCTTATGCGTATGTGGACCAGCGCATATCTTGCAGCGGATGGGGCCTTTACAATATTTCGCTATATGTCCGTGTCTTTGACATCTGAAACATTGAGTAGCAGACCCCATGTATTCCGTCACGGGATAACTGCAGAATCCAAGCGACACTCGGTTTGGTAAAGGGGCGTCCTTAGCGAATTCCAGGATGACCGAGCGTCTTCGGGTTTCCGTTACTACGCCATCTTCGTTAGGGACGTAGAAAACTTGCCTTTTAGCAGATATGACGCCTTGTTCGCTCAAATACTCCTTGAGGTTGTCATCTGAGTACTCAACAGGAACGTCCTGTATCCTCCCGTACGTGGCAGAGTAGGAGTATGGAACTCGAGCTTCTACAGGAATGCCCGATAGATCTGTCACTGTGAGGAGACGATTGGCTGCGGGAAGTGTAGACACTGTCACCATGAGGCTTCCATCCTTGTTGAGACGGTGGCTGAGTATCTTTTCTTGGGCTGTTGTCACGACCGCAGAAGCCAGAAGATTTGGGTTTACTTTCCATAAGCTGCTGTCAGGCTGAGTTGGCTTGAATATAACAGGAACACCTGCGGCTCTTTTCTTTTTGTAAGAGACAACAGTGAAGGCTGTCTGATCCATCTCTTCGTTGTCTCCTGCAGATTCTCTTGTGTCGATGTCATCTTCACGTAGCCTTTTCCTTGCTTGTTCATCTTCTCCGTGGTCTACAGAAGCAACGTGCTGACCTGATTGCTGATTGCTTGCGACGGATGCCATCAGAGCATCACGAAGGGCGGCCGACGGCGGAGGCTCGCCTCGCTGCTTCGGTCCGGTGCGCTTCGGGAGCCGCTTGCTGTGCTTCTCTCGCAGGACGGTGACCCCCAGACCGGCGTTCGGTGAAAGAGGTGCACAAAGAGTAAAAAGGAGCTCTACACTTGCTAAAAAAGACTTAAAATTACAGACGGGCGTTCGGAAGCGAGCCTAGCACTCGTCGTCTTCGTCTTCCTTCGCCGCGTTACGTGAACGTCACCGTGTAGGTGTAATGTTGCCGTGATAATTGCAGTGAACCCAACTGACGTCAAAAAAAAAAGTTTATTGAAGAGAGGAAGATGTCCGCTGGAGAAGAAGAAGAAGAAGTGTATCTGTTCGGTCACTGTTTTTGTGCGGTGCTCTGAGTTTTCTGCTTTTTGGACATTTACGGCTACCATAAACGACGATTGACCAACAAGACATCGGGCGAAGGTTCAACGAGCCAGGTGCCTTACAGGTACGACATTTCTTTTTTGAGAACCTGGCTATTACCCTGCCGCTACGGTGGTCGGAAGCCGAGAACATCGTCACGAGCCTTATGCTCGTCCAAACGTAACAAGCCATATGAATGATGCTACGGGCCGTAATGAAAAGCCTGGGGTATTGCAAGCGTCACAAAGCTTCATAAAGCCTAAAGCCGGCACGTTTGGTTCTCCACAACTCGGAATCAGCTTCAGGGAATTCAGGAATAATGGCTGACGGTGAATTCGAGAGCAAGAAGCCTCGCCTAGAAGACAAGTACGATGACACAACATCGAATTATGAGTGAAGTGATGAAGAAGAAATGGGTGAAGACGCACCATTTATTTGGTCACGTACAAGAAAAAGCGAGCCGAAGGCATTCCGGTTGTCTTTCGCCTAAGTGAAGGTACTACCTTTTGGCAAGTAAATCCAAACCGAGTGTCTGCCGAAATAGTTTCCGCTGCCAAAGAAAAAGGGCAGTCTTTCAGGACGAACAGAGATGGAAGTTCCAGCGTCAGCGTTGCTTCCTTAGCGTCGGCGAAACGCCTTTTGATGCTCTCAAGTGTAGGGGGCCTGGAAGTCAAGCCCTTCATCCCAGAGTCATACACGCGAAACGTTGGCAAAGTAAAGCATGTGCCTCTGCAGTATACAGACGAACAACTCCTAGACTTCTTGAAAGACGCAGGAGTTATATCGACACGCAGACAGATAAGGTATTCCCGCCAAGAAGATGGAGCTGTACAGTCACATCCGCTTCACACGATAATTCTGACTTTCAGAGACGATCGCCCTATTCCAGGAAGAATTTACTTGGGTTTCACCAGTCACCCTGTCGAGGAATACCTAGGACCAGCACTTCGCTGCTATAATTGCCAGAGATTTGGGCACATGGCGAAAACCTGCCGTAGCACACGTCGATGCAAAATTTGCTCAGAGGATCATGACCACAAGGAGTGCAAGTCAGTTCTTCAACCTAAATGTGCAAACTGTGCGGGGAACCATGCCGCCTCCTTCTCAGGCTGTCCTCAGAAAAAAGCAGCGGCACAAATGCGTCGACATGAGCTCATCCATGGAAGACAACCGCGACGCAATGAACCCGCCCCAAACCTTGAGATTGTTCATCCAGTGCCAGATCACCCACCTCAGCGGGCACCGGAACCACCACAGCCAAGAGCACCAACAAGCTATTCCTCCTCTAGAGAACAACCAACAGGGCAATCAAGAGACCAATCAAGAGGATCACAGTCAAGTTCCCAGTCTTATGCATCAGTGCTACGGAAACCCAGACGACAACAGGCAGAAAGTAATACACAAGAAAGCTCCAGTACTCGCACACATTCCTCTCAGCGACCTCACTCATCTACTGCAGAAGTAACACCAGCTAATAGCGAGCATACCACAGCATCGGTGACACAACTGATTTTGCCAATGCTTTTCGCAGCTCTTAAGGCAATCCTATCTGCTCTGCCGGAAGCAAACAACCTACCAGAAGTGAAAGCCTTGTTACCTCTAGAAGCACTATTGTGTCAACAATCCGGGCCCGAACTGCGGCAGGCACTACATGAATAACCACTACAAAAATGTCTCCATATTTCAGTGGAATGCCAACAGTCTTCGAAGGAAGTGTGCTGACTTTCGTAAACTACTTGTGCAATACAACTTCCCAATACTTTGTATTCAAGAGGCGGGAATCAATGACGACTTTCGCCTCTCAAATTATGTGATATACAAGACTTCTCGTCAAGGTGCTGTGAGCAGAGTGCTCCTGTGCGTCAGAAAGGACCTACCATCTTATCAAATTCAGTCCAGTGATTCAGACTTCCCGGAATTCATCGCATGTAAAGTATCCTTTGGCAAGCTCTGTATAACAGTGATTAATCTATATCTACAACCTTCAAACCGCATTTCAGTAGAAGCGCTAGTGGGTATCTTCAAGATAGCTCATTCTAATGTATTTATATGTGGCGACTTCAATGCACACAACATCATCTGGGGCAGTGATCATTGTGATGCACGGGGTAACGTTATAGAGTGCGCCATAGATAAATGCAACTTGACTGTTTTAAACGATGGGTCGCCAACATTCCTTCCCGGATATAATTACTCAAGCTGCATAGATGTTACCCTGTGTTCACATGATCTAGTGAATGGTGTGGGATGGACAACAGATATGGAAACGCGCGGAAGTGATCATTTTCCCATCCTTGTTAACCATCCTAGCATGTACTGTGATATCAGGCGTTACAGCAGACTAACCAACTGGCAAGCTTTTCAGTACCGCCTAACGGATCAAATTAATCAACATGCAACAGTGGAAAAATTTACAGAATTTTTGCAGGACAATATGAACATATGCACAAGGAAGGTCCCAATTCCAAAAGATTATGCTGCAGTTGACGGAGAATATGAACACCTAAGAGCCATCCGACGCCGATCCGAAAGAGCTTACCGACGGAGCGGAAGTTTAGAAGCATACAGAAATGCTCAGAAAATACACAATGTAATGCGCAGACGAATGGAAAATCTAGGCAAACGGCGCTGGCGCGACTTCTGCGGCACGCTGTCTCCTCACACGGCTGTCCCACGAATTTTTCTAGTAATTCGTTCTTTAAGCGGACCTGTAACACAGAGCTTCCCATTTCGTGCTCTCGCTGTAGCACGGGACACGTGTGAAATAATAGTTGCAGATGAATTTTGTGAGCTTATTTCCAGACCTGGGGTGCTATGCAGGATGCGTCGAGTTTGGCGAAACTCGGGATCTTCACGAGCTCTGGCGACACCCCAAGATGAAAGCACGAATGGTACCGAGACACAGTTTATCTTTCGACAAGCCTACAGTTTCATTGGTTTATCAAGGTTCACTCTGGCTGGCTATCATTCCTTGGGCGTTGCCTTCTGGGCGGTCGACAAACTGGGGCTCACGTGATCATACCGTCGGTGCATGGTCGTGCCTTCTTTCACTTGTTTGTCGTTCCACCGAGTGCATTACATACAGAAGCAAGTTGTAAAACAAATGCATTTAGTACAGTATTATTAGTTACTTTAACGTGGTTTAGAAGCCTTTTTGAAGCCTACGAGATGTGCACTGAATGCGCCTTAGACTAATTTGTAATTTAGTGCGCTTCGCATTATACCACGAGGGAACGCTGTAGTGGCGTCATCACATCCATTCAACGGGCAAGCATGGCGGCTAAGCATCAGAGAGGCCCGGTGTAAACAAACCCGTACAACGAGCTTGCAGTGCGCGACGTAGTGATCAGGCTCGACGATGGCCACTATTTCTTGGATAGTTCTGTTCCTCCGTGGGCAATCTTCCCGTGCACACGGTAAGACTGCCAATAGCTTCGGCGATTTTACAGATCGCAACGCGCACCTACTGTTCACGGCGAAGTGCTGAAGAAACAACTTGTCCGGTGCTGCTTCTGCGAGTGCGCCGAGTTCCTCCACTCTGCGTGACTGCGAGCGTCACGAACATTACATAGTGTAGGCAAAAGGCAGACATCCTATATAGCGACGACGCGACAAGGAGGTGGTACCGACGATGGATCTCGCTACCAACACACTGAAGGAGACATCGACAAACTGCAGGTAAGTATATTTCTACTGTTTCATATTTAGCATAATAAGAGTGCACGGATTAAGTCACTTTCGTAGTAACGAACTGAATGTCTAGCAGCTTAAAGAAGGCAGTGAGAACCAATGAGTGTTCGTGCTTTTACATGCAAGTGGGCCCGCGAAAATACGGAAAAGATGAAGGTAACCTTCACTAACTTGGTGAGATAACAGAAATTCATGAGTGACATTAAGCCAGAAAATTTATGGAAGAGTATCTTTATCCAAGTGAAATATCAATAGCAAGTACTGATATAAAGCAGGAAACTTATACAAAAATTTCATGGGTTGAACAGCACATGGAAGGCATTACCGAATCGTGATCGCCACGTGACCGATATCCTTGAAAAACGTCTAGAATCATTGCATTCCACCGGTTATGCAATATGGGACATAAACCTGGAGGTTCACAAAGAAACTTGAGATGTCAAGGACTGTGCAGAAAGCGAAGTAAAAAAAATTGTTGGAGATAGCATTAAGGCAGGAAGACAGTGGCGTAGCAAACCATGGCAAATGATATGCTAGTTGAGATTAAGAAGAAAGAAAGGAATCGGCAGGCAGGCCATGCACGTATTCGATCACTTGTTGCCAATTCATATCAGGTGATTACATAAGCATGACAGAATGGATGTCAAGGAGAGAGAACCACAGCCGAGGATGGTAGAAAGTTGCGTAATGGGACAAAAATATGATGTTTGTAGGCATAGGATGCAATCAGCTCGTATAAGACGGGATTGTAGGGTGAGGCATTTGTTTTGCAGCGAACAAAAATAGGTGTGTGGTGCTGACAGTAGAGACTCGTGAAGGTGCAGTGCCACCTCAGCTGCTGGCACACTAATCAACATGACAATTGGCTCTGAAAAAGAAAACTACAGTTATGAAAAATAAAGCAACGTTGTCCCAACGCATTGTTTTATTATGCATACTACACTAGAGGCTTCCACAGTTAAGGGCACTTAGTACTAATAGTGTAACGAGCATTTTTCTTTGTAAATAAAGGTTTGTATGCGGCTGATTCATTCCAATACACTTTTTTGCAGCAAAACATTCTGCTGCTGGAGGCACTCAACTGCCTGGTGGCAGTAGGCGAGCGCCAGGCACGTGCTCTTGAGAGTGTGGCAGAGGTCGAGAGGGCTGCTCTGCAACAGTAGTATCGGTGCCCTCACCGCTCTCCTGTTGAGCCCACGGAAGGCACCTTATAAAGGAGCTTTCAGTTTAATATTTTGTTTATTATTCAAGAACATGAATAAAATTATTGCAGTAAACATTCTGCTGTGCATATTAGGAGACTTGTAACATGCACTTGGTGTCCCTTCAATATAGGCAGAAACGTAAGACAACCTGTGCCACTCTTGGACCATGTAAATAAAAAATACACCAATGCAGCATACACGTCATTGTGCTGTTTGTTCTTTCTATGTGCAAGAATACAGTGCGTGTTGATTAGCCACAAGATGAACGGTGTGTGTAATTCACAATGAAGACAGGAAACAGCAGGAGCTTAATAATGCTATCACCTATAGACTGCGCATATGACTGCAACACTCCCCGATTCAAATGTGCCATTACATGCATGTTCGATACCACATATTCTTTAACATTGTCTTATAATTGCATGTACCATATTTCACACATCTTAAGCCCTTGCATAGCACACTTCTGATGTATCCATTTCATAGGCCAAGTAATTGTACACTTTGTCCTTTTGTGTTGTGTGAAAAGCAGCAGCCTTTACAGTCATATAAAACTTCAGACGACAGGAGAGGCCCCACCCAGATGACCAAAGCGCAGCAGCTGATTGCTAACACGTCTAAAGAAATAGTCCCTCTCCAACGAGCAGGTATTAGTCTGTCCGGCGGCACGATGTCAGTCTAGAGTGTGTGCCCATTGGTGCAGGCTTGTGTTCACCTGCCTTAAAGTGCAGATTCCGCAGCCTCCTAAAGTTGTATCCGACTATAGAAACACGTAATGCTTTGCACCAGTTGCATAGACTTCTGCAACTTGATAGCACACAATGATCAGGAGCAGAAATCTATAAAGGCATCCAAGCAAAGCTGGCTGGCCACACTTCCATTATGAGGGGCTGGAAAAGGTCTCGCCAAATATTCCCATGACATCCTTGAAAAAGAGGTGGTGTTTGGCACTTCTTTAGAATCAAAAACAGATTACACTGAATGTTGTGTAGCACGTCAAAACAAACCGACCTTGGTTATTTGCACAGCATGTAATGGGAGGTTGTGCTTCACATAGGAAACCAACTGCTCTGTCGAGTACAATATTGAGGCCGGTATGGCACCTATTATGTCAACAGTGCCTATATACGAATTACACTTTTCACAGGCCATTGATTTCACCATTATTTTTGTATGATGGTTCTTTCAATCAGTGCTTGTATTACATGAGCAGGCGGATTTGAAAGCAAAGGTTTGTTTGCAAACCTTCCGACTTCCATAATTGTGTGGCAATGCACTGGCATGTTGTCGAATAGCTCACACTTCCTCGGTCCTGCACCAAAGAAGCCCAATGCTCTAACTGAAGTTGGATCGCACAACAATTCAACGGCACACAAAGAAGTGTAACACACACAGCAAAGCATTCTGCTGCGTGTATTTCTCTTTGTGTCCCGTCAAATTGTTGTGCAATTAAACTTCAAGCTTCGATACCAATACACCGTCTTCAACCTCACCAATACTCTAGTTATTAGGCCACAATGGTGCACATCTTTGAAATTTCGCAACACAAATTAGCTCTCCAAAAAATCACAAATGTTAAATTTTGCAGCACAGCTGTATGTATGCACGTGCCATATTCTTTACCACTGAACTCACAGAAATCAAAGAGGCAAGCATTAACCAGCCTTGCTGCTGCCGTTACCATTATCATCATGACACCAATGGAAAGACAGTGCCACGTTTCAGTAAAGGGAGTGCTGGAGGGAAAGGTGTGACAGCGAGGGCTTACAATAAAAATAACATTTACGAGACATGTTCAATGCCAATATATGCTGCACGTCGCTCAGCCTACTTTGGCATTGCGGCAAGCGTTTACTCGTTTGGGCATAGACACGTTTTGTGTAATCATTGCTCTAAAGCTGTACAAATGGTCTATTTGCTCTGCAATTTTTATTTTTATCATGGTGGGTTAAAGACCCACTTTTAATTGGCATCTGCACCACATTTCTCCCAATATGTAATTTTGCCTTGGTGGTTCATGACATCTTCATGTAGAGAGAGTTCTGCAAAGTATCAGATGTGCATTGTTCTACTGCTTAAGAATTAGAGCCCCATTATGAGACGAAAATATACAATTTATCCATCCAGAATAACGCCGCCCCCCCCCCAAAAAAAAGAAGATGCACTGAACCTCTGGCACATGCATCGACAGTGAACAAAGCAAACAATCTGAAGTATTTGCTTCATGCAAGCCAACACACTAAGATCCTCAATGCATTTTCATTTCACCACAAATGCATAGGCACAACCGGCTTGGCGCAACATCCACATCTCGCGCTGCAACAAATTGTGCAATGCCTCGCTGTTTCATAGTGCGGCCGATAGATTACGCATGACCAAAATTCAGCATTGTGCATACTTAGTAACTTCACCAATGAAGAACCCCAAGTTCTTCATGAGATTAGGATTCATAGGTTACTTCACACAATTTGTGATATCCATTTATCTATTTATGCTTAAATAACCTCTTTCTCAAGAAAGTGAGCCATTTGGAAGGCACCCTGACAGACAATTAGAACAATCGGCAAAAAGTGATCAACCAGCGAAAAAGTCTGTTCATCACAGTAACGCTGACATTGAAGGCGCCTTAATTCCTACGTACGTTCCGTCGACACACCCAACTACGTTCGTAATGTTCCCACGAAGAAGGAAGCATCCTTTTATATATGCCCGCTCCGCCGCAGTATTCTGGAAAGCTAGCCACAGCTTACGCACTGCAGCATTGATAAGCACGTCAGACACATCTCTGACACAGTTGCTAACAGTAGTTTGATGGCGTCCAATGTAACGCTCGGCGCCGACGCTTCCGTGAAAACTCCCAGTCCCGTAGAAACGGAGGGCACAGATGACTTGCTCTTCAACGGTGAGCGAATGAAGCCCGCCACGCTGTCTCCGCAGACGAGAGTCTTCGCCAGCTCGTCACACAGCCAGCACACTGATGTCTTCGACAGGCGAAAATGACGCTGAAACTCTCCGTCGGTCATGCAGGTGAACGGGTCCGGACAGTCATACTGACGCTTGCTGCCGCTGGATGCAATGAAACAGGCTGCTGCTGCTGCCGCCATGTTCCCGAGTTGAACTCGGAGGGGGTTTCGCGATGTACGAGTTTAGCACGAGTTCGCCTGTCAATCAAAACCAGAGGTCACGCCCCGCGCGAGGCAGGTAACTATTGCGCGCGCACCCACTACAGTTGGGCCACGCCCAACTTATATTCCGGCAACAGCGACGCGGTGTCGAGCTGAGAGGCATCAACAATCTTGACCGCCGACACAAAACACGCACAGCGCACTGTCATCGGTGATGTACTGAGCACCACTATCAAATAACAAAGCGTTGACTGTCGCTGGCTCATGCATACATCTTCTTGGGCTGAGATGGCCGCACAACACGGTTTCATTGCCTGCATTGTGGCGCGTAGCGCACAGTAAATAATTATCGGCACGTCACTGTAGCTGCTTGCAAGGCGTCGATGCGTCGAGGGGGACGACGATGCTGAGGAGTGCAGTCGTCTGAGATGGCTGCTCTGTCATCGGCGATGAAACGGAGCCACAGCGTCGTAAACACGATCAGCGTCCGAGAATCGCTCGCTCTTCTAGACCCAGTGCCATGGCATTTCTTCATCACAAGCACTGCGCACTCAACAGTTCCAACACCTCTCTCCGTTCGAAATCTGATTTCATAACTGCACACAAGAGCCCTCACCTGCCAAAATGCGAGTGCTGCGGTGTCGTTACGATATCCATCTGCGATCGCTGCTGGCTCCAGCAGACGTAATCCGCAAGCACCTTCAACTACACAACACACTCGTATACTGCGTACATGCGCTCAGAGGCGCCTTCACTGGGCAAGCGATGACAAGCGATGAATTGCGTCGCTGGGGCAGCACGCACTTTTCGCAATGTATCGCAGAGGCTTCGCGCACAAAGATAAACAGGTACATTTTCACTGAACTGCGTCACTACGCACTCAAAAATAACATACCGCCATTTGGCAGCGACAGCTGTTATGTCGTTTTTAGTTGGTACAGCGGGGGCCTTAATTGCCTAGTGAAGCGCCTGCGATGAACAGCCGTACCGCGGCGCTGCGTTTCTATTCCCCTAATAGAGAAAGGGTGGCCATGACCCTTCATGGATGAAGACCGACTTTATTGCGAATAGCACTGCAGCGCCCCTAGGCGACTTATCTAAAATCCCTCAATCATTGAAAAGTACCGCCAGGCTTTGATCCAGCCGACAACGCCTGCGATAGGCTGATCGGTGACATGTGACCTTGCTCCGCCCCTTTCCCGCCATGAAAGTTCCTGCGCGCCGGGCGAAGAGCGCGCGTTTCGCCTGTTGTGCTTTGTACATTGCTGCGATAATTTAGTTCCGGGAGGTCCGAAATGCCTTGTTGCTGTGCGGTTGGGTGCCGAAACCAGACGAAGGATGGTAAGAAGTTATTTTGCATCGCGCGCGGCAACCAGAACCTAACCAGACGAAAAGTATGGTTACACAGAATTGCACGGCATGTAACATAGAACGGCATGTAACGGCATGTAACAGGCATGTAACATACAACGATACAAAGGTGCCATAGAAAGTATACACGTGCGTGTGTCGAGCGGTGATAGTATTTCACTCGCGTGCATGAATGTTGAGGGCCGAAGTTTGTGGAGATTATTTATTTTAGTTCGCTGTGAGCCCGCTGAATAGATCGGCATGACCTAGGATGCGAAGGACCGAAATACCTTGTTGCTGTGCGGATGGGTGCCGAGATCAGACGGAGGACGACAAGAAGTTATTTTGCATCCCGCGCAGCAAACAAAACCTAACCAGAAGGTAATTCTGGTTGCATAGATATGGACGGAAAGACTGAACCGTCGGTAACTGCACGACTATGCGAGGAAAGTAACGAAGAGCGATACGAAGATGCGAGAGAAAGTATACACCTGTGTGTGCAGAGCTGCAGTATTATTTCATTCGCGCGCATGAATGTTGACGGCCGAAGTTTGTGGAGATTACTGATTTTAGTGCATTACGAGCCCGTTGACTTAGCAAGTGCAGTATGACCTAGCATGCAAGTAAATAGTGGGGCAGAAACGCATTAACTCGCTGACAAATATCCGCATTGCGTTACGTGCGATAAAAAATAAAATTCAGCAGCGAATTCTACTTTTACACTTTCCTGTGTTTGTGCGCGCGTTGTTAACTGCGCTTTGCAACATCTCCAAAATGTAATTTCCAATATCCTAATCGTATTTTGGGCATTGCATATGTGAATAAATATATTGCTAAGTGCCTGCATTACTCTGTTTTTAAAAACGAATACTGCATAGCCACAGCTACTGGCCGTCAAATAATAAAGCGTAATACAGTATATCAAAGTACATTACATACAGCTGCGAGCTCGTTCCTTCCAAGTTTCCCTTACACTCGAAGATGTTTCAGTAATCGGCAATGCCATTTTACTGATGAAAAACACACAACTGCAAATGAACATAAGAAAAACGCCACAAGCGATACGCGGATTGCCAGCAAAACACAGTGCAGTAATAGCTGGGTCAATCCGCGTGCGTTTCGTATAAGGGCCCTCTAATTCTTACGGGGATTTAGCGGTGCACGGAGGCGAAAAGGGATAAACACAACAATGCGCGTCATGATTCGAGTTTACGCGGTGACGTCGCACGGTTCACGAGAACAGTCAACCACATTCACACACGCGCACACACTACGCTCGATGTTGGTGTGCCGCGAGATCAGATCGCGCTGGCGCCCCGAACACGATCGAGGAGACACGCTGACACGATCCATACCACCTCTTCATCATGTCTCGACAGTTGCACTGGCTCGTAGCATTGAACCACAAGACACAGCAGTCGTCGTGTAATCGCTACACGACAGACACACTCAGCGACAAGAAGACTGTTGGCGCACTCGTTTCCACAAACACACAGGATGTTGTTTAGTTGCCGTGAGGGTCGCGCGCTTTGAGAATCGCACGTTTGAGCGACGTTATGTCGAAAGTTTTCAGGTCCAAGCGACTGTCAGCCTTCATTTTTACACGACTCCTTCGTTCAAAGCAACCACTATGTGTACGCAGCACACTTACATGCAAAAGATTTCGCAGAGCATACGGGATTAAGCGTAAGCAATCACCAAGGCTCGCGCGGTGATTGAGCGCAAACGAACGAAATGTAAACACGCGGAATCGAGGCGATCAAGCCCTCATTACGCTCTCTTGAGCTATTTTCTTGGAGCACTTATTTGAAATTAAAGGACTAAATTTAGCAGTTCGGGTCCTTCTTTCGTTTTTCGCCACAGTCAGGCACCAGAAGGCTTTATTTCCGCGCGTATGCAGATATTTTTTCACCTCACGAATGCCGCGGTTTAGCGTGGGCGCCGTCTGCTACAGGAGCTTCCTAGGTGGCGCGCGCGGCAGATGGCGCTACCTTGAAAATTATAGAGGGACCTTAGACTTATCACCGTATGAACGCCCTCGTGCGTGCGACCCGCTTCAATGTACCGCTTCTAAGCTTTCGCCTCCCTGTCGCCACTCGCGGCAAGAAGTGCAAAATTTAATAATTTGCTCGATCCCCGTTTGTCATCACAAATTTCTAGCGTTGAAAACGAAAAACAGGTACCTAAAGAAATAAAAATGTTTGTTATTTTATTTGTTGTATTTTAACGTATTCGTTTGAGTGAAAGTGTAGGTGCAAGAATGCGCCGCATGTACCCTGTCCGCATTCGATGCAGAATAGAAAGACAGTGCGCGAAAGATGAGGCACGCCCTTGACGCGCCCCGGAAAGGCGTGGCAAGCGGCTCACGGCAAGGGTGCAGACAGACAGCGGGACAGTCACGGTATCGCTAAGTTGCGATAATCCGTTGATAACAATACGCGGCGCTGGCGCGTTTCGTTTTGCAGCCTTCTGCGCTTGAAACGTGGAAGCAGCGTGCAGCGCAGGGTGCGCTCATGTTGTCATACGCGGCTTTTTTCTACATATTCTTGTGCCTCCACCTTCGGCGCGTTCCGCGCTATCTCCGTTCACTGACTGCCGTCGAGCAAACTCGGGTAAAACTCGGGTGAACGAGAAACTCGGCGCATCCTGCATAGCACCCCTGCTTTCTTATCGCAATGGGCAGAGTTTGATATTTCAGAAGTGTTGGCTAAGCGCAAAATTACTGCTTGCTACTGGGCCCAACATCCTCAATTAGATCATACTTTCACATTAAGCGAGCTTCAAAGTGCAATTGCATCATGTCGCCAAAAGTCCGCTGCTGGGCCGGACGGCATTACGTAAAATATGCTAAGAAACCTCGGACCGACAGGTACAAATGCTCTCTTAGACATCTATAATAACTTATGGATAGAGGAAACTGTACCTGACTCTTGGAAAGTCGCTCGAATCATACCAATCTTAAAACCTGGTAAGACGCCCTTGTGCCTTGAATCCTTCCGCCCTGTTAGTTTGACAAGTTGTTTATGCAAAGTAATGGAGAAAATGATTGACGCGCGACTTCAATGGTGGTGTAATGAAACGAATGTGCTGTCCAACTACTTAGTAGGTTTTAGAAAACATAGATGCACAATGGATGCAATATTAGATATAGTAACCTGTGTGGAGCACGAGCGTGCACGTGGGAACATGACTATAGCAGTATTCCTAGACATCAAGAGGGCATTTCACACTGTTAGTCACGTTCATGTTTTGCGAAGCATGTTGGAACTTGGACTGTCTGGCAGGTCCTTGCGATGGATTTCTGAATTTCTATCAGGTCGCAAAATCTTTGTTCAGACGGGTGAAGGAAAGAGTGCTGAACATGTTGTCAAACAGGGAGTACCACAGGGAAGCGTACTCAGCCCCTTCCTTTTTAACTGCGTCATGGCTGATTTACCAAGAAGGCTGCCATCACAATTAAAATTTTCACTGTATGCAGATGATGTGTGTATTTGGACATCTGGGTCTAATGCTCAACTACTTGAAATGGCATTGCAAGAGGGCATAAATATAATCAACAAATTTTTGAGAGAGAGAGGAATGGTACTATCCCACGCAAAGACAGCTGTATTGCCCTTCACTCGAAGGCAGTTAAAAAAATTTCACTCTTAATCTGGAAGGACACCCTCTAATGATTGTCAAACAGCATCGATTTCTATGCATAATACTTGATAGGCAGCTATCCTGGGCACCCCATATAAAGAAACTCGAAAACGAGGTCAATGCCGTAGTGACTGTACTTCGCAGACTTGCAGCCACATCATGGGGCGGATCAGTATCGTCCATGCTGACTGTTTACAATGCATTAATACGACAAAAAGTTGCGTATTCCGCGCCCATCTTACACGGACTTTCCCACACTTCAGAAGAGCGACTTCAAAGACATTTAGCTAGAGGACTACGCCTATGTCTAGGAGTTCAACGAGCGACTTCTAGTTCTCTTGTAATAGCTGAGGCTCGCCAATCACCATTTCCAGTTATGCGAACTACAGAAACATGCCGGCATTATTTCCGTCTTCAAACCCAGCATAAAAACCACCCATTGGCTCTAGACATAATGAAACGAGATAGAAGTTATGTTCATATAGAAATTCAAGAAAATCTTCACATATTGCCAAGAAATAAATTTTGGAACTCAGACATCGAATATCCTCCATGGCTGCTTACAGTTCCAAAAATCGAATTGTCAGTAGATGGGATATTCAGCAAAAGAGACATGTTCATTCGAGCTGCTCAACAACTAGCGCTGTACCAGATATATATGCGGTATTCAGGATACACACACGTCTATACAGATAGCTCCAGTACAGCAACCTCTTCAACTTCATTATTCGTTATACCACACCTCAACAAACAAGAATCATTTAAGTTAACTCATGCGACTTCGTCTACAACGGCTGAACTGTTCGCAATCCTAGGTGCGATAAAATTTATATCGTCAGTAAGAGATGCGCAAAAATGGGTAATTTTCAGTGATTCACAGGCGGCTCTAACATCACTCTGCAACACAAAGGGGAAAACATTCAGTGACAGTATAATATATGAAACACTTAAAAACCTCACAGAGGCAAGCGAAGCGAAACATGCAATAGCATTCCAGTGGATACCAGGGCATTGTGACATTCCTGACAACACAGCAGCCGATGAAGCAGCACGACAAGCACACCTCAAAGATGATACATCTCCGCTCCCAATATCAAAGGATGAATTGCGCTGCATTATAAGGACAACGTCTCTCAAAATGTCTAGAAACACTTGGTTTGACCAGAATTCTAAGAGCTCGGACTTATACCATATTGATCCATTTATTGAATTCAAATTTTCATTGTCATTAGATAGAACTATGGAAACCCTTATTCATCGATTAAGGCTAGGCACTGCCTACACAAAGCATTTCTTACACAGAATTGGCCGTGCGGAAACCCCCGAATGTGATTGTGGATTTGTAGACGAAGATATATATCACCTCCTTCTAGATTGCCCACATCACGATACACCAAGAAGCCGACTTAAATCAGCGCTAATTAAATTAGACCGCAGACCTTTCAGTTTAAGGAAAATTTTGGGCCCTTGGCCAACAACGGCCTTGCAGAAGAGTGCTTCAAAAGCACTAAAGAGTTTTCTTGAAGACAGCGGCATTGCTGGAAGTTATTAGCGCTTTCATTATTCTCTTCATTTCATTGTCACTGTGTATATCCATCTGTTTGTGAATTATGTTATGTTGACTGTTCTGTTGTGACTGTATGTGATAATGCATTTACATGATGTATGTACCACCCGCTGACTAGACAATGTGTTATTAGGCGAAAATATCTTTTGTACTTTTGAGACTTTCATCTACATAAGTGTGGAGACATATACATTGTATTTTGTATGTACCCTGTGTTGCTTACGTCATAGTGTTCCTGTGGAAACGCTGCGTGGTAAGTCATGGTGCTTGTGTGAAAAGACTATTTGATATGTAACCTTGAACCTTGTACGATGTGTGACGGAACCACTCAAGAGATGAGGAGTAGCCGGCGCCTTAAATTGTGCGCCAACATCTCCTTATATCATATCAATAAAAAAAAAAGATGCCCGCTGGTCCCTAGGGCATATAACCAGTGGCACACACCCAGCGGCCCCATGGATACATACATACCCAGTGGCATGCATTTTACACATTTTTGCATACATCACCTGTGAATTTTTTTCTAGCCCTTCCCCTATTTACATGATTAAGTACGCGACAATGTTAACCTACACAGCAAAATAAGATATAGAACATAAATTCTGGAGCTCTACGTCTTACCTAAACGCGGTGAGCTCTGTTGGCGGGGTGCATTCGCATCGCAATTTGCACTCTTTTCCTACTTTGTATATTACCTGGTGCCATGAATGTGGCCTGCCCCTTGCATGCAGCAACCTTTCTCAAAAGCAGACACAAGAAAATACGTTTTCCAGTACGTCAAACCTTAAAACCCGCAGTGCGAAATCAATGGAAGCGCCGTGACCGCCTTCGTCCCGTCGACTGCTTCACATGCCAGTGCTCTGACTTCTGCCCTTCGCGGCGCTGTTCGCCAGCACGTCGTACAGTTAGTGTATATGCTACCACAGGTAGCCTTTGGTAGCATATACAGTAACTCTATCACGTCTTAGTGTCCCTGCATATGCTCCCTCAGGGAGCAGAGTGGCGCATAGGTCCGCCAGTATGTTCCTGATATGCAGTGAAGTCAGTCCTCGCGCACGCAGGAGGCAAATACCACGCGGTGTTCATTTGCTTTTTTGTCTGCTAGTCACGATGGTACTTTTTAATACAGGCTACGATCGAACCATTGGCGTAGCCGGTAAGGAGTAGGGTTCTAAAACCCCGAAAGGTTGTTTGTATATACATATTGCCACATCCAGTACGCGGCACGTAGATCAAGATCTCGCGCATTGTGGATGAGAAGAAGAGGTCCCCGCGCGATTGTTTTTCAGTTGGCCTGCAATTAAAGTGCCCTGCCCTTTTTATCAGTTCCTGCTGCTTGTGAATCGTGACACTGGTGGAGGCGCAGGGTCGATGTTTGGGACGCCTGTCAACAGCCCCACATCAAGCCCAGGACGTTTTCTGCGTGTCGAAACACCCGTTCACCGCGCCAGCCGTCGCCTGCTAGGCCTAAGCCCAGAATTTGGTCCCTTACCAGGAAGTCTGCCTGTTACCACGAGTGTCCAAGCCATGGCAGACCCAGGCTCTGCACAGGTGACTCTTTTGACTCCTCGATCTCCCGTGAGCTCCCACGGCGATGCCTACGAGGATGCAGAAGGCTGGCTCGAGGAATACGAGCGCGTAGCCAAGTATAATGAGTGGAATGCTGGACACAAGCTACCCCATGTGTATTTCTCTCTTGAAGACGGAGCCCGCACCTGGTTCGTAAATCGCGAGGGAATCTGGCCAAGCAGGGATGAGTTCCGCCGCCAGTTCCTTCATACATTCGGGAGCACCGAAAGGCGAGACCACGCACAGCGTCTTCTCGAATCACGGATTCAAAAGCCGAATGAAACTGTTGCCATGTTCGCTGAGGACATGGCTCGTCTTTGTTATTGTGCAGGCCCCGATATGCCCGAGGCAAGAAAACTCAGCCACCTCATGCGTGGCCTAAAGCAGCAGCTCTTTACCGGTCTTGTGCGGAACCCGCCGACGAGCGTCGATGAATTTATTAAAGAATCAACGGCCATAGAGCGCGCGTTACACCTACGCAGCCGCCAGTATGATCACCTGAGCAGCACTGGACCGGAAAGCGCCGCAGCAGTGACGCTCACAGACGAGGGTTCTTTGCGCCGTCTGATACGTGAAATTGTTCAGGAAGAAATTAAGAAGCTCACTCCCATGCCAAATGAATGCACAGCTGCGTCGGTGGCTGAAGTTGTGCGCCAAGAAATAAAGGAAGCGTTTGCGGCTCCCGAGCCCAATTCCCAGACGTGGCCCAGCTACGCAGATGTTGTCCGTCGACTACTAACCCCGAGGCCGACACCACAGTCGCATTCCCAGACGTGGCAGCCCAGCTACGCAGATGTTGTCCGTCGACCGCCCCTTTCGATGCCGACGCCGCAGTATCACCAGCAATCAGCACCGGCATCACCTTGTTACCATAGGGAACAACCGACGCGACCACCGCTTCGCAGAACCGACATTTGGCGCACAGCTGACTACAGGCTCTTGTACTTCCACTGTGGGGAGGCAGGCCACAACTGCCGTCATTGCCTTTATCGCATCGTAGGGTACCAAGCGTTCCCATACACTGCTTCTCGTCGTGCTTTTGATGGTAGCGGAGTGAACATCGACACCAATTCGACCATCTGGCAAGCCGATTCTCCCGGTTACCGGTCGCACTCCCCTTCTCCGGGACATCGTGGTCCAGCTGCAAGACGCAGTTCCACCTACGTGGCCCGAGGGCGATCTCCCAGCCCACGCCGGGGAAATTGAAGGCCGCGACCTCAGGGGCGAAGGTTGTCACACGTTGAAGTGCCGAAAATCCACCATTGCCGTCGAACGAGAAGCCGATGCACCCGGATGATTTGACGACAGACGAGATTGTTAGCGCCGATGTTACTGTATCAATTGACGGCCACGACGTGACGGCGCTAGTAGACACTGGCGTAGGCTTTTCAATTGTAACTGAAAAACTGGTGGACAGACTTCGCAAAGTGAAAATGGAATGGTCAGGGCCGCACATTGGAGGTGCTGGAGGCCAGCTACTGACACCGACTGGCAAGTGTACTGAAAGGGTCAACATAGGGGATTCGTCATTCGTCGCAAATTTGGTTATTCTCCCCGACTGCTGCAAAGATGTAATCTTAGGTATGGTCTTCTACGGCGCCGTCATCAACATACCGCAAGGTATACTAACCTTTTCTGGGGTTGAAAGTGTGGAACTACAACGCAAGTCTTTGCGCATCATAGACGAAGTGACCATACCACCGTTATCTTGCCGTCTTGTTTCCGTCAAGTGCGGCACAGAGTACCATGGGGAAGGTATTGCCGAGCAGATAATTGCGCTTTTGCTCACTCAAGGTATTGCCACGCCCAGAAGTCTCGGCGAAGTAATCATGCGGAAACAGAACTACTGCCGACAAACTTCAGCACGCTACGACGACACATTGCACAAGGCGCAGCAGTTGCTTACCTCGACGAGATTTCGGAATTTGGCGAATGCTTTGCATTACAACAAGGAGAGCACGACGCTTCGGCACCACTACCTGTTCTGGACGTGAGCGCGAGCTTATCACCAGCGGAAAGGCAGCGCCTAGTCGACTTGCTTCATCAGTTTCGCGATTGCTTCTTGTAGACATCCAGAGTTGGTCAGACGCCACTGACGAAGCACCGGATCACGGAGGAGACAGCGAGACCAATCCGACAAAACCCGTACCGTGTAGCACCAAAAGAACGCGAAGCGATACGAGAGCAAGCGAAGAAAATGCTCGACGACGACGTTATCCAACCATCGAAAAGCCCATCGGCACCACCGGTGGCGATGGTCAAAAAGAAAGACAGCAGTCTACGTTTTTGTGTCGACTACCGTAAGTTGAACTGGGTGACAAAGAAAGACATATACTCATTACCGCTTATCGACGATTCTCTCGGCAGGCTGAGGCATGCCCGCTACTTCTCATCGATGGACCTCAGAAGTGGCTATTGGCAAATCGAGGTTGACAAGAGAGACAGAGAAAAGATTGCTTTCGTAACGTCTGATAAGCTTTACGAATTCAAGGTGCTGCCTTTCGGTTTATGCTCAGCTGAAGCAACTTTTCAGCAGCACATGGATATGGTTCTTCAAGGCCTGAAGTGGCAGACATGCCTAGTATACCTCGACGACGTCATAGTTTTTTCGGAAACGTTCGAGGAACACCTGAGACGGCTGCTGACAGTTCTACAAACGATCCGGTCCACCGGCTTAACACTGAAAGCAGAAAAGTGTCACTTTGGTTTCGAGGAACTCCAGTATTTAGGTCATGTTGCGAGTCATCAAGGCGTCCGCCCTGACACCGACAAGATCACGGCCGTCGCAAAGTTTCCAACGCCAACGGATAAGAAGGCAGTGAGGCGTTTCCTAGGTCTCTGCTCGTATTACCGAAGATTTATAGCCGATTTTTCACATATAGCTTCACCGTTAGCGCACCTTACAAGAGATGATGTTGCCTTCGTATAGGGCGAAGAAGAAGAAGCAGCGTTTAAATATCTCCGACAGCGCCTGCAAACACGTCCTGTACTGGCTCGCTTTGACGAGGACGCTCCTACCATGATTCATACGGACGCTAGCAACGTAGGTCTAGGCGCTGTGCTCGCGCAGTGGCAAGACCCAGCCGAGAGAGTCATTGCATATGCAAGTAGGACGCTCTCACGTGCTGAGTGTAATTAGTCAACCACAGAAAAGGAATGCCTTGTGGTGGTATGTGCAGTTATGAAGTTTCGTCCGTATCTCTATGGCCGTTCCTTCAGCGTTGTCAGCGATCATCACTCACTTTGCTGGCTGACAAACTTGAAGGATCCGTCCAGTCGACTAGGGCGTTGCAGCCTAAGGCTTCAAGAATTCGATATGACAGTGGTGTACAAGTCCGGACGAAAGCACTTCGACGCCGACTGCCTTTCAAGGTCACCGATTGAGCAGGAAGTCACAGAGGATGACGAAGACATGGCTTTTATAGATGTGCTAGACACGGCCAGGATTACTCCTCAGCAGCGGGAGGAGAGCGAACTGATTCCGCTCATTGAATTTTTAGAAGGCCGGATTACAAGCGGGCCCAAAACATTTGCAAGGAGCTTGCCATCATTCTGCTTCCGCAATGATGTTCTTTACAAGAAGAACTTGTCTGCAAGCGGAAGCAGTCGCCTGCTTGTCGTCCCAACGTGCCTCCGTCATGAGGTCTTGCAAGCCTGCAACGATGAACTGACATCTGGCCACCTCGGCTACACGCGAACACTGGCCCGAGTCGAAGAGAAATATTACTGGCCAAGGATTGCCACATTTGTGAAACATTACGTGTGCATGTGCCTCCATTGTCAGCGACGCAAACCACCATATATGAAACCAGCTGGGCTACTACAACCAGTCTAAGTGCCCACGACCCCATTTTCCCAAATCGGGATGGACCTTCTCGGACCATTCCCGACTTCCAATACTGGCAATAAGTGGGTAATATTTGCCACCGATTACCTGACACACTATGCAGAGACCAAGACCCTTACAAGTGGAACCACAGTCGAAGCAGCGCGATTCTTTATTGAAAACGTGGTTTTGAGGCACGGTGCACCAGCGGTGATAATAACGGATAGAGTAACGCCGGCTACGGTGTAGCCGAGTAATAACGGCTACACTTCTAAAGGCAGCGCTTAGCCTCAGTGGCACGGCTCACCGAAACACCACAGCCTATCACCCGCAAACGAACGGCCTAATAGAATGCTTGAACAAGACTATCGCCGATATGCTGAGTATGTACGTAGACATGGAGCACAAAAATTGGGATGACGTTCTAGCATACATCGCATTCGCTTACAACACTGCTCAACAGGAAACAACGCGAAAGACACCATTTAGCCTTCTTCATGGCCGTGAAGTGACGACGATGCTCGATGCGATGTCGCCACATGACTGCGGTGATATAGGCACGGACGCTGAAGCTCTCGCTCAATGTGCTGAAGAAGCGAGACAACTCGCCCGCGTCAGAATCGCCCGACAACAAGACTACGACGCTCTACGCTATAACCTACGGCGCCGCTACATGACATATCAGCCAGGCGACAAAGTCCCATCCGTAGGCGAGGGCTTTCAGAACAGCAACTCAGGCGCTACTTTGGTCCGTACAAGGTTTTACGGCGCCTCAGCGATCTGAACTATGAGGTTATCTCTGACAGTCCTGCTTCCTCCAGGGCGAGGCAGCGTCCACCAGAAGTCGTGCACATTGTGCGCGTGAAGCGTTCGGATTGAAGTGCCCCCACCTCGTCTGACACATCTTCCTGCCACTAGGTGAGCATCGTGACGATGCTCTCTCTGGAAGGAGGCAAATGCCACATCCAGTACGCGGCACGTAGAGAAAGGCGAAGATCTCGCGCATTGCGGAAAAGATGAAGAGGTCCCCGCGCGATCGTATTTCAGTTGGCTTGCAATTAAAGTGTCCTGCCCTTTTTATCAGTTCCTGCTGCTTGTGAATCGCAACAATATATACGCGAACATATATAAACACACGCACAAACGTACATAATGCGCCAACACAGCACGCGATTGTTTAGCTTGAATTGTGCGAGTTGGCGTCGAAGGCGCGCGTTAGGTGGGCGAGGCGCGTCAGAGAGGTAGTTTATCATACGCCGACAATACAGGACAGCCCATTGGCGAGATACGAAAGTGAGATCATCCTCCGGAGAAAGGCGGTCTATTGAGGCTAGGGAGGAAACCCGCGTAAAAGTCACATCCGAGGAGCTGCTATGTGATGGAGTTGCCGAGATGTCGAGCAGGTGCGCAGGAAGCGGTCAACGAGAAAGAGCGTCAGCGTCTTGGTACTTCTGAATAATGCCAAAGTCATGCGCTGGCAAGCGGAGAATCTAGCGACCCAAGCGCCCGGTCAAGTTCTTGAGCGTGGAGAGCCAGCATAAGGCGTGGTGGTCCGTAACAATTGTAAAATATTGTAATCATTGTAAAGGTTGTAATTCATATACGACAAGGAATAGGATGCCAGGAACGCTCCCCTCCACGTACGTTAGTGGACTGCGCCACGTGCTAACAAAGGGAGACCGTAGGCCGCCCCATGCTGCTGCTGGCCCACATTTTAGTCACCCCTGAAGAAGGAACCGAGCTGGTCCCGAAACGTTGGGTTTCAAGTAAATTATTGGTTGGAGTGAATACTTTTTTTTTCAATAAGTGTCAATATGATGTGTTTTGTATCACTTCATCGAGGCCCTTGACCTAATATCGTATAATATCGTACCTGCCACACGGAGCCGATGAATGCAACGCACGCTCGATGGTCCGCTGATTGCAATGTCGATGGCACTAACGGAAACGACGAGTCGGCGTCGCGGCCGTAAAGTTGGCTTCGCAGCGGCGCAGATGAGCATTTGACGTCATTTTGCACCACGTGATAGTGTTCGGCGAATAGCGGTGCGAGCGGCGCCGGAAAAGTTATGCCCAACTCTGCTCCCTGCGAGAGCATATACAAGAACACTAGCACGTCGCTCACGCGCCGCTGGCGCCTTACGACTGCCGCCCGGTGCCTACACAACTGCCTTACAATGTGACTGGAAAGTGGGAATGGTCGTTCCAGTCTTCAAAGCTGGTAACTCGCTCATTAACTACCGTCCCATTTCCTTAGCTAATGTCGCTCGCACAATCATGGAACATATCATATACTAGCATACAATCAACGGTTTAGGCTCGGTAAACTTATTTCATTCTTCTCAACACCATTTCCATGAGGAGCTTTTATGCGAAACACAACTAGCTATTTTCATGATCTGCAAGTTAACCTTGATAACAACGTTCAAACCGATGCCATCTTTTTAGACTTTTCTAGAGCTTACTAATTAAATTATCCCAATTGAACTTAGATCCTGACGTAGTACAATGGATAAAATTATTTACGACTAATCGTTCCACGTTCGTCCTTGTTAATAACTACGCCTTCAAACCCCTCCCTATACCTTCAGGGGCCCCTAAAGGTTCAATCTTGTGACCGCTTCTTTCCCTAATATACATTAACGATCTTCCGCTGCATGTATCTACTCCTGATCTCATGTTCGCTGACGACTGTGTGATTTATCCTACTGTGACTGACATCTCTGACCATGCATCTCTCCAGAATGACCTTAATAACGTGCAAAACTGGTGCAACCGTTGGCAAATGGCCTTGAACCCTAACAAGTGCAAATTTATTTCAGTTTCCCACGTACCTATCTCTTGCACAATCACAAACGTCCCAGTAAGATCTGTTCTAGCGTATAAGTACTTAAGCGTAACCAGAGTCCTTCCATGGAAGGACTCTGGTTGCTATGCGCATGCGACTAACGTGATTTCGTTAGCGAAAAGGACGCTAGGATTCATGAAACGTCACCTTCGTCATGCTCCGCAGCACGTCAAACTACTCGCATACAACTCATTTGTCAGATGACAACTGGAATATGCCACCGCCATCTGGGATCCTCACCAAACATATCTAATCAATGCACTCGAATCAGTTCAGAATCGTGTGACCAGATTCATCAATTCGTCATATTCATACAAGATCAGCATGTCAGTCTTAAAGGCAGAATCTAGCTTGACATCTCTTGCTTTTCGTCGTCGTATTGCCACGCGCTCTCTTTATAACATTCTTTTACAGCTCGCTAAGCCGCTCACATTACGTCACGCCATCATCTTCGCACATGTCACAGCGCACCATCCATCAACGCCAAGCTGCGCGTCCTCGCACACGAACTGCCACCATTCAAGCTTCATTTTTTCCTCGTGTTGCCAGGGGCTGTAACGACCTACCCGTCAATATCGATGCCATCACATGTTGTTAAGAATTTGGGTAAACTGTTCAAACTTGTATTTCACCGTAACACTTGCTTTTCTTGTGTATGTATGTAGCCAACCCTTATGTAATACCCGGAACTTTAAGGTAGTAAAATGAAAATGAAGTAAAGCATGTAATACGGCTTCATAGCAGCGTCAAAAAATTCTGACACCAGCTAAGAAAGTTTTTTTTTTTTTTGGAGCGTAGCTCTTAGGCGCCCGTTCCTGCGTTGAGCGTCGGTGTAACCGAGCGGACGAGCACGGCGATGTATGAGAGAGCGAACTCGTAATGCAGCTTCGAATGAAAGACGGTGACAGCAAAGAGAGGGCAAGGAGGAAAGCGGAGGAGGGTGGACTAGAATCATGAAGCGAAAAGCAGAGGAGGTATGGCGAAAGCGTGAGAAGAAAAGCATAGTGCCGCGGCACGACGGGATCTGCGGCGACGACCGCTACGCCATGGCGCCAGAGTAGTGTGCCGTCGTCCGCCTCTCGCGATCTCCCGATTAGCGAGGCAGTCGCGCTACACTTCGCTCCTTTTTCAACGTGCCGCGCGAGACAGATTATGCGCGTCAGCCAATATATCGCGAAATGAAAACACATATAGAGCTGCGCTCCAATTTCGCATTAGGGAGTGCTGTAATCGTCAGCGAATATCTTTTTTCACTCGGATATTCTGTTGTGAAAGTTTATGCTTTAAGCTCTACGAGTGTCTAATGCGCAATCGGAGACTGGGGAAAGAGCGTGCTCGCGTTTACGCACTGACCTAGAGCTCTCTTTCGAGCTGCTGAACGATGGCGTCGATGTCTTGGCCTGCGCCAGAGGATCGAACGCGCTGCCCACCGGACCTGCAAAATGTGAGGCGGCATGAAATGAAAGGCTTGCTAATTATTACAAAAGCTGCCACAGTGCCCGCACCTGAACGACTCGGACCTGTTTATTGCTTGAATGTTTTGGGGCATGTTTGCCGACCTCTTGATACTTACTGTTAATCTGTATTGACTCCCAGATAACACGTTCCTTGTTCTTTCATTTAATCTTACTTTCGCTTACTTTCCATTTTCGCCAATGTATTGTTTGCGGCAGAGCGAACATTCCGGCATATTAATAACGTTATAGCTAGTGCAGGTGAAGCTCAATTTCATGAATATAATCACTCGGCGCTGTTTTTCATTTCTATTCTGCTTTGAATATGTTTGGGGGTCTGATACCTGAAGAGAGCATAGGCTGTTGATTCTTAGCCTGATGTGCTAATTATGGAAGTGTCCTATATGCGGATTCAACTGTACAGAAATGCAGGATATATCGGGTGAACGCCGCTGTAGTCAGCGGATCGTTACCGGTGACTTCGCTATACCTTGCACTGTGGCAGAGCTGTATCCGGCTCCACGAACTGCAGTCATGGGCCGCGAAGCGAAGCTGGTGGTGGCCGTGTTCAGCCGGGAAGGAGGCACCACGGACGTCTGGCCGCGGAACTGCAATGGTGCCCCGAAAGAAACAAATGAAGCAAGCAATGAAACCATAGGATGGGGCGTGACATCACGCCGCCAGCCTTCAGAAACCCGTGACACGGCCACCCTTGCCTTGCCTCTCGCCACTGAATCCAAAAGTCGGTTGATCAGGTGACCAATTGGACATTCAAACACAACACGTGCTTATAGCCAGGAGGACTTCTTTCGGTGTTCTTTTCCATATTGCTCAAGAGGTACTAATGTAATCCTAACTGCGAAATGGCGCTGTTCCTCTGAAAAGCAAGCCGCACTGTTAATGAATACAGAGAAAAAAAACTGTTAATAAAATAGAGAGGAACCACAGGGTCCTCCGACAGGCCCTGGGCGTGGGTGGAGTCCTCAGTCCGGGACCCCATAAGCCTCGGCCGCCCAGCGCTCTCTCACGGCCATATCGAGATGGTCCCCGGAGTTGACGCTAGACAGCGAGGCATCCCACTGTTGTGTGGTGGGGTGGGGGATTAGAGCGTGGGCGCTCATGAACTGCCACGCCCACGTGGCGTGGTAGAGCGTGGCCGGAGAATTGCAGTCTGGGCATTGTTGCGGGTATTGTGTTGGATACATGGCATTTGCGGCGCGGAAAGGTGTTTGTCTACAGCTGCCTCCACGAAATTGCTTCGGCGCGCGTGAGGAAGTCACGAGGTGGGGGATATTAACGCGATAGCGTTAATCATGTCGCAGAAAATCCGGCTTGGGCGTCCGGCGGCGGCGCCCCGCGTCCGCTGTCGGACGTCGTTTCGGCAAAAAGATTTTCGGACCACGCATACCCAGGCTTTCCCTGTGATGCAAAGAATTTGCGGAACTAATTGACTTTGTCAAGCTAAAATACGAGGAAACACCGTAAACTGCGACTTCCAGACAACCAACAAACACGATAGCTCGCAGATTGTAATTTGACTATACGAGAAAACATAATTCTGTTACGCGAAAACAGGAAAGAAACCGCTTTTCAGAGTTTCTACAATGCACAGACTGGCCACGGCGTCCGCCATTTGCGCGCGCCGGCGCGCGGGTGCCTTGGGGGCCCCGAAGTGGCGCGCCCGGTTCTTTGCAATACCTCTAGCTGGTGCAAGCCTTTGCCGCATCGCGGCCCACGCAGGAGGCCGCGTTTCTATCACAAAGCCCACCTTCGTGCATAGAGTCCGCCGCCAGCCTTTCCCGGTAAACCTTACGGTTACATACGCTCCAGTTGCCGGGAAGCGTGAGACGCAGTGACGGATCTCTCAATGCTATCGCGTTCCACTCTTAAAAGCGAAGCTTAAGCGTCCTCCGAATTTTTTTTCTCTGTAGTCTGTATAGTGTTGAAGTATGGCGTAAGATCGTTTTGGCATCTGTTTTGGGGATCCGAACTCCCCTCGTCACGGTTGTCTCCCTGTGAGGCTCGGTGAGTGTGCGCTCGAGCCGAGGCATGAGCCCTCGATACTTGTTATCTTGGCAGCGAGATCGAGCGGACTCGCCACCTGGCGGACACTGGCTCAACCACGCAGCGACGTGGCCACCTAGATTGCGCTCGCTCCCAGGTTTTGATCCAGCCATCCCATTCAAATCAAGATAGTTGGGTTAATTGCTGTGGATGCAATAGCTCTGACACAGTGACTAGCGCGAACAAGGCTAACGAAAAAAGAATAGGTTGGGGCAGGACAGAGCGCAAGTAGAGCGCTTTGTCTTGTCCTCCGACAACGCGCTCTGTCCTCTCACAACCTGTGTTCCGTTAGCTTTGTTCGCGCTAGTAAATGCGTCACAGCAATTTCATCCTATTCGGCGCTCTGCTTAGGGAAAGAGAGAAGTGCCATGCGGAGCGTGCGCCCGGCCGCCATTGAATGGTGCTCTTAGCCCAGAGCTTCAGAGCACGTGGAGGTGGCCACCTGGCGCGCGAGATGTCAACGTGCGCACTGCCTCTCGTGACAGCTCCGCACAATCCATTCTTCCATTCACAATCCATTCTTCCATTCACAATCCATTCTTTGGCTCCCTGACCACGTCGGGGCGGTCGAGAGGGTTCCGCTGGACGCAAACGAGTCCGCCCGCGAGGGTGCGCGTGGCTTTACCGAACGCGCTGCCATCGGATCGCGTGACTCTCTCCCCGGACACAAGGACTCTCCCATCACGCACAATGAAATTACTAAATTATTTTAGTTGGATAGAACGGTTTTCCCGCCGCCTCATTCTAAGCTAATCAGGCCGCAGGCGGTCACGCTCATACTTCTGCAAACTCGACCCATACATGCCTAGTTCTGCGTAGCTTGGCTTCATGGCAGTAACTCCTGCCCAAATCCGGCGTCTCTTAACAGCATACATCCTTACATTTACCCGAATTGTTCTTGTGCGGCCTGTGGTGAGGCTGCTATTTTGTCTCACATGCTCTGAGAGTGCGGGTCGTTTGGCCCGAAGTTCACCAGGGAAGGGTGGGACACGCTCTTACAAAGTCCCGTCTTTGAAGACCACATCCTGGCCGTCCAGGGCGCCCGCGATTGGGCTGGTAGGCTATACCTGTCGGTCGCGTCGTGGGGTTAGCCGGTTGCGCATTTTATCACGCTTTGATGAACCCAATAAAAGTTAATTCACTCACTCACTCACTCACTCACTCACTCACTCACTCACTCACTCACTCACTCACTCACTCACTCACTCACTCACTCACTCACTTGCTCGCTCACTCACTCACTCACCCACTCACTCACTCTTTTCACGTGTTGCGAAAGATTTCCACGGCATATGCCAGGTTTTTCAAGCACTACCTTGAACATTTTGACGTCTCAACCATCTAGTTCCAGTACTTTCCTATATACTTATCCAATAGTTTTGCAGTATTTGTGTTTACTAATTTATTTTTCTGACCATGGAAGTTGTAGCATATCGTAGATGGCAGAATTTATGTGTTCTTACCTTGCTTCACGTTTTCTTTCGTTCTCTTTTTTTCACTATATGCACTGCAATAACGAATGCTATACACACAACTTGATTGGCTTTCGGTCGGGGCTTTCGACTCAGGACGCCATGAGACTAATCAAGCACCAGATCATTGACTCTACCTCCGCCGACACTAAGGCAATTCTCGGCTTGGATCTGGAAAAGGCTTTTGACAACATATCGCACGCCTTTATTCTCAAGAGCCTGACAGAGTGTAACGTCGGCAAACGGGCGTACAATTTCGTGCGATCCTTCCTTTCCTCAAGGTCCACTAGACTCAAGATTGACGAGTTTTTGACCCACGAAATCCAGCTGGGGCCAAAGGGAACACCTCAGGGGGCGGTGATCTCCCCGACGCTGTTCAACATCTCCCTGATCAACCTGTCGAGGGCCTTGAACAAAATCCCCAACATTAACCACACGATCTACGCGGATGACATCACCATCTGGTGCTCCAGTGGATGTGAAGGGCAGATCGAGGGTGCTTTGCAAGAGGCCATCGATGTGACGGAGCGGTATCTTATCCCCACCGGGCTAAGGTGCTCGCCCGCTAAATCCGAGCTCTTGCTCTACAAGAAGAGGCCCAGAGGCGGTTCACACCGGTCCTGGAAGCCAGCAACAGAGAGCCACATTACATTATTCACCGGTAAGGGCTCCCCAGTACCGCGGGTAGACACTATCAGGGTCCTAGGGATGTTTATCGAGTCGAACGGGGCCAATGGAGCCGCCCTCAAACGCATTTGTTCCAAGACCGAAAGCGCCCTCGGCCTGATCCGAAGAATCGCCAACAGGTACCGCGGAATCAAGGAAGACAATCTGATCCGGATTATCCACGCCTTCGTGCTATGCCACCTCGCTTATTCAGGGGCTATGCACAACTGGCTCGTATCGGAGCGCAACAAGATCAATGCCCTAATCAGAAGAGTCTTCAAGCTTGCCCTAGGCCTTCCCATCCGAACGCACACAAAAGACCTCCTCAATCTGGGAATTCACAACACGTTCGAAGAAATCGTTGAAGCCCAAGAATTTTCCCAGTTTGTCAGACTCTCCGGTACCCCAGCGGGCCGAGCCATACTTGGCAAGCTGGGACGTAACCCCATGATCGTCAGTCTCGACGCTGTGAAGCTGCCCAGCGACGTCAGGTCCAAGATTTACATACACCGGACGCCACGAAATATGCATCCCACCTACAACGAAGGACGAAGACGAGCCAGGGGTAAAGCTCTGCTCGCCAGTGCCCGCTTGAACAAGGACCGAACATGCTTCGTAGACGCTGCTTCGTACGTTCAAGAAGAGGCCTTCTCCTCAGTGGTCATCGACTGTGATTCTAAAATCCTTAGCTGCGCTACCGTCCGCACTTCTAATTCCAGCGTTGCAGAGCAAGTTGCTATTGGTCTTGCATTGACGGACAGTGTACATGACACGATTTATTCGGATTCCAAGGCCGCTGTCAGGGCCTTTCAGATGGTAATGGTGGCTCCCCAGGCCCTACGCATCATCCGAAGTGCCAAAGACATGAAACATCACTCTTTGGCCTGGTTCCCTGCGCGCCTTGGAACCATTGAGGGTGCCTCGATCAACCCCAACGAGGAGGCGCACTCGGCTGCACGAGGTTTGACTGACCGTGCGCCGGGCAACGCGTCCTCTCCTGGGCGACCCGAGCCTCTCTGCTCGTACAACGAAATCTGCAAATACAATTATCTGTCAAGAAGAGTCCTACCTTCGCCGCACTCCTCGCTGTGCAGGGCCCAGGCAGTCACTCTCAGACTTCTGCAAACAAGCACTTACCCGAGCCCCGCGGCGCTGCACACAATGTACCCCGAACGGTTCCCAAGCCCGGACTGCCCTCTGTGTGGTGATTATGCGGACTTCGAACATGTCCTGTGGGGCTGCGCCTCTGCCGGTCCCCCTTTCACTCACGAGGAAATGATGAAGCTAATTAAGGTCCAGGATCCGACCTCTCAAATCCTGGCAGTCCAGAGGGCTCGCGACAGGGCCGTCAGGTTCCACCTGATGGTCCCCGAGTGGGCCTAGCCAGGTGGCGTGGAGTTTACTTACGTCTATAGTGGACAAAATAAAGTTGTTTCACTCACTCACTCACTATATGCACTGCAGTAATTCGGCACTTGATATAGCAATTGCTGCGTTGTACGCCTACTCTGTATAGTGTGATGATCTTCATGTAATATTTACAGTATATTACTGTGGGGGGGGGGAGGCGTGCGTTTTCCTGTTTTTTTTTCTAATTTTGCTTTTTGCATTGACTGTATTGTTCTAGCACGTTATTGCGTTGTGCGAATAAAGTTTTTATTACGTTGATGCCTTTTTTTCTATTCTTTTACCTCGTTGCACAACGCTTGTTTTAGGTTGATGCAACCGTAGTTTTCCTGTTACCCAACCCAATGTCTTCGTGAAGGCCTGTAAGGTATCTATAAATGTATCTTCTTAACATAAATGAAATAAGCACGCCATAAGACACGTGGATCTGAGACACGCAGTTTTTCGTGCTAAGTGTATATAGAAGCACACCCTGCTGTAAAAATCTCAGCTAAATTTTGCAGCCGTGCATGGTGCGTGGAGCTCACCAGCACAACACGAAGTCGCCTCTTTCTCAAGCACCCTCTTTGCAAACAGAGGCCTGCTCCTCTGCCGTTTCAGAGCTGCCGGTGACTTCTATATAAAGCGAAATGATAGAGAGACGGCTGCTGTTCGCATGCAACTGACGTCAATGAATAAGGATATTTGGACTAGTGCGCTTCTTCATACTGTTACTGCGTTTGTTGATTCACGCAGCTAACAGGCTCAAGTAAGCGAAAATCTGCATTTCGATTTTAGATAAGAATTACGCACTTCCGGAAGAGGCCGAGGGAGATAGAGACGAAACTTTAATGTCCACTCGTGAGGTCTGCAAACCCGCGCCAGGCACGGCCCCACTGCGCTTGGAGGATCGCCAGTCCATGTCGCTGCAGCACATCTGCAGCCCGCGTGGTCCTCTGCCAGTGCGGGTCCGTCGCGCGCAGTGTGGCCTCCCATTTATCCCACGTGGAGAGCGAGTCCGGCGGGGGAGGATCAGCCGGGCACTCCATAAGGACGTGTGGTAGGGTAGCGGTGGAGTGGGAGCAGAAGCAGCAAATTGGGCTGAAGGAACCTGGGTGGATGCGGTATAGTAGGGTGGGGAGTGTTTGTGTCTGCAGGCGGCGCTACACGATTTGGTGGGGGTGGTGGGTAACGGATGGATGGGGTGAGGGGTAGAGCTGGCGTTCGGCCCTAAAGGCCTGCGTCAACTCGCTGAAGGTATGAATGCACTCTCTCGAGTCATCCTGGTCCAATTCCACCACCCGGTTTATTAGTCGTCGCGTGTGGACATTGGCGTCCTCGTCACCAGGATTTCCCCCGAATGCGCAGGCACCCAGATCGGCTCCACCTGGCGGAGTAGTTCTGCAGAAAGGGGTTGTAAAATGGAATAGACAGTCTCGTGGATCCTGGCTCTAGCAAAATTTAGTATTGCGGTTTTGGAGTCGGACAGGATGTACCTGGCTTCTGTGTGGGCAATGGCAGTGCCTATTGTAGCCTCTTCTACTGATTCTGAAGTGGAGGTGGTAGGGAGGGGGGCGGAGATGAGCGGATAGCCCGTGTGGTCCACAACCGCCATCGCAGCAGCCGCATCCGCGCAAGCCACGTACGCTCATACGGCGTACTTCTCGGTCCCCTAGGTATTTGCGGAGCGCGCGTGCGCGGGCCGCTGTGCGTGCGGCGTGGTAGTCCGGGCGTCTGTTGCGTGGGAGAGGTTTGATGAGGAGGTTGGATCGAATGCGTGTAGGGAGGGTGAGGAGCTGGGAATGATGGGCGGATATTCGCATTTGAAGTCTATCTAGTATGTGTCTGCCGATAGGGGCTTTTGTGAGCCTTAGGTATTTAGCCTTTCGGTGGGCTGCAACGAGCTCGTGTGTGCTATTGTGAAGCCCTAGCTTTAGGAGTTTAGATGTTTGTGTGTGAGGAGAGAGATAGAGGGCAATTTTGTAAGCTTTCCTAAGAAGGGTTTCTAAGGTGTCTGTTTCTCTGTTGTCTAGTTTGAGATAGAGGATAGTATACTGAAAGCGGCTCAGTATGAAGGCATGGATGACCCGACATATGTGGTGTTCTTTAAGCCCATAATGTTTGGTGAAGAGACGCCGGATAAATGTGCAAGCGCGGTCGTTGTGTATAAGTGTTTTGATAGTTAAATTATTGTGTCCGGTGTTTTGCAAGTGGATCGAGCCCAAGTATCCGTATGGTGTTTACCTCCAGTGCGGGTAGTCCCTCTATTGTTATGTTGATGATTAGGAGTTCCTGATTAGGAGTTGTTGTGTATGATTAGGAGTTCCGATTTGGTTGGGCAAGTGAGGCCTATGGAGCGAGCGTAGTGTTGTGTGTGTGTGTGTGTGTTCATGCGTGCGTGTGTTTGTGTGCGTGCGTGCGTGCGTGCGCCTGTTGGAGTGTGTCTTCTATTTGCCCATCGTTGCCCGTTGTGGTGCACACAGTGATGCCATCGGCATATCGTCACGTGGCTTCAAAGAATACTCGCGACGTAATGCAGACAGCTGGCTCCCGAAAAACACGGCGGTGGATCCTGGCTACCGAGCAGGTGGGGGTAGCACGCACGCACGCTCCTTTCTTCTTCTTCTTCTTGCCCCTTCTCTTGCACTGTGCCCACTACTGCAGGTGGCACATTTCCCGCTCCCTCAAGAAGAGAACGGGCTCGATGGTGAAGAAGTGGCGTAAGAAGAAGAGGGGGCAAAGAAACATGGTCAAGGCAGATGCTCGCGCAAAGAACACAGTTACACTCACAGCGACAGGAAAGCCACAAGTACAGCAGTGGCGAAGCGTGACATGCAGTCTCTCAAGAACCGGAGAAGTAACCGCAATATCTGTAAGTATGAGCACAAATATAAAGAATGAAGAAATGAAGCAAAAGTAATAGTCACGAACGCGCAACATATGGCTTCATACGTACGACGTGAACATTGTCAGGGCTAGGTGGTTGTCTACGCCGTGCTTGAGCCGCACTGTCCGGAACGACTTCACAGTTCAGGTCTCTAATGCGGCGCACCACTTTGTATGTGCCAAAATACCGGCTGAGCAACTTTTCACTAAGGCCACGGCGGCGAACGGGAGTCCACACCCACACTTCGTAGCCGGGGTTGTATCATACTTGTCTGTGGCGGATGTTATAGCACCGTGCCTCTCCGTGCTGCTGCTGACCGATGTGCAGCCGCGCAAGCTGGCGAGCTTCCTCAGCGCGCTTGGCAAATTCTTCGGCGTCAGTAGTTAGGCGCTCGTCGTCTTGACACGGCAGCATAGCGTTTATCATCGTCTGAACTTCGCGGCCGTAAAGCAGACGAAACGGTGTAAAACGCGTGGTTTCTTGTACGGCGGTACTGTACGCGAAGGTCACGTAAGGCAAAATATGATCCCATGTTTTGTGCTGGACGTCACCATACATGGAGATCATGTCCGTGATGGTCTTGTTTAGTCGCTCCGTAAGTCCGTTGGACTGTGGGTGGTAAGCAGTCGTCTTTCGATGCCTGGTGCTGCTCAAATGAAAAATTTCTTGCATGAGCTGTGCTGTGAACGCCGGCCCTTTGTCTGTGATTACAATGGACGGGGCACCATGGCGCAATACAATCTGGCACATGAAGAACTGCGCGACCTCAGAAGCCGTGGCTCGTGAGAGGCCCATCTCGGCATAGCTCGGTTCGTCTCGTCTGGCTCGTCTCGGCATAGCGGGTTAAATAGTCAGTCGCGACAATCACCCACTTGTTGCCATCGGTTGAGAGTGGAAAAGGCCCAAGAATGTCCAAGCCGACTTGGTCGAATGGCTTATGAGTTGGTTCGATAGGTTGCAATAACGCGGCGGGCTTTATGTGCGGTGACTTTTGCCGCCGACATTCACAGCAGCGTTTATTATACGTTTGACGCTCGCCGAAATCCCGGGCCAGTAATACACCTCGCGCACTCTGTCAAGCGTTCGTGAGGAGCCTAAGTGACCCGATGTGGGCTCGTCATGGCAAGCGAAAGAAATGTCATCCTGCAAGTTTTTTGGGACCACCAGGAGGTAGGCTCGGTCATTCGAACGGGCGTTTTTCTTCTAAAGCATGTTGTCGCGTAGACAGAAAGACGTCAATACGCGACATAGTTTGCGTCGAATGGTTGTTGGCCTGCCCTCTAAGTGGTCAATCATAGGTCGAATTTCAGCGTCGTCGCGCTGCCGTCACATCAAGTCAGATGCAGTAATGGCGCCCAGGAAGCCGTCATCGTCCTCTGGCTCTCGACTGACAGATTCGGCCGGTGCACGCGACAGTGCGTCAGCGTCTTCGTGCTTGCGACCAAACTTGCAAACGATAGTGACGTCAAATGTCTGTAGCCGCAAGCTCCACCTTGCCAGTCGTCCTGAATGATTGCATATGTTTGCCAACCAACACAGGGCATGGTGGTATGTCACCACATGGAAAGGACGGCTGTAAACATAAGGGTGAAACTTCGTGATCGCCCACACAACCAAGAGACACGTTTTTTTTTTTTGGTAGAATAGTTCGTCTCAGCATGGGACAGCGAGCGGCTGGCATAAACTATTATGTGTACTCTTTAAGTGCCGTCTTGACGTTGAACGAGTACTGCGCCAAGACAAATGTTACTGGCCTCAGTATGCACCTCGGTGTCAGCGTCGTCGTCAAAATGTGCCAGGACAGGTGCTCACTGCACGCGTTGACGTAGTTCAGCGAAGGCCGTTTGTTGCTCACTCGTCCAGGCAAATGGCGTGTCATGCTTTGTAAGGCAAGCCAGGGGTTCCGCTCACTGAAAGAAGTTTTCAATGAAACGGCAATAATACGCACACAAGCCTAGGAAACGCCGCACGGCCTTCTTGTCGGCCGGAGGAGGAATTGCTGCTACCGCGGAAAGCTTGTCGGGATCGGGTCGAACTCCTCTTGCGCTTACGATATGTCCGAGAAACTTGAGCTCTTCATAACCGAAGTGGCACTTTTCTGGTTTAAGCGTGAGATCAACCGAACGGATCGCTTCTAGCACATTCTGCAAGCGATGAAGAATTTGCTCAAATGTTTCAGAAAAGACTACTACATCATCAAGGTACACGAGACAAGTCTGCCACTTCAGTCCAGCGAGCACGGTGTCCATCATTCGCGGGAAAGTAGCTGGGGCTGAACACAAACCGAAAGGGAGCACCAGAAATTCGTAGATGCCGTCGGGAGTCACAAAGGCAGTTTTCTCGCGGTCTCGTTCGTCTACCTCAATCTGCCAGTACCCGCTTTTCAAATCGACTGAAGAAAAATACTGGGCGCGCCGCAGTCTGTCTAACGAGTCGTCGATACGTGGCAGTGGGTACACGTCCTTTTTAGTTACGTTGTTGAACTTCCGGTCGCCGACGCAGAACCGTAGCGTTCCGTCTTTCTTTTTGACAAGAAAGACCGGAGATGACCATGAGCTCTTGGAAGGTTCGATAACACCGTCTTCATGCATCTCCTATTTGAGTACGAATCACTTCTCGTTCTTTCCCCGACACGTGGTAGGGTTTCTGGGGTATCGGTCGTGCGTCGTCGCATGTGATGATCCTGTGCTTTGCGATTGAAGCCTGGCGTACTTTAGATGAACTTGCGAAGCATGCCTTATTTCAAGCAAGAGCTTGCGCAGTGCTGCTTTGCTGTCTTTATCTTTCAATAGCTCTGAATTAATGTCGATGTTGCCCAGTGACTTGTCAGGCATGTCAGGCAGAGTGTTTCGGAGGTGCGGAATGCGGTCTGGAGAAGCAGCTAGAGAGATGAGGGCTGCGTCGAATAGCAATGGTGATAGTACCGAGCCTTGTGGTGTACCCACCCCTTGACGTGTGCAGGAGGGGGAGGAGTGGGAGCCTATGGTAACCTCCGCGGTGCGGTTGGTGAGGAAAGCGCACATGTAAGAATACATTTTATGTCCAATGTTTAAAGTAGGAAATTCGGTCAGTATGCCGGTATAGTGGACACTCTCAAATGCCTTCGAGAGACCTAAGGCGAGAATAATTTTAGTGTGGGCTGGTACAGTGGGGCCGAGGATGTCGTGCGTAAGTTGCAGCATAGCATCCTGTGCAGATATGCGAGGAAGGAAACCGATCATGTTGCGTGGGTACAGGTCGCGCTCGGTTATGTGGTTTGTGAGTCGGTAGAGTGCTATGTGTTCTAGAAGTCTGCCGAGGCAGGAGGTGGGGGAGATGGGTCTAAGGTTACCAACTCAGGCAGGTTTATTAGGTTTAGGGATGAAAATTATTTTAGCGTGTCGCCATAATTGGGGGAGGGTGCCTGTCTGCCAGCATTAATTGAAATATTCTGTGATCTGGGTGATGGATAAGTCGTCTAGGTTGCGTATGATTGTGTTAGTGATTCTGTCGGCGCCCGGTGCCGAAGAAGTGCGAAGTGATTGCATGGCGGAGCGGACCCCCTGCTCTGTGATGTCTGCATCGAGGTCCGGGTTGCGCGTACTTGCGTAGGCTGGAATGGGGATGTTGGTGCACGGTGCAGTATATGAACAGTTTTGAGCTGATGGATTAGTTCTGTTGGTTTGAATGCTGTGTTGTGAATGAGCCACTTGATGTGTTGTTGCGTAGCGAATCTGGAATGAGCGGAGTCGATGAGCGAGCAGAGGAGCTTCCACGGTTGTTTACTGCTAAGATTACCGGACATTTCGTTGCAAATTTCGACCCATTTGTCGCAGTTTAGGGTGTCGGCATGAGAGTTTAGTTCCACTTGAAGCGCCACGAGCCGTTTCCACACTTCCACACTGTTTCTGGTGCTTCCACCTGGTTTGGAGACTGTTGTATGCCTCCCACAGGTGTGCTAGTCTGCTATCTATTTCATATATGTGCAGAGGTGTGTCTATGTATTGTGTATGTGTGGCCACATCTGTGAGGAGTGTCTGAAGTCATCCATCGACATCTTGAATGGGCGTGTTGGGAAAGTCCCCGCGCGTAATTCCAAGGTCATCCCATTCGATGTGTGAATGTGCGAATATATATATATATATATATATATATATATATATATATATATATATATATATATATATATATATATATATATATATATATATATATATATATATATATATATATATATATAAACAGTAGTAAGCCGGTTATCATCTGCTCACACTCGGCCTCTCCCGCCCACGTGGGAATGAAACTTCGGCCACACAGCTTTTCGGTGTCATAGCCGTCTGCTCTCGCTAATATCGATTCGTCTTCAACACTTATATAGCCTCGAACCACGTGAAAACTAAGACCAGGACACACGTGCATTACGCCTGCAGCGCCTCGTGAGGAACGACGGTTAGCTCTACATGGGAGGCGCGCCTGCGCGCCCTCACTCCCTGCTGCTCCTGGCTAAACGCTTCGGCAGATAGCGCTCCGAAACGCGCAATGTGGATTTGGCTACTATTCCTGCCGAAGAAAGCCGGTCCGCACCCTGTAGCACGGCCAGGATAGAGCACATTAGCCCAAATGCGCACTCCAGCTCTGTCGTGCAGATAACAAACGTTTCACATACGCACTACAGTTGCGCGTTGCTGCGTCTGCTGCGTAGCGTAGATACCGCGGCCGCCGGGGGAGTTGCCGTGACGAGTCCTCTCGCTTTTGCGACCAGAAGTGCGATGATGCGCAAACTTCATGCACCATGCAAGAGACTTGGGGCTGAGCCTGACATCCTGGACGTTTTATAACACACGTTTATATTCGTATTTTGTAAATGAATGGGAGGCGATGCAGATACAATATTTAAGTTCAAGCTCTAGCTGCCGATTCTCCATCAAAAAAGCATCCATCACTGCCCAATGACACGCACGTAATTGTGCACGAACAAAGATAGATGGAAACATACAATAACTCCGTCTCCGGCACGGACGTGGCGGTTTGGGCCCGGCGGTATTCCAGACGGGCGTCGGCGCTCCTTCTTAGTCGCTCCGAGAATGGAGGGAAAAGACAAAGGAACACATGTCCTCGGCGGGAGAAAAAGACACCACCAGATCGTTTGAACGTATGTCCACTTGCAAATTGCCTAAACTTGATTGGCGGTGCCCAACTGGTTGCCACGAGCCATAGCAGTTGGAACTGGCTCGCGCGAGGCCGTTGGCTCGTTTACCGGTGTCGCGTTCTCCGTTAGCGAATGCATGGTTTCGCGGCGTAAAAACACTAGATCACAACAACCCTCGGACAACCGCGTGCTCTGATTTGACTCTCTGAATGGCGTGTATCACGACGCATGGCGACGCCATATAGGCTGAGCACCGACATCTGACTGTAACAGGTCGTCTGCTTCACGAGCTGCACACATTTGAGGTGCGTCACCATCACTGTCGAAGCACGTGACGTTAGGAATCCTTTGAACGCGAGTTTGGAGTTCGGCAACCATTTCACTGCCGATGTACTCGCACGAGCGAACATAAAGATGACGTTTCGTTCGAATCTAGGAAATTGCTGTAGAGATAGGTATGAAAGGAAATGTGCAACTAATGAGAAGAAACAGCCACTATCCAGTATTCAGCTGTCAAGTACACTGTAGCCAATGTTAGGATCGGCCTGCAGCTATTTCAGCCCGCTGCACGTGTTCCGGTCTAACCGGGACGTTGGTGCACTTCAGAGAACTGCGGATAACCGGCAGCCACGCGGCAAGGGGTCAGCTCAGGGGAGTTATCGAGGGAAGGTAATTGGCGGAACCTCCCCATGGGCGTTTCGAGACACCAGACAATGTGCTACCCGGGCCCGCTACCCAGGTCGGCTCCGAGTTCGACGAAGCTGGCTTTGTGCTGAAACCACCACCGTTACGCTCTAGCCTCGTCGCCGTTGTGACTGAAGGAGTTCGACGAAGCAGGCTTTGTGCGCAACACGACAACGCCTCCCTGTTCTGCTATGAGTGGGGGAGTTGCCGCGGGAACGCCGACGAAGGCTCCTTCCCACACGCCGACCAAGACGCAAGACACTGTGCTACCCGGTCGCTACCCGGGACTGCTCCGATTACTACGAAACCCCTCTGACGTCGGCTCCTATGTGTGTGTGTGCATGTGTGTGTGCGTGTGTGTGTTTGTGTGTGTGTGTGTGTAACCCGTCCCGGGAGAGGCGGCGTGTTTACAATGACTGGACGAAAGTTTCCGTCCCCTTGGAATCAAGGGGGGACCAAGTGTTCATTAGGAGCGATTGTCGGTTGCTAGTGAGTGCTCGTTGTCTTCTCTGTGCTCGAAATGTACTCGTGAGCTGTGAACTCGATTGCTGTATGCTTCGTCTTGCGGGCTCCATTTGGGAGTCACGCATAGACTGTGTAAATGTATCTCTTGTTCAAAATGTTAATATGTAAATAAATCCTGCTCGCCTAAGTCCCGACGAAGAGTCAAGCTCCTTCCTACAGGTACGACTGCCGAATCTTACATCTGAATGGCAGCGGTGAGATCGGCCTACAGCTCGTAGATCGTCCGACGATTCTAACAAATGGTGGCAGCGGCGAGATCGTCTCCAAATACAACACCAAGGGGGTTATATAAAGTATAAAACCTCCTTGACTGCAGCACAGCTAAATGAATGATGAGACCAACGGTACTGCATATGTACAGTAACCGCGACCATGGGTTGCTATGGTAACAGCGGCATGGGTTGCCAACAGCACCTATCAATTTTCGCCGAAAAAGAAGCGCAACATTTAACCATGGCGACGTGACGCCGGAAGCGGGGCACCACCGCCGGCGCCGCCCAGCTCCTTCGGAATATACAGGACGCTGAAGGGGAATAACAAAGGCAAATAATGCGCTAGTAATATCTACGCTCGTAGTAGGTATTTTAATGCGATTAGCATTGCAAGCGTACTTCAGGGATTTTCCGGGGCTATCTATCTACCTATCTATCCAACCGTTTTCCCGCCAACCTGGATTAATGTAGTCTATGGTCGACCGGTTAGAGCATCGGGCTCTCTGTGCTGAGGGAACGGCCGTGGCAAGAAGAAACCAACCATGGTGCGAGCCACGGTTGCTTCGTGGAAATGGGTTCGAAAGCCGACTGGCCATCGCTGCTAGAGGGTTCGAACTCGTCGGACACAGCAAGCGGGCAAGCGGCTCCAGTCGAGGTGCGCCGGCGTCGTCCCATACAAGAAGGTTCTCATTTGCCATTTCCCGATCGAGTATTTCACGCTACATCTGTCGCCCCAGGTGAATGACACGGCAGTGCACAACAGTGGCGAAGACATCTGCATGGGTCGCGTAACGTACAACAGCCAATACATCGCCGTTTGCGTCAGACACGGGGCCACCAACGAAATGGCACAGCGATTCGTGTCGATGCACATAGTAGAAGGTGCATAGAAGGCTACCTTCGTTACTTGCTACGACAACGCTCGCGAACGAGGTGTGCCGTTCGCCACCTACGCGGATTTTAAGATCGACGTCTCTAAGATCCAAAACACGTGGTTTGAGCAGTATATACATGAGGGAAGCGTTTTGTGCCGAGCGTACCTTTCTCGACATGCCCATGGCAAGGATCGGCGGGGGTGTGCTCGATCACACCATTGTCCTTGGCATCAGACTCCTCGGACCTCGTGTGTATGCATCGTACGTCTCTATTCATCGCCCTCTGCCCGTCGCCAACAGCGACAAGCGAGAAGACGATGCGCTGCTGTCTACGCTGCTTTCGAACCGATGTATATTTGTCCTAAACTGTAGAAATTTATAGAACGTACATGTCGTCCGTACATATTCAATCGTACATTATTGCATTTATTAATGCAACTGAAAAGCAACTAAACCACATAAAAATAAATAAAGGTTCTGCAATTGAACATATCATACAAATTGTCTGTCTCTCTTTCGTTAATTCCTCCATCACAATTATCTATCACGTATATTCACTAACAACACGTCTGTCGCGAAAAGAAATTATAACGTATTACTATTGTCAACCACCTGTATAGGATGAATGTCCCGCCATTTTTTAATTGTTACATAAATATTATTTATTATTATTTTAAAATACTATATATTTTAAATATTATTTCGGTAATATATTCTTGGGTGTTTTTCAGGCTTCAAATAAAGGTGGTTCAGGGCTCCCCTTAAAGGCACACGTCAGCACGCTCTCATGTGAAGGGTCCGAAATATCTTCATTCATGTAAATGCATTCGGGTCGATGACGTCACAGAAAGCTAGTGCGGGAATTTCTCTGTGGATTCGCCACAGGTCCTTACTTTTTTCATATTTACTGCTTACCAAGCAGGCAATATGGCTTACCAAAGCGTTGTTCACAGGAACATTGACAGTTTTGGTATTTCAGAAGTGCTAATTGCTAAAACTTCTATTATAATCGGTTAAGTGTTCCTTTAAGAATGGAGAAAGCAGGTAGGCCAAGGGCTGCTTAAACACCGAAATTGTGGCAGTTGTACTTAGATGCAGTTTGTACTTACTCCAGTGCTAGTGCTCGGCATCCCAGCGTGAAAACCGGAACTGGTCTGAAAGAAGAAAATGAAAGGAATCATTTGTGCGCGATAGTTTGCGTCCAGTACAGCATTTCAAGCCATAAATGTGGGGAAAAAAACACGCCAACAAGGTCTCTTTTTAATTTTAAACAACGACTTATCTCGATTTTTGATTCCATCATAACAAAAATGACGTCATTTTGTGTATGCTAAAAAACAGTTCTTTTACAGCGAAGCTGTTAGTCTCTAGTTTGTCATGATTTTTTCGCGGCCCGTCTTCACGAGATAAAAAAAAACATACCTTCAGCGAGTAAAATAAAAGCATTCAGCGATTGAAGAAAAATTCATACATTCTTTGGTATCACGCATACAGCATACAGCACAGTATTCGTTGCAATAACGAACAAGCAAAAACCAAGCATACAAACCACATCATTGATGATAAGACGCTCCTGATAACAATGCGAATCACATAACCTTCCTCGCATACGTTTTCCGGTAAAGATTACTGCTGCGCAAGCTGCCGCGATGATGGCAGCTTGCAACGCAGTCGCAAGCTGCCCAGAAGGTGAAGCATCGATTATGATAGCAACTTAGTGGACCAGCTAGCAATACGAATTAAGGATAGTAGTTTTATCGGCTGTAAAGCTTGTAAACATAGGCATACTAACTAAATTAACAAGCAAGGTGCCATGCACGCACAAGCAAACATGAACACATCTCACTCGATGACCGCGGAAACCCATTGTCAAAACGCTGGAGTGATGAAGCGCGGCAGCAGCAGCAATCGAATTGACCTTCGTGCGGCGTCTCACATCACTGCGAACGAAGCCGTGGTGGTTTGTCTCCACACCGCAGATGGCTTTCAAGATAAAGCGGCTCGGGCGGCAATTTTACAATTGCTAGTAGGTACAGCGGGGTGGGCTATTTCCGGAGGCGCCGGACGTTCGTGCGCATGCGGGAGTAAGAGCGCGTGCGAGAGAGCAAATGCGGGGAAATGAATGAATGAATGAATGAATGAATGAATGAATGAATGAATGAATGAATGAATGAATGAATGAATGAATGAATGAATGAAACTATATTTGAAAAGGCTCTTCGTTCGTGCTGTCCGCCGCTTCGGTGACGTGTGATCATGTAGTAGCACCCGGAGCGGGGGGTGTGGTGGCGCCCTGGACGTGCCTTATGTGGTGCACAAGGAGCGACCAAAAAGTGGCTTGATGGGGTTCAGGCCGAGTGGTCCAGCTCTTCCAACTGTAAGGAATATATGGGATCAGGGAAGAGGTGGGGAGATAGTAAGGCGAGAACTGTGCCCGGGGGCAGGTCCAGTACTTGTGGTGATCGTCGGGATAGCCGCCTCACACCGGGCATGCCGGGTGGCCGCGGTGTTGTTCAATAACGTGTTGCATGGCGTCATTCGGCAGTGTTAGAGTTTGAGCCTGATGTATTAGGAAGCCGTCATGGCGGGTGAAGGAGGGATCGGGGGCCGGCAGGGTACATGCAGACGAGCGCAGTTTGTGGAGCCTAGCACTGCTTTGCTTGCGGTGTTCAGCGCGGTGCATTCTGGCGCTATAGGTGCCAGGCCATGGAATAGGAGCGCTCGATAATTTAGGCTCGTGAGCGAGGAAGTGAGCACACTCATTTCCCTGTATCCCCTGATGGCCCGGCACCCGTTCCAAGAGGACGTGAAGTGAGGGATGCTGTTGCATGTGTAGCGCGAGGGAGGCCCCAATATGACAGGGAACTAGGTTGTTTGCGAATGAACGAAGGGCTTCCTGGCTGTCTGAGCAAACGGTAATGGTTGGCGTGGAGTGAGAGGGAATAGTAATGGCTTCCGATATGGAGGGGGCAAGGATCTCGGCGTCGGTTGGAGACGGTACTCCACCATGCCAACGAGTGATGTCACCCTGAGGGCCGATGACTCCCGTCTTGGATGCGGTCGGCGTGAAGGCGGCGTCAACACAGCAGGTGTCATGCGCTGGGTCAGTTATGGGTCGCCCGCGCCTGTTGCCTGCCTGCGTTGCGTTCGGGGTGCATATTCCGGGGTATCGGTCGGACTTCGATTCGAGGGATAGTTATCCATGGTGGAGGGTCGATGGAAAGAGGTGGAAGTGGTGAAGTGTCGTGTCCCAACATTCGCAGGATGGCGCGTCCCTGGGACGAGGTGCTCATACGGAGAAGCTGAGACTCCCGGTGGGCTTGGACCTTCACATCCAAGATGTGCAGGGTTGTGCGTTCAACATCGATGCTACGGGCGTACCTGGGAACACCCATTTAAATGCGGTGACATCCTCGCAAAAAAGCCTCGAGTCGTTTGGTCTGGGTGCGTGTAAGTGAAACGTATGGCAGGCCATAGAGGATTTGGGAGTAGATTGCTGCCTCATCAATTTTAGGGAGTTCGTGTTCACGCAGGCCTGTGTGGCGCTTGCTTACGCGTGTCATCATGTGTGTGACTTGACTGGCCTGATGGAGAATGCGCCGTAGCCACTCCGCACTACGTCCATTCTCTTGCCACAAGAATCCGAGGATGCGGACGGATTTTCTGCGCGCGATAAGTTCGCCGGTCCTAGTAAAGGTGATGTGGGCGCGTTCAGCAGTTGCTTTGCGCGTAGAGGAATTCAGTACGACGACATACTCTGATTTTTCCGGGGAGCATTTGAGGCCTAGCTGGTGTATGTAAGTGTCGACGATGCCTAAGCCGGTTTGAAATGTGGCTTCCTGTTCACCTTGGTTTCCGGTGGCACACCAAAGCGTAATGACGTAAGCGTATATTGCATGGCGTAAACCTGTAACGAGGTTGAGCTTTGCGGGAAGGTCCTTCATCGCCAAATTGAAGAGAGTCGGTGACAGAATGGAACCTTGTGGCGTTCCTCGGTTTATAGGGAAGCACATGGATGGCTGGGTGCCCGGACCCAAGAAGCGTACTTGCCTAGCACTGAGGAAGCCGCAGACGTAGTGAACCATGCGTTCTCGAGGTTTGGTGGCTGCTAGGTTGTGAATGATGGCTTGGTGCAAGACATTACCGAAGGCACATTTGATATCCATGCTATACTATTGCCCGGAGTTGTGCCGAGCTAGGGTGATCGTAGACATATGTGGTAATTTGCAGGGCCACGTCTTGGGCGCATACATGCCTGCGGAAGCCGATGAGTGTGTCTGGGATATGGCCTTGGCTCTCAAGGTGCCATTCTAGTCTCGTCCAAGGCCATCTTTTCCATCAATTTCGCCACGCACGATGTGAGGGATATCGGTCGAACTTTTTTAAGTATGTTGGAAGGTTTGCCAGGTTTGGGGAGCAAAATAACTAAAGCTTCCTTCCATGACTGTGGAATGTTCCCCGTCTCCCATGCATGGTTAATGAGGTGTAGAAGGTGCATCTTGTGCTTTTCGGGCAAGTTGCGGAGCACGGTATACGTTATCTGATCCGGACCCGGAGTTGTATTGCGTCGGAGCTGCATGAGTGCTGACCGCAGCTCCTGGAGTGTAAATGCGGAGTCAGTCCCTTCTGGCTTAGTTAGCGATTGCGTAAAGGGTGCAAGTAGTGGTGGGTTGAACTCCGGATAAAATGTCTCTCGCAGTTCTTGGATGATTTCTCCAGTGGAGCGCCCGGTCTGCATATGATATCGTTGCAGGGCGTAGCGAAGTTTGGCTTGGCTCATGAGTGCGAAAGATTTGCCGTACTCTAAGTGTGTGAAGCTGGCCAGTGAGGTCTTCACATGTTTGCCACCCCTGTTGAGACGCCAGTTGGTCAGCGTACTCCTGGCTCTCCTGAGTTATGGTGTGTATACGCTGGTGGAGCGCCTTATTATTCTTCGCACGGCGCCACCAGCTCACCAGTCTGCGGCGTCGTTCCCAGAGGGCTAAAAGGTGACTGTCAACCTGGGGTTGATCTTCTGTAGCGGCAATGCGAGAAGCATGTTGGGGCACAACCTGCAGCACATTGTTTGTCCATTCTGTGGGGTTCGTGTTCTCATCATTATCGTCCAGTTCAAGTCGTTTGCGCGCCTTGTTCCACTCAACGAGACAGATGGTTTTGTGGCGGGGTGTCCCACTTGGCCTTTGTGTACGCAATGGAAGCCGGATCTCAATATTAGAGTGATCGCTCCCCAGAGTGTCTTGGATATTCTCCCATTGAATGCTGTAGCGGCTGATTGACCAAGTGAGATCAGGGTTTGTGTCTTTCTCACGTGAGTTCCCCAATCTGGTGGGAGTGATAATGTCGTTTAGGAGAGAGACTTTGTAGTTTGACATGAAGGTGTCTACCTCGAGGCCGAGCGCTGATGTTTTGTCATATCCCCAAGAAGGGTGTCGACAGTTTAAGTATCCGAGGATTAGGACAGTATGATTATGATTATGATTAGGACAGTTAAGTGTTGCTGGGAGGGGTCGTAGCTTGATAACGACCAGATATTTTGGTTTGGCGTCCAGTAACAGTTTAGAATATCTAGACTGTGACCATGAACGTCTGTCTTCGTGCTCACGTGCTCAGTAGTCGGTGTATTCATATGCGTAGTGTCGAGTTGGATTGTGGGCAAGGAGCTCTTGATTTACGTCACTGTCACTGTAGGAGTAAGTGGGTGTCACGTGCCCCGTTGTTTGTATGTAATACTAGGGGCAACAAAATGTTCATAGCCATCGAGGGAAAGGCACCGTGGGTCTCCTGCAACACAAGAATATCCGGTTCTGTTTTCATGAATAGCATATGTTGCAGGAGATGTTGTTTCTTGCGTCTGAAATCACGACAGTTCCATTGCCATATCGTGAGAGATGGGGATGGTGTGGTTGGGATCGGAGGTGTTTGCCTAGAGTTAGTGGCCATGTTGTGATTCAGAAGGGTTATGGGGGATGGGGCGTTTGTGTGGGTGCATAGTGTCTTCTACTAGGCGGGTGGAAATTTGCGCAAATTGGTCTGACAAGGGGGTTAGAGCGGTTAGAATGGAGCGTTGTACCTGTTCAGTAATTATAGTTGCGATAGTAGATTCGATCGCTTGTTGCACGATGCGACAAATACGTGCATCTAACTCCTCTGACAGAAGGTCTGAGCTCAGAGGGGAGCGTTGCGGAGTGGGGGCAGTTTCTGTGAGAGCTGTGCCACTCACCTTTAAAGGCGTAGACTGCGTCTGTCGCTGGTCAGGTAGCGCAGGCCAGTTAGGGTTATCAGCAGCAGGCTCAGGTTTAGGTATATTTGTTGCCACGAAGGACAGCGCGGATCTTGATCACATTGTGATTTAGCTGTCTGACTCTGTCTGAAGCCCACCTTCTGCTTGTGGGCGGGCTTCGGATTCTGTTTGGGACAATTTTGACTGGGCTTGCGGGTGTGACTTTGGCCCCGGTCGCAACTCCGGCTACGGCTGCGGCTACAGTCGGCGTCGAGTGCCGAATACCGGTTGCTCATTGGCACGCCGGAGTCTTCTCGAGTAGGCGGCCGTGAGAGATGGTGGGCTGCTTGGTGATTCGGATTGATGCGTGTCGGTGGTTTGCGTCGGCCAAGTGCCTCTGCAGCGCGGCGGTGTGGGCAGTTTGCGTCCGTAGCGGGGTGGTCACCCCCGCAGTTGCAGCAGCGCATATAGCACTGTGAGGAGTTGACGTAGGAGAGAAATGTTGCCCACAAGATCTGCAGCACGAATATGTCGAGACGTTGGGGCAGACATCAGATCCGTGTTTCAGGCTGTAACAATGCCAGCACTGCAGGCATTTCGGCTTCGGTGAGTACCGCCGGTATACCGCTGAAAGCAGGATGGCGCTCTTCGGTATTTCAGGGCCCTCTACCGTGATGATTAGAGACGCCGTCTTGCCAAGCCACCGAAAAGACAGGATTTTTCGGCCCAGAATAAGGAGTTCTTCCCGTACGGCATCTTCTGAAAAGGAGAGTGGCACGCCGTGCAGGACGGCGCGGGCGCTTTGTGGGTCGTTGGCGCAGTACAGACTCACAGGGTGCGATTTTCCACAGACATCCACGGACTGTAAGGCGAGTAGTTTGGTGGTGGCCGATGCACGGTACGTGTCGATGGCGATGAGGTTTTGGGCGGTTCGAATTTTCACGACTGTGTCCTGTCTCTAAAGCTTGGCAAGGTGGGCCGCCCGACGAATTTGTAGGTTCAACTCGATTGGTGCTACTGAGGAGAGGTTGAAGCCACCAGTCAACTTCAAGACTATGGTGGTGGCATCGTCCTGCCGTGGTGCTGAAGGGGTCACGCACGTAAATGCTCCCTGTGAAGCGTCACTAATGTTCATGCCCTATGGGTTCAGCGTGGTTGATTGCGCGAGCTGCGATGCAGCCCTAGCTGTCAAAGGCGGCGGCGGTGAAGCGTCTGCAGTGCGGCGCGGAATCGGGGGCCCTGTGCTCGGACCGGCCGAGGCCGCCGATGTTTAGGCGAGGCGCAGTGCGGCGGCCAACGTTCGTCCAGCGATGACAGGGAGCGCTCAGAGTTCGGCGGAGCTCTCGTTGCGCACGTCCGCTCGGGGCGAGCGCTGAGCAGCGAATCATCATGCGGGGGCTTTGCTCATTGAATATCTGACTCTGCGTAGGCACCACGGAGGAGAAGTTTCTTTGCGCGTGTTGTATGCGTTTGTCCCTAGGCGTGCCGGCATTGTGGAATGAGGTCGAGCTTCATTACGCTCGAACGCTGGCTGCCGGTGCATTGAAACAGTGAAGCAGCGGACACTGACGCCCCATTTGGCAAAGGCTGTGTCGGACAGACTGTCTCGCGCTTGCGGCGCTCGTGCTAAGTCAGTCGCGCCGGATCATACCTTCATCGCGCCTTACGGCGACGTACCTTCAACATAACGTCACAAATGTTTCCGTGGGAGCAGTAGGGACCGTAGTAGAGGCCGGGCCACATATACTGAATATCTAGAAGGCAGAGCACCTTAGCAACCGCGGTTGAACGCGAGTCGCCGCGCCACCCTAACGCCTTTTACGCTAACCTAACTTAACGTAACACTAATCTAACCTAACGTGGCAGAGACGCAAGGACGGCAATGCGCACGGAGTAACCGCTGTGAGAATACGCCGCACTACCCTAACGCATTTACACTAACCTAACCTAACGTAAGCCCAAGCTAACCTAACGTAACGTGCGCGAGACGCAAAGCCAGTAATCCTCCCTAACCTAAACTAATGTTAACCTAACCTAACGTGGCCGAGACGCAGACAATAATCCGCACAGTGTAATCGCTGTGAGAATACGCCGCGCCACCCTAACGCCCTTCACGCTAATCTAATCTACGATAACGTAACCTAATGTGGACGAGACGCAAAGCCAATAATTCTCACGGTGTGAAATCAGGCAATCGCGTTCAACCGCGGTTGCTAAGGCGCTGTGCGTTTATTTCACTCAAAGGGGACAACCCAAAAATGCTCCTGATAAGTCGCGGACAGCAGCATACGAAAAGCCTGCCAAAAACGAAGATACTTCTTCAGGAAAGCAGGCCCGGCTTCTACTATACGGCCCCTATTGCTCCCCCGGGAAAATCAGAGATGTTTTTTTTTTCTTTGTGAAGGTAGAACGCCGAAGGCGCGACAAAGTTATACTGCGGTATGACTGACTCAGCACTAGCGCCGCAGGCGCGAGATAGTCTCTCCGACGTATCTTTAGGCACAGCGATCACCAAATGGAGCGTCGGTGTTCACTGCTTCAGTTGCTTCACCGCGCCGCAGCCAGCGTCATAGCCTAAACAAGCTCGACCTCACGCCGTAATGGCGGTCCACCTATGGGACAAACGCTTAAAAAACGAGCAATCCGCGCCATCCTAACGCATTTTACGCTAACCTAACCTAACCTAACCTAACGCTAACGTAACGTGGCCGAGACGCAAATAATAATCCGCACGGCGTAACCTCTGTGCGAACACGCCGTGCCACCCCAACACCTTTTACGCTAACTTAACCTAAGCTAACCTAAACCTAACATAAACCTAAGCTAACCTAACGTGGGCGAGATGCAAAGCCAATAATCCTCACGGCGTGACATCAGGCAATCGTGTTCAACCACAGTAGCTAAGGCGGTGCGCGTTCATTTCACTTAAAGGGGATAACTCATAAATGATCCTCATAAGTCGCGGACCGCAGCATACTAAAAGCCTGCCAAGAGCAAAGGTGCTGCTCAAGGAGAGCAGCCCCGACCTCTACTGGGGCCCCTATTGCTCCCCCGGGAAAATCAGCGAATGTTTTTTTTTTGTTTTTTTTTAAGGGTAGAGTGCCGTAAGGCGCGCAAAGTTCTAATCCAGCATGATTGACTCAGTATCAGCGCCGCAGGCGCAAAGAAGTCTGTCCAACTTACTATTAGACCCAACGATCACCAAATGGTGCGTCTGCATTCACTGCTTCAGCTGTTTCACCGCGCCAGCAGTCAGCGTTGGATCGTATAAACAGACTCGACCCCACTCTGCAATTCTGGCACGCCTAGGAGACAGACGCATACAACACGAGCAAAGAAACGTCTCCGTAGTGCCTAGGCAAAGTCAGAAGGTGCAAAAGTGCCTAGGCAAAGTCAGAAGTAGCAAAAGTGCCTAGGCAAAGCCAGGAGGAGCAGAAGTCCCCAGATTTTCTCTCTCGCACCCGCTATCACTCGAGCCTGCGCAGAAACGTCGGGCGCCTCGGGAAGTGCCAGTCCCACTGTACTTACTAGCAATTGTAAAAACAGCAAAGCGCTACCGCCCCCCCTTCCCAACCTTTCCCCCGGACCCTTATGCGCGACGGAAGACGGCGGGCTTCCTCCCCGCTTTCCTCGCTTGCATGCGCGAGCATGAGCCGCGATCGCCGGCTCACCCTCGCATGCGTTCACTCGCGCATACAGCACATGGAGCGCGGTGAAGATTTTATCGCCCTTGTACTTGATACGGAATCTCACGGCTAGGGTGACGCCAACACAGACGGCAGAAATGCGCTTAGAGTGTCCGTATATTTACTATCGCAATAAGAGTTTAATGCGGGTGAACGAAAACATTTCATGAAGGTTTTATTCTAAGAACGCATTATCCGTGCAGCCATACGCACATTTTAGACACAGCCTCGTATAACACGAGCCTCGCACACCCATATACCGTCATTCCTATGACGGCACAGCGCTCGTTAGAAAACTCTCATAGACGGTGGCGCCTGATTTCCCTCGAGTTAATATAGTGAGAAACTCCATGCGGGCAACCAAGAAGGTTATATACTTAAACTTCTGTAGTGGGGGTGGCTCTCGAAAAGTGAAGCCGGCTGCCGCCATCTTGCTCGCGGCAAGCCCGAACCGCCGTAGCGATCGTTGCAGAGCACAGAGTGTATTCGTGGTGTTGATTGGTTGTGTGCCGTTGCAACATCGCTCAACTGATTGTGGCGTGCTTTCCGAGGCCAGTGCAACGCGTCAGTATGTCAAGCTGAACCAGTCGCGGATGACGCCGGGTGTAACGTTTCACTCGTAGCACTCAGGACTGTCGTACGTCGTGGGCGCGTTTGATTCAATTGGCAACGATTGGGAAATGTATTCGTAAGATGCGCATATGTCAATATTAAATTTACGTTTTCATCCTACAAATACTCGTTGGGCACGTCATTGCTTGCGGTTTCAATGTAGCGCATGCTAGGGCTACATGTTAGAAGGAAAGCATGGGATTTCGCTGCTGGCTTACAGTGGTCTCGCGTTGTGCTCAAATGCATATGTGGTGCGCTTGTACGATGACAAACTCTGTTTTAATTGTGCCGTGTACGTTCCGTGCAGTTACTGTGTTTCAATTGGGGAATCCAGCGAGACAAATGTGTACACAGGAGAATACGTGGACAGGACGAGCGCTGGACTTACAAGGGAAGAGTTGTAAGTCCAGTGCTCGTTCTGGCCACTTATCTTGCGTACGCGTCTCCATGTTGCGTAGGTTTCCTGATCAATAATTTGCACCAACTAGCCCAGCCAGAGATTCTGTTGTAAAAGCTGGGCTTGAACACAAGGGCATGAGCCCTTTCACAAGAGCGTTGCAAAGTGCTGTTTGAGGGTTTGGGTACACCACATTACGATAGCAATACTAAACGAGCGAATGGCGAAGCAAAAAACAAAAAATAAACGTGAGCTCTACTTTCAAGACTGTAATATTTAAAAATTATTGAACGCAGAACTTGAGTTACAAACTTGGCTTGTATAGAGAACCAATATGAATTGTAAAAGTTCAGGTGTCAATTGGAAATACTTTCTGGTGTTCCCATGTCTGTGTGACATTTCTAATATTTCAGTTGTCGTGTGTTACAATAAGAAGTTCTTGACGGGATGGATGAGTGGCATCAATTTTTTTAGCACTTTCGAAATGTAGAATAACGTACACAATGAAGTTCACGACGCAAGTCCTGGCTTCAGCATATGACTATCAAGTTGTTGAGGATGCTAAACACATAGCTTGCGGCCCCTTGTGTAAACCAGCTCGGTAATGTTGTGTAGTAAAAGAGAGCAAATACCATATTTCAACGTAAATAACGCGATCACGAATATATCACGAGGGGGACTTTCGGTCTGTCAGAAAAAGAAAAGAATTGCTTACTATAGAAATAAATATACCAACTTGGTTATTACTATGAAGCTCGGCAGAGACACTTAAGACTGCTTACGTGTGGGGATGCGAAAGCATTACAGGCCCTTTGGTGAAATGTTTTTATCCGCGCAATCTCTCGCCCGCTTTCTTGTAACTGCGCCTCCAAATGAAAGCGCGCCACACGTCTCAACGCACTCGCTTGCCCGCGAATAGTTCACAACTCGAAGGGCTAGTCAGCTGGTCATGAACGCGTTTTATTTTATACATTCATGACGTGGCGCCACCTCCTCCCCATTGGTGCACACGACAAGTGCATTGCACGCACCAGGCACAACCAGAACCGTGGAGCCGCGGCGGCCTCGGGGAAGCGTACTCGAATCTGGAGGTCCGCATTCAAATCCCACCAAAACCGAAACTGAGCAAATTTTATCTTCAAATCCGTTTATTTACTTTCTTTACAGGAGCCCCCCTTATAAATTTGACGTCAATCCGAGAATTTTTAAGTTTCTTTTTTTTTAACTCTTTCCGTCGACGGCCATGTTTGGTACCATCGCCCAGTGGCGACGCTGATGACGCCGGATTTTCGCGTAATGGGGCACATAATGCTTTCGCATTAAAGCAGGAATCAATCCCCAAAATCGGATGCCAGCTAGGCTTTATTCATCGTTACTTCGAAATGCCGTCGCAGAATAAAGGGAAAGGGAGAGTGCTGACGTAGTTGTCCCTGTGGGCGAGAACGGCGTTGTCGTCCATATAACAACCACCAAGGTTATATTGGACAAACCTCACTTCAGCAATGCTCGCGACACAATTGAACGCGGGCAAACTTTACGCGCACTGCGTGGTGGTGCACCGCGCCACTTCGATGGCCGTTCACTTGACGCAGCGCCTATATGGATCGTATCTCTCACGCCAATTAGCGGATAAACAATGATAATTAAAGGTTCATTACGCACTGACGTCACACAAGCTTAGTTTTATGGAGAGACCGTTCATGATTTTACCAAGCGAGGAAGTGCGATTGGCGAATCGTCCCGCCGATAGCTTTTCTCAAAGCCTGCGCAAAAAAACAAAACAATGCCGCAGTTTAGCTCGCAAGCCGAAGCATCCGTTGCGATAGCAATTAGTGCACAGCTATGCGAAATAGGGATAGCAGTTTTATCGGCCGTGTAAAAATGGAAACCATTCGCCTACTATACTTGTGGACAACTTTCTGCGGCTATGAAGGGAAAACTACGGAGGCAAAACGCTCATAAGGGAGAACGCTTCTGAAAAGAATCTCATGGTTTCATCTCCGTTACCTTAAGCTAGGGAAGAGAAAACATACACACCTTACCAGTAACAGTTAAGTAAGACAAAACACACCACTGAATGTGAAGATTAACTTATTTTGCGGCTTTTCTTTTCCGCCTCTGCGGAAGCTGCGTCAATTCAGCGTCTGTTCCAAGCAACCAAAAGCACGGTCAAAGGCTGGCGGACTACGGCAAATTTAATTAATGTGGGCTTCCCAACTTAAGTTATTTGTCACATAGTTACCCCCAGATATTTTATGCACGAAGTTCCGGTTGGTGAGGTATTGTCTAAAGGTGTATGTAAAGTCAAGCGGGTGTTTTCTCTGAGTGAACGAAACGTACTTTGTTTTAGCAGTGTTTAGTCTCATACCCCATGCCTTTGTACCACTTTTGAATAGAATGTAGAGTCACTTAACGTAAGTTGATCTGAACCGTTAAGCACTGATTTGTATATGACGCAGTCGTCTGCGAAAAGTCGTGTATGTACCGTCTGGTGAACACAGCATTGTATGTCATTGATATAAATTAAAAATGATATGGTGCCAAATCCGATCCTTACGGCAGATCAGAAGAAACACTCAATTCCTCAGAGGAACAGGAATTCACAGACAACACCCGCACGTGACGTCACTGCACTAACCCTTTAAAACTAACACGCCGAGGATGACGAGGCCGCCTTTGACGAAGATAGGTCCACCTATCGAAACGTTGGCCAGCCTGTCTGAGGCACTTCAACCCTGTTTTAAAAAAGTTTATACCACAGTGTGCCATTCCATCTGCCAGCCCCTTTCTTGTTTTTGGACTTGTTTCCTATTAGTAACGTAGCATGAAATGCAGGATATAACATCTTTATGAATACCATAAGCATGAAGTTAGGTAATTCGGCGAGGGGAGCAACATCAAAACCTTTGGAGTGATGGAAAAAGACAGCATCAATTTGGCCTCCTCTAGTAAGTTCGTTAGCAACGTCGTGCGTTCATTTTGCTAACTGTGTTGTGGTGACGAGCAGCGCTGTTGTCTGTGTCCATCTCCTTGTCCTGTTGTTTAGCGCTGTCTGCTGCTCGTAATCATGAACCAACCAGCCCAAATGATGTTGTGGTTGACAAGCCAGACCTGAAACCATGCTGTTGATGGCTCAAAAGATAGTTCTGTTCAAGGTGAGTAACCAATGGCTTTGTAAATTGTGTGCTCAAAGCCTTGCAACACGTGCTTGTGAGCGACACTGACCTGTAATTGTTCAGGTCTGACTTGGAACCGGATTTATGGATTGGCACAACATTGGTACAGCGCCAATCTTCGGGTATCAACGTATCAATTAACGTCATCAAAGACACCGTGGAGATTTTGTGCACTTATTTCGATGCCAAACACGCGTATCTGCGCAGAAAGGTTTTACTAATAAGGTCACGGCCAGTACACTTTTCGAGGTCAAGTTTGCGCAGTAGACATAAAATATCGTCTTCGGTTATCGTGATTTGCTGCATTGGGTCTTTGAAATCACGTGACGTGCTGGAAAGGGAGTGAAAGAAGCGGTCCTTGTGAATACCGTCTGAAAAAAACGTTGAATTCTCTCGCTATTGACGCAGGGCCTGTGATGATTCGATTTGATAGTTTAATATGTGAAGCCATTTGTTGTTCTCTAGATAGGTGATGCCAGAATATATGTGTGTTGTTCGCGCTGTGAACGATAGCAGTGTGGGGTGGGCCGGGCTAAATGAAATTTGTAGGTGGGCCAACTTAAAGTTTGTGGGTGGGCCAACTTTAATTTTGTAAGTAGGCCAATCGAAATTTGGACATGGGCCAAATTCAACTTGGGCGTGGACCATCTTGAAATTCTTACAGGAGCTAATTGAAATTTGGGGGTGGAGCAAGTTGAAATCTGGGGGGGGGGGGGGGGGCAATTGAATTTGGTGGTGGGCCAACTTGAAATTTGGACGTGGACCAAATGAAGTTTGGATGTGGGCCAACTGAATATGAAGGCAGACCAACTGAAATTTAGGGGTGGGCCAACTTGATTTTTGGGGTGGGCGAAGTTAAATTTGAGAGTGGACCTACTTAAATTTGGAGGTGGGATAACTTAAATTTGGGAGTGTGCCAACTTGAAATTATATGTGGTCCTCCTTAAATTTTGGCCTGGGTCAAACTGAAATTTGGGGGTGGGCCTACTGAAATTCGGGGTATACTTGCGCATACTATACATAGTATGCACGTGACGTCACATCCACTGCTGTCGTCTGCTTCTGCTACCTTCCACCATCTTGGGGTACCTTATCAACAGGCGCGCGCATAGGCCCATAAGTTCCCCAAGATGGCGCTGCCGTAAAGCGGAAGTCACGGAGCATCGTTGAATGACGTACGTGCATACTATGTATAGACAATTGCAGTGGATTTCCGCATTAATAACTTTTTTAACCGATGGCAAATAATAAACTTGCCAAGTGTTACATTGAACGACGTAGACATCAAAATGCTATCTTTCTGCGAAATGTGGGCAATAACAGCGCAGCGGTAAGCGCAAACATTTTTTTCGAAGAGTTTAAGCGAGATATGCACTTCCATGTACATACGAAAGATATGTTATACCGGTGTCACACGTACACTTCTGATCGCGATCGGCACCGATCCAGATCGAAATTCTTGACTGCGATTGGCTCTCTTTCGCATTTTGTGCAAAGGAGCCAATTACGACCGAGAAATTTGATCCGGATCGGGCTTGGTCGCGATCAAAAGTGCGCCGTGTGACACCGCGAGAACAGTGCGGCACCTTACCGGAGGTCTTCGACCGTAGCTGGTTCTAGAAGCATTCTGGAACCCTTCGTCTTGCGTAAAGCCCTGAAAAACAATGGAAGAAAAAATGCATATATTTCATATAGCAAAACAGATGCTGTGAGCGTGAGTGCGTCGAACTTACGTCAATGTCTAAAGAAGGATCGAATTCGTTGTAGCCTGAATATAGGTCATCGTCGTCTGACGGTACCAAATGCACTCTTTCCATAGTAACAGCCATCTCTGCGTCGGTTGATACGCGCCAACTGCAGAAATGATAATCGAGACCGCACAAAGCGCTGAAATGCACGACACTCGTGAGGAACGTCTGCTACATGTGTTGTTGCTTATTGTTGCCTAGCGACGATGCCTAGCGTCGTTGCTAAGCGACGGCTGGCCGCCTGTAGTTGCTAAAACTCTTTTCTTCGCAAAATAGAATCTCTGTTGTGCGTGAGTATCAAAGATGTAAACGGTGGAGTTATCTTGAACTTCGTAATGAAACGACGAAGTTCTAACTATCTTATATGAAGGTGTGCGGAAAGGCACTCGACGTCATCGCAGCCATCCTACGTGAAGCTTTTTATTTTTTTCATGCTTCATCAATCCGAGTCAATCCAGATAAGCGTGGCTTTGGCTTTTGGTTGCAGTCTGCAATAGCCATGTGTTCTCAAAAACTAAAATAAACAAGCAGTTTACCTTGCTAGTTTTAGGTATTTATTATGGGAAACCGGCTGGCGGCCTTCGTTAGCAAGCCCGTCAGGGATTTTAATATCGAAAACCGTGTAGACAAGGTTATCAGCGTCGGAAAACCCAAGGCGGCTCCTCGTCATCCGAGCGACGCCAAGCACGAACCCGAGACGGCGCTTGCCGGTAAGAACGTATTTCAGCGTGGAGATATGCTCGCGTTACTGTACTGTTGTGTTTCTAGGCCGCAGACCCAGGAAATAGAGCTGAAATTAGTTAAGTTGCCGTGGCTTTCCCAATTGCTAACTGCGTTTTTGTGATGTTGACCTTCAAATGAACTACAACGAGCTTTGCGCAAATTTATGGATGTCGCACAGCGCGTGTGGCTTTCTTGCTTCCACTGAATGAATAATCTTGTGGAGCGTGACAGAAGGAATGATGACAGATGCTTTTCCCTCACTTGTCATTGTTCTGCACAGTGACCTGCACTTCTACACCAACGTATTTTTAAAGTGTTTTGTAAATTTTAGAGCCCATGGCTGCATTGTTGTTAATCAAGCTTCGCAAAAAGATTGCGTGTTTTGGACCGCATCCTTCGCCAAACACTTAGCATCATTTTTTTTTTTTTTTTACCGGCTTCCTCCATGAAAAAGCACGCCGTTATGCTGTGTGTTTCTTTGAAGAGGGTGGGTAAAAATTAAAACAAGCGCGATCTCGCTGCGAAAATTGAGCGAGAACGAAGCACGTAAAATTTTTACAGCTTGTCTGCATGTCGCATAATTTGTCCCTGCTTTTACTCCCACAGATGCAAGCAAGGTGCTTGAAAAACGGGAGGATCTTTTGGAGCGTTTGAAAGGCGTGAAGGTGGTCTCGTCAGATCCGAAGTCGCAGGTACGATTCCTTTTGCCGGTCGCTCTTTTTGTCACATTTTGTTCGGAAGTGTGTGAAAGGAGTGTTCGTTGTCTGCCTATTTTGTGTCCACTGCAAAACGAAGTATTCTCCTAGCGATCTCCAATTACCCCCGACTTAGGCCAGCTAACTTCATCCTATGCCACCAATTTCGTAATTTTATCGCACCTTCTAGTTCTTAGCCATGCTAGACTGTATTCCTCTTTCTTTGACACCCACTCTGCAATGCTAACAGCTCTTGAGCCTGGCGTTCGTCATCGTTTTATATTATCATCAGCAGCAGTGTATTTATGGTGAAAGGATGGATATGTGGGCTGGTTGCTAATGCATATTAGAAAAACTTAGAGCGCTATGAACACACAGGACATAGAAAAAGAGCACACACCACACGCACCCTTGATCTGGAGCGCGTGTGGTTTGTGCTCCTTTTGTGCGTCTGTAGCATCCAAAAGTTTTTCTGATAGTTTATTCATGCCCGCTACAAGGGTCTCTTCTGGCAGTCTCAAATTACTAGGCATATGCGAATAGTGAAGTCTTCTAAATAAATAGAAAACCAGAAGAAAACACCCTTCAGATATTGAAACACTGCAGAAGCAAATCACCAGATGGGAGTAAATTGCTATAGTCATTGAAGAAGCAAAGTTTATGCTACATTGGCACACATAGTTTTAAATTGTGCAATTGTGACAAGATTGTCCAAGTGGTAAATTCCTTTGCAGAAATCGAGAAAACAAACGACTAAGCTGTCTACAGGCAGGGCATCCTTATGGATGACTGGAAATTATTGAGCAGTAGATAGGTACTCGATGTGTTTGCTCAACAACTGGCACCTCCGTGCACCAACTGTGCCTACCCAGCAGCAGAGTCATTCAGGACCACATGAATATGTAGTAGGACTAACAAACAAAATACTGTGAGACTTTGTTGCACATACAGATTGGTGGCTCCTGGCATTGACATGGTCCACCCGCATCCCTGTCCCAACTTCATCCACTGGAGAGTTGGACGCCCCAGGTGTAATGTCATGGATTAAAATTTTGCATTTGTGTCGATGTGACGAATAGTTCTTGAAACCCGTTAGGTTCAGCCCTTGCCTCCCATAGGATACAATGTACTCTATCTCTATGAATAAAAAGCTAACCAGAGCCAACCAGATTCAGTCAAAATTTACGACGTCGTGGCAAGCTAGTGTGAGAACTTACAAGGCAGCATCACCGCGTCTTTTATTCTTATGTCTTTTCTGAACTATGACGCCTCTTCTCATGGTACGAGTGGCCTTTTGGTTTTGTAGAATGGTAATTTACTAATACAGACCAAATTCTTTTTCTCTTCATTGTCCCTTTAACCTCCACTAGAATATCAAGTACCTGCAGGAGCTTCAATTCAGCTAGTTTGGGTTCTAGATTAGCATTTATGCCTTTAGCATCGCAAGGTACAGAAACTGCCTCAAACGAGGCAAGACGAGTGCCTTATACTCTCTCACTGTTTTTGCTTTTGAGTATCAATTAGCTTCGTGCACTCGTACAGCATTCTTGGTATAGCTCTGCAGCACTATTCTATGGCGATTACTTTTAGGGATACTTTCACTTTTGCGAGATTTTGCATGACTAGCACCAGGTGCGTCAGCCCCTATGGGCGACAGCATTTTTAGCACACCTTCAGGAACGCTGTCGCCCATAGAGATCAATGCATATGATGCTAGTCATGGGGAATCTCACGAGAGTGAAGGTATCCCTGGGAGTAATTGCCCGAGAATATTTCCCCCTGCTTTGTCACAATCTTCACCCATATTCTTCCTCTTGCTTTCGCATTTTTTTTTCTTCTTCTTCTCTGGTCAGGCACAACAAAGTACGCCACTTGAGTCGGGCCGGCCACTTCCACAGAGCCGGGCAGCACCGCAGCAGTACAAGTACGGCTTCTTCGAACCGAGTGTGGTGCCCCGGGGGCGACTGACGCTGCGCCAGGCAACGCAGCTGCTGGCCGATGCGAAGAATGACCCAAACACGTTCAGTCCCAAGGCCCTGGCTGCACAGTACAGCCTTGATGAAAAGGATTTGCACAACGTGCTGCGCTACTTCAGCGTCTTCCGCGTTCACTCTTGGGAGCGTACTGAGCGCGATGACCTGACCAGCATTGGCATGATGAAAGCCGCGCTACTTCAGACAAAGCAAGGCCCAGCTGCGAAAGAGAGATCAGACGGCACGGATGAGGAGGTCGCGAAAGAAGGTGAACAGAAAGTTGGCAAACAAGGCAGTAGGACGCTTGACACTAAGAAGTGATAAGTGCGACTAAGACAGAAGTTGAGTGTAGGACACTGTGAATGTGTGCATGTATGGATGATGTGGCAAGGGTAGGCATAAGTGGTACGTGTAGAATGTGAACGATGTAACTCCTGTAGAATATGAAGACCAGGCTTGGAAAATGTGAACATCCAAGACCAGGACAAGAACTAACAGAATCGATCGGGTGACAAGCAGTGCAACAAAGTCAATGATAATGAGATAATGCTTCGAAGCTGTAAAATGAATTGAGGGTCTTGTCTCCGCAATGGTGCACCGAAATGGTTCTAGATAGCAGTTGTGGAACTTGGCGGTAGTTGCCAATAGTTGATGGTAGCTAACAGAAGTGGGCCCAGTGACAAAGAATGCTTGCAGCTGGCTGGCCTGAAGAATATGTTTGTACTCTGTATTTGACAGGCACATCTGCAGCTGTCAGACTTTCTGTGGCACCACTCAAACTTACAAGCAGGTCAATGCACTTAATAACTGTAGGCCTTCGAAAGGACAAAACACACATAGTGCATGCTTTCAACTGGTTCATTTGCAGGTGCAAAAAGTGCACCTGCACTTCCCAATTTGATAGCTGTACTGTGCTAGCTTACAGTCAATGGGCAAGGCTTATTTTCAATACAAAGTTATGCGTATAAAAGAAAAATGTATCAGTCATCTAAATAAAACTGCTTTTTGGATGCCACGAGTGCAGTGCACATGATTGAATGTCATATGTATGTAAATATGTACTTGATGACAGGGTTTCAAATAAACCATTTGAAAATATGCTTTCTTTCACCTGTGTGTGTCATCAGCACTTCTGTGTTCGTAATGCTCAACCAATGTGCCCAACTACCTGTATTGATCACCAAAGTTGTTTGGCCGTCTAAGTAAGGGCTAGTGCCTTCCTTGCCGTCAACACGAGCCAAACCTTAGCAGTGACGTTAGGTAGTACTTGGTACCACTATATACCAAGTGTGTACACTCATGTTGATTTTTAGGCTTGTAAAAAAAAAAAAACCGTTGCAGAAGTCTTACATACGACTCGTATGCTAACTAGAACTGGGTAAGAACACGAGAAAAGGGGTAACCACATTCAAGTATTAAATGGAGGAAACTATGAGATTGCAGCTCGCCTACAAAAGCCGTATTTACGCTGAAATAAGACTGCACCCACTGGTCATTTATGTGGGAATAGGTGGCTCAGGCAGTTAGCGTGAAGTGGTGCCATGCTGGTGGCAGTTAAGGAAAAAATTTGGAGGACGCTTAAGCTTCGCCTTTAAAAGCGGAATGTGATGGCATTCAAAGATCCCCAACTGCTTTTAACGCTTCCCGGCAAATGCAGCTTATTTACCTGTAATGTTTACTGGGAAACGCTGGTGGCGAACGCTATGCACGAAGGCGAGCTGTCTAGTCGGGCCGGTCTCCTGTTACTGTTTACTACTTCTAATATTTCATTCTGAGAAAGTTTAACATACAAGGCATGTGCTGTTGGTGTTCTTTTTCTCTACATGGCATTTATTTTTGGCCTGTCAATCTCAAAATTTGGAGAAATAACTCTGTAAAGAATGAAATACAAGTTATGAGCAACTTGGGTGATAAAGAGTGGTTGGGAATGCATGCTTTGAAATGATTTTTGCCAAAAAGACGGTTGGCGAGGTATGCCAACGCAGGATTTTCTGCAACACTGCACCCTTAACGCTGTTGCACAAAATCACTACACCACTTCGGATTGATGACACATTCTTTCAAAACTACATTCTCATAAATTTTGAGGTGAGAGGTTGATTAATAGGACAGATGGTGAAGGCCAAACTTGCTTTTCCTTTTTTGAGGTGAAACCTGAATGCTTGTACGTTGGTGTGATGGCATGGATGTAATGTTTCATACTTGGCTGTTGCCCTGCAGCAAAAGTTCTAAAAACTTGCCAAGTCCAGTGTTTTATGCTCTAGAACACACTGTAGTCCATTTCTACAGCTAAAAAAATGTGCTAGGCCCAAGCAAACATCGTAACCTCCCTTTCTACTTGTACTACATGTTCCTGCTCAGTCACCTTGCAGGTCAAGCTGTTTGGTCATGAAAAAAGAAAGATCAGTAGGCAGCAGTCTGTTTCATTGGTGTTCTTAGTCGGTTTGCTTATTTTGCAGCTGTGTATTCAGGAATGATCTATCAGTTTTAAAGCCACAGCGGCAGAAACCATCGAAGATGATTGTCAGCGTCAGCAATAACTTTCTTCGGTGGCGTGCTGCATATCCCCATGCCATCTGTGCCATGGAACCTTACGGGCACATCAGCACACAAAGTGGCAACCTTGCTGCTAACCACAATGCTGAATGATACCATGACACAGTATACTGTAATTACTGCAACTTTGTTGAACCTCCGTAGCAACCCCCACTATCCCTATCCTGGCTGCAACCTTACTGCAATGTCTGTCTATCCATCAAGAGGCAGTGCTCGACACGGAGGTGTCTGCTGCAGGTGAGGTGCGATCAGTTTATCATATTTAAGGCTACGTACGCACTCGTTGTGTCACCTTTCCACGTCCATTAAGGGGGATCGACCAAGAATGGGCACTGCCATACCTATACCGCATACGCAGTGCCGATCAAAGTTCAGGCACATCCCCAGTTGACCCATGTGGTCTGCTCGGCAAGACCGCACCCAGCGCTTACCCTGTGGCCCGAATTTGACTCTCCTCCCATAAATGGCCAGAAACACACACACTGCAAAATGGGCGGAAGAGCCAAAGAAAATAGAGAAAGAAGCTTTAATGACATGCCGGAGATGTTAGCCCGACATGCTACTCCAGGTGCTCGGTGATATATACAGTGATAAACACTTAACAGCACGTAGTCACACACATATGTACATACATACACTATAGAGATATTTACAAAGTTTCGTTAAGGCTCGTGGCACGCCAGAACATCAGCAGCACTTTCATGGCACATAACGCACAGGTGGTGCTTTGCCACGGGCCGAGAAGGTGCTGTAATGCCAAGCACGAGTCCCGTTGAAGGTGCAGCGCCGCCTTCAAAAACTCTCCGACATGTAGTGGCAGCAGTTGCACAGAACGTGTTGCAGGTTTTCAGGGATGTTACATCCACAGCACATTGGCGAGTCCGTGAGTTGAATCTTACACTTGAAGTAATCTGTGTAGGCCACGTTCAGTCCTATACAGTGAAGGCATGCTTGGTCTTGTCTGTTGAGGCCTCGTGGCATGTGAAAGTCACATGATGGATCTATTTTGTATAGGGGTCCATACTGGTAGCTGGAATCTGTCCAGAGGGATCGCTGGAGATGCCAAGCACGTGCAGATATCAGCGTCAACACGCCTTTTCTCGAGAAAGTTATGTGGACCATTTCTCTTGAAGTGTCATGTCCAGCTTTGGCAGCACAGTCAGCCTGGACGTTGTCTTGTATTCTGCAGTGGGCTGGTAACCACTGCAGCACAATGCTGTGATGCAGTTTGCAGGCTTTATTTACATAGCCATCTGATGTCCATTACGAGTTCCTGCGTGCTTGGCAACTTTAGGGATTGCAGGGCTGCTCTTGAATCAGTGAAAATTGCCCAAGACTCGTATACCTGGTCGATAATGTAAATGAAAGCGGCCCGCACTGCAGCTAGTTTAGTTACTGTAGCTGAAGTGCGGTGACCGAGTGGCAGAAATGGTAACACTTGCAGACGGAATCCACACACCAATGGCACATGGTGTAGATGTAACGGAGCCATCAGTGTAAACATGACGATGAGCCCTGTAGCTGGTGTTAACATGCTCTAGAACAAAGTATGTCAGCGCTGGATTACGAGTATTTCTCTTGCTCTTGAACCCACGCACGAAAGTGACAATAGACGACAAAGGAATTTTTCACAGTGGTTCCGTCGACATAGAAGGGCTTTGATAATTCAGCAGGAGCAAGCTCTGCACCGCAGCATTGCTGCCTGAAGCAAGTGGACGATCCGGCACTCTGGTGGCAAAGCGCATGTGTACTCTAAGCAACTCCTGCTGCAGAAGCACTGGAACCGATAGGCTTCTGCTTTCTGCAAGGGTTCCTACACTTGATGTGTTTTTGGTAGGCCGAGGCACACCCTCAAGACTTTTGTTGGAGATCGTGTAACCTCAAGTGTCAGACGCATGGAAACGAGGCAGCCCGAAGTGTTCGCTCACTGAGGCTGGCATTCTTCATGCTAGCGTTGCGACAGCGAGTGTTTGAGGTCATCAAGTCGGATTTGTTCATGTGTGCTGGTGCGCGAGACCGTGCTTGTTAATTAGTGAACGAGTCCTTTCTGCACTTTATACAGCTAATGAAACTATGAACCTTACTTGGTGTAGCTGTCCGATACATTGCTATTTCTACCAATGCTTCACCTTTTCGAGCGAAACTGCAACCTTTTAGTTCAAAGACGAACACACTAGCGCCAGTGTTGCAAACTATATGAAGCTTGCTGTGGTGCTTTGACGTCAAATATCTGCAGATTTTTATTCAATGCTCACGCATGATGCAAAGTATATGCAGTCACAGTATATCTCGGCTATCATGCATAACATTTTTAAAGAAACACAGGCCATTTTACACAAAGATAACCAAGTGCATATTGTTTTGCAGTTGAGTAGAGCAGCCACCACTAAATTTGTTGTTAAAGCCATTCAATTTAATAATCGCAATTGGCTATTTTTTGTTTATAACTGCTCTGAATGGCATGCTGTCCATGAAGAACTTGTAGGAAATTGAAAGAAAACTTAAGTTGGCATGGTTTCAGCTAGGTAATTCTTGCGCATTTATTTTTTCCATCTGATAAAGAATTCCTGCAGAAAATGACAAGATATCACGTGACTAACCGTTCAACCGCATCAGAAAGCAGCACCCCCAAACAAGCTCCACAGGAATTGGTGGCAGAGCTGGTGCCTTTTCTGGCGTGCCCCACCCACAACACACGGTGCCTTGGTGTTCATAAACAAAGTCCCTATCACTGGTGGTTGACGCGTCGTGGTAGAGCGCACTCACTAATTCCTGTGGAGCATGTTTGAGGACACTTCTTTTTGATGTGGGTGGACAGGTGGACATTGGCCTTAGTGAGATTAGAAGAACTAGGGAGGCTTACATATTACTGAATAACGGCCATGTCCTCTGCTATAGAGGTCTCCCAGATAAGAAGCAATACGGCGTAGGATTCCTAATCCATAAAGACATAGCAGGCAACATTGAAGAATTCTACAGCATCAACGAGAGGGTAGCAGTAGTCATAATTAGGCTCAATAAGAGGTATAGATTAAAGGTAGTACAAGCCTATGCTCCAACATCCAGTCACGATGATGAAGTAGATCAGTTTTATGAAGATGTCGAATTAGCGATGAGAAAAGTACAAACTCAGTATACTGTAGTAAGGGGCAACTTCAATGCAAAAGTGGGGAAAAAGCGTGCTAGTGAACAAGCAATTGGAAACTATAGTGTTGATTCTAGGAACGCTAGACGAGAGATGCATAAGCTACGAATATTGAACAACTTTTTCAGGAAGTATGAAATTGATTTCATACTTTCTGCTGATCCCAGCATAGTGCAGGATGTAGAAGTGTTAGGTAGGATAAAGTGCAGTGATCACAGTTTAGTGAAGGCTAGGATTCACGTCAATTCGAAGAGAGAAAGAACAAAATTGGTCAAGAAGAAACAGTTCAACCTTGACGCAGTAAGGGTAAAAGCAGACAAATTCAGGCTGGTACTTGCAAACAAATATGCAGCCTTAGAACAGAGAGATAGTGATGACATAGAGTTAATGAATGAAACTGTAACTAGATCGGCTTCAGAGGCAGCAATTGAAGTGGGAGGCAATGCACCAAGGCAACCAGTAGGCAAGCTCTCCCAAGTAACAAAGGACCTTATAAAGAAACGACAAGGAATGAAAGTGTCCAACTTAAGAGATAAGATCAACAAGGCGAAAATAAGGAATACTTTAAATTATAATGTGAGAAAGACTGAAGAAGCCATAAAAGATGGAAGCAGCCAGAAATCAATGGGGAGAAAGCTTGGCATAGGTCAAACCAAGATGTATGCACTGAAAGATAAGCAGGGTAATATCATCAGCAATCTCGAAGGTATAGTAAAAGCAGCGGAAGAATTCTTTACTCACCTGTACAGTACCCAGAGGGGTCAGGATACCTCCAATCGAAGCAGTAATGAACAGGTTGCAGTAACACTCCTCCTATAACTAGCGATGAGGTCAGAAGGGCCTTGCAAGGCATGAAACGGGAAAAAGCGGCAGTAGAGAATGGAATAACAGTTGATTTAATCAAAGATGGAGGAGACATAATGCTTGAAAAACTGGCGGCTCTCAGTACAAAGTGTCTGTCGACTTTAAGGATCCCAGAAAACTATAAGAATTCAAACATTAAACTGATCCACAAAAAAGAAGACATTAAAGAATTGAAATATTCTAGGCAGATTAGGTTACTCCCAGTATTATATGAAATATTCACCATGATAATTTGCAATAGAATAAGGGCAACACTGGGCTTTAACCAACCAAGGGAAAAGGCTGGCTTCAGGAAGGGATACTCTACAATGGATTGCATCCATGTAAATAATCAGGTCATCGAGAAATCCGCAGAGTACAATCAGCGTCTCTCTATATGGCTTTCGTAGATTACGAAAAGGCATTCGATTCAGTAGAGACACCAGCAGTCATAGGTGTATTACATAATCAAGGAGTACAGACCACTTACATAAATATCTTTGAAAATACCTACAAAGATTCCACAGCTACCTTGATTCTACACAAGTAGGAAGATACCTACAAAGAAAGGGATGAGTTACAACAAATGATTGAGGACCTTAACAAAGAGTGTGCAGGAGTGGGGTTCAAGATTAATATCCAGAAGACAAAAATAATGATCAATAGCCAGGCAAGGGAGCAACAGTTCAGGATCACCAGTCAGACCCTAGAGTCTGGAAAGGAGTATGTCTACAAAGATCCATTAATCTCAGGGAACCCTGACCATGAGAAGGAAATTCACAGAAGTATAAAAATGGACTGGAACTCATACAGCAGACATTTTCATATCCTAACTGGAAGCTTACCATTATCATTGAAAAGGAAAGAGTACAATCAGTGCATTTTACCGGTGCTGACATATGGGACAGAAACTTGAAGACTGACAAACAAGCTTGAGAACAAGTTAAGGACCCCGCAAAGAGCGATGGAACGAAGAATGCTAGGCATAATGTTAAGAGACAGAAAGAGAGTGGTTTGGATCAGAGAGCAAACGGATATAGCCGATATTCTAATTGACATTAAGAGAAAGAAATGGAGCTGGGCAGGTTGTGTAATGCGCAGGTTAGATAACCATTAGACCATTAGGGTTACAGAATGGGTACCAAGAGAAGGAAAGTGCAGTTGAGGATGGCAGAAGACTCGTGGAGCGATGAAATTAGAAAATTCGCGTGCGCTAATAGGAGTTGGTTGGTGCAGGAGAGGGGTAATTGGAGATTGCAGGGAGAGGCCTTCATCCTGCAGTGGACATAGTAGAGCCTGACGATAATGATGAGGAGGACTGGTTAGTCACGTGATAATTTCCATTTTTTGCTGCTTTTATTAGCCAGAAAAAATAAATGGGCCAACAGTACCTGGCGCAAAACATGCGTTTTCAAGTTTCTTTCAATTTTCCACAAAATTTTCATTGACCATACCATTCAGAGCAGGAATTAAGAAAATAGCTAACTGGAATTAATAAACTGAAAACATCATAAAGAAATTACTGGCGGCTGCTCTACTTGACTGTGAACAATATGCACTTCGTTATCGTCACATAGAATGGCACGCCTTTGTTCAAAATGCGATGCACGATAGCTGGGACACCCTGTATAAACAAGCGATGATATGAACGCAACATGTAAATGTTTACTGACTGTTGCGTAAGTAAGAGCATTAGGTATGCACGACTCTTCTGAGTAACCGGCTACTTCATTCATGCTCATACAACTGTATTTACTAGCATAATGATCACCCCTTTCTTCCAGAAAAGTTTGCGCAAAGTTGGAAGTGCGTTCATTATCATGGTAAAATTTGGAGCAAGTTATGTTTCTTTGCAGCCACCTTTAAAAAGTAGAATACATTGTACAAAATGCAGCAGAACAGCAGCCAGATCAGAGCTGTTTTGCCTTGCCATAGCACCAGGTCGGACACCTGGCACACGCAGGCATCTAATCCAGTGCTACAGCATGGCAAAACGCCTCAGCTCTGGTGCATTTTTCACGAACTGCAGGTTACTGTTTGTGGCTCATATAAGAAATTTAATTTTGCTATTGTACTCTTAATTTTTTTTATCTCTCCCTATTGTTTCCTCTGTCCTGAGAGCACAAGACAGTGTCATTCAGGCCAGAGCACTTAAAAGCATCATTGCTTTGGCGGGCTAATAAAATGTTTGATTGTATGTTTTATGTTCTAATAAAGAATAATCGGGCACCGGATCGTATCGTGTGTCTTCTACATTACGGCAACAAGTTTTGGGTGCGATAATTATGTGAGGAAAAGAAAAGCTTGCTTTTTGATTGGAAAAGTAAGGGGGTGCATTCGTTACACGAGTAAACACGGTATTTTACACACAGACGCAGTTTTACTACGCACTCAGTTTAATACCATTATCCCTGGGGGCTTGACTTGCCCGTTTCGTCCCCCAGAATGGGTCAGAAAGTATCTGTCACTTATAATGAGGACAGACAAAAATGGAAATGGAAAATAAAAAGCTTTGCTAAACAGCTGTAAGCATAAGGTTGCATTAAATGACAGATTTTAACTAAATAAAACTTGTCTACTTACATATGCGGAGTCTGAGATTGGCTAAAATCTGTGCATGCAATTCAAATTTCATAACATGCATTAATATAGCCTACAGAAAGGAAGTTGCATACATTAAAAAAAAAAAATATGGGGTCGCATATTATTTATGTAAACAACACTTTCATTTCTCCAATGTCACAATTTATAATCATCACTTAAACATTATTAAATGTTTCTTTGTTTGAAATCCTTTGGTTTTCCTTGTTTAAAAATTTAAATGGTTACATTCTTCTACTACAGTTCCCCAGCCAACAACCCTACAAATGCTGGCTTTTTGACCATTCTTCCGTAGTTGAGGGAAAAGCCAACAAATAAAAACAATTACAAAATGATGTGGTGTTGGGCTGGCTAGTAATCTTCAGAACAAGGAGCGCTCCATTGCTGTCCGTCTTTTTTACGGTGTCCATTTAGTCCACAACATATTTATTTCTGAAGTAATAAAGAAAAGAACATGATGGTGGTCTTCACTAATGGTGAATGCTGCTGTCACTGTAAACATGTCCAGAGTCGGAAAAAAAAAGTAAATCCCTGGTCTCTGCTGTTCTTTCTTCTTGGCCTTGCCACAGACAACACGTCCTTCTGGTTTATTCCGAACAAAACATGCAAGTAATGCACCTAGACATGCATTCTCTGCAATGTGCCAGCTTTGCATAGGAAAAAAGCCTAAATGAGCCAGTGGTTCACATGGGAGAACCACGTACACCTGGTGCCTCACATTTATACTAACGTTCAACAGTCTGTGTAAGCTGCAGGCCACACACGAAATGAATTAGCTAGCCAGCCAGCACATTTTCGTGACATTCGCTCGGTCTATCCGCGCCAGGCTCTGGCGGCTGTATAAATAGGGTGCAGTGGAATGGTCAGCGGGTGACACGGTCCCACCGCCAGATGGTGGCGTCGTCACAAATGCAAAGCAGGATGCTGCCATCCCGGTTGAGGTTCGTCTGCCGGACGGGACTTGTGCACTTGGGATGAGTCAGCACTGTGCTCCTGAAAAGCAGGGTGCACAGTGTAACCACCAGGTGGACGACGACTAACAAACGCGGCAAGATAAAATAACGCCACTTCACTTGTCGATCTTTATGAAAGGAGAAGCTGGCATGCTCTTAAAAGTGGGATGAAACTACGCAATGAATACGAGTTTGCATTTGTGGTCAGTTTCTTCAAATACCTATTAATTTTACACTGGCCAACTTGAACCCAGCAGAAGGTTCCAACCAATACACGTCAATACTGTGTTTCCTACAAAGCAGGCAACACTGCGTAAATAGTGCTTCTACAGGAGTCTCACTCCGGGTGTTTCGCAGTGCAGATGTTTCCGATCTGCGACGCTTTCTACAGAATAGTGACTTCATATATATTACAACTAAAACTTATGGACAAAAGTTTACATGAAGGGGCGTACTACGTTTTAATCACAAGCACAAGTGATGCACTGTGACCACTGGTCGTATAAACGTGTCACTCTGCTTGTTTTGTGATAATAAGATCAGATCAACCATGCCTTTGATGTAACAGATATGTCAAATATTGGAACATAAAAGCATAGGATTTAATTTTGCATTGAATTACGTCACGCATGCCTAATCTTTCATATGTGACACACAATTTTTTGGTTATGAATGCAAGCAGTGAAAGAGTCCCTCTAGCCTTCATAATGTTGCCTGCCGTGTATGAAATGAAGTACATGGACCAACAATTTCATAATTTCACTCTTGAAACTGGAGGCTGGCTGGGAGCCTGGAACTCGACTGATACATGTGAATGCACCTGTCCCCAGTGGTGACCCCATAAATTGCAGCACCTGCCTTGGTAGTGCTAGGGAGCAGTCAGTGGATGCGTTGAAGAAATGTTGTCTCCTGCACAAAATACTGATTTCCGGCCTGCTGTTTGGCAGAGTGAACATTTTTCCAAAAGCCAGGACTCTACATGGCGAAGGAGCATACATGAACCTGGTGTAAAATTAACCTCACAATAAATTATCACTGGATTTACCCAGTTCTAAAGCATATCTTAACAACGCGAATATCTTTCTTTGCCTCCTTCGCCCGTTTTCATGCTTGGCCACTCGTAACCGGTCGGTGATCGGACTTTTGATACAAAGGTTCTGGTACCGAGTAGCGAGGCACATTCATGGCTGAGCGTCAACTAGTAGCTCTTTGAGACACGCTTGCTGTTGTGTGTGAGCTTTGTGGCATCTAAAGGTTCAGATACTGCGGTGGAGCGCTCAGCAAGGACAGCCCTTCTCTTCTCCTGCCAACCTCTCCCCATGTGGCGGCAGGGGTAGAAAGCTCCGGCGAAACAGGAGCATGGCAGTACCACTCTGCCACTGGAGACAACACAGATATGACATGTCGGCGCATATATAAAGCCACCTTTGATACCGTTACAAATGTGCTGTTTAACTTTTCAACCCTCAATCCCGAGTTGTGCTTGTCATTGGAGGTTGTACCAATATTGCCAATGACGAGACGCTAGTTCAGCCCAATGGTGTGCTGATCCCACTGTCAAAGACGAGTTACGCTCGGCATTTAAGAAGAGCTGCCCTCGAGAGCACCTTTTTTTAATTTTTGCTTTATTTCTAATCAGAAAGCAATAAGTAATACATGTTCAGAAGCAGAATGACAGAAAAAGTTATGACAACTAAAAAAATTTGGAAATGAGTGTTTTTCTAGAATTAATTTGGGCATTGAAAGTTTTGTGGCTGCATTCTCTACAGAATTATGCAATGAAATAATAAATGCGACTTAAATGTTCTCACTTTTCCAAATATGTGCCATCAAGTGCATCATTCTTTTAACCCTTCGAGGGTCAAACATGTAAATGTACGGTGCCATGAACAAGTCCCAAACAGTCGATGCCGCATATTTACGATGCCGTCTGTACGTTTAAAAAACGGGCACATTTTCCAACTCTCCGTTTCCCAGTAAATGCTGCCACCTTGTGTGGATACAAGATTTTTTTTTTTTAATGCCGTGTACACTTTTGGCTTTAATTCCACGGCTTCTTTGTGCCGGTGCGTCGGTGACTGCTCACACTCACACGTAGTGGAATTTTAGTTTCGTCTTGCAGGCTGTTTCTGTTCACTGCGTTCGCAAAAACTGGTGTCTATCTGATTTCTCATTTCCCAAAGAGATCAGTGAGCTAGATGCTGACTCATTTATTGCCCACAGGGGTGTGATTACATCTGCTCACAGGGAGGCGTTGGTATACATGAACAATGTTACCACGTCTGCATTCTTTTTCTTTAGACTCGCGAAACCTGATTGCCCTTTGTTGGAAATAGGGCGAAGGATTACTGCAAGTTTCTGACTTTTTTTCTTTTTTTTTTTGACAGGCACACAACCATCGAGTCGTCTGGTGAGCGTTCACACACAGGTCACTCTGAAGATTTTAAATCTGCTCTAATGAAGTCAACCCTGGTGGGGTCGCATCTGGAGAAAAAAATTTGCCCTCAAAGGCTTAATCAAGCAAATAGCTTTCTAGAAGAGTTTGGCTACAGAAAAACTCTGTTAATTCGGAAAATCCTATAATTCAGGCTCGTGCTCTGGTCCCGGTAGGCGCATGCATTATTTAACGGGATCAAATTCATTCAGGCATATTTGGCTGCACACAGGTTCATTCGGACAATTGTTGGAGCACGACGAAAACAGAGTACTGCAAAGATGAAATGCAGAAGAGCAAAAGCAGGGCTAGCATACAACCAAATGGTAGAGGTGAAGTCCGCATCACCATAATCATCACCGTACAGGAACGACAGGATTGCTTCATGCCTTTATTATTGCCTTTATTCTTGTGCATACATTGCGCATGACACCACATTGCCTGTGTTCCCCCAGAAGCATTAGTAATCCCATCGATAGCCGCCATGGTTCCATCCACAGTGGTTGTGGCAAGGAGTAGGGTCCTTCTGATTAAATGTGCACATTGGCCCAAAATGAATTGACAGCAACCATCACAAAATTGTGCCCTATTGGCATTTTGTGATGGCAATGATGCTGCGTCTGACAGCTCTGACTGTAGGCTGTTGCCAAACACTGCAAACGCGGTTTTGGCTTCATATCTGATTTTAACGTGCAGGCAATTTTCGGACCCACCTTCTGTGAAAAAACGGTGCACGTTACATTCGGGTGAATATGGTAACTGTGCCCACGATCACCTCACTTCACCATAGTACACTGAAAATGCTTAGCCCATTGAAAAGACTGCAGGCAGATGATACCTAGACACATTTAGCTTGGTGTTTACCGCAAGCTCTGCTCAGGCCCGTGTCTCCTAACAATTTGCACATGGCCACTTAGCAAGAACACTAACGCGCATGCACACAAAGCTCACGTTGGCAATGAAAGGTATAAAAGTGCCCTTGCCCTTCTGCTGAAAAACATGAACGCAATTCTCTGCAGTGCCCGAGTACATGAAATATTACAGAAGCAGACCATAAGTGACACTAAGCTAAAACTGTCTATAATAACCAACCTGCAAGTTGTGGGGTCGTCCACATCAATGTCCCAGACGTACGTCTTGCCTACCTGGTTACCCAGTGCAAGAATCTGCAAGAGGGAGAGAGGGAAATAAAATAAAATGATGAGTAAGCTTCATAAAGAACATGAATGAGTTCAACTGTAAGAAAAACTCAAGCAGCAACACTCGCCTTCTGCTCAAAGTCCATGGAGAAGCGCATGAACCAGATGTTGCACTCGCGATACTCGAATCGGTGCAGTACTGTCACGTTGGTGTCTGTGTGCCGAACATCCAGCTGCTCCAACAGGCCAGGCTTCCAGCACACAATGCAGTTCTCGCATGACTGCAAAACAAATGAGGACAGCTTGCACAAGGCCTCGCACGGTGCAGCATCATAAAGAAGCACTATAACTATTAGCACCATAATCTCAAAACATGATGCACAGTGGGTGGCACCTGTAACGTTCCCCAGATGCGAGCGAAAAACATGAGCAATGCACGCACGTCAGCACTGTCTACAAACTGATCTTCATTTCACCATCACAAACATTAATATGTTCAACACAGCAGAGGCAAATAAGTATACTAAAAACATGCAATCAACCACGCTTTGCTCTTTTGAAAAATGGCTGAGTGCTGCAATAGAATAGCGCATGAGCACAGACACGTGTTGTTCTTTTTTCAATATTTTGCAGGCTTCCTTAAAGGACCGCTCGTCAGACTACATAGCAAATTTTGGTTATATGCTGGAAGTCATTACATGCCCTCTAGGGAGCTTTCTACTGCAAGAATATTTTTTTATTGACTCATCAATAGCCGAGATAGAAACATGTCAGTGTCCTGAACCCATGACTTCAGGAGGTGAGCATCATCGCCAGCATAGTCACTCTCTCCACTGTGCATGCGAAATTCTTTCCCTGCATTCTCTCATACTGAAGCTGGAGGCGGATAGCTTGATAGCATCATGGGCCTCACTTCCTTCTTTTTTTTCCTTGTGCTTTTTTTTTCTGTGCAGCGCACTTCCGCTGACATTTTCATGCACAAGCTGTTGCATTTGTCTTGTTTCGCACGGCGCACGATTTTGCATGCTGTGCACAACAACACCTGACTACAGGTATAAGCCAGTGCTAAACAAACACTGAGGCAGATGCAAGCGAATCACAGAGAATGATCACGTGCTGAAACACAGTAGAAAATGGCATAGTTACGTTGTCTGCACATGCGACCGAACGTTAATTCAACAGAATCTGCATTACTGGTACAAAAGGAGACGATTTTAAATAACATCAAAGAAAGAATGATGACTTCAGCAATATACCTAGACATTAGCAAAGCCTTCTGATTGCGTTAATCACACTCTACTGCTCTCTAAATTAGAACAATACGGGTTTCGAGGAAGTATACTTGAACTTATCCAATCGTACTTAAAATAATGTAAGTAATTTAGTGACATTAATGTATGGAAATCTAACGTTAGACCAGTTACTACAGGAGCGCCACAGGGCAGCATCCTTGGCCCCATTCTCTTCTTTTATTACATAAATGATATTGTTAACATAAATACCAAAAGCAACTTTGTCATTTATGCCGATGATTGCACAGTGTTTGTTCGTGGGAAGCATTTAACTAACATAACAGAACAAGAAGGTGTACTCTGTCAAGAACTAAAGAATTGGTCTGAAAGGAATAGCCTTCTGCTAAATGAATCCAAAACAAAGTGTGTCTTATATCGGACTTGAAATACACCCATAACCGTACCAAACACAATTGTTCTGGGCCTATATACAATAGCTTGAAAGGTCGGTTAGAATGCTAGTGGTAGTATTTACGGAACATATGTCCCGGAACGATCATGTTGACGCAATCTGCTCTAAAGCTTGGAAATCTGTTGGAATTACAAGCAGACATTGGTACTTCCTCCCTTTTAAAATTAAACAAATTTTATAGAATTTCCTATTCTATTCTCAACTCAGTTATTGCACGATAATATGGGAAAACACAACAACAATGTATTTAAACAAACTTACGGTTTTGCAAAAAAAAGGCAGTTCGGGCAATAGAAGATGTTCCCTATAATGCAAACTACTTAAAGAAAAAATAGGATAGTCGGAGCATTTCAACTATATTATCATAAACTAACCCGGAATTATAAAAATTCAGTACAAGATAGTAATTTAGCGGCATTTTAAGAATTAGCTCTGTCACAAAAAAAGGTCTCGCCATACTCCAATCGATGTCAAATTCCTTGGCACATTCCATTCACACGCACAGAATACTGGAGACGAGAAGTGGACTTTTTGCTTTTTGCGTTTCCTGCATAATGAATCCTTCGGCGTTCGTGTTGTCCACTTCTCTCGTCTCTTGTGTCCTGTCTGCATGCTTCACCTTTTCTTACATAACAGAATATTGGCGCCAGATATTATGCCATACTTTACACAACATATTGAACGAGCTTCCTAAACAACACATATATCCTTTAACCGTAAGTAATAAGAATACATTGGAACTATTCCTTTGAATGCTGGTTTTTAATAAAAGTTTATTGAGAAAACATGTCCCTCAAGGCAGCAAATACTATAGTGTACCACTTTCATTCATTTTCGAATGTATACAAGTTGCCTGTGTTTTTTTTTTCTAACTCTACACCTATGAACGATGTCCTGAATTTATGATCTGATTGCTTTTAATATTTCCTGCATACATGTACATTTAAATGAAATTTATTTTAGCTGTGACAAACAATACACTGCTGTGTTATCACAGTTTTTATCTGCTTTTATAATGCCCACTTTAGTTTGTTTTCCGATCAGTGAACATATGGTGTTTATATTTTCTTTTTGACATGGCATTTTAGTATTCATGCTATCCCACCCAGTTTCTGGGATCTGCCTTCCAAGATACAGTAAAACCTCATTAAAACATACTCGCTTAAACAGTAGTTTCATTTTAAAAGCAGTAAAGTCAAAGCCCCGACTCAGCAGCCATTGAACATAATGTGTTTTGTATCCGCATAAACTGTACCAGCTTACTACGTACATATCGGTTAACAGGTAGTGTTTCCACTTTTTGTTGGGCAAACACGGTAGTACGTCATCTTCATCGGGTGGCACAGCAGAACAACAAGCCTCAGAGATCACAATGGCCTTCAAGCGTCTTGTGCATTTGTGTGTGAAGTCACATAAACATCAACATCACTTCGGCGCTGTGCCAGAGAACGTTGTGGCGTCGTGCAAGCAAGGACTTGCGTTATTATCGAAGCTCGAATTAAAAAGAAAGACGCCGGGTGCTCAGCATAGAAGAAAAATTAGACATTGTTCGTGCTATCGAACGTGACACGAAAAAGTCGGCGCTGGCACGCGACATGGCTCTACTGTTGACTACGGTGTGTGCAATTTGAAATACGAAGAAGTTGCTCGGCAGCGCTGCTGCGACCGCGAAGAGATGTCAGCTACGAGGTTCGACTTTTCGCCATCGTTGCTTCTGTTGTTGCCAAAGTGTCGCCTAGTGACAGTGATGAGGATGACACGAAAAGCGACAGCTCGGGCGAGTCAGGCCTGACAGTGGCAGAAGCTGCACGATACATTAGCCTCATGAATGCAATCGTCGTGACAAGAACAGCACCCTGCAATGAAATAGGCGCCTGCTACTTCTGCAACACTACCCTGCCCGGGCATGGAAAATATGCAACGCCAACGAGGAATCTGCCATGCGAGTGTTTGCTGAGAAGAGGGGGCTGGCCGAAAAGCTGGCTAGCAGCTTCAGTAAGTTTGAGGACACGGTCGTAGCTGTTAGGCCGCCACGGCATCAAATGAAAATAACACTTGTGTAGCGTGAAGTGAATAAATACTGCACGTCTTTTTTCTCTTTCATTGCACTCCGAGTTCTGTTTTGGACACATAAGTGGGCGATCTCATGCTATTTCAGTTAAGCAGTACTACTGTTTAGCACATACTTTTTTCGAGCTCCAGCCGACTACGGTTTAACGAGGTTTCACTGTATCATATTTTGCATATTGTAGCGTGAGAGAGAAGGGAAGGGAAGAAGGAAAGGCAGGGAGCTTAACCAGACTGAGTCTAGTTTGCTACCCTCCTAATTGCTGTGGGTATCACCACACTTTTATTGTGATGCAGTGCTCGCGCCTGTTTGTTGCTTGTTCATGGTGGCCGGAGCTCCGTCAAGCTGCTATAATGCAGCTTTTTTTCCGGTCACCATTTTTTCACCTTGTGTACTTCTTTTGTGTGTGCGTGTGTGCGTGTGTGTGTGTGTGTGTGTGTGTGTGGTGAAAAATAAACAACTGAACTGAACTGAACATGCGACTGGCAGCAGGCATTTTTAATATTTCTGCCGGGCGAACATAGACAAACGGAATCTGTAGGCCACCTAGCAGCGAAATAGGATCCTTCGAAAGAGTGCCCAAAAATGTGGACGAGACAGACTCATCTATGGCACTTAGTACAAAAAATATTGCAACTTAGTAAGGCTTGTCCACGGCACTTAAAGGGTTGATTATAATAGTTACAACAAATATGAAGACACTATGTTTCAAAACACTATTGAAAACATCCATTTCACTTGTTAGCAGTGTGCTGTCTCTTAGAATGCTCTTTGCACATTGGAAAGAAGCACCAGAAAAATCTTCACAAAAGCCCGTCAGCTTTCCTGCTCGCACACTGCAGAAGTGCTGATCTCAAAACATTCAGTGAACTAATATTGCCCATGCAATGCACTGTTTCACTCACAAATTTGACATATTTATAAGTTTATGACAGATCGACAGCTTACACTGTGATTTTTGATAACTTGAGTTTGGCAGTCTGGTTACTGCTGTCAAAAATGGCCATGCACTCAGACATGTGGCTTACCGTTACGAGGAATTTTGTAGCCATACCAAGATAAACACCCTGTCAAGCAATGCAACTTAAGAGGCATCGAGGAGCATTTAGTTCCTTTGCATCACATTTGAGAGCAGCTGCTGCTGCTTGCAGGTGGGGCCGTGGGGTAGACATCTCTTATTATTTTGTGAGCTTTCTTTTAAATGCCGGAAAGGTGGTCATGCTGGGAACAGTGCACGCAAACAATTTAAACTAATGTTTTTGAATGTGTTTTAAACTAGTGTTGACTGTTGACCGCCACTGTAAGTGTAATAAGTCTAAAATTAGTTCATTGATCATTACAAACTATGTAATTATGAATAACAAGGAATACCGGATGTTTCTTCAAGTTGCTGATAACGACATTCAGTTGATTTCATCCGTACAGAAGGTTTTGCTTTCTTTAAGACTTAGTGCATAATCGCTGGGACACCCTGCATCATGGGTGGCCATATTCCGAGCTTTTCTTTTTTCTTTTGTGCTCACCTTGTTATCACAGCTACTCCTAACGCATACATATTGGATTCTTTGTCAAGTTCGTATGCGTCAACAACAGTAATGAAGCTCATGCTGCCGCTACTGCTGATAACATCTATACCTTGGACAGGACAAAGTTCCCCAGCCAGCGGACGCAGTCGACGTAGTTTCGATGAATGTCGCGAGTGGTGAAGTCGGGATAGTGTTGCCGGACTGTAGGAAATGGCCTGGAATAAGAAGAAAGACAAGGGAGGGTAAGTGTGACAAGTACATGCAGTCTGAGGAGAAAATCTGATGAGAAGAAGGGTTTGATAACTGAAGAACAAAAGTTATGCAGATACCACACACTGTGCAAATCAATGTCATGTGAAGCATTTTGCTATCCAGCATAGTCTGGAGTTTTGCAGAGCATCAGTGGACGGACCAAGGGGTCTGCCATGCAACCGGGCGATCGATGCAACAAAGCAATTGCATGTTTTTGATCACACCAGAAAGACGTATGGCCACAGAGAGCAGCTGTGATGGCATAACAAATGATTTCTTGCAGGTGCGTGCGAATACTCGAATATCATCAAGTAGAATCGAATAGTCGACGTCTAAATAATTAAGTTATCGAGTATCTTGCCACATTTTTCAAATATTCAATATATTCAGCATAGAACCCATGCAGTGCCACATGTCACGTGCCCTGCAAAGCCCCTCGTACTCGATGCCCCCAAGCAAGCGGTTCAGTTCATTTTTGACGCAAAAAGAGCGCCACGTGCACCGGGGATGGGACGCCGCAGCTGACGCATCAGCGAACTTTGTCATTGTGAACACTCCTCGATGTCGGCCCGACGCAGGGATCGCACACACAGCGCCCAATCGTCACAATTCGCGGAACAGCATCGGGAAAGCCGAGGCCGCCTCTGTCAGTACAAGGTTTTGTTTAGGTCAAATGGACCGTTTGAAATGGTAATGCGAAGCGGACAGAGGGAATGGCAGCAAAAGCAGCATGTATTTTGTAAAGTGCAAAAGCACGTATGCAGGTTGTGTTGGATATGTGGTGACGAAGTTTGCACCGCTTTAACAGCCGCCAATCTGACTCCCATGCGTGATCTCTGGACTGGTCACTGAAGAGCGGCAAGCATTCTGTGGCAGGCTTGCAGCCTGTTACCCCGTCAACCGGTGGCGAGTTTTCGTTGTGGCCACACTGCCTAGGCCATTAGGCCTAAACGTCATTGCTTCATCGGGCGTTGGCAACTAAAGTGACAGTTTGGTGCCAAAACAATGCAGATTTATTTGCAGTAGCTGCCCGACACTCAGAATGCTGACAAACCGCCCTACAAAAGAAAGCGAGTGCAAGAGATGGCGACACCACTGTTCACGGCCATCATCTTCGCGACACACCTTATGGCGGCCTCTCGTTCCCGACACCGTTCTTAGACACACGTTGGTCTCTTCTTGTAGCTTCGAGCAACCGAACACAAGAATAGTTTTCAATTTACACAGCAGCAGGCGCGAAAGTGTCATGACCTGCTGTGCTCGCATGCATTTGTGCGGAGAGGGGATGAACGAAAAGGGAGGGGGAGGTGGAGGAGCATAGTGTGAGCTTTCTATGACCTTCCAAATTTCATAATCTTTGACAGGTACCAAATCACTCTGAACCTGACAATGGAATGGTGTGGATGGCACCTGCTCTTTACTGTCGGTGCCAGCTACGCGAGGAGTGCCGATCAAGTCACGTGATGCGTACTCCTATTGTCTGTTGTGCGGACTGGCCTTACGATAACCCATCTGCCATCAAGTTGGGACAGCGCTCCTGTATTTTGGAGAAAAACTCGAACGCAATACTGTCTATGCAATAAGTAAATTATTACCACAAAACAAAGGTCTAGTGTTAAACTGAGAGCCTTACTGGTATTCAGTATGACAGAATGTCACTAATTCATCAGTTTCAGAGGAAAAAAGTACTTGGTTATATCCACAGAAATTCTTTTGATAAAGAAACTGTTTCCAGACCTTCATATTGACACGTGTACTTATCTTTATCGGGCGACCACGTTTCGCCGCTTAACAACTGTAATCGCACAGCGAGGGACGCGCCTGCATGTATCCAACGTTTCTGGAAAGTTATCGATGCTTCTACCCGGCTGTCTGTTGTCGCCGAACCTTGTGTTATCTGATTTCATCGCGTAACGCGAATGGTGTAGAACTTTGTGGAAGGCATGCGGGTCCCTACGATTAGTCTGGAAAATTCGATGACTACTGTATAAAAGCCGACGCGCTTGACCCGCTGATCAGATTTTCGACGATCGCCGACTGTGTTCGCCGCTATCGTTGTGCTATAAGTGTAGCCTGTTTTGTGGGCACAGGTTCACCCAATAAAATTTAGTTTTGTCATTCACAGTGGTGCTACTGTGTTCTTCAACGTCACCACTACGTGACATTTGGTAGAGGTGCTTGTGCGTTCATGTACCGAACGCCCCCGCAAAGACGCGATCCAAGCCCGAAGCCCAAGGACAAAACCAACATCGCCCAAGACCAGCGTGCTAGCCGCAGACTGCAAGGACTGCCCCCAGAGCACGGACTTCTACCTGAGTCGACAAAGAAGAACGTGGTTAAAACAACCGCAATGGCTGCCCCAGCATCCCCCGTTATCCTACAACAACCTCGGGACCCACCGACCTTCCATGGAGCAGCGACTGAAGAACCAGAATCCTGGCTGGAGACCTACGAGCGAATCGCGAGTTTTAACAACTGGGACTCCGACGACAAGCTGCGGCATGTATACTTTGCCTTAGAAGATGCCGCCAGAACGTGGTTTGAGAACCGGGAGTCAACCTTGATGACATGGGACCTCTTTCGTAGCGGCTTCCTGCGCACCTTTACGAGCGTCGTGCGCAAGGAAAGGGCCGAAGCCATGCTGGACGCCCGAGTGCAGCTACCGAACGAGAACGTTGCCATCTTCACGGAAGAAATCAACCGTCTCTTCCGCCACGCTGACCCGGATATGTCCGAGGAGAAGAAAGTCCGCCTTCTCATGCGTGATGTGAAGGAAGAACTTTTCGGCGCAATGGTACGAAGCCCACCGAAGATCGTAGAAGAGTTCCTTCGCGAGGCAACCAGCATCGAGAAGACACTCGAAATGCGGAACCGGCAATTCAACCGCCGTGCAAGCTCTACCCACTACGCAGGAATTCAATCACTGGCCACGGACGATCTGCGCGAGACCATCAGGGCCATTGTGCGCGAAGAACTGCGCAAGGTCTTGCCTTCGTCACAGCCTCAAGTGGCCTCGATCGCCGACATCATGAAAGAAGAGGTGCACCGATCCCTTGGAGTTTCTGAGGTGGAACCAGAATCACCGCAGCCGGAAGCAATGACCTACGCCGCCGCCGTCGCCCGCCGTCAAGGCCCCCCTGCGCGACCGCGCCAGGGTCCTGCAACGCCGCAATTCCGTCGTCCGCCGCCGCCGGACATTTGGCGAGCCCCCGACCACCGCCCGCTCTGCTATCACTGCGGAGAAGCCGGCGATGTGTACCGCCGATGCCCATACCGCGACTTGGGACTGAGAGGGTTCGCCGTCAACGCGCCGCGTCCACAGCTTGGGGAGCGCCCACGTGAAATCGCCAATTACCTCGCCGCTACTCAGTGGAGCCCTCGACAGCCATTCCGTTCGCCGCCACCAGGCCGCTACCTGTCGCCGCAGTGCCGACCATACACTGGCCCAGCCCGGGGCCGCTCTGCGAGCCCATATCCGGAAAACTAAAGGCAGCAACCGATGGAGGTGCGGTTGCTGTTCGTCGAACTGACGAAGATCCTTCGCCGCCGACGAAGACAACGAAGAAACCATCTCGACGACCTAATGACGACACGCCGCCGTTCCGACGAAGTCAGGAAGCCAAGACTACACCGACGAAAGACGGCTTGACGACGTGACGTTCCAGCTTCAGTTCAACACGACGCAGCCGTGATCCGACGCCGAGACCTAACTGTAACGCCAGACAAAGAACCACCGACCTCGACGTGCTTCTCGACGGCCACGCTGTTACCGCCTTAGTGGACACAGGAGCTGATTACTCCGTCATGAGTGGACACATCGCCGCCCAGTTGAAGAAGGTTAAGACTGCATGGGAAGGCCCTCAAATTCGCACCGCTGGAGGACCCCTGATTACGCCGACTGGAATCTGCACGGCAAAAATAACCATTCATGACCGGACTTACCCTGCCACCTTCGTTATCCTCCAACAGTGTTCATGAGACGTCATTCTCGGTATGGGCTTCCTGAACCAACACAGCGCAATCATCGACCTGAAGTCGAAGTCAATAATGCTGTCGGAAGACAAAGCAATACCGCCCGAGAGCCCTCGTAGTCACCACGCCTTGAGTGTGCTCGAAGATCAAGTGAGCCTCCCGCCTCGCTCCAGCATTGTTATTTCGGTCGGCACCGAAATACCCGCTGACGTAGAAAGTGTCATCGAAGGCTACCAACGTCTACTGCTAGACTGTGAAATTTGCGTCGCAAGAGGGATCGCTCGACTGCACGGAGGGAAAACTGAAGTGTTGCTGACAAACTTCAGCCAGGAGTTCAAGCACATCAACAAGGGCACGACGATCGCGTACATCGAGGAAATTCTGGAAACCAGTAATGCGTTTGTCCTCTCGGATTCTGCCGCATCTACCCCGACGACCATGGTTCCCGAACCAGACTACGACATTAATCCAAGTATCCCAGTGATTAAGCAAGAGCAGCTCAGAAGTCTGCTCCGACGATACAAAGGCTGCTTTTCGGCGTCATCAAGGATTCGACAAACACCAGTCGCCAAGCATCGCATAATCACCGAGGGGTACGCTCGACCACTCCGCCAAAGCCCTTACCGAGTTTCGACGCGAGAATGTGAAGCTATAAGAGAACAAGTCGACGAAATGCTGCGCGACGACATCATCCAGCCGTCGAAAAGCCCGTGGGCATCCCCTGTTGTCCTGGTAAAGAAAAAGGACGGAACCCTACGTTTCTGCGTCGATTATCGTCGTCTGAACAAGATCACGAAGAAGGACGTATACCCCCTTCCACGGATAAACGACGCATTGGATCGGCTCTGCAACGCTAAGTACTTCTCCTCGATGGACCTCAAGTCTGGCTATTGGCAAATAGAAGCTGATGAAAGAGATCGCGAAAAGACCGCCTTCATCACCCCAGATGGCCTCTACGAGTTCAAGGTTATGCCATTTGGACTGTGCTCGGCGCCTGCAACGTTCCAGCGCGTGATGGACACGGTTTTAGCAGGATTGAAATGGCAGACCTGTCTCGTTTACTTGGATGACGTCGTTGTATTCGCCGGAAATTTCGACGATCACCTTAGGCGGCTTGCCACAGTACTAGAGGCCATCAAGTCATCAGGGCTCACTCTGAAGCCAGAAAAATGCCGCTTCACTTACGATGAGCTTCTGTTCCTAGGCCACGTCATCAGTAAATCTGGAGTACGCCCCGACCCCCAGAAAACAGCTGCCATCGCAAAGTTCCCGCAGCCCACCGACAAGAAGGCAGTGCGTAGATTCCTTGGCATGTGTGCCTACTACAGGCGCTTTGTCAAGGACTTTTCACGCATCGCCGAGCCGTTGACACGTCTAACTAAATGTGATGTTGAGTTCAAGTGGGAAACGCCGCAGGCCGACGCATTTGAAGAACTCAAATGACGCATGCAGTCGCCGCCGGTACTTGCGCACTTCGAAGAGTACGCCGATACAGAAATCCATACTGATGCCAGTAGCCTAGGCCTCGGTGCCGTTCTAGTCCAGAGGAAAAACGGAGTCGAACAGGTGATATCTTACGCTAGCCGGTCGCTGCCAAAGCGGAAGGCAATTATTCTACGAGCGAAAAGGAATGCCTCACCATTGTTTGGGCTACAGCTAAATTTCACCCTTACCTTTATGGCAGGCCATTCAAAGTCATCAGTGACCATCACGCGTTGTGTTGGCTAGCGAGTATAAAGGACCCTTCAGGACGACTGGCGTGGTGGAGCCTCAGACTACAAGAATACGACATCACTGTAACCTACAAGTCCGGACAAAAACACTCCTATGCCGATTGCCTATCACGCACCCCCATTGACCCGCCGCCACAAGATGACGAAGATGACGACGCCTTCCTTGGAATGATAAGCGCGGAAGACTTCGCTGAACAGCAACGGGCAGACCCGGAGCTAAAAGGCCTCATGGAATATTTGGAAGGGCACACCGACGTTGTCCCCAGGGCATTTAAGCGCGGATTATCTTCCTTCACGCTTCAAAACAATCTACTTGTGAAGAAGAACTTTTCACCAGTCCGTGCCAACTACCTTCTTGTTGTCCCGTCAGGGCTTCGTCCAGAAGTATTGCACGCCCTACATGACGATCCGACCGCTGGACACCTAGGATTTTCCTGGACACTATCGAGGATACAAGAAAAGTATTAATGGCCGCGCCTGACCGCCGACGTCGCCCGTTATGTCAGAACATGCCGAGACTGTCAGCGACGCAAGACACCGCCGACAAGGCCAGCCGGATTACTACAGCCAATCGAGCCTCCTTGCCGACCATTCCAGCAGATCGGGATGGACTTGCTGGGACCCTTTCCGACGTCAACAACCAGAAATAAGTGGATTGTCGTGGCGACGGACTACCTCACCCGCTTCGCTGAAACTAAAGCACTGCCGAAAGGTAGCGCAGCCGAAGAGGCGAAATTCTTTTTTGAAAACATCCTGCTGCGACATGGCGCCCCAGAAGTCCTCATCACCGACAGAGGAACGGCTTTTACAGCGGAGCTCACCCAAGCCATACTGAAATACAGTCAAACAAGGCACAGGAGGACAACGGCCTACCATCCGCAGACGAATGGTCTTACGGAGCGGCTGAATAAGACCCTCGCTGACATGCTAGCGATGTACGTCGACGTCGAACACAAGACCTGGTATGCCGTCCTGCCGTACGTAACATTTGCTTGCAACACGGCGGTGCAAGAAACAACACAGATCACGCCGTTCAAGCTGGTCTACGGCAGGAACACGACCACGACGCTCGACGCCATGCTGCCGCACGTCACTGACGAGAATGTTGACGTCGCTACCTATCTCCAGCGCGCCAAAGAAGCCCGACAGCTCGCCCGCCTGCAAATCAAGAGCCAGCAGAGGACCGACAGCTGACACTACAACCTCCGACGACGCTTCGTCGAGTACCAGCCCGGCGACCATGTTTGGGTATGGACCCCGATACGCCGACGAGGACTCAGTGAGAAACTACTCCGACGCTATTTCGGACCCTACAAGGTCATCCGACGTATTGGCGCTCTGGACTATGAGGTCGTGCCAGACGGCATTTCGCATTCACAGCGGCGCCACGCACGATCTGAAGTGGTCCACGTGGTGCGCCTTAAACCCTTTTACGGACGCTGACGAAATTCCTTATTTTTTGTTGTTTTCTTTGCTACGGGTGTTTTTATTTCGCTAGTATGTAGCAACGGGTCGATGCTTTTTAAGAGGGGGGTATTGACACATGTACTTATCTTTATCGGGCGACCACGTTTCGCCGCTTAACAACTGTAATCGCACAGCGAGGGACGCGCCTGCATGTATCCGACGTTTCTGGAAAGTTATCGATGCTTCTACCCGGCTGTCTGTTGTCGCTGAACCTTGTGTTATCTGATTTCATCGCGTAACGCAAATGGTGTAGAACTTTGTGGAAGGCATGCGAGTCCCGACGATTAGTCTGGAAAATTCGATGACTACTCTATAAAAGCCGACACGCTTGACCCGCTGATCAGATTTTCGACAATCGCCGACTGTGTTCGCCGCTATCGTTGTGCTATAAGTGTAGCCTGTTTTGTGGGCACAGGTTCGCCCAATAAAATTTAGTTTTGTCGTTCACAGTGGTGCTACTGTGTTCTTCAACGTTACCACTACGTGACAATATATAGAATACAGCTGTACCAAGTGCTGGCATATTGATTTGGTGTTCCGTTTAATAAGAGCAGACTGTACTGTATATCTTGATATTTATGCACCTAAATTACTGATAGCTTGCTGCATTCTTGTTATGCAATGCTAGGAGACTTCCACAGCCCCATATTTTCTTGCCCTAAATTTGTAAGCATTAAATTTTGTGAGAAATGTTCTGATATTTGGTATTGATTCAATATTCAGCTTTGCTTTCTTTACTCAATTCAAAATCTACTATTCGGTATTCACACACACCTAATCAAAACCTGTCCAACATTACTGTACTATCTTCAGTTTTTAAACTAGATGCCGTTCCGTGGAATTGCCACCCGCTCGCGCCTTTGTGGCACTGCAGTCATGCCCAGCTTCGCTTCCTCACTAGCCAGCTACGCGGGCGGGCTGGACTAAGCACGTGGTGCAGCGTTGATGTATTGTGGTTCGTTGTTGATGGCGAATTTCAGCAGGCATGTCATCCCCAAAACTGTAGCCTTCGCCGACTTTGTAAGAATATCAGCAGACATGCTGCGTACCTGGCTGCATAGGCGGCTATTGAAATGATGTCGACACTTCGGCGCGCCACTTTTTCTGTGCTCCCAGCAATGCGACGCTTCGCTCGGCATGGAACAAAGTGATTCCTCGTGCCGACCGGGAATTCTCTGCAAAATCCATGGCACGCGCTCGTGCCACATCTCCCGCATTCGTCGTTGTCGTCTTCTACAGCTGGCTGCGTTTCCATTCATCATTCCAGCGTATAACTTCACTTCTCTTCTGTCGTCGTAATGGGGAGGCCGCATTTACAGGGGTATGAGCCATTGCTTAAGGGAGTATGAGCCACTCATTGTCTTACGTAATGGACAGATTTAATTTTGCAAAAATTTAATTTTGAAGAATCACAAGCAGCAAATGGTGGGCGAAGGCTGCTAACCACGCCGCCGAGCAAACTCGACACATCGAACGCAAGCGACAATGGCCGACTGCGGGCATACCTTCAGTGACGTCGTTCTGTCCATCGCAGCCAATTGTGTGTAACCTCATAACTGAGAAATACTTTAATGAACCCTCGGGATTAACCCAGTGATAAACACAGGGGCTGCACGTTTCAGCTTCGCTGGTTAACCATCTTCACGTAATGGAAGAGCCGACAATTTTTTTTTTGTGACTTGTGTGTTCAAAGACTGACCTCAGCTTTCTTTCTGTAGTGCTTCTTTGGCATGGTGAGAAGCTTCGGTGGGGATGAAGATTCTCCTACAATCACGTACTTTGGCCAGAACTTCAGACTCCTGAGCTAAACTGCGCTAAATGTTAAGACGACAGGAAGAAACACACGACATTTAGAAACGCAGCTTCTGCGCTTCGCTGTATGCGTTTTTTGCTTTCGTGTAGTTTACCCTTCTTTCAGTATGAACCAACTTGCCCGATAAATCTTATTGCTGTAGGTGGATACCGCTTTCTCATGGTATCACTAATTCGGACTACGGGGAATGCCAGTGAGCGTGAAATGCGCGCAAACTGCCCGTCCGCACCAGCTCAAGGCTGTGGCTAGGTGTCTGCAGTAGAGCTCGATGGAACCGCGCTGCCATCTGGCGGCTGTCACAGAAGTGGCGACAGCGGCTGTAAGCGTGCGGGCGGGGAGTTTTACTACTGAAGCTAGTCTACTAACGTTCAACCTGTCTTACTACACAAGCAAGCCATGCTTAAAAAAAAAAAAAAAGCGTTCTCATGGATGCCTCAGTTCACCACGTAAAAGAAGCCTTCACTACCGGGAAGTGCACTGCCTGCAGCCAAACGGCTCTCTAGCTACATTGCAGAAAGAAGCAACGTATGCATACAACAGCGTACCGCAGCATACAGAACCATCCTTGCAGAATCAAAACATAACTGGACTTCTGTTAGCACCACAAAGAACACTCGAGTGAAAAAGCTCTGATTATCAAAGTTAACCCTTTCCTGTCCGCACCTAGTCTCATTGATAGCCAGCTAACGATGACTGCAAATTCATATATTACCCCTTTCTGAGCGCTCTCGGAAGCTGGTGCCATTTATTGGCTTATTTAGGAACTATTTGGCCAGTTTCGGTTTTTGGTTTTCGTTTTCTGCTGTGCACAGATATTTAAAGTGCCTCCGAAAAAGGGGCGTGGTCGGTGTGATGAGCATTCACAATTTCCAAGATGGTGTTAACGCTGCACGCCACTCATACACTGAAATGTTGTATTTCTACCAATTCTAATGCAATGCGAGGTTTTGGACTTTAGAAGCAGCAGTGACGTGGAAGACAACTTCGGTTTGTCAGATTTCCAAACAAAGTTTCACTTTCCTCGCCAAACCGCTTCAAAGCAGCTGTGCATCAATATCCTGCTTGTTCTAAAGTCACGGTTCTCATCGGTAGGGTGGTAACAACCATCGATTGGGACCCTTTGCTGTCGGGCGCAAAGGAAGTCTAGTTTTATGCAATAAGACGGCCAAGAGTTGACCTTGGCATTGCACTTAGGCTAGTCACTAGGGCTAACGTTTTGTTTCATAGCTTCAGAAAATTTTGACATAGAAAGATTATATTTGCTGAAATATTGCACAGGTACATTGTGTTGAAAATGTATATTCGGAACATTATTAACGTTTTATTTTCTGTGCAAAGCAACAATGACGTTTGTTTGTGCCTTTTTTTTTCTACAATATATTAGTCTGGATGTTTTTTTAAATTTTTAATAAAACGTTGTTTGGCAATAGTACAGTCAAAAAGAGAATTTATTCCTCTTCAATCTGACACTTTAGTATCGCGCATGCTCTGTGACAGGAAAAAAAAAAGCATTTACAAGACTACGCAAAAACAGCTGCTTTTCCAGCAGGCAGGAAAGTGTTAAAAGGGTGTCTACCAAGCTGAAATTTCCAAATTCCCTGAGTTTTCCAGGTTTTCCCTGAGTGCCTTTGCAAAATTCCCTGAGTGATGCAGAACTATGTTTAATGTCAAGATGGGCTGAAACCATATCGCCAGATGCTGTCACTCTCTAGTAAGCATATTGAGTCGGACATTTCCTAACATGATAAAAAGGAGATGCATACAGAAGCAAATATTTTCGAATATGAGCTATTTCTATCAAATGATAGCAAGCTCAGTGGTATGAGGCCCAAACATTGTCACAATTGAGATTCTCTCTGAACACCTCGTAAGTCAGCCTCAACTGTCCTGACATACTCTCATCTCACGCACGTCGCCTCAGTGTTGTGTTTCACTGCTTTAAAGACTTTATTTTGGTTTGGATGAGAGACACCTGCATCTCAGCATCAGCCAACACTTTGTTTTTTGAGCTCAAGCTCCTTCAAAATGGCGGCAGCACGCATCCTTTCCCGTTCATTCCTCAGTTCGTAGGTCCTTTCTGTTGTTGTCCTCCTTCCACCACTCGTTTGCCCCACGGACCATTCGAACCATCTTTTTGGTCAGTTGCACAGTCCACGTACAATTTTTCGAATTTCTTAGGGGCCACAAAAGCATCTTAAAAATCGGCCAAATGGAAAAAAATGCATGTCATTTACTGCACTTAAGGGCTCAAACCGCCACAGGCACATTCGAAAACGCTCTGAAGGCCTGTCGGTACACGTATCAGGCATATCGGTGCTCGTACTGTGACAGAAAATACTGGGTGCATGCGTGTATAATTAAGGAATACATACTGTGTCCCTTGGAATAGCCCCCTCCTACGCTTGTTATGCTTCACTGCAATACTTTTGCATATGCTTCACCAAGTAACATTTCTGAACAGAAGCGAAGCTGACTTTCGGGAACCGGCATTATGCAACGCTACGTGCTTTCCAAGCTTCTAAGCCAATCGCGAGGACCACAAACGCTGCCATTGTGAAAGCGGCAAATTCTTTCAATAAAAAACACGGCACCCAACGGCAAGAAGCTTCATAGCGAATGTCGAAGCAGCTAGGCCTAGCGTTGCCGCAGTGGTGGCTACTGCTGTCAGTGGATCTGCGTGCGAGAAAGTTGGTTCGAGGTGGCGAGGTGATCAAAATGGCAGCGGTGGTGGCTTTGATTAATGGTGTTTTGTACCTGCGGTCATGGCAAAACATCTGGAAGATTGGACGGGGAAGAGTTCTTATGCCCGAAATTTCAGACGTTCTGGTACACTATGACGTTCACTAGGAACATGACATGTCCATGTTGTTATTCTTGTGAGCTCTTAAATACAACCTTTTCGCTGTGAAAATTACATCAAAAATAGCTGTATTTCTCCATGCATAAATAAAAGCAATAAAAGCGAGTGCAAAAAGGGGAACTAGTGTCGCAATTCATCACTGCAATCACATGGAGCGCACGCAGGGAGCACTGCTACTGGCCAACACGAATTGGAATAGCTGGCGCACTTGTTTTATGAAAATTTTGGCAGGAGCGAGCTGTGCATTTCGCATGTTCCGAGGCTGCCATTTCAAGATCTGCCTGGTTATCTCGTGTTTCTTCCGTTGCTGCATCCTAGCGGCTGCCCGATAGTGATAAGGACGTGATTTGCACCAGATAAGAAAACCTGTTTACGCTTCTTTGCGGTGGCAAATCTACTTCATACAGTGCAATTTGACGGGCACAAAGGTATTAACATTTCGAATTGTCATTGGGCGTGGAAGACGATAGAAGGCATGTAATAGAGATAAGGCTACCCATGGAATTGAATGCCGCTGATCTTGCTGATGTAGCAATACTGGGTCACGTGCTATGGCCGGCTTCTGATAAAGTTGCAAGGCATTTGAAAACTGCCGACAAGTTCCAGATATTGCACAAAGGGAAAGCTTTTTCTTTGAGAGCGGGGGACACATGGAGGTGAAGTTGAGGCGGAGTGACATAGGTCGCCATGGCGATAGGAGTGAGAGCAGTGCATTGGCGCGGTTGCTCTGCTGGCCCGACAAGCGACAGTGTCTGGAGCTACTGGGGCACTGGGGCCTCACACCAGCTCCACTCGTGATCGCTTGAGGGCTTGGTGGTTTGTATCATCTGCCAGAGAGCGAGCAGTCATTCACAATGTCAAAATTTTTAGCACATTACAAGCTAACTAACCTGCGGCTGGACTTTTGAAAAATTCGTATCATCCTGAAATTCCTATCAGGTGTGATCACTGAGATTCTACTATACATATTTCTTGCTGGATTATGAGGGTCCATGAGCTTTAGTTATGTGTACATTGACTTAAGTCCTGCAAATTTTCAAGCTCAAAGACGTCGCTAACATTTATTTTTCTAAAGGAAGAACCTAGCCATGCGCCAATATAAAATTCAACCAAATTATAATGTACAATGGTTCAAACGCTGCACATTCAGCCATCAGGGATGCCACTGTGGAAGGCGTCTGGGAATCTCGAATGTACAGTCGATCCCGATATCGAACCGGATATATCGAATTATTGCCTATATCGAACCGTTGAAAAATCCCCTTGGGAATCCCATGCAAAATTATAGCGCTATTGTTCGCGTATATAAAACTCCCGTGCACCGGCATATCGATGTATCAAACTCCTTGCTGAGCTGCACCCCGGCAAGTGAGCTTCTCCCACCATACCCCACCCCTGGATGTGCGCTTCTCCCATCACATCCCTACCCCGCAAGTGCGCTTTTTCTCACGAAGTTCTCGCGATGTTCCCGCGATCTCACACGCGCCGCCCCGCACTCTGAGAAAGGAGCGTGTGGGTAAAAGGCACGTGACGAGGAGCACTAGTGCGACTGGGTGTGAAAGGGAAGCGGGAGGGAGAAACCACGCTGACCGCAGGCGCTTGTTTCCTGTGTTCCTTAGCTGACACCGTTGGCGCAGCGAGACGAACGAGGTCAGTGCAGCTTGGGCTTGTGGTAGTGCGAAGACGCGGAGTGGCGCATCTTTCAATTCGCTTTGTTCCTTTTATTCACGACGCCAACACGAAGGCTTGAGACTCGTGTAATGCAGTGTGTTTTTCTTTCCACTTTTGGCACATGTTCCGGAGCCATGGCCACGAAAAAAAAGCAAAAATTTAGATTTTTCAACAAAGGCGGACATCATTCAATGGGTGGAGGCTGGCAAGAAAAAGTCGTCGGCCGTCGCGGCATTCAGAATTCCTCGCCACCCCTCTGAGTACGATCCTCAAGAACAAAGCCGATGTTAAGCTGAAGGCACTGCAGTCCAGTTGCCCTGGAGCGTGTCGTGCGCGCGTAAGGCGTTGCACACCTGGTTTTTGGAGACACGTGCCAAGAACATACCTGTTGATGGCCCAATACTCATGAAGAAAGCCAAATGGTTTGCTGTGGCTTTCGGAGAAGAAAGCTTCACTGGCGGCACTGGTTGGCAGAAGCGACTTAAGAGTTGCTACAGCATCGTCGGAAAGACCCTTTCGGGCGAAAGCGAGACGACTGGCACAAGTCACATAGAGAACTGGTTGTCTGAAGAGTGGCCAAATATTTCTGACAGCTTCTCGCCGTCGCAAATATTCAATGCAAATGAGACGGCACTGTTTTGGCAAATGCTGCCAAACAAGACTGCATCTGAAGGGCACTGCATGCCATGGTGAAAAGAACAGCGAAGCACGCATATCGATATTGCTTGCTGCGAGTATGGATGGGTAATGCAAACTACGGCCGTTTGTTAACAGAAAGAGCAGGTCGCCACGCTGCTTTAAGAACGAGAAAGGCCTCCCGGTTCAATACGCGTCCATAAGAAAGCTTGGATGACAGGAATATTTTCGTTGAGTGGCTACAGGCATGGGATGCTGAACTGGAGAAGTCTGGCTGCAAAGTTTGTCTTCTTGACAATTGTTCGGCCCATCATGTCGTCTGCCCATTAAAGCAGATCACCTTCATTTTTGCTGCCAAACACAATGGCAGAACTTCAGCCTCTCGACCAAGGCATTGTGAAAGAGTTTAAGGTCAGGTACAGACGACGACTGGTGCAGAGGCTCCTAATCAACCTTCGATTAGGAATCGAACTCAAGGTAGACCTCCTCGGAGCCATTTAAATGCTGGCTGGTGCTTGGAATGACGTGAAGAAAAGCACAATTGTGAACTACTTCCGCAAAGCAGGCTTTGTGGTAGCTGCAGACGACGGATGTCTTGACAGTGAAGATGATGATGCTGGATGCCTGGAGAGCAAATTTCGCGAGCTCTTGGCATACCCAAGTGCCCTCCCAGGCGGCGTTGCAGCACGCGATTTCGTCAGCGCTGACGACGGCGTGCAAGCTGTAGTAGATCGCGCTGATGAGGAGATTGTGGCTGACATCATGAGTGATGAGGACGCAGACTCGAGCAGCGGCGAAGATTCCAGCAAAGAGGACCAACCACCACGCAGTGCAGCTGAACTTGCATCAGCTTTCAGCGTCATTCGCCGCTGTTGTGGCACAATGGAAGGAGCTGGCCTTTCTCATTTGGACACTGTCAACAAGCTTGAGGACAGCTTAATGAGCTTGATGGTGCGGAAGAAAAAGCAAGCAAAGGTCACAGATTTTTTTCTTTCGAAAATGACTGCTCTGGTCATCGCGCTGTGTCTTTGTTTTTTTACGCGCCTTGGAGGCACAGATCGGTAAGTTCCCGTTAGTCACGACATCGGGAAACTGCCTTGAGATGCGTGGAGTTGTTAGAGAAGCTTTTGACATGCATATTTTATATTTTGAATTATCAATTTATCGAACTATCTCACGATCCCCTTCGAGTTCGATATATCCGAAATCGACTGTATACCCAACGGGCAGCTCACTAACACTTTTGTATCTCGCTTGCACTGGAACGCGGCTGACATAGCTGGAAATCGAACCCATGACCTCATGCTTGGGAGCAGGATGCTATAGGAACTGAGCAACAGGGGAAAGCCCATGTCAAATAAATTTTTTTTTCTGCTCCTGAAATGAATATGCACACATTTGTTGAGACAGTCTGATGAAACGTAGGCAAGAAATGACACAACTGTAAAAAGCAAGAATGAGGAAGAAGGAAAGGATTATGCAATGTAGACAAATAATAGGAAAACAGGAATTTGAAGATAAGGAAAGCAACCTCTGTGACTTGGAGGGGCAGTAGACGTGAGATTCCCTGATGGCCTTATGGAATTGTTCCGTGTCCAGCTTCCAGAGTTTCAGGGAATGGTCCATGCCACAGGACATGATTTTCTGGCCCAAGAGGTCAAAGTCCTGCGAACAACCGTATCCAAAACATGCCTTCTTTAATCACCCTCTATGCCTATGGGCCATCTTAGTCTGGCTAATGGAATCTGAAAATGCTGACTGAGCGGTTGACGAAAAAAACTTGCTGTTATTGGAATTAGAAGCAGACAAAAACGTTATTAGGCATATTTTCACACTGTCCTTGGAGATGTAGATAACTCATGTAGCTTATATTTAGTAGAAATTGGGGGCTTGCTAGGGATGGTGTGCAGGCAAGTTGTGAAGGCTGTGGAGTGTGTATTTTATGCACAGTGCACACCTCAATAATCTACCAATGCAACCTCAATATCTGCCTGTGTAGATGCATTGTATGAATTATTTGCAAAAATTGACGAAAAAAGCAAAGGGGACAAACTGACAAACATTTTAATTAGACAGAAGTGCACTCGAATCCACTTGTAGCATTACCAGTTTTAAGTACCCAGATGTACCCAGGAGCAGCCCTGGCACTGTGAACTTGTGTGCATGTTCTATGGTAAAATAAACTGCCTACTACAACGTTCCCATGCCGCATTACTAGCTATAAGAATTAAATCTGGCTACTCAGTGTCTGCCCCAAAAGGAAAGGCATACAAAATCCAGGAAAAGAAAGGAAGTCACAAGCCTGCATGGCACAGCGTGAGCTGGAGGAGGGGCTCCATACGAGCTCTATTTTCAGCAGCCCACATTAGAGGGTCTTCGCGGTGAAGTCTATTTGCGTCGTTTCAACGTACGAAAATTCGGGCAGTTCGAAAACAATGAATGTATGTTTTTTACAGCCATTAGGGGCTCAAATCACCACACACACATTCGAAAAGGCCTGCCGGAATACTTATTTGTCATATCAGTGCTCGTACTGCGACAGGAGATGACGGGTGGACGTGTGTATAATCAAGGAATACATAGTGACAATTGTCCTTTCTTGTGCTTGCTTAGCTTTACCGCAATACTTTACATATGCTTCACCGTGTATTATTACCGTATTGAAGCGAAGCTAACTTTCGGGAACTGGTATTCAATGCGCCGTGCATCCTGAGCTTCGAAGCCAATCACGAAGATTACAAAGGTAGAGTCGATGTCATTGCTGACAGTGGTGAATTATTTCAGTGGAAAACACGGCACGGAATGTCGAAGCAGCTAGGCCTAGCGTTGGCGCAGTGGTGGCTACTGCTACCAGCGGACTTGCATGCAACAGCGCCAGTTCGAAGTGGCGAGATAATGAAAATGGCGGCGGTGGTGGCTTTGATTATTGCTGTTTCGGAGCTGCAGTCATGGCAAAAAGTCCTGAATGTCGGACGGCAAAGTGTTGTTGTGCACTAAATTTCAGACATTCTTACACTTTGACTCTATGGGGTATGTGGTGGTGCCGCGAAGCCGTCCGAATTATCGGGCATGGCCGAAAGATTGGGCGTTCTGAAAATCAGTCGTTGACTGTACAGTAGCAACTCCTCCAGCTGATGACAGGGCGTCAAAGACAATTCGTTATGATTCCTCTCTGTTCAGCATTAGCGTGACTTTCGTTCCCTTCAGATAAAATCACAGCTAATTTTCCCTGACAGAAGCACAAATTCCCTGAGTTTTCCCCGAGTATTTCCAGACAAATCAAAATCCCTGAGAATTCCCGGCTTTCCCAGTTGGTAGACACACTGATTGTTATTCACACTGTTAGACACACTGATTGTTATTATATTTAGAATGTTATTCTAAAGCAATACGGACTTTGTGGAACTTGATGCACAGATCGGCAGATAAAGAAACTCTGAAGCCAAGCCTAAAGACAAAAAAAAGAAAAGGAGATTCACATACCGCACTCAGGACTTCGTCCCGGTGTCCCTCGACTCCGCCAAACACGGCAATGCACTGGTCTGTCTTGACATTCCACAGTCGTAAAGTGTGGTCTGGAAGGAATGGTAAAAAGGTTGCATAACAGTTAGACATCTGTCTTTGTCACAAGGTGTGTTCCATAAACCTGCTCTTCATTAGTTTTTTTTTTTAGGCATCCAACCTTATTTGACTTCCACAAATTTGATCATGCCCACAAGGTCAATGAGCCGTATTTTAAAACCACTGCAGGCTCACAATCGTTTGTTCCCAGAACCACAAGGAACTGGAATAAGTTGTCTGCTGCCACAGCAAATACTGTAGCTGACCGTGTTTCTTTTCAATATGTCCTTTCAGGCCTGCAGCTCCTCTATGAATGCATATTTCTCAAATATTTTTACTTGAAATGTAAATTTGTACAGTATTGTGCTTTTATTCTTGTTTTCTTTTGCCATGCATGCTCCAGCACCCTATGAAATATGTATACACTGATGATACGCTAAAGCTTGATATAACAAAATCAGTGAAATCAGCAAATTGCTTTGTTATATTGTCACGTAGTAGTGACGGTAAAGAACACAGAAGCAAAACTGTGAATGAAGAAACTAGCTTTTTATTTGGGCAAACCTGTGCCCACAAAGCAAGTTACACTTCAATCACAACGATAGTTGCGAACACAGTCGGCGATCGGTGAAATCTGATGTGCAAGGCAAGCGCGTCGGCTTTTATACATGAGTCATCAGAGGTTTCAGAATAATCAATGGTGCCACGTGTCTTCCAGAAAGTTCTACCCAATTCATGCCATGCATACAAGTAATCAGATTACACAAGGTTCAGTTACAAAAGACAGCGGATAGAAACGTCGATAACATTTCAGAGACTTCCTATACATGCAGGCGCATCCTTCGCTGGGTTATAACATTTCTTAGACGGTGAAATGGGGTCACCTAATAGATATAAACAAGTACGTGTGTCAATATTGAAATTTCGTTCTATTGAAATTTTACCTTTTAGGCAAATAAGAACGGTCACCAATCGATTTTTTTTCCATGGAAATGGGCCGCAGAATTTTCCGAATTATTAGGCAATCGAAAAAAGCTAATTTGAATGAGAAAACGGTCCATTCTGATAAACATGGGAGTCGGTGACAAATGAAACGGCTTCATGCCACATATGTTCACAATATTTTCTCAGCGGTACGGTTTAAGTAAAGCCAGCCACGCTTTCATGTGAACTTTGCCCCAGTGGCTGACAGCATCACCCACACTGGGTCAACGCTATCAGGAAAAGTGCCTGCAGTGAGGAGCGAATGCTTCGTCTGCCTTTCGCTCCAACAGGTCACCAAGACTCGAGGTTACACAACCTCCAAGACTAAATGCGCGGTAAGACGACTTACATGGTGCCCCGCCGTCTCGGCATGCCCACTCTTTGCATACACAGCAGATTACTTCTAAAGCAGGGTGCGCGGCTGCATCTGCGCTCAGCCGCGCTTACAGCCGTGCGAAGCTACAACTGAGACGCACGCCAACTTACCCCTCACCCCCCCCCCCCCCCCCGTTTTACTACTAGAACTAACCCTGGGAGCGTTAGCCAGCTCCATCACTCACAAGGCTTCGCGGCAGATGTGGAACATCGTTTTTGGTGCAGGCGTCACGAGTACATAATCCTTTTGGGTGAAGGAGGCAACTGGTCAACATACCCACACATGCTACCTGAAGGTATCAATGTTTCCGGATTTCAGACCCTTGTTATGTAATGAGCAAGAAGAAATGGAACAGAGATGCCCGATTGTTATTAATCATATTATAAGAAGCCAACAAACCAAGAACCAAGGACAACAGAGGGGAAATTACTAATTGAATAAAAGAAATGACAAATAAATGGAAGTGAAAGGGCATGAAAAAACAACTGGCTGCAGGTGGGATATGAACCCTCGTTTCGCATTACATGTGCCATGCGAAGACAACATTTCTGCTTTCAGGTAGCATGTGTGCATTTATTTACTTCACTATAATTAGTTTCTAAATACGTGATGTTCTATGGACCAGAGGTTATGGAAAGTTAAATACCTTGTTATTTTGAGAATTTCATTATACTGAAGTTTGTTACATCAAGATTTAACTGTACAATAAATAAATAAACCATCCCCATATAGAGAATCTGAGCTCCTCAAACGTTTACTTGTTGCAAATTTGAAAAACATGCTCAACGTCTCTAAAGAAGCTATGACAGTCAATAGAGGCCTGAAGGTGGCTTGAGCTTGTTTGTTGCTCTGCACTCCTACACAATGACGCCACATGGCGTAAGGAGCTTGGCAAAGCAAAATTACCTAAATAGAAGCTTAATTTTTGTTCCTGCTACACATGAAACGCTCAACTTCAATATAGTGCTATGGCAGTGGTGCTGACTTGTCTACAATACTATGTTCTTATGTGTTCCCCATAAAAAGACTTAAATGGACACAGTAGCTTCACAATAAAAGTGTTGCTATGCGAAAAGCAAAAGTCTTTTATGTTTGTTAAAGACTATGCAGGCATTTCTTTGTTATAAAAAGCAGGTTAGAAATGGTATGTGCGCAGTGAGATACTTCTCCTTTAACGCAAACCATGCTAGGTAAATTCAGTGCATGGCAATCATCTTGTGGTTACCCGTAGAAGTGAATCGGAAAACACTGTGTTATTGGCATGGCTAAAACAGCTTTCTTAAAAGCTGGTTCCCTGAAGTGAGAGCTAGAACTGGGTGTATTTTCAAGATTCCTAAAAAATTCCCATGAAATTCACACCAAGTTTACGCCATGCATGAGATGCATCGAACTGATGAAATAAGCACATCAATGTACCTAAATTTATAGGCCAAGTCATATCGCAGCAGTTTCTAAATATTAATCTTGTGAAATGCCCAGCCTCTAGTCATAAGTCACAAAGGGGTCTTACCTTTACTGACAGACAGCAGAAGGTTGACATCGTGGGGATGAAATTTAAGCTCGTTGATGGCATTCCCGTGGCCAATGTAGTGCTGCATATAAATGGGCACAGACACAGGCAGTATTTTGAACAACACTGCATTGTCAAGTTCATGGCATTACATAAATGCAAATCCTCTTCTTTATCAATACAGTGTGCAAGCAACAGCTTGTACATCACATGTGTGCTGACAAAGATGTCTCCAATGTTAGATACCAGCACAGCATCTTTACACATTGCAGTTGCCTTGCATTATAAGCTCAAGCAGTCATGTGGGCCATTGAAAAGTATTAGTTAACACACCTGGGTTTAGAGTCGACACGCTACTAACAGCAATTATTTTTATATTATTGCAAGCCACAAAACTGCAGTGTCCCAACCCAGGACACAGGGATAGACACACAAAGACGACTGGAAAATGAGCACTGTAATTGAAGATCAGCCTTCCTTTCTTTTAGTTAAACCTTGCTTTAACAAAGGTTAAGGGGAAGCCAAAATTACTGCACTATAAGTGTTGTCTATGTGCGGCTGGGGAGCAGGAAGTTGTAGTGGGTAAGCTGAAGCCAATGCAAAAGCCTAATTTCAGCCAAAAGAACATTTCGGCGTGACTGACCTGGAAAGATCAGCAAATCTTTATCATGAGCCAAAACAATGTTTGTTTATCCATTTACGAAAACCTCTGCTTTGCTGAAATGAGATCTTAAATGCATCAGTTTCTATGATAACTTCAAGACACATTAAGATTACTCATGATACCCCTTAGTTTGTTTAACCCCATTTCATTACAGCAACGTATGACTTGTAGTAAGGACTGAAAGAAAAATCACATAATGCCTTCCAATCACCTTTCGTAATGCCGGGCCAAGAAATTTGTTTGCTTTTAGAGACATGCAGGAGGGCAGCTGACCATGCCATTCATTGCCACTGGTATGATAGAAGCCCTACTGTTGAAGGAAATAAGTTGTTCCACAGACATGCATACTAGCTAACAGCAAGATACTAGAAGCTTACAAAATTGACCACTGTAGCAGGATTGCGCCATGAGCTCATTAGCATGTCTCTCTGAAAAAAGAGATAAACTTTCTTGGCATAGCTTGGTAATGAATGACAGGACAACCTTTCTTGATTTCTCATTTTTTATTTCTACTGTCACTGTTTAAAAAAAGGATCCTAAATAAAGCATTCAATTGATAGCTTTCTTGCACCTAATCTAGAAAGCTGAAGTGTTGTGACTACGAGCCGACTAGCCCAACAAGCTATGGTCATTATGCAGTGTTTGAAGATGGCGCTTTTACAGCTGCTTTCGTTTAAATCACAGCTGCATTTTGCTCTGGAGAACAAACCTCGGCAAGCTGCACTTTTCTGTGTACCTGGCACACTGTGCAAAGTTACAGTTAACCTTTTACCAATGGTGCCAAATAAGTTGCAAACACACACAAACACATGCACACGCATGCACGCACGCACGCACACACACACACACACACACACATTTTTTTACGACACTGTGTTTGATTGATCCCATCTTGAGCTGCTAATGCTGCTGTTTTATACCTGTAACCACCAAATTCGTCACTCAGTTGATTCATATGCTGTTAGCAATGGCCTGCCGAGGTGGCAACGTGCAAGTTATTTCAGCCCTCTGCATGTGTTTCGATCCACCTGCGTAGGGGGCGCCCTTCAGAGAACCAGCGAGGACAGCGCTAACCAACCGTGAACTTCCTTAGGAGAACTTGACCATGGCGGCGTTAATCCACCATGCGCCTCGTTCGGAGAACAGGAGAAAGGCAGCTCTGGAATTTAGAGGCGCCGGCTGGGGTCAGGCGTGACCTGACCGAGGCGTGACGGGGACGCAGGACAATGGGCACCACAACGACCGCGCTGCAAAGGTCAGCTCCGAGTGCAGCAAAGGTCGTCGGCCCTCGGAGGGGGCACTGAAACCTGTGTGTGAGTGTGTGTGTGTAAAACGTCCCGCAGAGAGGCAGCTTGTTTACGATGATGTCGAACATTTTGCCTCACCTAGGAATCTAGGGAACATGAAGTGTTTAAAAACGGCTGTTTTGTTGGCTGCTAGGTGTGCTCGTTGTCGTGCTCAGTGCTCGTCAATGTACTCGTGAGCTGTGTGCTCGTTTGCTGTATGTTTTGTCTTGCGGGCTCCATTTGGGAGTCCCGCTAGACTGTGTAAATGTATCCCATGTTCAAATGTAAATAATGTAAATAAACCCTATTCATCTAGTTCCTCCTAAGTTCCTCTCTACGACCTTCAACGCTTACAAATGGCGGCAGCGGTGAGATCGTCCAGCAGCTCCTACAAGTGGTAACAGCGGTGGGATTGTCCAACAAATCTGACAAAGTGTGGAAACGGTTGTATGCATTTTGTGTATTATGGCCATGTTAACTGGAGGTCTTTACACGCGTAACTGAGAAATTATTTGTGTAGCTGCACAAAATAGCGATGCCCGTGAATTGGAAATAAAACCAATCGTGAACTGTGCTGACAGGCCTGATGGACAGATCAGAAGATCTGTGTTCAATCTGTTCAAGTGTCAATTATGCATGTATATTCTGTCAGTTGAGTTTATGAGTAAAATTCAACATAGGATTCCTTACATGAGAAACAAGATATTAGAATTTTATTTCAAGAATGTTTAATGCACATGACCATGAACACATTTTAGACCAAGCCGCATCCAAAACAGGCCAAATCTTTTATACCTTGGCATTCCCATGATGCCACAGCGCTGAAAGTGGCACAGATGGTGGCTGAACATTTCCCGCAAGGTAGTATGGCAGGAAGGTATACGTCCATACGACTAATTCAGTAGTCAAGTAGAACTGAATTTTGTACCTAATATCGCTTGAAATAAACAAGTTCACTAAAGCATAGTTTACTATGTGTTCTGCCCCATCTGATCCTCACAGGACCAGTACCATACAGACTCAATCGTACTACAACTCTTCAAACAAACCTTGATGCACTTCATGGCAGCTGGGCTGATGATGCGAATGACACCTCGTGACCCTGCAACAGCAAGCAGTGGATGCCCTGTGACATCGTCGTATGACCAGGCACAGGTGTAGAAGTTCTCCTCGGACTTAAAGGTCACAGGTCAAGGGAAATGGCCTTTTGTGCAAAGGGATACCATCAAACTTCGTTATAACAAAATCACATTGGACACAAAATTACCTGCGTTGTATTCAATATTCGTTATAAGCATACACAAAGCTACCGGGGGCCACAAGAATTGCAATCAGGTCTATGCAAAAGAACCACAAGTGGGGTGCCTCTGTCAGGACAGCAAAGGGTATCCTGCAGATTTTATTGCGATACCAATTATATGGAGTCTGGACAGTCCAGGCACCTTTCTGCCGTTGGCGTCGCCATGAGATTCTGTATGAATTCCAAGGGCAATAAATCGTCACCACGCACCGTATGCAACATGTGCAAGTGAAAGCATGCAAGAGTAAGCTACGGCAAATGCAGCTCAATCTAGCGCGTGCAAGTGAGGAAGCACGCCCTCTTCTGCCACATAGGAGGCACGGGGGTAAGTTGAGAAGGGGAAGGGTCATTCTCTCGCGGCTGCATGGGCCTCATCTTCAAAGCGATCTGCAATGTTTGCAGAGTGCGGGTAGTGCTGGTAGCATCGTATGCGCTGTGCTTTGGACGTTTTGTTCGCGTTGAAGCGACAGATGCTGCGTCAGTAGTTGCGCCCGGTTCCTTTGGACATCCACGCAAGTACGCGAATGAGGCTGAGACGTCATCAGAGAGATGTTGCAATGCTTTCAAATTCATCCATATAGCGATACTTCAGTGCCCTTTATATTGTGTCAAGCAAACGCAGCACTACACCTGTTGTATTTGCAGTTTTTCTGCAACTTGCCAGATTTAATTTTGTTCCTACTACAATATGCACCTTTAAAGGTTAGATTCCTCACCCGAGTGCACTTTTGATCTCTCATTGGGACTGCAATACAGTCGATGCCCATTGCAAAGGACCATAATATTCCAGCGAGAAAGATCTATTATACCTGAAGTCCTTTCCATTCAAAATTAGAGCCACGGTATGTTGAAAAATGGTGGAACTTTGTATAGACAGTTTCACTCGCGCAATAACTGCAGCGAGAATGCGCCCCCAAGGAACTTCCGGTCACGGGCCTATCAATCTACTGCGCCGGAACACAAACCGCGTGTTTATGTTTTGTTACTGGTGGAAAGCCTATTTTTAAGTTTTCAGATAAAAGACATGCGCATTACGCATCAAGACAAGTACATAAACATTTTCGTGTCTCTTAAGGCAACATTCACTTGTAAAATTGTTCTTGTGTACAGAGGGAAAGTGTTGAAAATCTGCGGGCTTAGATTTTAATGCACTCTTGCTGGCCAATATTGCACCAATGCTTTTCTTCCTCGCTAAATTTAGCGGGCTATGTCAATGAGCAAAACTGGGACCATCCAAGGCCTATGTTTGTAAACAGTGAAAAGGTTTATATACTGCATCTAACCTGAAAGCGATTGCAAGAGCAATGAAAACAGCAAAATTACCATGATCAAGTTTATATGGTAATCATACTACAGTAAAACCTTGTTTATTCGACCCTCATTAACTCGGAAAATAAAATAATTCGGACTCATCCTGTGGTCCTAGTGGGTATACGCATTATTTAATGCAATCAAACTCATTAATTGGGATATACTTAGTCACACATCGGTTAATTCAGACAACTTTCAGAGCTTGGCGAGCGTGCAACACCGCAAAGAAAAAAAACCAATGCTAGCATCCAACCAAAACGAAGTGACAGAGTCCGCATTGCCATAGTCATATGCAGAAATCGTACATAAATGACAGGCATGCCGGAACGCTTCGTGCCTATTTCTACCCTACATAACAACGCACTGGTCACATGCCTTCACAACTGCATAGTTACCATTTATGATGGTGTCAATAACATCTCTGGGTTCATCTGTAGTGGTTGCGGCAAGCACTAGCTTCATTCTGACTCTGTGAGCACGTCGACCACGTGGGTTCACAACTGTGTAGTCTTCATCTATAATCATGTCGCCAGCTGCCACAGTTTCATTCACAGCGGTTGAGGCAAACAGCAATTTCATTTTTACCCAATGTGAAGATGTCCAAAATGAAGAGCACTGGCTACATTGTGGTGGACAGACAATCTGCTTTGCGCCCAGCTCACTGGTGAAAAGTAACCAGGAGTCGGGAGAAGCACGCCGCGGCAGCACTGCGAAAAAAGTCGCAAGGCCTTCGCTACTGCGAGCGCTAAGAAGTCATGAGACGACCAGAATGGCAGTTTCAGCAATGCTTTTGGGCAAAATAGAAACAGGATTTGCTGATTCATTCAGTAAATAAAAGCGTGTTGACATGGTAGGCATTTGTTTATTGTTTCATTGATACCATCGATACTTGAACATTCGGTTATTCCTGACATTTTTTTTGGTACCATGAAATCCGCATTAACAAGGTTAATATGCGCCATGGCACCTTGCTGTCCACCATTTTCTGAATGTTTGTTGTGCACAAATGGCAAGACTAATGGTCAGCACAACGTGAGGTAGCCAGCCGGCCAGCTCCTCACCATGACAACTGCTCAGGTTGAGCGTGTTGCCACCACGGGTGACACAAGAATTGGCTAGTTTTTCACATAAAACACTGACTGGTAAATTATACTGATTTCTTAACAAAATGTTTCACGACAAGAGCCGACCACTGTAAAACCAATAGCACAAGAAAGAGCAGTGGTATGAGGCAAGTTGAACTCTGAGCCTACGTCTGGCTGCCGTTGCACTGCATGTGAGATGGCTCAACCACATCACGCGCTTCTGGATGGTGCGAATAACAGCCCACCTTCATTCTTGTGCGAATCAAAGCGATGTGAAATAAAATGTAGCAAAATGGTGTATTTTGCAATTGTCGCTTATGAAGCGTCGTATGCTACACTTTCGAAGCTGGTTAGGCCTAGTTAGGTTAGGCCTCAGCACTGAGCCGACAGCTGTGGGTAGCGTTGAAACACGTGTCATTGACCCGAAAATTCTCCACTGGGCATTGCAATGCCCAATGCCAATGGAGAAATTTCGGAGGCTACATAAAGTGAGCCTCAACTCACTTCATGCCACCTGCAGCATGAAATGGCAGTGTGTTTGGATTATCATGTATTAAAAGTGTAAGTACGCTTCTAACGACACTAAGCCAGATGCACTGCGAAACAGATAGATAAACAAAGATGCTTATCATGATAGGGTTGGAGGCGATAGCTTTGAATGCAACCTGCGACGACCTGGGATGTACAATGACCTTGAGTTTAAGAGTCTCATGCTCTACTGACTGAGCTAGCTGGTCGTGGGTTTGAGTTGGGTGCCAGTTATGTGGAGATGGGTTTGCACGAAACTCCCCCTACGAGCGACGGTCAGGAAAAGGCACAACACTCCTCCACTCTGCAATGCAAAAAGACACTACGGCAGGGTTCGCTGGCTCTACGACATGGCGTAGAGATGGCTCCAGAGTCAGATCGGCAACAAACACAATTTTATTCACCCAATATAAAGCACAGTGTGACAGTCACAATGCTTACGGGCAAAGGCTCACCACAAGACCAATCGAGTATGCACGCCTACTGTGCTAGGGCTAACCGGGAAGCAGTCCACCAAGCACGAGAACGAGAAGTCACGGGAGCAAAGGTCCCATGTAACCAATTCGTTGCAGGCCTGTGAGTATCTGCCGTGGAGATAAAGCACTCAGTCAAAGAGAGCTCGGGTAGAGAGGGCGCCCGGGGGCCGCCACTCGAGAGGCCAATCAGGGCGTGTCTCGGTGAAACTTGCTCGCACAGCGATTCGACCTCGGGAGGGACAATCATGGTTTGTGCGGAAAATTAGCTCTGGTGCACTAGCCACGTCCGCCACGTTGAAAAAATTTCCTGGGGATCGAGATAAGCGCAATGCACGAGCTGGGGGATGAGGCATGGGAAGGCATCCTGATCTCCGCAAACAATATCTTATTCACCAATCAAACTTTTGCCTTCTGGAGGATGCTTTCTATGCAGAACAATCCTGACAATTGCCTTGCTAAGTTCCCCTAAACAAACTATGAAGAGACAGGGCTAAAAATTTGCCTACACGTTCGTATCTGCCACCATTACCACACTGCATCCCTCCACGTGCCAGTTGAAAAAGCCACAGAGAGTATAGATACTTGGTGCAGCAAGCCACAAGATGGTGCCAGTCACTTCGCATCCGCGTCACCCGCGATCTTCCTCCATGCATTCAGAGGAGAGCAAGAGCATAATAATAATAATAAAAAAAGGTGAAGCTGCACACGGCCTTTTTACACATTCTAAGCGAGCGTGGAAATGCGCCACAGAAGCAGCCCCGAAGATGGTGCCGAAGAGTGGAAGGTGGTGCGAACAAAGCCCTGTCGCTTGAGACGAAGCTGCCAATTTTGATAGACACACAGAAGTACTAGCTCGCATAGAAGTGCCACGATCGTGACGGCTGCGTCCAGGGGCCATAACAATCAACGGAAAAGGTGGGCCTTGTGTGCCAGGGTAAAACCCTCCATGATAGTGAAACCAACATTGTGGAAGCTGCGGATATTACTGAGCTCTGGGGGCACATCGCCCCTGACGATGAAACAAGTGGTGCTCCGTTGGAGGAGTTTCTAAGTGCAGATAGCGTTGCCTCGTTCTGCAAAGAGATATCCGATGGAGCGATCATTGTCATGATGGACGGTGGCATTCTGTGACAGATGCAATGACAGCAGCAGCAGTGACAAGATTGACTATGGCCCGTCTTTGACACCGGCCCTGGTCAAGCCCCACATTAATTTAATGCAAGCTAAATTACTGCCACCAGTGTTCACACAGCAGCTGGACACGATGCACACCCCGGTTGTGAACCTAAAATTCCTGTAAAACCAAGTGCAGATTTCCATTTCAGTGTGCCTAATGCTTGACAGGCTGTTTAGAAGTACAAAAAAATGTATTATTTTTCGCTGCCTACTTACTACGTCGAATTTTCAGCACAAGTGGCAAATTTGGTTTCGGAACTACAAAGATATGCTCAGTTGATTCTTTCTTCTTTTATGGCAGCCCAGATATAGAGATGATTGGTCATAATGATAAGATTTTTTTATTTTCTTGATATCATTATAACTGGACTGCACTGTACCAGCCAGAAAATGTATCCTACAATCCCAGTTTGATGTACTGAACGTCAGTCGAAAAAGATTGTGTTTTCCGGGAACGTAAAACCCACACACAAAAAAGCATAGCTCTATAGTGTCATTTCTTTGTGTTCTAGATGACGTTGACGCCAAAGAATCATACAAAACGGGATTATATATATTGAGGTTCTACTGTATTTCCCTCTCTCATACAATGCTCCACTCTAAGGCACCCGAGAGACATTTGCAAATTTTAAAGAATGACTTGCCATCTCGGCCCTGCAAAGTGGATGTTCAGCACTGTAGAAGACTGCCACTACAACTGCTGAGGGGTGTACTCTCTATAAATACAAAATCATTATATGGCCCATGAAGTGAAAAGCCCGGCGTTCAACATCTGAAGGCACCAAAACCCACGTGACCAAGTGGTGACGTCACATCCGACATGATGACCAAATGTGATTATGTCATCACCTTAAACGCTGCATGATGACATTATCACACCAAAGGTAGCATGATGACATCATCAAGTCGAATGTTACATTATGTAATAACATCATCGTCACATCACAATATCGCCTGATGATGTGATGTGATGATACTATCACGTCAAACGTGATGTCACGCAATGACGTCATGTGATGCCTCTTGAAAAAGCAGCCTACTGCATACATTCTGCTTTGCACTGTCCCCGGGAACGGCCCACAATGACGAAACATATTACTTCATCGCCCCAAACGTAGCATGCCATACCACCAAAGGTTGCGTGATGACATCAACGTCAAATGCTACGTAACAACGGCACCGTCACGTCACAATGTCACCTGATAGCATCATGTGATGACATCATGCGATGACTCTTGGAGACGCAGCACATGTGCACTTCCCGCTTCTTGGCACTGTCTCCAGGATCGGCCCATGATGACGTAATGTGATTAAGTAATCATGCCAAATGTCATGTGATGACGTAGAACAAAGGTTGCATTACATCATTATGCCCAGCGTTGTTAGGTGATGATGGCATTGTCGCGTGACGATATCTGATGACGTAATCTGACGACGTCATCACATCAAATGTGACCTCATGAGATGTTGTCTTCATCCGAGTGATGATGCCACCTGATGCCTCTTGGAGAAGCAGGACACCATGCACTTCCAACTTGTTTGCACTGTCTCCAGGATAGCCCACATTTTTGCCTCAGCAAAGGTCGGGCAAGCACACATGAAAAATCCCATCCAACTATAGGGTAACAGCTTCGCTGTAAAACTAGTAAAATGAAAAACAGGGAGCACATGCTACAAATGAGCTGATACCGATTCGCCCAGTTTGCTACAGTTCCCAATGTACGGTATGCGCCGTTTCTTTTGCAAGCTGTCATTGGACACGGTCGCATCTGCTTAGTGGGTTGCAGAAAAAAGGAGCAAACTTGTGCACTTCATGATGGAACACAGAGGCAAAGGATACATCAGGATCGCAGTATGACTGCAGAAGCTTGATGCTTCCATTCTCCAGGCACTCGTACAAAGTCACCTTAAAGCAGGAAGACATGTGGATGTTTGAAAAAACAGCAAGAGATGTAGTAGTCACCAAGAGTGAAATCAAAAGAAAACTTACTGACATATTCACTGCCATATCCATTGGAACTTGCTTCTCCTTAATACGAAATCATGTAATTGTCTATGTAGGTTTGTTTGATAACTGTGTAAAATTTGTTAAAAAACAGCCTTTAAATAAACAAAACTGCAAAATGTAGAACAAAAAGAAGAAATGTTTAGTGCTAATTTCAATGTTAGATTGATTTTGCTTAGATGTAGAGGAGTACATAACTAATGGGATTTATTTTCATTTCGCTTGCAATCTGTATGTGATGTTTGCAGGTGTATTCTCTATGCTTGCTGTATAGGCCCCCCAACAGCTTTACTTTAAGAATTCTTTTTAACTTCTTATAAATCCAGTTTGACTGAACCATCAGTGCACAATTTAAAAAAACTGAAATGTGAATCAAGAATGCTTCAGACATAAGTGCATTAACAAAAAAAAAACTTGCACAAAAATACTTTGCTTTCAACCTGCTGTATGGTTTCACCAAAAGCAAATACAGTGTTTTGGGGTGAAAAGCATATGCAGAAACTAAATTATACACAGGTCCTACTGCTACAATACTGCCAGATGAGCATATGTACACATCTGTGGCATGTTCGGAGGCAAATGTCAAATATTTTTTTAAGATACAGTCTACCTACACTAATTCAACCCCGGCAGGATAGACGAAATTGATCAAATTATCCAGGGCATAAAATTAAACTACATACAGAAAAACACTCAAAAACACACGGCTGGTTCATTTGGCAGCATTTTACCGATTTTAACACACTCCCGAATCAAGTACATGTCTGCTTTCCAAGTACTAAAAGCAGAAGACTAACGTAGAAATGACACTAAAGCCTAAAGAATGTAGAAATCTAATGTGCACCAGATTTTTATCAAAGAAATCGACAAGGGTCTCATATGTGTTGGACAATGGTGGCTGATTGCCTTAAGTCAGCTTCACCGCAAGACAGGTTATGCAGTAAAGCATACAAATGCAGAGAATGCTGTTTCGTTTTTGTATCGGACTGCACTACGCAGGCAATTTTCAGCCCAATTTTTCCGGAAAAAAAAAAAGCCATGCGTTAAAATCGGGTAAATACTGTAATGAGACATCGTGATCTTCGGTCATTGCTTGAAAATGTTCCTAGGAAGGCCGAAGATAGGCATTTTCCACAGGAGGTTTGATGTGCGTGAAACGCATTCTGTCCCCTAAGCTTTGCCGCGATAGACTAAAGGAGTCGCTCTTAGGATCACCATAGGGATCAGGCATGTGCATGCAGACTGGTAAAGTCCGAATTATCCAGAGAAGGCCAGTTTTAGGATCAAAACAATGAAAGTTAGGGTCTATGGAAATGAATGGGCGCTAGCTGGGACCTTCGGTCGGGATCGAATTAACTAGTCAAATTAATGGGTGCCTAGTTCAAGTTCAAGTTCATTTATTTACCACATACATGGAGTTTCACATAAGTGGTTGGAACAAGGGAAAAAAGCTGCATTACAAATAGCTTGACTGGCCCCACGTCCCCGGTTCACTAAGGCAGCATAGCAATAAAGGAAAAATACATTTCAATGTCGGCGTCTAATGAGAAAAACATGATATGCACAGAAAACATTTTACAAAAAGTTAGATTTAACTGAACATATTTAACACAGCATGCTTAAAACAGAAGTGTTAGAGAGTGTGCGAACGTTTTCATAAGAAATCTGGAATTTATTTAATGTCTTCGGCAAGATATAACTTAATGTTTGAAAGCCATAATTTGTGCGCGGCCGTGGCACATACCATTTTTCCGAGTGTCTGTTTAGGCGCGAAGAATGATTTAGTTGCAAGTTAGCTACACTGCGTATATAACCGCGATTTCTTACGGTATCAGATCTAAAGGAAGCTAATAAAGTGTATTCATATAGCACATTTAATTTAATTACATTATATTTGATGAATAGTTCTGAAGTATGTGCATTAAATGGTAGGTTTGCAACAGAACGTAGGGCCTTTTTTTGTAGGATAAGAAGATTATTTATGGATTGCGGTGTTCCGTTACCCCAAATTAAGTTACAATAGCGCAGATGTGATGAGAAGAGTGCCTTAAATATCGAAAGCTTTTGAGGAAGAGGCAATACACGCTGACATTTTCTCAGTATGCCCAAGACCTTGCAAAGTTTGTTTTGTAAATGTTCCGTATGGTGATCCCATTTCATATATTCGTGAAAAATTACACCTAGAGATTTTACTGTAGAAGAAAATTCAATTTTATTATTATTGAACATGAGATTGTAAGAATGAGAGAGCTCATAAAGTGGAGATTTAGAGCAAAAAAGAATAGCTATGTGTCCAGCTATTGCTATGTGTCCAGCTGCATATTTTTTCTAATGCCAAGTTATGTATATTTGTTCCTGAAAAGAAAAGACTTGTATCATCAGCATAGATTATGTATTGGGCTGAATGGTCAACATTTACGATATCATTAATAGATATATTAAACAAAAGCGGGCCCAATATGCTGCCTTGGGGAACTCCATATTTAACAGGTTGCATAGAAGACAGAGTTCTGCTTATCGATACACATTGATTTCTGTTTGTTAAGTAGTTTTGAATTAGATTTAGGGGAACATCACGAACTCCATAACACTTTAGCTTCCCTATTAATGTTTCATGGATGATTTTGTCCAAGGCCTTGGACATATCTAAACATGTGCCAAGTGTGAATTTTTTTGCTTCAATGTTTTTAAGTATCAATTCTTTTTGAAACAGTAGAGCACTTTCTGTTGAAAAACCTGATCTAAATCCGTATTGCGATTTAGTTATGACGGAATGTTTGTCAAAAAAAATGTGACAGTCTAAGATGAATAATTTTTTCAAGTCCTTTGGAGAATAGGGGAAGGATTGAAATAGGTCTATAATTCCCGAGAATGTTTTTATCTCCACTTTTGTGTATTACCGTCACCTTAGCATTCTTCATATTTTCTGGGAAAATGCAAGTTTCTAAGGAAAGGTTATAAATATGTGTCACACACAGGCTAAGTAGATCAATAACATATTTATTCGGCTCCATTTTTAGATCATTTATGTCCTCGCTCTTATTCATCTTAAAGTTTTTAAGTACTCTTAATACTTCATTTTCATCAGTTGGGTAAAAAAATATTGATTCCTTGAGCGGCACGGGTAAGTAATCAAAGGCACTATCTTGATGTCAGCTCTCTGTTACCGACGTAAAGTATTCATTAAATTTGTCAGCTAACTCCTTGCCTTTGATAACTTCATTATCAACTACAAGTTCTTCTAAACTACTTCTTACTCTACCTGGAGATATGATGGAGTGTAATTTATCCCACATTTGTATGATATCTGTGACACCCTCGAACATGTTATAATAGTAATTTCATTTGGCTTGCCGTTGTAAATTAATGATCAAATTTCTACATTTTTTTAAACATCCTCAAAGCATCTGGTTTTCGGTTTTCTCAGAATGCATGAAAAAGCCTATCCTTTTCCTTCATGATTTTTAGGATCTCTGTGGTCATCCAAGGTTTGCGGGCACGCTTTGGTTTTTTAAAAACCTGAAGTGGGAAATGTTTATTATAAACTGAAGTGATCGTTCGGATAAAGTTGTCGTAAGCTAAATCGGCACAGGAGAAAGAAAATAAGTCATCCCACTGCGTTTGCGCAATTTCATCACGAAAGCGTGAAAGGGAGTTTAAGTTTACAGCTCTATAATATATACCAGAACCAGCCTGCCTGGGTGTGCAGTGGGATTGGTGTACAATAAAATATATAGGTAGGTGATCACTGATAGCGGTACAAATAGTGCCAGCAAGTACGGAATCGGAAGGAAAGTTTGTTATGAACAGGTCTATTAATGTTGCACTCGAGTTAGTAATACCAGTAGGAGTGACAATAACATTCGATACAAAGTGGGAATCAAGAAGTGCCAAAAGATACTTTTGCTTATTTGTGCTTGCTAACATATCAATATTCAAGCCACCTCCCAACACGAGTTTATATCCATTGTTCCTTGGACAAACGAGTTTATACCATCATTGTCATTAACGAAGGAAAATATGTTATCTAAAAACTGTATAAGATTGTTTATGCTCTATACTCTATACTCTATAGGTCTCTATACTGCAACAAACACACAGTTTTCTACTTTAAGACATACAATTTCAATATCACCTGTGCATTGAGACCACTCGTTAAGCCATTTGTATCTCATCTCATCTTTAACATACAAAAATACGCCACCTCCTGTCCTTATTTTCCTATTTAAATTAACTGGATTATAACCTTTGATATTAATAACGTCCGAGTCATCACGGTACCAAGTTTCTGTTAGCATAACTATGGAGAAGTCAAATTTAAACTCATCGAGAAGAATAAACAGGTTGTCCTCTTTGCAGCGAGCAGACTGCATATTAATGTGAAGCACAGCTAGGGGTGATATGCGCTGGTCTATGATGCATGAATTTAGTTCCGATGGACTAGAACCTATGCTATTTGAATCCATTAGTAGGCAGTGGTGATAACCTATGTATACAGATATTAATTATAGCAAGTATTACAATTACTGTACAATTAACAGAGACAATGTTCCCATCCAGTAAAAACACAACGAACAATATAGAAGATAGTACAATGTTCAGAATTATGCTTGAGTTGCTAAAATGTAGTACATAAATGAAGATAAGAAATGTGTATGTTACTATAAGGTAGATACAGTCAACAACCGATTTTACGGATGCCCGATTTTTCGGATGCCTTCGCGGCACCTGATAGATTCAAAGTATGATTTTCCGGATTTTTCGCCGTGATCGCAGGTCTGAAACGACATTACCGAAGCCACCACCACTGCCATTTCGATTATCTCGTTGCCTCGAATAGGAGCTCTCACCGGCAGATCCTCTAGCAGCCCTAGCCACTACCGCGGCAACGCTAGGCCCACTTATTTCGAGATCCGCACCCAAGCTTCTTGCTGTTCGGTGCCATGTTATTCACTGAAAGGATTTGCCGCTGCCAGCAATGGCGCTGTCTCTGCCTTTGTGACCCTCGCCAATGGTTTCGAAACTCGAAAAGCGCGATGCATTGCCTCGAATAGGAGCTCTCGCATGCAGATCCTCTGGCAGCCCTATCTACCGCGGCACCGCTAAGCCTACTTACTTCGACATTCGCGCCCAAGCTTCTTGCTGTTCGGTGCCATGTTATTCACTGAAACGATTTGCCGCTGCCAGCAATGGCGCTGTATCCGCCTTTGTGACCCTCGCCAACGGTTCTGAAACTCGAAAAGCGCGATGCATTTCATAATGCTTGTATCTGAAAGTCACCTTCACCTCAGTAAAGCAGTGTTGCGCAGTGAAGCGTACGATAAGTATTGCGGTGAAGCATATGAAGAGTGGGAATGAGCAATGTTCACGGGACGCAGTATATATTCCTTAATTACACACGTGTGCACCTGCCGTCTCACATCACAGTACGAGCACCGACATGACTATTAAGTGTACTGGCTGTTAAGTGTCAGAGCTATTTAAGAGTTGCCTGTGGTGATTTGAGGCCTTTGGAGGAAATAAATGGCATACATTAATTTTTTAATTTTTTAGACTGCCCGATTTTTTTGACGTTTCCGCAGCCCCTAGGGAGTCCAAAAAATTGAATGTTGACTGTAATACACATTCCTCAAGGGTTAAATGCATAACACTCACCCTGTTGCTGCCAACAGCGGCAAAGATGTACAAGCCACCCTTGAGGTGCGGGTTAAACTGGACTCCAAAAAGGGGCTGGCCGTGGTCCTCCTGGACGGCCAAACACAAGTGATCAGTGTATACAAGGTTCATCCGACCACTAAATGATCTATGAAAGGAAAACAATATTGTGAAAGGGAACTCTTTTAAAATGAACAATACTAGCTCTTTCTTTAGTCACAAGTTCCTTGAATTCCTAACAAGTAAATGAGCAGTTGCTTGGCTTGCTACACTTAATCAGGAAGCAGCACATGTTCATAACCTTTCTTGAATTCATAAACATCATAAACTACACTGCCTACTCACTAATTTCCACTATTGAGAGGTGAAAGAACATAGGTGACAAGAAAAGACAAAATTGGCTTACTTCTATGGATGAACACAACAAACGATAAGCTCATTTGGACATCTCAAACTATCTATACCAACATTGACTAATACAGAAAACTGGACAGGTCAGTTAGAAGTCATACTTTACTCATAAATGGTTCATAATGAGAGCCACCATAGGAGCCAACTACGGGGGGCTCCGGGACCTGAGTCTCCTGCGAGGTTTTCCGGAGGGGGCAGAGCCCCCTCCTGCTGATGCCAACACCCCCACCCACCCCCCCACACACACACCTAAAGTGTCATGGCCAGAGTTTTGTCACCCACATCACCAGAGGTCTCTTTTGAGTTGCCTCGACCTTTTCACTCAAAATTTTATTGTGGCTAATAGCTTACTGCTTCACTGTTGGCACGGATGTGCACAGCTTTTAATTCATACTTTCACATTTCTGCAAATCCCGACAATAGAAGGACAACTGCATTAGAAGCATCAGCAGCGGCTGCCTCATTTCTATTTTCTCATTCAACATTGTTTTAAATTTCCACTGTAAACACCATGCAAATAAACAATGTATTCAAATATGTGGAAAGGATAAACTTTATTATATTTTTGAAAGGAAGTAGCCAATTAACAAATATATCGAAAGGTATGAATAGCTTATGCCTAGAGAATGAATATGTTTCTGTATGTTCCCCTCATTTCAAATTGCTTTGCGTGATTTTTTGACCCTGGAAATAAACTAGACTTCAGTGACCCCTTCGGCAGAGTCTTTTATCAACGGCATGTGAAATGCACATGAATGATATGGGTCTTAGCATTGCTTCTTTTTTCAGTAAGCAATGCTAACTCCTCATGAAAGAAAAGTGCTTCTAATAATTCACAACATTCATTAGGGATGGAAGAATTGTCACTTGCATGCAGAGGTCATAAATATATATACAGGGTGTCCAAATTAACTATCATGCACCAAGATTCTTAAAAAAGAGCAATGCATTACATGGAGAAAACCTAGCACATATTGTTTCCAGTACAGTGGAGTAGCTGCTCGCAATGTTTTCGTTGAGATTAAATTAGGTAACTATAAATAATTATCTAACTCAATACATATTATTCTAATTATCAAAGTGTCAACAAGGCATTTCTAGATACAACCAAGGGACATCTAACTGCAGTGTTTTCAGTGATGTACCAACTGTGTACTAAATTTCCCCACTGATAAATAAACACCGCGAAATATGGAAAATACCACGTGACTGCACTCCTACCCGCATCATAAAGCAGCGCCCTCGAACAGGCTCCTTCCGATTTAGCCAGAAAGAAACAAAGGAAATACAGAAAAACACTGTGATCGAGCTAGTTGCTTATCTGCCATGTCCTGGCTGAAGTAATATGTCGCGTTTGGTGTTAGTTGGAAACAAGCTGTGATGACTGTCTTGGCGTAGATAAAGTGCACAGATGGTTTTTTTCTTTCTTTCTTCCTTTTGCCAGAAAATCTATCACCACAAAAGCGAATTGATGCCAGTGCAAAGGTTTAAAGGTGCGTTTTGTTTCTTCCCAGTCGCCACGTTTCTCTACTGAACAGAAGGTAAACATGATCTTTGCCTTGGGAGCTACAAATGGCAACAACAGGAACGCCGCAAACATATAGGTTGTCCCACATCACTTGTGCCAAAGTTTTAAAATTGACAGGCACTCCGGACACGAGTTGAACTGAATGCATAATGTTGGCACTGGCCTAGAGTTACTCAGGCTATTTTCTATTTTCCCCTTAACTAACAGATTAGTTATGTTTAATTATTCAATTTTTTAAGTATTGGCTGCAGACCCCAAGTGTGATACGCAAAGTTGTAGAGCCCCTTGAGAAACCTCTCGCTAAATTGTTTCCAAAACGATGCACCTCATGTGGTCCTTTCTTCCGAGTTCCAAAGAAAGCTCGCGAAATATGAAAAAGTACCATGTGACGAGGCGATTGCACACTGTTATGGTGCTGCTTTCAGCGTGTGATGGATAAATAAAGTCAGCTGCAGCAAGACTGGCCTGCGAAAGGGTGTTATGTCTGGTGTAGGCATCTGGGCCCACGTGGCTTTTATCGCATGACGGCTCAAATGCGTGCTGCTGGCCGAGCGGTACTGAAGCGATAAAGCATCTAAGGAGACGAAAGAGAACAAGAACATAGCTTTATTTTTTGATGCTTGAAATGGGCAAGAACTGGCAGTCTGGCGGCGTTAGGCTGGAATAATTTTCCAGTGACCTTCAATCCAATAAGTACCCTTTGATTATAATGCCTCTTCAAAGAGGTCACCAGTTGCTGCATTACACATTTGGCATCTCATAGGCACATTTTCTGAGGCATTCTTGATCATGGTATCAGGGATGGAGTTGCGGACTTGTCCTATTTTTTCTGTTAGGTTCTCTGATGTGGTTGGTGTGCGGTATATTTGATCCTTGGCGTAGCCCCAGAGAAAGAAATCGCGGGTAGTTAAATCTCGCGACCGTGCCGGGCAAGCAATGGGCCCATGCCGTCAAATTCACTGCTGCGGGAATACTTCATGCAGCCATTTGCAAACTTTGCTGCTGCCGTGTGCGGGAGCACCATCATGCTGATACCAAATATCCTTGATCCTAGCCAATGGAACTTCGCAAAGAAAATCCTGAAGCACCCCATCAAGGATGTCGTTGACGTATCTGTCGCCTGTAAGCGTGTTATCAAAAAATAAGGAGCCTATGATAGTTTTATCGTAAATTCCACATCACACATCAACCGACCACTGATATTGGTAATGTGTCTTCAAACCATAATGAGGGTTTTTGTCGCTCCAATAGTGAGCGTTGTGGATGTTCACTTTGGCATTACCTGGGACGGTAGCTTCATCGGTTCACAGTATTTTGTTAACAAAGCCTGAGTCCCCTTCCATCTTGATTACAATCCAGTTTGCAAAGTCCGTTCGATTTCGGAAATCGCGGGGCTCCAACATCAGGTGCAGCTGCACGTGGTACGGATGAAGTTGCCTCTTCTTAAGTACTCTCCATGCTGAAGACTTTGATACTCCAGCTTCAGCATCTACACTACGAACACTTACATGTGGGTCTGAAGAAAACTTTTGACAGAATATCTGTCTCCACGTCCTTGCCCAGGATTGAAGAGTTATGTCATTTCTTCGTAAAAGTTCCAGTCTGTCTCAACGTTTCATATGCATGCATAATCATCATTGAGCTCAGACACATACCTGGATGCCAGCGTTGAAATAGCTCATCTGTCATGCGATAAGTCACAGACATGTGATAAAGCTGCATGCTTAGATACCTAGACCAGGCATAATGCCCTGTCGCGGGCCAGTCACGCTGCAGCCGGCCTTGTTCCTCCATTGCACGCTTGAGAGCAGCACAATAACAATGCACAAGCACCTTGTCACATGGTATTTTTTCATATTTTGCGGGCTTTCTTTGGAATGCGGGAAAAAAGGACCACGTGAGATATATCGTGTTGGAAACAATTTATTCAGAGGTTCCCCAAGGTGCTCTACAACTTTGCGTATCACACTTGGGGTCTGCAGCCAATACTTAAAAAGTTGATTAATTGAACATAACTAATCCATTGGTTAAGGGGAAAATAAAAAATTGCCCGAGTAACTCTAGGCTTGTCCCAACATTATGCATTCGGTTCAACTCACGTCTAGAGTGCCTTTCATTTTTAAAGCTTCGGCTCATGTTATGTGAAACAACCTGTATATCAGTTATCGAAGTGTGGCAGTAGACTGAATGCATCTATTATCATCAAAAATTATGAAAACCTGAGACAAATCGGCAGCTTCAGGAAATAGCAGCGGAGGACTCTATTTTTGAGTCCTAGTCTATGCACGGATGTTCTAGCATTTATGGCCGCAAACCCTCATGCTAGCGTGCGGGATGTGGCCGCCCAGGTACTAATTTCCAAGTCATCAGTTTGGAGGATTCTAAATGACTTGGCCTTTCACCCGTACCACCTCAACCAGCACCAATGCTTGGAAGACAGGGAGCTGTAGAATTGTCTAGATTTCTCAAACTGGGTCCCTACAAAAGCCAATAAGTCACTGAACTTTTTGAGGAGCATCCTGTGTACAGATGAAGCAAATTTTCGCAGAAATGCCCAGGTAAATTAACATAATGCACACTATTGGAGTGACTCCAATCCACACTGGGAAAAGCACGATCAGCACCAGAACCAGTCGTCGTTCAATGTGTGGTGCAAAATTTGTGCCGGTGCTAATCAGTCCCAGCTTTTTCGATCACATACTGACTGGACAGCGTTACATGGATGAAATCCTTGATGGAATGGTGGATGAGTTTCTCAGCGAAGCCTCGCTGTCATGTCTTACACTTCTGTGGTATCAGCAAGATGGAGCACCAGCACACAGCAGCAGCCGAGCACGAAACTGGCTGGATGCGACTGTTTATGCACAACAGATTGGAAGGTGCAGGCCTGTAAATTGGCTGGGTAGGTCACCTGACCTCTCTCCACTCGGTTTCTTTTTTTGTGGTTATATGAAAGATTGTGCTTACATGATCGAAACGGACGTCAGGTTAGCTCAAGGCCAGGATAACAAATCTCTGCTGCAGATTTCCAGCATCAGTCATCAAGAAAGCCACTGAAGATGTGATAAAGCAGACTCAGTACTGCATAGCTGCAGAAGGAGACCTACTTCGACAAGTCGTCTAGGCAGCAGCATGTGTTCAAAGGCAGTTTCAAATTTATAGAGAATAAAGACACACTGAAACCTGATGTTCTTTTTCTTTTTTGTGCAGACGTCCCAATTGACAAATGGGCTCATGTAGAAGTGGTATATTTACTTTTTTGAACGCATCAGTTTTGCCTTTTTTCTACATGTTGGTGGCTTCCTGGCCTGTTTATTTCGCTTTTATTTTTTGCCACAAACCTGTTTTTGCTGCACGCATACATTCTCATAAAAAATAAGACCGTCACTTTAATTTGGCATCGGTCTGAAGCAAGTTTCTGGTGCAAAATATAGCTTCGCGCGCACTCTTTCGATGTGGGGAGAATAAAGCCAGGATTTTGAAACATTCTATACCTATTGCATTGCTTTTCGCATTTCGTGCATAGTCAGAGCAGTGCGTCGGCTGCATTTGAAGGGGGTTTCGTTATCGATATGATCAGTCAGCCTTCAGAGACGGATAATAAGTGTGACGTAGAAATTAGAGGAAGGAATCGCTGCAAAGCCACGAAACCTGCTATTGGTGCACCTTTCGAAAGTGATGCTCCTTCTCTTCAGGTCTGCGATAGGCAATGCAGTTGCTCTAAATTAGCTTATTTTAGGGCGCTGGTTTATGATGCGGGCGAGAGCGCAGTCACATGGTATTTTTCATATTTCGTGAGGCTTCATTGCCAGTTGGAAAAAATTGTACGCAAGTGGTACAACGCTGAAAACACCGCAGTTAGATATCATTTGGGGGTGCCTACAAATGCCTCATTGACATTTTCCTAATCAGGAGAGTACTTCACAAGTTAGATAATTATTGAAATTTCCTAATTAAATCTGAGTAATGAAATAATTACTGGCGGCTACTCCACTGTACTGGAAACAATATGCACCAGGTTTTCTTCGAGTAATCTAATTGCTATTTTTTAATGTCTTAGTGCATGATAGTTGGGACCCCCTGTACAATTCACTCAGTAACCGAAATGAGGCCAAGCCGCATTCACTCAAAATCAGAATCAACAGCAGTCATGCGCAGCAGTGCTTATACTCAGACTCACAGAAAAAGAAAAAAAAGAAAGAGAGAGAGGCTGCAGTTAAGCTGGAAGGGCAAAGCAGTATTAGTGATAGCGAAGTACACGACAATTACAGGAAGGAAGATTACCCCATGGGGAGACACCAGATTCTTGGTGGTGCAAGAGAACTCAGGCTGTGAAACTGAACTGTCTCCTACTATGAGGTCTTGTAAATTCTCATATAAGGATGTCACTTCAGTGAATAATTCTTCGAGGTCACATGAAGTTTGTTCCAGTGCAAGGAATATATATATATATATATATATATATATATATATATATATATATATATATATATATATATATATATATATATATATATATATATATATATATATATATATATATATATACACACACACATTGGGTTTGGAAAGCTGGCCAGCGCCCCACCCCCACCGTCCTTGGAAAAATGAAAACTTTCCGCCAATGGAGCACACACATAAATTTTGAGTGCACTGCGCCCCTGCTGATTATTGACGATCGCTGTTTACCCGAGAAAGGATGTGGCATGAACTGCACATCAGTGGAGATTGCTGTTAATCAAGGGCTGAGGAGTGTTACATCACCTTATCAAATTAAAGCTTCTGTAGTGAGTTAGCACTTTTGTGTGGGTCTTTTCCTAACCTTCCAACTGTTTGTACAATTTGACTCTGAAATACTAACATAACTACTTTAAGAACTGACATGATAACCAGTCCCATTCAATCACAATTTATTCGTTAAACTACTTCAGCAGTGAAAAGCAAATGCTTTCTCCAACCATCATGGCTCAGTGGTTTTGTCATTTGGCTTTTGAGCGCAAAGCCATGGGATCGAATCCTGGCTATGCCAGTTGCATTTCCATGGTAGCACAATGCAAGAACACCTGTACATTAAGATCCCAGTGCACATCAAAGAACCCAGTAATTCTCAAGCTCTCCACTATGGCACCTCTCGTATTCTACAGCACAGCTTTAGGATGCCAAATCCCACCAATTTACCAAATGTTTGCACTTGTCAAAGGCAATGTCATATTGCGTCACTGGTATGGTTTGCAGTCATCAGGAATGCTGAGGTCACACTGGTGTGGAATCCATTTACTTCTCATGACGTCAGAGAAACTACAATGCCAGGTGCTGGCATCTCAAGTATCTGGTGCCAATTTCCAGTGGCAGGTACACGGAACTTCCAGAGCAATATGTTCCGCTCTTTGCGACTGACTACGTCCCAACGGCAGTTTTGGGAGAGTGCACGGCACATGTTCGAATGTTAGGTCAAGAGCAGACCTTGCGATGGCCCTGTAGATCTGTCGAGACTGCTCCACCGTAGTTGGTGCATTTATGCTCATAGCATGCGCAACATGTTTTCTTTAGCAGGTTTGATCTCAGCCATTCAGAGAGGCAGATGACATTGATGGCTGTGTTTTTCATGCACCCGAAACCATGTTTGTTCCTAGTATGTAAATAGCACATACTTATACAAAGCGCTGTACGTAGTATGAGTGCACTTGTTCAAAAAAAGATGAGAGGACAAGGTATTCGCGAGAAAGCTAAAGCATGGGCATATAACCTCAAACTGAAAGTTTATGACTGTAGTAGTTTACACGACCTGCATGGTGATTCATTAACTGTTTCCATGCCTTTCCCGAGCTGGGTTTCTTTGTGCGTTTCAGGTGAAACTGGCCAAGGATGAGCTTAGCTTGGTGCTTTGCATTTCATAGCAATGCCATGGGCAAGCCTTGTTTTGTCTCAGCAGTTAGTCATGCTTTTGGTAGAGCGTAGCACATAATCCATGGCACAGAGTAAGCAGAAGCATTATTCTTTCTGAGAAAGTAAGACATGTTGGCAACTGGGGTCTTCAAAAATAATTTGGCCATTTTTGGTGAAAATTTCGGAGCATAGCTTGGCAAAGAAGGAATTAAATTTGAAGCGCCATCCCCAAACAGAGCAGACATTCACATTTGCTCTGGGCCCCATGTCCTGTAAGCTTTTGTGGCACACTGTAAACAGCCCTCTCCACTAGTTATTGACACTATCTTGTATCCCTTTTTCCTTCCCCATTCACCTCTCCACTACACGGAGTAGCAAGCCAGAAACCTAAGAGTGCAGCTAGAATGGTGAATTTGGCGTCGCTTTGAGTGCATGCACTGCAATTTGTGGAGTGCCATTTTTGGCAGCTTAGTGCTACATGGCAAAACAAAGTATGACTCGCACTAACAGTGACATTTGGGTGTTACTGAAAGAACCTGAAATGATTATTATTTCGATTTTCTATACGTTACATAAATAAAAGTGCGTCCCCTTCTTCTATTAGTACTGGGACAAAGATCCTAACTGCGAAGTTTTTGTTGTGTCCTGTAGTTTCCATGGAGTATACAAATTCCAAGCTTCCGAACAGTTCCCATGGTATCCATGGAAACTGCATGGAAAGCAACCGCATCGTATACTACTCTTATTTTCTAATCCACTGAAATAAATGCAGAGCAATATGCGATAGCGGCAGCAGCTGAAATTGAGCATTGGAAGCCCGAAATGTTTTCTTTTTTACATCAACTGAGACACACACTGTCAGAATACTGGAGTTGCAAAAAATAACTGGTGCTGCAAAAAATAGCAAGCTCTCCACGTCATTTTATTTCTGTTGACTTAAAAACTGTTGTTGCCATGACTATGCACTTCTTGAGGAAGCTGGGATATCTTAATAGTTATGCGCTTGAACAGAAACAAAGCTGAACATGGAAGTATTTTGCCTGAATGCTGCTCTGTCTGTGCTTTTTACATGGTATAAATGCTGGAAGTAAAACAAACAAGCTGAATTATGTAAGTATTTGCTTAACACACTCTGGGTGCACCCCTCTGCTGTCAGTGTCACTACGCTTTCTCGTGCGACAGCCTTCAAAATGACACTTAACACCAATTGATTCAAAGTGTCATTAAATTTGCCCATCGGACAAGCACTTAATTTTCATCAGCCGACCACTCCCCCTTTCTTTTATTAAAGATCTTTTTTTTTTCTCACAGTTTTTCTGTTGTGGCTGTTCTCACCTTGACAAATGTGGAACACTTGTAGGCCAGCTTGCAGCGCTTTGACTTGCTTTTGCGACGACGGCCTCGGCGACCTTGGTTTGTGGGCGTGTCGCTGCGCGACGTGTTGTCCGCCGTTGATGCGCTCCCGACGCTCGACGTTTCGTCCTATGCGATGGGAAGAAATGGGGAAAGGGGAGGAGCTTAGAGGCTCAGCCACAATTTCAGTGATCATGAACCGCCACGCAAGCTGCAGTGTCCACCCTAAACTGTCACGAAAGATGGTTTACCCTTATAGCTGCCAAACACTTTCGTGAAAAGAAAAAAATCTGCATTATTTCTCAATGCTTTCATCCCCCACCAGTTTCTATGCACAATGTCATGAAGAGAAAAAAAAAAGAGCTAATGCAGGACTTTTCCAAGCTACTAAAGAAGGGAAGGTGTTCTGGAAAAAAAAAAGCTTACTTAAACAGGAATGTACAGGCAGGCACAAAATAATACGGGATCTGCTAGACCATGGCAAACTGCATTTTCAACCGCCAGAGAGTGCATGGTACTGTCGTACATCATCGCAATTTTGACAGCAGGATAGCTAGAAGTGGGCATGTTGGCAGGCGCATGAGCATTAAAGGATGAGCAAGCGCTGTGCTACGTCTCGACACAGGCACTGGCTTCATCAGGGCGCACAAGAATGCAGCTTGGCACATGCTTACAGATCCTGTATTATTTTTTCCCCGACTGCACCTTCTGGAGTGTTTTAACAGCCTTTTCTTCAATTTTATGCATATTAATTGCATGGGAGGTTATCTTTATCTTGCTTGTAGTTGGTCATCACTGAAAATAACTGCATACAGTATTGAGGTTGAAAAAAGATTATGCAGATCTCATGCACCTTGGTGATTGATGTAAGGGAAGTTTTCTGATGATATGTTATTATATTTTATATACATATATATTAACGATATTTGCCCATCATGTTGATGGCATAAAACAGTCATGATGTGATGTTAGATGCTACCTTTCGTGCCCCACCTTTGTTTGTCTATAACGCAACGAAGCATAATTTCACTTATGAAATTTAGCGCCTGCCATTGTAGACAAGATTTGATGTGAAAGGCTTTCCAATTCACTCAGCACAGGGGGTATATAGCTTGCGAATAAGTCTGCACGATCTGTGGGCCTTGCTCTAGTATTGTTGTGTAGAAGAATAAATTATGCAGATCCCACGCACTGTGGGAATCGATGTAAGCGAAGCTTTCTGTGCTGTTTACATTCATTCAGAATATCTGGCAGTGATGTTGACAGCCTGCAAGTTGTGATCTGATGTTAAATGCTACCTTGCGTGCATCCCTTGTGTTTGTTCACGTAGTACACGGAACACACATCGAGTTGTGTTTGGTTGAGGCATTCTTGTGTTCACAAAGGCGAGAACATTAGCACAGTCGTTCCCTCACAAAGATCATCGCGTCATTGTAGCTGATGTGTTGATTTGCTGGACGGCCACTTGCGTATTGTCATCTTGACTATGCAGTGCTTCAATGCAGCTTTGCGCCGGCATGACCCGTGTCAGCTGTCTGAATAGACAAACTTTGTACGGTGCTTATTTTTTTAGAAATAGCAGATGTGCTGTACCGTACTTTGAGTCAAAATGTTTACAGTTTGTCTGCAACTTTTGCCATATCCCTTACTGGCATTCTTTTTTTGTTTGTTTTTGTATTGGCAAAGCACCAAATGAAGCATGCTTTCTGATGCCAGCTTTCTCGTCTCCCACGATCCTCCCATGTTGTTGGTCCCCCATTTTGTCACGGTGTTGGCTTTACGCATTCTAGATCTCGTCTTTCTCTTTTCCTAATTCCCCTGTGGGCTGCTGTGCATGAGTACAAAGATGAGCACTGCAGCTTCTGAATTTTTTTTGCGGGGGCCTCACGCAGAATTACAGCCGTCAAGAGGGCATTGTGTTGATGGCTAAGGAGTTCTCGTTGAAAAGGTCTCACAGACCCCTCTCCTGTGCCCAGGTGTTCTCGACCACCCCCGATGGGGCATGCAAGACAGCAACCGCAGCAGCAGCAGTGGAAAAGTCGAAGAAAGAGGCAATGAAAGCTTTGCTTCAAAATTAAATTCTGTGGTTTTACGTGTCAAAACCACACGATTTGATTATGAGGCAGGCCATAGTGAGGGACTGCAGCGTAATCCTAAATGTGCATCAAATGCATGGTACATGAGTGCTTTTGCATTTCACCCCCACTAAAGTGCGGCTGCCGCAGTCAGGATTCGATCCTGCATTTTCAGGCTTAGTAGCGACTGCTATAGCTACTATGCCACCACGACGGTTGCTACTGAGGTTTCCGACGTTGGAGTGCACTGAAGAATTCAAAAATGATGCATCCTGTTCAATACAACTCTGTGTCATATTTTCGATTTGATCTGAATAAATGCATAGGATGCAAAGTCACATGGTCATGTCATTGCTGTTTCCTTGCCAAACGTCTCATGCACTCTCCTTATCTGACAACGGTCAACAGCAGACTATTACACATAAACATATTACATATTACATAAACCATATTCAACACTCTCAAGGAATTCAAGCATTATGAACCATGCTTGGAGGAACTGATTTAGGAGGTCATTTGATTTGAAGTGCAAAGTACGTATGTGTACAGAAACTCAATCGTGAGAACAGCTTTGGCTGCAATATATGTCAGGTCCCATTTACGGAGCTGGTTGATTCAGTACAAATTACTGTTACGGCTGCCTAATGGCTATGCTAAGAGTTGAAGCTCAACTCGTTCTTTCCCAAAAATTAAGCCATTCTCCAACTTCAAGTCTTAACTTTGCTCAATGGAGTAAGTTGTGGACATTATTGCATAGAGAAAGATTATTTTAAAAAAAGCCCTAAAGAGAGGAAACATGCCCTAAAAGCTGCGGCACACCCCATGCTTTAATAAATTCACAAAATACTGTATCAGCATGAATATTGTTTCTCAATATAAGGGAATCACAAACACACAATAGAAGCAAGTTACAATAATCTTAGTGGGTTTAACTTCTCTGATGAAAATTGCGGATTGGATAACTTCTGCCTTTCATTAACCTACCTCCACATTACAGAGTTCCTCAGAAACGATTTGCAATATTTAAGGTGCCGTCATAAATGGAAGGCTTTAATAAGTACTTGACTGTCGAACTTACCACCTCTGTCAAAGCAAGTGATTTTAAGCGCCCAGATCGCTCACATAAAGTGAGCCGATTCCAAAAAACGCAGCGCGTAGCGCCTGTGCCGAAACCGGAACTGAGCGCAAACAACGCGAGATGTCCCATATTTCTGGAAAGCATTAAATGCAATGGCGGGTCTTTACAGCGTTACACAGAACGGTGTAAGGAAACATTTAAACGCAAGGACGCGCGACGGTCGATCATGCTTCACGACGCTGAAACACAGGTCGCGCTACTTTTGATGGACGCTCACTCTGCGCCTGCTTCACTGGATTCCGCTGTTCAAAAGGTGCCGCAAAACATTAGTGCCGGCGTAGCCAGTACACATCAACAAGCGAGAAGCGAGCTTTCGCGAAGAGATACAAGGTGACTATTACCATTTTCGCGCGGATACCAGCTCGCTTATCATGAGTCGTACCTCCCAGCGTGGAGCCGCTACAGGTATATGCAAAGGAGAAAACGCCTCGCGTGACGCCTCCCACAACACCGCAGCTGGACTCGTTCAAGCGCGCAGGCACTGATTAGGTCGTCGAGAGATTAGCAGTTCGACGACGTATACACCGCTCGCGCGAGGACGCTGCATCGCAGGGAACAGTGGCAACAGGCGCTCTTCGCTGACACATGTGCGGGGTCTGTTTGTTTTGTGTTTATTCACTCGTGCGAAAGGCGTTGAATGCGTGCGAAGTTAAAGAAATGAAAAGAGCGCACGTTCGAGAGGAACTCTTTCCAAGGTCTTCAATATTCTTACAAAACAGTGATGCAGTCATAAAACATCAAAGTTTGGGAGAAACATCCATTTCAAGTCAGTTACTACAAGATACTGCTAGCGTGGTTCTTACAGCGCACAGAACAATTGCAGCGCGCAAGTGGAAGATGACGAAGTTGTAGAGCTTACGATGTCGTCGGGAGAGTCATCCGAGTGATCGGACGGATACACTAGCCGAGGATGTCGGGTATGTTTTGTCGAAGAGCTCGCGCTCGCGACTTGGTCGCCTAGGTCAGAGTCCGACATCGCAGGTGAGAAAAACAAGCAGTAGTTCCAAATTATGAAGTCCACGTGTAACTTGGTCCTCTATGATTATCCGCAACTTAGGCTCACATACATGAGCACGAGCAAACGCGATCACTGCACACAAAGACAAAATTTGTAAAAGCTGGCTCTTCGTCTTCGCGCTTTTCGCAGTGCATGAAGAGCCCGCGGCCCGCGTGTTTTGGCTCGTTTTGGCTGCGACCAACGCTGGCCGCTGTGGGGCTTGTCATGATCTATGAAGGAAGGCAGCACTGCCATCGTAAGCGAGAAAACAAGCGAGAGTCGAAAATACAAGCGGGAAAGTTCAAATTCATGTTCGTTCGAAGCGTCGTTCACACTCTTATATGCTTGCGAGTGCAAGCATATTATTACGACATCATCGAGCGACGCTCAAGAGACGAGCCGCCGCGAGAACGACGATAAAGTTGGTGGGTGCGCTTGGCGCGAGCGAGTGTCGGCCCCCATCGTGGGTAGGAGCCACACGTGCCACAGGCTACAACAACAACGAGTGTCGGCCTCGCTGCCTGGCTCCAGTGTAAATAGCCTGTAAATAGCCTTTTCTGTCTGTGTCTTTCCACACGCAACATTCTGGTGGAGGTCAGCGATCCCCGTCCTCACCACGGAACTCAGAAGTGGTCGGCACACCGAGCTTGTCATCATGCCTCCCGGTGACGCGCCCACCTCTGCAACGGCTTCGGCTTGTCCCACTGCTCCAATCGTCACGGTCGCCCCACATCGCGACCCAGGTGTGTTCTCTGGACTGGAGGGACAGAATGTTGACGACTGGATCAAGCTCTATGAACACGCCAGTGCTAATAACAGGTGGGACCCAATGATTATGCTCGCCAATGTCATCTTTTATCTCGGCGGCACCCCACGCGTGTGGCACCAAACGCATGACGACGAGATAACCAGTTGGGACAGTTTCAAAGAGAAGCTACGGGAACTGTTCGGCGACCCCATTGGGCGCAAGGCTGCCGCGAGAAAGGCTCTTGCGCCTCGTGTTCAGTCATCTACGGAGCCGTACGTATCCTACACCCTCGACGTATTGGCTCTATGCCGCAAAGCTGACGATGCTATGTCCGAAGCCGATAAAGTGCCACATGTTCTAAATGGCATCGCCGACGACGCTTTCAATTTGCTTGTTTTCGGCAACGTTTCGACTATCGACGCCATCATAAAAGAATGCCGTCGCCTTGAACAAGCTAAGAGCCGCCGTATCACACACCACATCACGCGGCTACCCAACACTGCTGCTACGTCGACATGTGAGGGTCGACCACGTCAGACCACCACCTATGATGACGTCACCCGTACTGTTCGCCGCGAACTCGAGGCCACCTGTTCGCCAGCTTTCTCCACGACGCCTCCCGATCCGCCAGCAACCACCATTGCGATGATCCAGGCCGTGGTCCGACAGGAATTTGAGAACATGGGTCTGAACTCCGTGTGTTCCACGTCTCAACCCAGCGTTCCCCAGTTCTCTAGCGGCCCTCCTCGTCCTCGGCAGTCCTTTTCCGCCACATCTCGCCGCAACCCGTCTGATTAGCGTACCCCTGATGACCGGCCGATCTGCTTCCACTACTGTCGCATCGGCCACGTCGCTCGTCACTGCCGCAACCAATGGCCCCCACCTCCTCGGACATACGCCGCCGCTTATTCCCGTACCTTGGACCTTCCGGTCCCTATACCACCCGCCATGAGTCCACTGCCGCTGATGCTCCTGCTCCGAACCTTCGGTACAGCCGCTCGCCCTCACCTCGACGCCATCAGTCACGTTCGCCCCAACCCCGTCGCTCCTCTTCGCCGCCTATCACCTCCCAGATCCAGCCGGAAAACTAGGCACTGCAGCTTCTGGAGGTGAAGCTGCGTTGTAGACCCTGCCCTCAAATCCTCTGCTCACGTTACCCACGAACCGAAACCTTCTTGACGTTGACGTTGACGGCTGTCCTGTCACGGTACTCATCGATACAGGAGCACATCTTTCAATTATGAGTGCTGCCTTCCGACGACGACTGAACAAGCTCCTCACCCCAGCGTCGGCACGCGTCGTCCGCGTTGCGGATGGCGGTACTGTGCCTATTATCGGCATGTGTACGGCACGCGTCAGCATCGCCGGCCGCAACACTCCTGTCCTCTTCACCGTAATTGCTCATTGCCCCCACGACCTCATTCTCGGCCTCGATTTTATCTCCGCACATTCTGCTCTTATTAACTGCTCTTCCAGTACCCTTCGCCTTGAGTTGCCGATGCTCGCAGGACCTTCTGACGCACCCCACTGCCGCTTACGTCCCACCGGCTTTCTTCGCCTGCAGCCAAAGTCAATAGCCTACATTGAACTGTTGTCTTTCCCACCAGTTCCTGATGGCGAGTACCTCATCACTCCTCTGTCTGGCATTCCAATAAGGTATGACGTTACAGTGCCTCACGTACAGTATACTTAATATTACTGCGAACCGCACTCGCATGCCTGTCTGTAACTTTGGATTGGCAAAGCAAATTCAACCGCAAGGTATTTGCCTTGCCACCGTTGATTGTCTCGGCGACCAATACGTGGCGGCGTTATCGACCGATGATTCTCGCGAGCTTAGCAGACCCCTCGCGCCAGCCTCGGGTGCCAATCCCAAGATAAAGAAAATGGTTGCGACGGACCTGTCCTCGGCGCAGGCTGAAGAGCTTTGCCAAGTATTATCGTCCTACCAAGATATTTCCGACATCGGCGATCGCCCTTTAGGCCAGACGCTCGCGGTCAAGCATCGGATTCTTGCTTGCGATGCTACGCCTATTCACCGACCACTGTGTCGAGTTTCTGCGTCGGAACGCCGAGTAATTCAAAACAAAGTCAACAAAATGCTAGATAAAAACATCATTGAGCCTTCTTCGAGTCCCTGGGCGTCACCTGTGGTATTGGTTAAGAAGAAGGACGGCACGTGGCGCTTCTGTGTAGACTACCGTCATCTGAACAACATTACTAAAAAGGACGTCTACCCGCTGTCACGTATAGACGACGCTCTTGACTGCCTGCAGGGTTCCAGCTATTTCTCGTCTATTGATCTTCGTTCGGGAAAGTGCCAGATTGCTGTTGACGATATGGACAGAGAAAAAACGGCGTTCATCACACCTGATGGCCTATACCAATTTAAAGTAATGCCGTTTGGATTATGCAACGCCCCTGCCACATTCGAGCGTATGATGGACTCCTTGCTCCAAGGTTTCAAGTGGTCCACATGCCTCTGCTACCTCGACGACATCATCATCTTCTCGCCAACGTTCGACACCCACCTTGAACGTCACGCAACTATACTTGATGTATTTCGAAAGGCGAAGCTGCAACTTAACTCGTCCAAATGTCGTTTTGGCCACCGGCAAATTGCACTTCTGGGGCATCTCGTTGACGCTTCCGGAGTACAGCCTGATCCCGACAAAACTCGCCGTGTCAGAGAGTTTCCGGTTCCGAAGACACCGCAGACGTTCGAAGTTTTGTAGGGCTATGCTCGTACTTTCGTCGTTTTGTTCCAGATTTTGCGACAATTACTAGACCCCTACTATTCTTTTGAAGAAAGGCGTACAATTCTCGTGGGGTACTGGAGAGGCCGCCGCCTTCTCTCGTCTCGTCACTCTTCTAACCTCACCAACCATTCTTGCCCACTTCGACCCTGATGCCCCTACAGAACTGCGTAGAGATGCCAGTGGTCATGGCGTAGGTGCCGTCTTAGCCCAGCGTCAGCGTGGCCAGGATCGCGTTATTGCTTAGGCGAGCCGCCTCCTAGCACCATCGGAGCGCAACTATTCCATTACAGCACGAGAATGCCTTGCTGATGTCTGGGCGGTTGCGAAGTTCCGTCCTTACCTTTACGGTCGCCCTTTTTCCGTAGTCACTGACCATTATGCTCTCTGCTGGCTCTCTTCGCTAAATGATCCTACAGGCCGGCTTGGTCGATGGGCTTTGAGGCTACAAGAATTTTCATACTCCGTGGTTTACAAGTCTGGCCACCTGCACCAAGACGCTGACAGCTTGTCGCGTTACCCCGTTGACGACTCTGACTCCTCCAATATTGCCAGTGCTTCTTGCGTATTCTCTGTATCACAGCTACTTCATTTCGCCAACGAGCAACGCCGTGAAGCACTCATCGACCGTTTTGAGCACTCTCCGGCCGATGCTACTCTACGCCTTTTCGTCCTCCGCGACGGTACTCTGTACCGTCGTAACCTTCATCCGGATGGCTATGAGTTCCTACTTGTAATACTTAAACACTTTCGCTCCACCGTTCTAGAAGAGCTCCACGTCGCACTAACAGCAGGACATCTCGGCGTATCTAGAACCTATGACCGTGTACGTCGCCGTTTTTTCTGGCCGGGCCTTGCCCGTTCCGTACGACGTTACGTCACCGATTGTGAACTTTGCCAACGACGCAAGAAGCCTTCCCAGTTCCCCGCTGGTTACCTGCAGCCGCTCGACATCCCTGCCGAGCCCTTACATCTTGTCGGCTTAGACCTTCTCGGCCCATTTCCGAAATCTACATCAGGAAACAGGTGGGTTGCAGGCTCGGCGGACTACGCGACCCGCTACACCGTAATCCGCGCTCTTCCGACCAGTTGCGCAACTGATGTTGTGGACTTCCTCCTATATGATATTATTTTGATTCATGGTGCTCCGCGTCAATTGCTAACAGACCGTGGCCGTACGTTTTTGGCCAAAGTAATCGACGACATCATGCGTGCCTGCTCAATACGACATATATTTACCGCCTCCTACCATCCCCAAACGAACGGCCTCACTGAGCGCTTGAACCGCACCCTTACAGACATGCTATCCAAATATGTTTCCGACGATCACCGTGACTGGGACCTGGCTCTACCTTACATTAACTTTGCATACAACTCTTCCTTTCTCGAAACTACTGGCTTTACCCCGTTTAACCTCTTGTATGGCCGCGAACCGAAGCTACCACTGGACACTGCGCTTCCGTCCGCCACAGCTTCAACTAGCGATTAAGCGCGTGATGCAATCGCCCATGCTGACCACGCTCGCCAACTTGTGCGCGCTCGTCTACAAGTGTCTCAAGACAAGCAGAAGCACCGCTACGACCTCCGTCACCGTGATGTCCATTTTGTGCCCGGCAGCCTCGTGTTGCTTTGGTCACCTTCGCTTAAAGTTGGCCTATGTGAAAAACTCCTTTCTTATTACATAGGCCCATATCGCGTGCTCCGCAAAGTGACTGATGTCACCTATGAAATCGTTCTAGCCACGCCCACTACGTCCTCCGCTGTGACCACCAGTGACATTGTCCACGTCGCCCGACTCAAGCCCTACAACTCTCCACGCGCCTTCAATATTTAACAGCACCGTGACGGTGCTTTTGCCGCCGGGGGGTGGGGGGCGGGGGTAGTATTACGATATCATCGAGCAACGCTCAAGAGACGATCGAGTGTCGGCCTCGCTGCCTGGCTCCAGTGTAAATAGCCGGTAAATAGCCTCTTCTGTCTGTGTCTTTCCACACGCAACAATATGAGAGTGTGAACGACGATTGGGGCTTATGTTGCCCCAGTGGCGTAGCGAGGCCGCCTATCGCCCGGGGCCCATGAGTCTTCAGATCGTGGTCTTCAGCGTATTCAGTCACTCCAGCCCCCCCTGTATATAGTCAGGAAAGCGAGGATATCCGAGAAAATTTTCCGGGGAGGGGATGGGGGTTGATGTTTCAGCGCCAGCACAGCTGTCTTGGCTACCGCGCAGATAGAATGGCAGAGAGGAGGGGGAGAGGATGCAGAGAATGGGTAGAACCAAAGGACCTTAGGTAGAACCGTCGGAGACGCGAAAGGAGTGCACCCATAGCTCGCAGTTCCCATTCAAGGGGGAGGGGGGGGGATTGGAGAAAGGTGACGTGAGAACGCAAGGAAACGCTACTACTATAAACATGACAGCAGTTGCGGGGAAACTGGATATAAGCTTAAGTTCAGGGTATGGTACATTACGTTGCAGATATTTCTGAAAAATAAACACAATGCAAATATATTAAGCGAACAAACTACGCAGGGCGTGCAGAAGCAGAGCCGCATTAATTGGTGCACCGCAGGGTCCTGGCTACACTACGTACGGAAGCAGACGACCGTCAAATGCGCACTTCTGTACCCAATGCGGTAGCTTTAATTGCGGCTATGGCATTGCTAGAGGTCGCGGATGTGATCCCAACTGCGGCAGCCGAACTTCGACGAGGGTAAAATAGAAAACGCACGTGCACATCAAGGTGTCAAAATTAATCTGGAGTCCGCAACTACGGCGTGCCTCATAATCCGACGGTGGTTCTGGTACGTACCAGTCCCATAATCCAATTGAAGTTTAATGCGTCTGCCACGGTGGAATGTGCTTTAATAGACAATGACTATGCTCAACCCTCTCAGAGGTTATGAAATATGACGCACAACAATGCCTCAAGCAAATACCACTCGCTCTGTGTTCTGTGTACTACGCAGACAAACAGCACTGGTGCAGGCAAGGTAACGTTCAACGTCAACTCACCACTCTCGTGTTATTGTAAACGTTAAAGAAATTAAGCTTTAGCCATCAGCATCACTGCTAATTATCGTCAATCAAAGCATTCAGCACGGAAAGCTTCGCTTACATCGATTCCCACAGTGCGTGGGATCTGCATAACTTTCTTTTTTTTATGAAGTTTCAATCAGCGATTTTAGAGGCGATATTGCATTTGCAAAATTGAAGTCCGAGAGTCATATGTTGACAGGAAATGCTATCATGCTGATAACGCGCATGCCGTTCGTTACTGGAAAGTACCGGGCTCGCAGCGTTAAAGAAAGGAAACGCATCAAGGCAGATGCCGATTATCGTTGTGTGGCAGAAGGGGCACTCCAAAGGGTGTAAACTGTTCTTAGAGTGTATGACAATTACGATTTGTCTTCAGTCTGGCCCATAAGGCCTTTCTTTATTTGCTGCTATTGGCAAACGTGATACTTCGACGAGATGTTTATTTGACGGATAGCCAACCGTTTGTGCGCAGGCTTGAATATTGGTGGCAAGCTCCACCACTGGAAAAGCTAGCACCACCGTCGGCGTGACGTGCCATGATGGATCACATAGACACAGCGGTCGCGTCGGCTGCTTCGGAAGCACCGAAGCGAGCTGAAAACGAAAGTTTGAAGTCTCACCTGCGCTGCGGTTCTGATTAAGTGATGAGACTTTACCGCCTTGGGTGTCTGCTTGACAACATTTGAAAGTACTATAATAGGTAGTGGCTGCCTTTGGAGGCGTGCAGCATGGTAGCATGGTGCCGCAGTGCCAAATGTACGCAACGGTGCCCGGTGTCACTCTTATTCACACGTAGCCGCAGGGCAAGGAGCTGCGTGAAGCTTGGCTGGTGAAACTTAGAACTGGCAGACAGCCATCGGCTACAACGTATTCGATAAGAGATGCGAGGAACATTTCTGCTGCGGTGCCGGGATTGCGCGATTTTCGGTGAGTAGCAGAAAACGCGCACTGAGACGCTCGCCCGCGCTCGCTGCCCGGCTAATGTCATGACGGTTTGGTCTATGATCTTGTTGATGCTAGATACTGGCAAGTTCACTGGAACGGAAAGCGAGCGGTAAGACGCACATTAAAATAAGGCACGGCATATGGTAATATTTGTGTTATGAATTAATGCACTGGATTACGAAAAAGAAGCACAGGGAAATCGCACGCTGAGAAGACCGATAAACGTAGAGTGCGACGCAACTTGAGAAATACTATTGAAATGTCCAAGAATTTAGAACACAAAAAAAGATTGAATCGTTGCGACGGCACATCACAGTCTCCGTAGCTCCACACACATCACAGGCTCCACTAACTTTCCGAACGCCATATAACAGCCTGTCGCCCACCCGAAGAGACAGCGCATCACCTTGATAATGGTACGGAAAGAGCACCAAGAGCAGGTTTCGCGGATTGACCAGCTATTCCTTCCTCTCACTTCTCCGTCACACTTATTATCCTTCTCTGAAGGCGGACTGGTGAAACTGATAGCCAAATCCTCTTCATAACGCGGCCGAAGCGCCGCTCTGACCACGCACGAATGCGAAAAGCAATGTAATAGGCATAGAATGTTTCAAAATCCCGGCTTTACTCTCACCGCATCGAAAGAGTGCGCGCGAAGCGATATTTCGCACCAGAAACATGCTTCGGACTAAAGCGAAATTAAAGTGGCCGTTTTATTTTTCACGAAAGTGTATATGTGCTGCAAAAACAAGTTCGTGTCAAAAAATAAAAGCGAACTAAACAGACCGGGAATCGACCAACGGGTAGAGAAAAGGCAAAACTAATGCTTTCAGGAAAGTAAGTATACAACTTCTAAATGAGCCGAATTGGCAATCAGGATGTCTGCACGAAAAAAAAGGAGAAAAGCAAAAAAGGTACACCATCAGATTTCTGTCTGCCCTTATTATCTATAAATTGGTCAGCTCCGTTGAACGCCAGCCTAAAGGATGTGATCGAAGAGGTCTCCATTTGCAGCTATGCAGTACTGTGTCCTTTTTATCAAATCTTCAGTGGCTTTCTTGATGACCGATGGCGGAATTCTGCGTTAGTCATTCGTTATCCTTGCTTTGAACTTATCTGACGTCCGTCTCAATCATGTAAGCACGATTTTTCACATAGTCACATAGAAATCGAGCGGAGAGGTCAGGTGGCCTATAGCCGGCCAATTCACGGGCCCGTGCCTTCCACGCAATCTATCGCGCATGAAAAGTCACATGAAGTCAGTTTCGTGCTCGGCTGCTGCTCTGTGCTGGTGCTCCATCTTGCTGATACCACAGAAGTGGAAGACGTGAAAGCGGGACTTCGCTGAGAACGTCACCCACTACTCCTTCAAGGATTTCGTTCACGTAACGCTGTCCATTCAGTGTGTGATCGAAGCTGGGACCGATTATAGCACCGGCGTAAATTCCGAACCATACATTGAGCGACCACTGGTACTGATAGCAATTGCGCTTTACCCAATGTAGATTGGAGTTCCTGCAATAGTGTGCACTATGCAAATTTACTTAGGCGTTTCTGCGAAAATTGGCTTCATCTGTGCACATAATGTTGCTCAAAAGGTCCGGTGACTCATCGGCTTTTGTGAGGACCCGATTCAAGAAATCTAGACGATTCTACAGGTCCCTATCTTCTAAGAATTGGTGCTGGTTAAGGTGGTACGGCTGAAAGGTCGCCATTTAGAATCAAACTGAGGACTTGGAAATTGGTACGTTGGCGGCCACGTCCCGCACACTAGCATGAGGGTTTGAGGCCATAAATGCTAGAACATCCGTGCGTATGCTGGAACTCAAAGTTATCACAGCTTGTTTCGAAATAACACCCAAGGCGACATGTTACTTAATTCGTCCCGGGCGCGGCAGATAAGGCACTAGATCGATCATGATGCTTTTCTTTTTTTCCTTTACTTCATTCTGGATAACTCAGAGGGAGCCTGTTCGAGGGCGCTGCTTTCTTATCCGGGTTGAAATCCGGGTGGGAGCGCAGTCACGTGGTATTATCCACATTTCGCGGGGTTTATTTATCAGTCGGGAAAATTAGTACGCAATTTGTACGTCACTGAAAAACACCGCAGTTGGATGTCCTTTGGCTGTGCCAACAAATGCCTCATTGACACTTTGGTAATTAGGATACTACGTCTCGAGCTCGATAATTAAATATAATTACTTAATTAAATCTCAGTAGCGATAAAGTTACTGGCAGCCACTCCACTCTACTGTAAACAATATGCACTAGATTTTCTTCTAGTAACACGTTGCGCTTTTTCTTTTTATCTTGGTGCATGATAGTTAATTGGGACACCCTGTATATATCCCTTGCAACGGACTATCGTTCCATCCCCAATAGATATTGTAAATGATTAGAAATGTTCTTTTTTTCATGAGTAGTTATTTACTTGCATTGCTTACTTGTATTGCTTGCATTGCTACTTGAATTGCATTGCTTACTGGAAAGAAAAGTAATACTGAGACACACAACATTCACATGCATTTCACATGCCATTAATAAAAGACTCTGCCCTAGGGGTCATGAGAAGTCTATAGGTTTCTTCATAGTCAAAAAATCACGCAAAGCAAATTGAAGCGTGGTGAACGTACAACATATATTCATTCTCTAGGCATAGGCTATCCATACCTTTATAAATAAGTTTTAATTTGCTATCTCCATCTCTTTCAAAAATATAATAAACTTTGTCCCGTTTGTATATTTAAATATATTGTAAATGTGCATGGTGTTTATAGTGGAAATTTAAAGCAATTCTGATGTGAGAAAATACGGACGACGCAGCCGCCGCTAGCACTTCTAATGCGCGTGTCCCCCTATTGTCAGGATTTGCACAAATAAAGCACTAGTACGAATTAAAAGCCGGGCACATCCGCGCCAACAATGATGCAGTAAGCTATTAGCCCCTTCAAGTTCAGTTTCTTTCCTAGGGCGATAAGGGAACGGAATTTGTTACCCGACTCTCTTGCAATCTCGATGTCCTTAACTGCCTTTTTGGAAGGTGGTAAAAGCAATTTTTTTTGTAATACCCCGTAGTGAATTGCCCAATATGTATGCATTTACTTTTTTTACATGTGCTTCTCTTATTGTGTCTATGATGACGCGGTGCCAAACTGTGAATGGTTTATTTATTACATTCCCATGTATGTTGTATTTCATACGTCTTTTCCATTTTAAGACAAACTTTGCAAGTCAACCCTTGTAACTCGGTGGCATTCTATGTTTCGTTTTGTTGTTTTTATTCTCCACTCCTCTAAAAGCCCTAAGAGGGCTGAAACTAGAAATGAATGAATGAGTGAGTGAATGAAATGAAAATGAACGCATAGAGCTACATAACATTAAACTTTTTGCAGATGTCTGCATCATATACAAAGAAATTACGAGCCCGGAAGACCGGATATTCTTAATAGTTCACTAAAAAAATTGATGAATGGTGTAGTACGTGGGAAATGTCCATAAACAACAGCAACAACAACAAAAACAAATCAGCCTGTAGGACAATTATAGCACAAAAGAATCTATCTAACTTTACCTACGTTTTTGACGGCAGTATCCTTGCTAAAATCAGCCAGCACAAATATTTAGGTGTCACTCTAACATCAAACCTTCATTCAGATTCACACATTGATACCGTCACTTCTACTGCTCTGCGGAAGCTTTCTTTATCTTAGACGTCGCATGCGGTACACACCGTGGCATACTAAGTTGCTAGCCTACTGCGCCCAATTCTAGAATATGCTAATGTTGTTTGGTTTCCGCAAACTATGTCTAACATAAATAAGATAGAAAGGGTCCAAAGAAAAGCCGTCAGATTCATCTACAACAAATACACGCGTCACGACTCGCTCACTAACTTGTTAGTTCGAGCGGGCCTTTCAACGCTATTTGCGAGAGCAAAACTAGTGCGCTTGAAATTCCTGCACCAGCTACTATGCACAATCGGCTGAAAATAGATTCTACCAAGTACTTATCATATTCCAACTCTCATTTCTCACGCGTCACGCCTCACCTGGCGTGCCAAGCACTAACAGAGTTTTCGTTCCATAATAACACATTGCAATACTCGCCTTTTCCGCTTGCAGTGAAAGCATGGAGCCAAATATAACTAACACAGTTTGTTTTTCAACTTTGTTTAACCTACTAAACAATACTTAAACCGATCATATTGCAGAACTTTGAACACGTTTAGTGCTGTCATTTCTGTAATCAACACAATTGATTACGCTCTTTGTGTACAGTGAATTTAACGGAAATACATGTGATATGCAAATCTATGGCACCTTTCTGTTATACAGTTTTTTCCTTTTGCTTTGCTTTCATGCCCAGTGTTAGGCTGTTTATTGCTGTTCCCCTGCTGGAATTGTATGAATGCCCACCTGCTATAGTCTCGTTCGAGACTGGTGGTATTGAAAATAAATAAATACATAAAAATAGAGGGTGATCATGATTGCAAAACTAGGCCGTAAGGCTCTCCTTAACGTAAGTCAGGCATGTAAGCTACCATACCGCGTGTAAGCTTCCATAAGGCCTCTCCAGCACGCACAAGACGTTTTACGTACCCGTCCTGTGCACGGCTGTGTCCCTGGTACAGCCTAACCGACTTTTAAAATTTCACAACCCATATATGGTTTTCTGCCGTCCTCTGCCACATTCCCCTTCTCTTGGCATCCGCTCAATAACTGCGTAAGCTGTCCACCGGTTATCTACCCTGCGCTACAAATGTTAGGCTTCTTAACAGCGAAGCTGCACATAGCTACCCTGCAGCGGTGGTCGATGTCCGTCCGTCTACGCGTCGCGTCGACACGAAAAAAAAAAGGAAATTTGCGTCTCCAGGTTCTCGCGAATGCTCTGTGGCTCTGAATCTAGTGTAGATGCCTTGGAAAAAAATCATACTGAAATTGGCCGCTAAGGAGATTGTAATCGTTACGCCGAGTTTCATTTACATGTCATAATCAGTTAGTTCACAGTGAAGTTCTAAACGTTATTGAGTTCCCGTATGCTGTCAATACATGGATTTATACGGAAGGATTATGTATGGTTACAGAAAACGGCTGTAACTCTTGTTTTATCGAAACTATCCCTAACCAAATTATATGACAGTTAGCCGCTACGACGACTCTAACGCTACGCCGAGTTTCATCTACTTTTCTAATTACGTAGTTCACAGTGAGGTTGTAAATATTGTGGAATTCCCGTCTGCTGTCAACACGTGGGTTTCTACGGGCGGGAAATGGACTGCCTCATGTTTGTCCGCTACAATAAAACTCTAGTCCTTCTATGTACGATTCAGCTAATTAACTAGGAGTGTGCTCATTCTCTACTAACAAACGAACGTGTTTTGTTTTGTGCACTTCTTTGACTGCGCCCCGGTCAACTCATACCATCGCACGCGTCGAGGATCCACCTGCGTCCTATCACACTGTTACCACCAATGGCTGTTGTGTAGTTATGGTTACGTCATAGTCGCCTAGACAACCTTATAATAATAATAATAATAATAATAATAATAATAATAATAATAATAATAATAATAATAACATCGATATATACATAGATGCATCAATTGATGTAAAACACACCACAGCTTCGCTGCTCGTCCTTCACAGAGTAGAAGGGCTGATGAATTTTAAAATTTATTCTTTTCCTTCCATCGCTCGTTGTGTGACCCTTGGCTGCTTCTCGAGCTTCTTTGTTAACTTCCACGTTCCTGCACTGTTTGCTCATACTGTTACATGGCGATGATTGCACACGTTTTGTTTTTGAAGCATACTGGTAAGCTGCCGGTTATGACGTGCCGCATGCTCTCCAACCCGTTTTTATTCTGTATATATTTTTCTTCCGATAATTCTGGTTCTAGATCCTCGATGAACGAACGCATTCTCTCAGTGGTTCCATAGGCTGACTGCCGATCACGAATGCTGGGGACACCATACGAGCACTGGTGTGCTGTCTTCGCCTCATCCTCGTTTTTTGTTTTTTTGACACCGACGTAAAAATAATCTTTATTATATCCAGTCGCGTCGTGGTTACAATATCCAGCCCGCATAAGTAACATATTGCTTGTGTGCGAGGCTGGGCAGTCAGCTGGTAGTACTGATATGTGTACAAATAAATAAATAATGAAAAAAAGAAACATAAAGAAAAAAAGAACTATAGTAAAAAAGTAATATTGCAAGAAAATGATATCGCAAAAAAAAAGAGATAATGCATCAACAGCAAAAAAAAAAGGACATTGACATTCTTGCGCGGTTCTCTAGCTTACTAAGATAATAAAGCTAGCCCAGCGTTGCACCCTTTCTTCACGGATTTTTGTTCTCTTGCCATGTCACGGAAAAAAAAAAACCTAGCTTTCTTCACATCTATTGTCAACCCTGCTCTTAGACTAAAATCCTCAATCAATTTTCGCAGGTCACCTACAGCGTTCTGGAACAGGACATACGCAATCTGCAAACCACAGGTTACTGAGATGTACCCCGCTAATCCGTACCTATTCATTTCCAGTCTAACAGCTGAAACATTTCTAACATGCAATGAATTGCATCGGAAAGATTGTCTCCTTGGCTGACTTCGTTCTTATGGGGTATTTTCTTATTTTTCTTGCGAATGATTAAGGTTTGTGGATGTGGAATGCTTGTTCATATTTCCTAAGACATTCACACTCTAAGAACAGTTCACACTCTTTGCAGTGCCCCTTCTGCCACACAACGATAATCGTCATCTGCCTTGATGCGTTTCCTTTCTTGAAAACGCCGCGCCCACTACTTTCCTGTCGGGAATGCTATCATGCTGATAACGCGCATGCCGTTCGTTACTGGAAAGTACCGGGCTCGCAGCGTTAAAGAAAGGAAACGCATCAAGGCAGATGACGATTATTGTTGTGTGGCAGAAGGGGCCCTCCTAAGGGTGTAAACTGTTCTTAGAGTGCAGATATGTTTCCTGTGCACCTTGACTACCCATTGCTTCCGTGACTGCTAGTATCTTTAATGAATCGAACGCCTTCTCGTAAACAATGAAAACAGTATAAGAGGTTGATTATACGTGCATGCTCTGCAGATTTCCCAATTATCTCAATCAATCAATCAATCAATCAATCAATCAATCAATCAATCAATCAATCAATCAATCAATCAATCAATCAATCAATCAATATTTATTTTTGACAAAAGAAATACAAGATGGGTATAAGTACACATTCGGAGGTCCCGAAGTAACAACTGTCGGGGGGACCTCCTAACAAAACATGAAAAGGGGATAGTAGGATCGTGGCAAACAGTGAGTCATGTCAGATATTATACAGTTTCTACATCGGGAATAAACGATAAGATAGAAAAAAATCTGTTAACAATATCACAGGTATATTCACAGAGTTAAAAAGAAAAAATAATTGAAGAAATCTTAAAAATAACATGCAACAATTAAAACCAGGATAAATGGCACGTAAAGCTAACATAGAGGAGAAGTATCAATTAAGGCAAAATTTAGTAACTCGGTAATTGAAAAGTACATTGCGTAATGGTAAAGTGAACAACATACTAATTAATTCTAGGTTTGTTAAATTATGCTACGCGTCAGATAAAGTGTTCATGAAATGCTCCTTCGTTCTACGTTTGAATGATAATAATGTAGATGTCTTCATGTCAGATGGTATAGAATTCCAAACAGAAACGCCTGAAAACGCGACGGTAAATTTCCCATAGTTAGTTCTTGCTTTTGGAAGAAGAAGATTGAGTTGAGCTGAAAATCTTGTGTTGTTATAATTGATGAGGCTAGAGCGACTAAAACCTGGGATATTAAACTGGGTATTTATAAGACGAAACATAAGTAGCGACAGCTTATGATTGAATAACATGCGTAAAGGTAATACATTTAGGGAACGGAATATTGGAGCAGAGGGAGATGTATGCGATTGGAATGCAATTAATCGTAATGCCTGCTTTTGCAAAACTTCTAACTGATGAAGATGTGTGGTATATGTATTACCCCAAGATGACAGGCAGTATGAGAGATGACTGTGTATATATACGCGTAATATAAAGACATGAGAATGGTTTGCTGGAAAAAAGAGCGAGTTTTTATTATGATGTGAATACCAAATGAGATTTTTTGAATAAGTGATTGAATATGACACTGGAACTTTAGGTTTTCATCTAGTACTACACCAAGAAATTTAGTAGACGTGGATCTTGCAAATACATTATTATTTAGAGACACTACAATAGAATCAATGTGCAAAGATTTTGAAGAATGGAATACCATAAATGTTGTCTTAGATGGGTTAATGGTTAGCTTGTTTTTTACACACCATGAATGAACATTCGTTAGGTCAGCGTTAAGTTTATCCTGCAATGCAAATACTACTAGATCGATGTAATCTGAATGATTACATCGATCTAGTGAGCTATGTAATGAGTATTCCTTCCGAAAGGGTGATAGCTATTTTTCCAGTGACTCCCAAATGAAAGTTGGCTAATAAGCCACCGTGAACGACTTGCCTAGGCAACGGGCAGCGTTGCTTCCGATCGCTTTTTTCCTGCCCGCGAGCGATCGCGCTACGCATGGTTCCCTATCTATGGCTGCGCCGGGCGAGTTCATTTACTATTTCAGCCTTATCGCTGTCTGTTAAAGCGGTTAGCATTCTTTGCTTACTTGCGCTGTTTTTAATCTATCTATCTATCTATCTATCTATCTATCTATCTATCTATCTATCTATCTATCTATCTATCTATCTATCTATCTATCTATCTATCTATCTATCTATCTATCTATCTATCTATCTATCCATCTATCCATCTATCTATCTATCTATCTATCTATCTATCTATCTATCTATCTATCTATCTATCTATCTATCTATCTATCTATCTATCTATCTATCTATCTATCTATCCATCTATCTATCCATCTATCTATCTATCTATCTATCTATCTATCTATCTATCTATCTATCTATCTATCTATCTATCTATCTATCTATCTATCTATCTATCTATCTATCTATCTCTCTATCTATCTATCTATCTATCTATCTATCTATCTATCTATCTATCTATCTATCTATCTATCTATCTATCTATCTATCTATCTATCTATCTATCTATCTGTCTGTCTGTCTGTCTGTCTGTCTGTCTGTCTGTCTGTCTGTCTGTCTGTCTGTCTGTCTGTCTGTCTGTCTGTCCATTGATAGCGTCATTGACGTGACAGCGTTTGTGCAACAAGAGAAAAGCCGTAAGCGCATATCAGTTGCGCTCTTTCTCCACGTGAAAGATGCGTATGACAACGTTGCATATGACGGCGTCATCAACTCCCTGGAGACTATTCGAATTTTTGGCCGCATGTTTCGCTGGTTATCCGACCATATAATTCGCCGGTCTTTTTTTGTACCAACAGAAGATGGCCCCACAGCTGAATATTATACTTACTGCGGCGTGCGTCAAGAAGGAGTATCGAGTACCACATTCTTCAATGTAATACTCCCCATTGGTTTAGCTGAAGTTTTACCTAAAACAATTTACCTCTCGATATACGCAGATGACACCTGCCTTTAGACGTCTGCGGTAACTCGCCTTCATGCCCACGCGCGATTGCAGCGGGCAGCAACTTTAACATTATCATACCGACAAACGCAAGGCTCGACTGTATCGACCGAGAAATGTGCATTAATTGTATTCACACGTAAACCTATGACACCATACCCAGTCTCCATTAATGGACACACTATCAACTATGGAAGGACCCATCGATTCTTGGGTGTAATAACCGACTAAAATCTTTCCTGGAGCCCTCATTGCACGTACCTGAAGAAAAAACTGTTGTGTATTGCCCAGGTAGTGAGATTCATATGCGTGAAAACATGGGGCACATCTGTACGCTCCGTGCTTCAGTTGTACAGATATCTATTCTTAGGCTATTTAGGCTACAGCCTTCCAGTGTTGTCGAGTACGTGCAGTTCAAATATTCGCTCATTGAAGAGGTTACAGGGCCAAGCACTGCGCACGTGTTTAGGACTTCCTCGCTGTGCATCAACAGCTGCAACAATCTGTCTCACTAAAGATCATTTCATCCTAACATATGTTGCGGTGGATTGTCTCGGGACGCATATCCGTCATCATTCCCTCGTCCCCGATCATCACTTGGCGTTCTTGCCATCGCAAAGACCGCGTGCAACGTTTTCTGAAGTTATGATCGTTCATAAAGATTGTTTTCTATTAGAATACATACCAGCAGCAAGGCCTTCATTACCCTTATGGGGTCTCCAACAGCCTCCGGTGCGCCTAAGTATTCCGGGTATGAAGAAGAAGGCCAGTCACATAACAATAGCTCAGAAACAGATGACGCTGCTATTAATCAATGAGACATACGGGGACCGAATACACATCTATACTGATGATTCGGTCTCACCTAACAGCTCATCAGGTGCCGTTGTCATTCCGGCTACGAAAACCACAATGAAATTCGAACTGTCTCACATGATAACATCAACAGCGGCAGAGTTTGCTGCCCTGCGTGGTGCTGTCACATATTTCCTGCAACAGACACCTCAGAAATGGGTCATTTCTTGCGACTCGTAAGACTTCAGAGTCTGAATTTCGCCCTATATCATTGGACTCATGAGCAGCTGACATAAGAAATAAGAGAAGATCACCATAAAGCTATCACTAAAGGGCATGAGATAATATTCCAGTGACTACCTGGGCATACCGGCATTGCTGGCAATGGCCTCGCCGCCGAAGCCGCCCAGTCTGCCCATCTGTAAGCCCTACCAGTTCCAATCCCCTTATCCAGAACTGGCGCTGCAAGAAAGATTCATATTGTGGCTAAAGCTATGATAAATACTGGTCTCCTCCCCACCTCCCAAAGTGTCATCTTCATAGGCTGGATCCATCCTTAAAGCTACAAGTGTCATCAAAAGTGTCCTGCTCTGAGGCGATAGTATTGTGCCACCTCTGGCTTGGGTGGCATTTACGAAGGCGTACTCGTTCGACATTTGAATGGGGGATACGCCCTTGTACGACTTTTGCAGAACCACAGAAACGACTGAACAATTCCTATGTATCTGCCCCCAATACGACATCAATCGTGAAGCTCTCCGGACAGCACTGAACCAGCTGGACTCTAGACCATTTTCGGTAATGAAGACCTTTGGACCCTGGTCGCACGCGTCGATAGCACAGAAAACCATGAAAGTGCTTTTGAAATACCTTAAGTCAACAGGCCTTGGGAACCATGTGTAGACTCGGTGCGAACCCTAAACTGTGCGCGAAACTGTGCTCTCTCTTTTTTCATCCCCGTACCCCCTTACCCCAGTGCAGGATAGCAAACCGGACGTGCGTCTGGTTAGCGTCCCTGCCTTTCCTGCTATCTATCTATCTATCTATCTATCTATCTATCTATCTATCTATCTATCTATCTATCTATCTATCTATCTATCTATCTATCTATCTATCTATCTATCTATCTATCTATCTATCTATCTATCTATCTATCTATCTATCTATCTATCTATCTATCTATCTATCTATCTATCTATCTATCTATCTATCTATCTATCTATCTATCTATCTATCTATCTATCTATCTATCTATCTATCTATCTATCTATCTATCTATCTATCTCTTCGACGGAATCCAGTTGGCATACAGAGATGCATCAAAGAGGGCCGGTGGTATTGACGATTGCTCCGGTTGGTCTGCCTGCTTGGTGTGCCCCATAGAGAGAGTGTGACCTGCTGTGCAAGCACTCGAAGTCTGCTGGCTGCATCGGACCGTGAAAGTGGTATGGCCTCTTCCTGCGTATCTTCAAGAGCTGCCCGAGTGGCATTATCGGCATCTTTGTTTCCCGTGATGCCGGAGTGACTTGGCAGCCACTGAAACGTCACGTGGTGTCCTTTCTCATGTGATGTATGGAGTAGACATCTAATACCGAATACGAGCTGTTTGAATGGCCCGCGACGCAGAGCTGATAGCAAAGTTGCAGGGCTGCCTTTGAGTCACTGAAGATTGACCATTGTCGAAGTGGTTCCCGATTGACGAAACAAAGTGCAGCGCGAAGAGCAGCTAGTTCCGCAGATGTCGATGTCGTTGGGTGGTAAGCCCTAAAGCTGATGGTAATACCTCTTGCTGGGACAACCACAGCACCGGATGAACACTGGATGTTTGTGGAACAATCAGTATAAATATGTACACTGTCCGCGTACTTCTAGTACAGAAGAAGCAGAGACAGTTGTTTCAGCACAGGCGACGACAGCTCAGACTTTTTCCCGATTCCTGGTACACTGAGATGTACTGTGGGTTTGATAAGACACCAAGGGGGTATCGATGGTGTAGATGCAGCTGTGAAGCCCGATGGAAGTTTATCGTTGTACTTGACGATTGTTTTAGATAATGATGCTTGGTGCCTGTCTGAAGGTAGCGTTGCAAGATGGTGATAAGGGGCACGCGCAAAATGTCTGATGCGCGTTCTCAGGACTTCCACCGTAATGTGAGTTTGCATTGGATGGTCCCGAGTAATCGCAATAGTTGCCTCTGTTGACGTGCATCTGGGCAAATCAAGGCAAACTCTGAGTGCTTGAGCTTGTGCTGCTTGCAGACCACGAATATTTGTCTTGCACGTGTTATTCAGTACAGGTAGACTATATCTTAAAAATCCGAGAGAGAGAGCTCCGTAGAGTTCCGGCATTGCGTCCACTGACATCCGCCACGTCTTTCTTGTCAAGTATTTAAGCAACTGGGAAGTTGCTGTCAGGTGCCGTTTCATGTAGGCCACTTGCGGGCTCCAACAGGGGTCTCGGTCAATAATTACGTCAAGAAATCTGTGGGTTCTGACATAGGAAATGGTCCGCCCATTGATTGATATGACATAAGGCGTCATTCGTTTGCGAGTAAATGCCACTAGTGCACATTTTTCTGGTGATGTGCTGAGACCTTGTTTACACAAATAGCTCGCTGTCAAAGTTGTCGCTCTTTGAAGCTGCGCACGTATCTGAGGACGTATGACTGCGGAAGTCCAGGCACAAATGTCGTCTGCGCATATCGAAATTTCGATGGTAGTTGGCAAATATTCAGCAAGTCCAACAAGAGAGAGGTTGAATAGCGTTGGGCTGAGAGCACCGCCTTGAGGAATGTGCCTTCTAGTATAGCGTCGCGTAGGTGGGCCATCGTCAGTTAACACAAAGAATGGTCTTGCAGATAGGTAACTTGCAATCCACAAAAAGACTCGTCCACCTAGGCCAACCGTCGGTACAGCATCGAGAATGGCCTTATGTAATACGTTATCCCACGCCCCTTTCACATCTAAGAATAAATCTGCAAATAAACACTTATGGGAACTTTCGTGCTGGACATATAAAACGAGGTCAACTACATTGTCGATGAAAGTGCGGTCACGTCGGAAACCAGTCATGAAATTCGGATAAATCATGTAGTGTTCAAGGTACCATTCCAGGCGGCCAAGGATCATCCGTTCCATTATATTTCCAGCACAGCTGGCCAGCGCTATTGGTCGGTAAGAGGTGAGCTCTAGTGGGGTTTGTCCCGCTTCAATGGTGGCACCAGGCGGCTTACTTTCCATTCGTCAGGAACATTTACCTCCTCCAATGAGGAGTTGTAAAGACTCAACAATTGTATCCGTGCGGATTCTCCGAGATAGGACAAGGCGCGGTATGTTATACAATCTGGATCCGGAGTTGAAAAGCGCCCGCAGAAAGCTAGTGCCATCTCGAGCTCCTCCATTGTAAAAGGAAGAGCCATGCGGCAATCACGGGAATGGGGGACGCAACCTCGGGCAGGAGGATCTGGACGAGTCGCTTGGTCTGTGATCCGCGCACAAAATTCTTCTGCGACATCGATGTCTTGCCGCCCTTGGAAAAGCGCGAGCGCCTTGACTGGAAAACGATGTTCCGGAAGGCAACGCCGACCTTGCACCGTGTTCCAAGTGTGAGACAGTGGCTTGCGGGAGTCTAGTGTCTGGCAAAACGTTGCCAAACGTTCCGACGCCAATCTATCCATACGACGCTGAATCTTCTTTTGCATCCTCTGGCTGCCCTAAGGTCATGGATTGATTTTGTACGCAGATATCGACGTTCCGCCCCGCGACGAAGTTCTCGACGTCGCCCTAGTTCCACGTCGAAGTCGCATTGCGTGGAAGAGATCGTCATCATGCGAGTGGCGTTTTGCATTGTATATTTTATTGTTTGCTCTAACGCAGAGGATAGGCCCTCGCGGCAGGCATCTTCCATATCAGATTTGAAGTTGGCCCATTGAATCGTCCGAATGGTATTCCTTGGACCAGATCTAGACGACAAGCCTTTGACGTTCAGATAGGTGGAAATGTGATCACTTCCATGTGTCTCACTTTCTGGAAACCACTTCACACATCTGACAAAAGAGTTGGAGACGAAAGCAAGGTCGAGGCAGCTGCGTTATGTCACGCCTCCAAGAAAGGTGGGGCTACCATCGTTCAGGAGAGTAAGGTCATAGTTGTAGGCGATGCTTGCTCTTGCATTTGTCCTTGTACTTCCCCATGCTGGATTGTGTGCATTGATAACCTATGATGACCCATGATGACTCCTATGATGACCCATGGGACGAGACAAACACTCAAGATATCCGCTAATCTTTTAGTATCGAAATTGCTTGAAGGCGATATATACACGCTCATGAGAGTAAACAAGAGTTTCTTCTTTTCAAGTGTTATGCATATATATTGATTGTCGTCGTGGGGCGCAATTGGTTGCAATACATAGGTAAGTTCACGATTAATAAAAACGATGATTTTGCTGCGTGCACCATTAGTTGAAGACATGCTAATTTAGTACTCTGACAGTCTGATTGGTTTCGACAAGTTGGGCTCACAAATAACAATGAGTGCAAACACATTGGTGTACACAAACTGACGCAAATCTGAAAGACGTGATTTTAGCCCTCAGGCGTTCCGCTGGATGACGGACGCTGCCTTGACTTCTTTTCAGAAGGATGGGATAAGGGTAGCCATCTTTCTAGTTGAGGGATTCAAGTATTGGGCTTAAGGCGTCCTGCACTTTAAGTGCGCTTCGAGCAGACGTTGCCCCAATGTCCACTAAAATCGCTCGGATGGCTTCAATGAGGGAACGTAGCACCGAGATGACTTGACGATCTGTTTCAGGTGAATCATCCATGGCCGGAGAAAGTTCCCGTGCTGCCGCAACCTTCTGAGGTTCCTGAGCAAGGGAGCGGCTCGGTAGCGTAGGCCATTCCTCTAAAGAGTCTTAGCTGCTTCCTTCTTGGAAGTGGTGGGCCCTTTCACGGTGCGACTAAGTGGTGCCGCAGTGTAGTTGGTACTATCACTTCGCGTATGCGCCTTCTTTGAAGACGTACGATGGTGCTGACGTCGACGGCGACGCCGGACTACTTCGGCTTCCTCCTTGTGGGCCTAATTGTCTCTGGACTTTGCATGAGAACCACGCGCTCCTTCTTGATGCGGGGACAGTCTTTCGACGAGGTTGCTACAGTTGCCGCACTTCAGAACCATGGCACCGCAGCTCTCTTCTGCATGAGGTTCAGTGCAACGGGGACACAGTAGCTAGTTGGGACACACGCCCTTGACGTGTCCTAGCTTTAAACACTGTTGGCATTGAAGCGGCTTCTGGATGAATTGTCGAACTGGATGTCGGAAATGTCCGACTTTAGCGTGGGATGGTATACAATCCTCCTTGAAAATTACTTTTACGCAGCGCGTATTCCCAAGGCGGCGAACATGCGTAATGATCGTGCCCTCGTTTGCCGGCTCGATGAGGCTAGGTAAGTCATCATTGGGAATGCATGGCAATGTCAATGTCGTAAATTACACCGGCTATGGATGTACCGTCGATCGGGATAACGGGGCGCATTTTGATTCTGCCTAGCTCCGTGATTTCTTGAAGTTTTCCAAGCGCACTCGCGCTGTACACGTCTATGGTGGGTATATTATTGCGTGGATTTATTCTGATGTCTTTAAGTTGATCCGGCACCACACATTCCAGAAAAAATAGATAGGGCTCGCCTGTTCAGCAATCGTAGGTTGCTTGAGACTTCTTCCGGCATAAAGACGATGACGTGTGGCCAGCGCGCAGGCCTTGACTTCACAGTCGTTATCCTCGCAGAATTGACGGCGCTGTTTTGATGATCTTTTTTTTTCGCCCTGTTACTCCGGACGGGTATGAAGCTGTCGTCGGATGAGTAGCCTTCCGACATAAAATACAGCTCGGTGTCTTCGGTGCCACTGGGGGAGCCAAGTCGCTTCCTTGCGGTTGACGGCCCTGAAGACTTCTGGCCAAGTGGGCCTCTGGCATGCTCCGCGTTCATGGCCGCAAGGCGGGGAGGTGAGGCACCACGAAAGGCGAAGATTTCACCAAAAATTCGCAGAGCACAGAAACAAGTGTTGTGCCAAGAAGACGCTTCCTCGTCTTTCCTGACGCAATGGAAGTCTCAGAATGACAACTATAGATAAACCTGTGGCTACAAACGAACTTCACCTCACAAATACGGCCTGTGGCTACATTGCCCGAATGCTGATTGCATTACAATCGGCAGTCATCCCGAGAACGGTTCTGCAGTGTTTCATGTCTCGCGTGCTTGCTCGCGTGCTTGCTGCCACTTTGCCTCTTGCGCGAGTGGTGAGCTGGGAGTCGCCAGGGCATTTTGGCACCAAGCTGCGATCACTTACCCCTACAAGAGGAGCTCCGTGGTGGAGGATAACCGAATGCAGAAGAAACCCAGAAACATCGGATGCTGTAGCTGCGACAAGTGCCATTGTTTCAGTATAACGTGTTAAATAATCCACGCACACGATTATCTAGCGGCAGCTGGTGGAAGACTTGAGGTAGGGACCGAGTAAATTTATATCCACTTTCTCAAAAGGTGAAGTCGGTGGTATAAGCGGTTGCAGAGTTCCTGCAGGAGCTGTAGTCTGTTGTTTGTAACGCTGGCAGACATCACAGCTAGTGATATACTGCTTGGTTGCCTTCCATGATTGAGGCCAATAGAAATGTTGTCGGAGGCGCTGGAGCGTTCGAGCGAGTCCAAGGTGACCCGATATAAGGTCGTCGTGCATGGCCCGAAGTACAGCAAGGCGCAGGCATTTTGGGTCGACGAGAATCAGTGGAGCACCATTGTTTGAATAATTATTGTGGTAAAGCTGGCCATCACGAATCACAAATGGCGTATCCCGTTCAGAACTGTGGGTCGCATCAATAATCGGCTTCAGTGAAACGTCGCGCTGTTCGTTCTTGAAGACGGCAAAGTCAGGAAAGCGTGATCAGATTGTAGTTAAGTAGTCGTCGAAATGGTCATCATCAGTACCCTCGCTTTGAAAGGGAAGGCGAGATAAGCAGTCGACATCTGTGTGGCACCGACCGCTCTTATGAGCAAAAGAAAAGTCGTATTCTTGAAGACGCAAGACCCGCCGAACCAACCGCCCGCGTCACGCAGTCCAACGAGCCAGCAGAGAGAATGATGGTGGGTGACAATCTTGAAATGGCTGGCATACAAATAAGGTCTGAACTTGTGGATAGCGAAAACAACAGCAAGACATTCCAGTTTCGTGACTGTATAATTGCTCTCTGCTTTCGTCAAAGTACGACTTGTGTGTGCAACGACGTGTTGGCGTCCGTCATGAAACTGAACGAGCACAGCGCCAACGCCCACCCCACTTGCGTCAGTATGCAGTTCGCTGAACGCCTCCGGATCGAAATGGCGGAGAAGTGGCCCAGAGGGGAGCAAAAACTTCAGCTGCTGAAAAGCACTCGCGAATGACCTGCTCCTTGAGGAGCAGGTCAGTCAGTGGACAAGTAAGGTGGGCGAAGTCTTTAATAAACCTGCGAAAATAAGACCAAAGGCCCAGGAAACTTCTGAGATATTTTATGGTTCTTCGGCTGCCTAAAATTACGAACAGCAGAAATCGTTTGGGGATCTGGCCGCGTACCGTCCTTGTAGGCGAGATATCGCAGCACAAGGGCTTGACGCTCCCCGAAACGACACTTCTTATAGTTTAAAGTGAGGTCAGCCTGTTGAATGCAGTCCAAAACAACGCCGAGCCACTGGTTGTACTCGTAGGAAGTTCGGCCGAAAATAATCACGTCATCTAAATAACACCAACAAATCTCCCATTTGAGATCACGGAAGATAGTGTCCATAAATCGGTCGAAGGTTGCTGGGGCATTACATACGCCAAATGGCATGACGTTGAACTCATTGAGTCTGTCAGGCGTAACAAAACTGGTCTTTTCTATTTCAGACGGGTGCATTGGTATCTGCCAGTACCCGTACCGGAGGTCAACCGACGAAAAGTACGTTGTGGAGTGAAGGCACTCAACAGCATCGTCAATGCTATGGTAAGGAACACACGTCTTTTTTGTGACTGCATTCAGGTGGAAGTAGTTGACATAAAATCACCACGATTTGTCTTTCTTTTACACTAGTATAACAGGAGCTGCCCCAGGGACTGCAATACTTCTGAATAACGTCTTTCTGCACCATGTCGTCGTCCTGTTCGGCGATCACTTTTCTTTCTGTGGGAGATACGCGGTAGGGTTTCTGACGTATCGGAGTCGCTTGCCTTGTGTTGATGCGGTGGTACATGCGGAATTCCGACAACATCCGAAAATGGTCCCGTTGAATAAAATCAAATACTGACGTTAGCAGGCGAGCACTTGTGGGAATACGTCCTGCTCGGAAGACCACAACGACTTATCATACGTCGCAAGTGATAAGAATAGTCGGGCAATCGTCGACTGATGTCTGAAGATGCCGCAACTGTTCGTACATCAGTTGTGGCTTGCTCCTAAAATGTTGCCAATTTAAGTCAGGCTGCCAGGGTCACAGACTCCATAGGAGCGTCCACGGTCCACAAGAAAGCGCGCCCATTGATGGCTTGAACAATAGATCGAGAGACCAACACATTCTTCTTAATCGCGTTGTCATGATCTGGCTCGACAAGAGCGCTGCATGATCCCATCCGTAGACGTGAAGAACTCAAGGGAACAAACATGGCTGTCCGACAAAGCAGTAACACTTCTTCAGACAGCGAAAATTAGTCGGCTTGATCGGTCTGCAAATCATCAAGTACGGCGATTGGCAACGTGCTCTTTAGTAAAATCTCTCGAGTCGCACAGTCAAGTGTAGCGCTTCATTCACGTAGGAAATATGTTCCTAAAATGACGTCATGAGTTGCGTGGACCAATAAAGTGAACTCGGCTCTAAAGCTCTGTCATCCGATCGCAACGAAAACCGAACAAACACCAACAGGCCACAACATTCGACCACTAACTCCACGAAAAGTTTTTTTGCGATCCTACGCGAACATAACTTTCTGTCCTAAGCGATCCTTGAAACGAAGACACACAACAGAAATAGCGGTGCCCGCATCGACAAGAGCAGTAGTATTTACACCGCCCTTACACACACTCACCTTGTTCTTCAGTACCACAACAGACGGAGGAATTGACGAGTCTGACCGCCCCGTGACTCCACCTTCATCGGCTGCACCAGCTAGTTTTCCAGCTGTGGCGGGGCAGGCGACCGGCGACGGCGCGGCGCAGTCGTGTCGGCGGCGGTGTAAGGCTGCGCTCGGAGTCAGGGGACTAATCGCGCGATTGGAATGACCACTGTTGCCGCCGAGGATGGACTCCAAATGGCGTGGGCGCGTCTTCGTGCACGCGAGCTGTGTACGCCGAAAAACGTTGAATTGAATTGAATATATCTTTATTTCCAACAGATTGGGGGAGACAGGGAAGAAAAGCTGCAAGTGCAGCTTGAAAAAACACCCTGCCCCCTATGACCACAAGACATGGGCAGGGCGCTCACTGCGGGCGGCGGCGACAAAAGCGCGCGATATGTCCTCGGGAACCGCAGGCGTAGCAGACGGGTAGGTCATGGTTGAAACTAAATGGAGCAGGTACGCGTGGTGCGGGTATGATTCCGCGGGAGCGTGTCGTGGCATCGGGTATTCCGCAGGAACAAGTCATAGTATTGGGCAGTACTCCGTAGTGTCGAGACGGACTGGTGAGGACTGGCGGCGACTGAGATACGTCGGGAAAGGCCGAAAGCTCGTGTTATTTAAGTGTGGTTCTTCAGAAGGCAGTCGGCGCTCGATGCGATGTTCTCGCGACCTGGATGGTGGTTCAGGAATGCACTCGTGAAACGCGCACTGATAACCAGCGTCTTTCCCTGAAGTTGTGCTAGCTCTTCTTGAACCACTCGACGTACGATTGAGGCGATGTCATCGCAGGCAGCGACGTTCCTACTTGCAACTGTGACGTTGTCCAAACGCCCGAACTTCGGTAAGATCCATCGGGTCTTCAGAGCTTCGAATGCGCGACATTGCTGCCTGAATGCGGAAGCAGTGTTCAAGTTTTCTTTCGTAATTAAAAAATTATCGACGTCTTCAGCGATGTCTTTTAACAGATGTCCTACTTTGTCTTCATCCGATATATTCGCGTTTACAATTCCGCATAGCTTCAATATACGTTGTACGCGTACACCTTTTATCAGGCAATTGGGCTCTGTGCGAAAACGTGTGTTCCTCTTTCTTCTTATTGGAATTAGAGCCACCAAAGCAGGCTTTCAATTGCTGGATAAGTTTCCCAAGTGGTCAGCACATGTTCATGACTCTCAAACCAAGGTAGAGTGGTAACGGCGAGAAAAAAATTGGAGGACGCTTAAGCTTCGTCTTCAAGAGAGGAATGCGACAGCGTTATCGCACCCGTTCGCACCGCCTACTCAAACGCGCTACGTCAGCCAAACGTCGCGATCGGCACAGATAGCCGGGCCCCGACGTGCAATGAAGGCGGACGCGATCATGGGGCGAGTGGCGCGCCACGTCTCGGGGCAGCGCCGTACATTGCGAGGAGGGGGTCTTCTGTGTTTGCCGCAAGATGGCTCTGCGTGTGCGCAGAGCGCAGAAGAAATGTAGCGGAAACGTACTTCGCTACTCGTGAAACTGCGACTTCTGTAAGTTACACGGTCATAATTACCGATATACACCGCAGTATAACTTTCTACGGCATGTTTCTAAGGCACCACCGCATTCACTAGAGGCGATTTTTGTCCCGTTTCGAAGGAACGAACTCGTGGCTAAGAAACAAAGAAAAAGAACTCGTGGCTGAGTGGTAGCGTCTCCGTATCATACTCCGGAGACCCTGGTTAGATTCCCACCAGCCGATCATGCAAGATGTTTTTTGTTTATAAAGTGCCTTCTGGGATTTATCGCTCACGGCCAACGCCGCTGACGCCGACACCGGCTTTTCTGCGACACGAGCTCCTTAACGCTGTCGCGTGAAAATGCAACGTTCATAAGATGCGCTGACGTAGTCCACCCGTTATGCCGACTTACTCTTTCGTAGCGACTGAGCCAGTCATTCACGTCTTCATCTGTTTTACCTGAAAATATACGTGGTTCCGGCGTCCATTTGTTAGGATGCCTTGGAATCTGGCTGGCTTGAACGATACCTTCTTCGATGGTGTTCGTTGACCACCCTGCTTGGGCGTCAGCCATGCTTGTTGGCTCTGGTGGTAGTCCAGCCAGGCGTCAGCTTCTTCGAAGTTGTTGTAGGACTGGGCTGTCGTGAGAGTCCAGTACCCAGCACTTCCACCACTTTAACGAATGTAGATGGGCTTATTTACAGTGAAAACAGTAGAGAAGACATGGGACGGTCCGAAACAGCCGATTACTCCAAAAACCTCGAGCCGCTTCTTCTTTATCTTCTACGCTCCTGCGGTGTGGCGTTACAATATATATATATATATATATATATATATATATATTTCTCCCTTCTTCTACTAGTACGTCGCTATTCCCCTTTTTCTGTGTCTGTGTTTGCTTGATAACATAGCACATATCGACGTTTTGTTGTCACGTGGCGATTGGGTTTTACAATTCATTTCGGTCCGTTTTTATGCTTTGTATTTTAGATTATATGTTTGCAATCACCATTGGTCTATACACGGGTCAGCTATCCTTTGAACGATTCGGATGCATTTTGTTCGCCCATTTTATTCGTTTTTCATGTAAACGTATCTTCGTTTGGTTGATGAGCACATGTATATTAACTGTACTGATACCATGTAATGAATGTATTCTGATGAAGGCCGGACCCCGGCCGAAACGTCAATAAACCGCTTCATACGCGCGTCTACGTACTTCACTGTGAATACTTACCCTGACCCAGAACTGCTTTTTTTCTGGTATGTATATATACATATATATATATATATATATATATATATATATATATATATATAGGTCGGGTTCCGAAAGTTCGTCAGCCCCTCCCCCCCCCCCTGGAAAAAATGAAAACTTTCCGCTTATGGGTTGCGCCGTTGCACCTCACAGTGAGACTGCACTTCGGCCCCTCCGCCTTGGACCCATCCGGCTTCGGAAGGCCATCCACGCTTCCCTTGGCGAGAATATTACTCCAGGCACTACTTCGACCTCCAAGCCACCCCGGTATGCTGTCGATGCTTCCTTGGTAGTAGACCCGGCTGCCGTGACTACCAAAACGACCGCACTGTTCGTGGACACCGGTGCTGGTTCCTCGGGCAACTGGACAGGTAATCTGGCGGAGATGAGGCACTGCGACTTCCAGCAGCCCGCTTTCGTAACAAATACCACCGTTTCGCGGCTTTCAAGATGACGCCATCTTTTGGGTTCGCACTATCAGTGCCTTGGGTGGTCGTCGTGCTTGGCGAGAGCAAAAAAAAAAAAGATGGCTGGTTGCAGCACAACGACTTTGTGGCGCCACCAAAGCATGGGACAACTACGCAGGCATTAAGCAGGAGGTCCTTGCTTGAATGAAGTGTAGCTGTAATAGCTGCTTTCGGCCCACTTCCTTATGACTACGTGGCCCCTACATCCCCGAGCACGAGCTGCGGCTCGTAGTCTGCGAATATCGCGGCCGAGAACCAATGGTTCAGCAATTAAGAGTGGGAGCAAGTGGAGTCCTCAGCCGCCACCGCATCAGTCGCAGGCCTCCGGTTCGAGCTCCACGTCGACGTCCTCCGCCATGCATAGCGAACCTGTCAGCGAGGCCTCCAAGACACCGGATGAAGCTACATCAGAAGTGGCGTCGGGCAGCAGAGGCATGCGACCAAAACGTGGGCGATGTGCAGTACAGCGACACTTTGGACACTGGCCCAGCCGTCGTGGCTCTGCGGCTGCTGAGGACCAAAGAGCAGCGCAACAAGAGCCCAACTCCGGCAAACACGGCCCCTGCCACTGATGGGGCAGGTGGGGGGGGGGGGTCGCCTTACTTGGATGAGATCGCCCGAGCCAGCGGCACATTTACGAGGCGGCGTTCGACTTGCGTTTTAAGTAGCGAGATCCGGACCAGGGTTTGTACCGAATGACCCAGAGCCCTGTACTCCTCCTCCCTGGGCTGCCGCGGGCAGGCCCCCTCTACCCGGTGGCATTGTCGTCCTCTTCTTCTGAAGTGTCAGTTACACTAGCTCGCAACGGAGGCATCACAAGACAGCCTTCACTGCAGTATGCCCGTTGCTCGAAGCCACCACCGCACGAGGGGAGCAGTTGCAGCACTTCGGTATCTTCTAGTGTTCAGCAGCAACCTGCACCGACACCTCGTGGTCCCAGCAGCAGTGGTAGTGGCAGTCCTTGAGTGCCGATTCCTGCTACCAGAATGCAGAGTTTGGCGTTCAAGCAAGCGTCAGTGGCCAACAAGGCCATTTACCAGAACCATTCATTACCACGGCCCCATACTTTCGAAAACCCCCCTGCTGCACCTCTCGGCGCTGTCCGTTAAGCGCAACATCTACACAAGTGCCAAGGTGCTCCCTTTAGAGTCACTGCGGCGCCCAATGCATTGCGGCGACCGCGACGAAGGGTAGCCGATGGCCCTGATACCCGTGCTGCTCAGTAGGTTGCGGTATGCATCCTCAGACAATGTGTCGCCATCTTATTTTTTCCGACAACAGACCCCGCAGGCCTGACGAGAAGGGAGGCCGGATGATCCGCTGCACAGCCAGTTGCTGCTAATTCCAATCATGTGGCAAGCACGACAGCGCTGCTTCAGAATGGCTCCGACTGTGCCCTCCAGTCATTCAGAGCATCACCATCGGTGGACAGCCTGTCAAACTCTTTCTGTAATAGTCCTCGAAAACCTGAGAAGCGGCGAACAATGGTAACAGTCTCACCATACACAGTAATCAGCGGAGTACATTTTAAGAGAATCTCCTTAACTTCGGCTTAAATAGACAATGCTGAGCGGCGGAACAATCGCCGGCGAGACCTGCGACTAGCGCGCACCAGCCAGTGCCACCCGCCAGAGAAGCTGGCTGCGCGCTGGATGGCTCACCAATGACGACTTATTTCCGTGTATAAGTTGCCTGCATGCTAAGTTGTGTGGTTGTAGGCCGCGCCAAAACATGCAGTGCGGCCGAGTGTGAAGACGAAGTGCACTTGACCGAGGAGGCTCGTAAGCGAGCGCGTAGGGAAGACGACGAGGCGCAGAATAGAACTGTGAATAGTGAACGGATGTTGACTCTGTTGTCTCCTTCCAGCAATATGGTTTCTTGAAAGCCTACGTAAGAAGGAAGGAGTGGTTAAGCGGTATTAAACAGTATATGTCAAAATGTGCAATAGAGTTTACACCTAGCTGGAAGTAAATATAAGTGTGCATTTCACCGGGGATTAAGCAATACAGCTATGGCGGCGACAACGACAATGTAACCAGGGAAAGAAGCATGCCTTTAGTGCTATGCCGCCATACATACTTGTGGGAAAACTTTTTACCGACTATAGCAGTATCTTTAATTGCAGGGCAATTTGTGGATGGTTAAACAAAGCGGTTACCGAACAGCATCAGCTCATGCGTTCGAAGTTTTCTGCGACCTTCCTACATATGCCTTGTTTTAGCGTTTCCGTGGTTAAATTGTACTTATTTTATGTATTGCTTAACACACAACGTCGTTATACGCGCATGGCGGCCTAGTCCTATAGGAGCCCTTACTTTCTCGGTTCCACTGTCATCATTGAGATAATTCTCTTATCGATTATTTACATGCTCCCCGGGTGAATTCGCGTTATTATTTTGTTACAAATCTAAACAAATTATTTTATCAAGGAAACATAGCCTTCCGCAGTGGTCATATCAGATAGTATTTCTTATTCAGTTAAGTTCACCAAAGGATGTCTTATAACCCTAAAATTCACAAACACTCACAAGAGCCGATCGTCTTACTTAAGGTCTCGATAAATACGAACTAACGCACTTCTTTTTCACCACGAGTTTGTGCTGCTGGTGACTGCCTGTGCTGGTCGTGAGCTCGCGATACGTAGGATGCCGCTTATTAACTTGACGTACACGCGAGGCCATGCTTACCAACCTAGAAACATTCAGTTACTGGGTTCCATAAACATTTCCTTACCGGCCGCAAGCAATTCTTTGCGAAGGATGCCTGTAACTTCAAACATGTCATACCTGGTGTGCCTCAGTGGCAAATAGCTGCGCCAACGTTGTTTCCGATAGTTTAATTGGTACTACTTTTAAATTTGCCTGTTTGGTAGAGGCTTCTCCATCTGTCCTGTTGGAGGCCGCTATCTCATATACTGTGGGACAACCGGGTAGAAAAGACTTGCTGAACGTAAGGCAGTGGCCTTTTGCCCGGCAGAAGGGTATTAAACAAGATACGCAGAACTAGTTTGGTTAACTACACGAAATTACTTCGTGCAGTAGACTTATCAAAGAGTTATTGATATAAGTTAGCCAGAAGAGTTATTAAAGTAGTAGGAACCATGTGAGGGTGACCACAAGAAAGAAAGCAAGGTAGAATGTCAGGTGGAGATGAACTGGGTCTGAAATGTCATTTGAACCGCAGGCGTCGCACAGTGCTCATACTAGGAACCGCCAACGAGTCAATAACTGATCTACCCGACTGCAGCAATGGATTCTAACTGGACAATATGGCCTTGAGGTCTGCTACGTCAGGGTCATATTTGAGACGTTCGCTGTACAGCAGTCACTGAGAAGAATCAAGGGAACCAAGCAGCGAAATTTTCAGTTATCAACGATGATACGAAATCAGCAGACATTGCGCTAAGGAAAGCATATCGGGAAACGATGTTCCACCTGTGACGATGTGGCCCCCAGTGGCACTGGCTAACACTCCCAGGACTTGGTTTAGTGCCCATGCACAAGAAAGAGACAGAGAGTGAGAGGAGAAGGCCAAATAAAGCGCAGGGAGGTTAACCAGGACAGCGCCCGGTTGGCTCCTCTGCTTTGAGGAAAGCGGAAGGTGGAGGAAGATATTCAGAGAAGAACAGACATACCACCGTTGAACCTGCTGGCGTAGTGAAACTCATCTGCTCCGTACCACAGTCAGTCGCCCAGTCCGATAGCCTTCAGAAATCGCAGCAGCGCTTTCGTGTCTTTTTGCAGACTTTGCAGCCCAAACCCGGGAAAGATTAGATGGGAAGACAAGCGCCATTGTAGCGCAACTGACAGATCATCGCAAGCGCCGTGCGGATGGTTGTGGGTTCGGCTTTCAGCCGCGCAAAGGTGTCTGCTCTTTCGAATATTCTATTTAGGTTCCATTCATCGCCGTCAAGTTAGTCACCTTCTGCAGCTATTGTGTAAATAAAGGGGTGCCAAAGCAGAGCAATAAATGAGTTGAGACTAATAAAGCATTGTTTCAGAACCCTGCAGGCAGTCATTTCAAAATAATAGTTTGATTATTAGATGAGAAAATGAAGGTCTAAATATCAGTATTTGAATTTCGTGCTGAAACCCCGACGCCGGTACGTCAATGTGACGTCAGGGATTCCAAAGTATGTTTTCGCATTTGAGGCTGAGTAAAGGTTCCCGAAACTTGCCATGTTTAATATTTGGTTCCTTTAGAACACAATGTAGTCAATCTGTACCGCTATATAATTAAGGAGGCCCTAGAACATGCCATCGAAATCCATGACGTCACAGCTACCAGGTGTGGTATCCACAAGGAGGCGCCGCCACCCTTCTTTCGTTCTTGCGTTTTTCTGGCTTACCAAGCGTCTTATCGTGGTAGGAGTGATGTTCTTGGTTTCATAGAAAGGTAATTTACTGATGCAGAAGAAATTATTTTTATAATTAGTGTCCCTTTAAAGTGCCTGTACGTCAAAACGGCATGTGATTCGAATAGAGCGAAGGAAAACAGGAGAACAGGAGCTGGCACCCACTCCGCGCTTTCATTCAGAACTTTTGTTTCGAAACACACACACATGGATAAATGTAGAGGTGAAAGCAATATAAGGAAGGACCAAAGTGTTAATCATACCGCCATTTTGACTCACATAGATCAGATATGTTCTCGAAAGTACTGGTGACGTCATGCTTTCATGCTTGTTGCGCTCAAGCAACGTATTTCACTTGATTATAACATATCTATGATCTAAGTCTAATCTAAGTCTACGCATAACCCTTGTGCAATTAAAATCCGCAAGGAAAAATAAACCCTTGGCGCACAAATGCGGCCGGTATTTGGGTACAGCCCACACGGGCAGCTAGAGACTCAAACTATGAGGCGCCACAGTGTATTGTAGTCGTTCTGCGCGCTGTGTGCAGATCTAGTCATATTACACGATTGCAGCGCTCTAGTGTGAAATACGTAGCATACCACCAACAGAGTCACTAGATAAGCGTGAACGAAGAACTGTTTATGTGCGCTGATATCAGCAAGTCAAAACATGGCACGTGTAAAAAACAACTACAAGGCCACAAACACAAGAAAAAAAAAACAGGAAAAGATGCATTGGGCGGCTCTACCGACGCACGTTTATCGATGCTTCCTATCGTCTTTTCCGCAGAATAAACGTCACCTTATCCTCAGCGAGTAGAATCGATGGCGCACCCACCGTGGTTGCTTAGTGGCGATGGTGTTGGGCTGCTTAAGCACGAGGTCGCGGGATCGAATCCCGGCCGCGGCGGCCGCATTTCGATGGAAGCGAAATGCGAAAACACCCGCGTACTTAGATTTAGGTGCACGATAAGGACCCCCGGGTGGTCAAAATTTTCGGAGTCCTAAAATTTCCGGAGTAGGAAATTTCCGGAGTACGTTAAAAAACTCCAGGTGGTGCAAATATGCGGAGCCCCCTACTATGGCGTGCCTCATAATCAGAAAGTGGTTTTGGCAGGTAAAACCCCATAATTTTAATGAAAAAAAACTGATGGCGCACTGACGCGTATCTCAGCACCGATCTGACGCGTCGTGGAGGCTGCGATAGAGTTCCACTTCTCCCGTATCTTTCGACCGTGAGACGATGATCGCGCACTGAAAATTTGGCTGACACTAACACCCGTGGCAATGCGTATTGTAGCAATACAGAGCCCAAGTGAGTTCGGCTGACATACGTGTTATGAATGTGTGCATACTGGGCCCGGCTAGTGTGAACGCGCCAGCGGGTGGCCGCGTCTCGCGGAGTTCAGCGTTCACGCCCCGAAGTTGGGTGACAAGTGCGCAAGCAACGCCGCGCATCGCTTTTCACGGCGACGAGTGCTACATTCTCGACAGCGCAAGATTATCCCGATTTCCGATCCGGATTACGTGATATGATTTGATATTTTGTTTTCGCTGTTCTGCCTTGTTTTCCGGCATTTGATTTTTGATTTTTATGCTCGCAGTTGTATGTCCATACACGCATCAAGAAAGTAGAGTTGTAATTCAGGGCATGTGTGCGTCACTTACGTTCATCGATTTCTTCCGCGCACGCTATATCATTCCTTGCCTCGAAACAACTTGCCAGAGCCTCCAAGTCTAGATATGTAAAAGCTGTTTCATATGCCATTTCCGCTATCGTGCAGCGTATTGTCCAAATACTTGATGCTGTCGACGGTCGTGGTGCTAATATACGCTTAAAATGGGCCCACCAGAACGCTTCCTTACGCGGCTCCGGGATTCATCGGCAACCGCGTTTACCATACACATGTGCGTATTTTGGCCAAGATCACAGCGTTGTCAACGGGCGAGCCAAACTACGGATGTGCCAACAGCGAGGGGAATTGGGCCAAATATACGTGCCCGAGAAGACGCGCCTCTCTTTGTCTGGGGGAGTGTGCGTGTAGGCTCGCCTACCAGCCTCCGAGTTTCCCTTTCGTCCGCCCAGATAGGCGCAATTCGTCGCGCCACAGCACTGAAGGAAATCGCCTTTGCAGAGGTCCAGACGTTCGCGTGCCATTTACGGACAGTTCGCTTCATTTTTTTTTCAGTTACACGGTGACAGCCCCACGTAATAATTAAAGATTGATTAGTTCGAGTTAAGTTAGCTATTGTGATCCCGATCACATTGTCACAAGCACAGCGATCACTTGCATATATAGAAGGAAACGACTCTTCTAGAACACACACGCAGGCACGCACATAAGCATACATCTAAAACGGGTAAACTAGGGGAAAGCGGGAGATGGAAATTCAAGAAGGCGCCTTGAAGAAGACAAGTCCACTTATCGAAACGTTGGCTCCTGCTTTCACCTTGTTCTCGTCTTGCTCATAGAAAACGGGTGTACTTTTTTATGGCGAACACTTAAAAAAAAGCGCACATACTTACACTTGAAGCGTAGTTATACTACACAGATGCGGAGAGGCGGACATACACAGATGCCTGCAGAGGCGGACATCACTTGCAAGCAAGCAAAAAGAAGAAAAAAGACACTCCATTTCATTCACAAATAAAGCAAAATAATTGACTTCCTAAATAATACATACGGTGCACGTGTGAAATTCAGCGTTGACGGGGGTCGTTTTAGAAGTCTAGTTCCGTGTTTCTACATTTCAAGCTCACATAGACCGAGATAACTGCAGCGTCAATTTTTTCGCTCAGTTTGTTCGATTACAGGTGCGGCACCGCAAAGAGCGGTTTTCTGTCTAACCACTTGAGTGACGAGACAGTGTGGTGTGCACTACAATGAAGGGCCTGCCGTTGCACTTCCTTTTTCCTACGAGCTGATTCAGATTGGCGCTCTGCGTAAATCTCAGTTGGACGAACAGTCACGTTAGTCCCAGAGGCCAGACAGGCCGCTTTATCACGCGGTGCAGTGAAGATTTATTTTTTACGCCGCCGTACTACGTCACACAGGAAGTTGCACCGCGAGCCACGCTTCGCGGTGCCGCGAACAAATAATTTGGCGCCAGTTACTTCGGTCGACATGGCCATATAGAATTTTACATGCATAGCCACATGGTATTGTAAAAACGCGGAGCGAGGCAATTAATATGATCAAATTTAACATCCCATTCTTAAATATGTGCCGCAACGTTCGCAACTACAAAATCAGTTTATGTGTTTAGTTTAATAGTTCAAACAATTCATTTGTTATTTCAAATGATTGTCTCGTGATCAGGTAAATAATTTGAAGTGACCCAATTCAAGTAAATTTTGTAGGCTTTTAAAGAAATTTTCGAAGTAAGAGTACGCAAAAGAATATGTCTGTGTGTGTATAGCAGTATAAAAAGACAAACATCCTAAATGCAGTTTGAACTTTTATCGTGTGTTTGGTCTCCCTTTGTAAACATCATTTAAAGGTGCGTTTTATACGCGTGTTCTTTCGCACTGCTGCATATAGCATCAAATTCTTCGAGTTTCATCCGTGGATGGATGAACGAACGAACGTCTGTCTACGAACTGTCTTTGAGCACCACTGACGCACGATTTAGTACTAGCCTCAAACTTGCAAAGCGCAACAAAGAATGGAGAAACAGCCGAGCCGGCCAAAAGAAGGATCAGAGCGCTGTGCTACTACTAACTACTAGCCTAATAAACGATAGTCGCTTTGGAGCTTCTTCTCCTATCTATCTATCTATCTATCTATCTATCTATCTATCTATCTATCTATCTATCTATCTATCTATCTATCTATCTATCTATCTATCTATCTATCTATCTATCTATCTATCTATCTATCTATCTATCTATCTATCTATCTATCTATCTATCTATCTATCTATCTATCTATCTATCTATCTATCTATCTATCTATCTATCTATCCATCCATCCATCCATCCATCTATCTATCTATCTATCTATCTATCTATCTATCTATCTATCTATCTATCTATCTATCTATCTATCTATCTATCTATCTATCTATCTATCTGTCTGTCTGTCTGTCTGTCTGTCTGTCTGTCTGTCTGTCTGTCTGTCTGTCTGTCTGTCTGTCTGTCTGTCTGTCTGTCTGTCTGCCTGTCTGTCTGTCTGTCTATCTATCTATCTATCTATCTATCTATCTATCTATCTATCTATCTATCTATCTATCTATCTATCTATCTATCTATCTATCTATCTATCTATCTATCTATCTATCTATCTATCTATCTATCTATCTATCTATCTATCTATCTATTGTGGGGTTCTCACCCGTGCTCTTGGGACAAAGTAGTGCAAGCAATCACAAGGGCATTTACTGCACCTTTCATAGATCAATGCCTGCTAGCCGAGTTGCTATCCAAAAAACATGCCGATCTGCGCGCGACAAATCTAGAAGTCCGACTCACCGCGACCGAATAACGAGCGAATATGTTTGCCCCATGCTGGATCCTATACCCCCCCGACGTCATCTGCCTTCAGGAGGTCGGGAACCAGCCGATCAGGCTACGGGGTTACTACGTAATTAAACACGCGGGATCACCGAAGGTCGCGGTTTTAGTTCACAAAACGGTGACGGCCGTGGGACAACATTATCAACATCATGACATTAATCACGTGCTAGTGGAAGTCCTCCCGCAAAAGAGGGGTAGACGTAGCACTTTCATCCTGAATTTGTACAGTCCGCCGAGGGCTCAGAAAGACGACTTCCGCATCATTATTTATGACAGCATGAGAGCCGCTGGCTGCAACCAGCTGGTAGTTGTGGGAGACATGAACGCTTGACACACGACTTGGGGCTACCAACAAGACACGCAAAAGGGAAGGTCGCTCTTCGATGCGGTTGACCAAATGGGCCTCGAATTGATAACCAACCTCCTCCAACTAACCCGAGTAGGCAACAGTATAAGTCGAGACACGTTTCCGGACCTGTCATTTGTCAAAAACGTAAGGGAATACTCATGGGCGCACCTGGGCGAAACATTGGGCAGCGATCACTATATCCTCAGCATCTCGGTATCCACGCCGAAACTCAAGAGAACAATTGGCGAAATCAGGCTTACGGACTGGGAGGCATTCAGGCAGTACCCCCCGCCCGAAAATGGTATAACGGACATAGCGGAATGGATGCAGCACCTCCGGGACGCCCGTATCCAAACCACTAAAACCATCCAGCGCACGGTCGAGACGCCCGAAGTCGACCGCCGGCTCTTACACCTGTGGGAAGCCCGTAAGGGCCTCCTCAAACGGTGGAAGCGACAGCGGTTAAACCGGAAACTACGTCTACGAATCGAGAATATAACAGACGATGCCAGAAATTACGCAAACGAGTTGACGCAGCGAAATTGGGTACAGTTTTGCACCTCGCTTAAGGGTACCCTGAGTACGGCGCAGACGTGGGCCATCCTACGCTGCCTGATCGAGCCCGACAAGGCGAAATCGACAACCAGTCGGACGCTTCTAGAAATCGCCCACAAGTTTCCCGGAAACGACCAGGATCTGATTGACGCTCTAACAACCAGATACCTGGGTAGCGACCCCATACAACCCTGCCTCCTAAAATATGAAGGAGAACCAAGACCAGAACTGGACGCTCCCATCACGGAGGAAGAGGTGTATGCCGCGGCACGAGCCTCACAGCGCAACAATGTTCCCGGAATTGACAAAATCGCCAATGCCATGATTAGAAACCTGAGCCCGATGCACATCCAGGACTTGACCGAATACCTAAACGAGGAACTCTGGAGCAAGGGCCACGTACCGAACGAGTGGAAACACGCGGAAATCGTGACCATACCCAAACCCGGCAAGAAGCCCGCGATCGACGCCCTGCGTCCTATCTCGCTGACTTCGTGCCTCGGCAAGCTGTACGAGAGGGTCATCGAAACCCACCTCCAACATTACATAGAGGACGGTGACCTCTTCCCGCACACCATGCTTGGCTTCAGACCGGGACTTTCTGCTGAAGATGCGTTCCTAATCCTTAGGGAAGAAGTTCTCTAGGGCATCCCAAAGGGAGGAGAACACCTCCTGCTCGCACTCGACCTAAAAGGGGCCTTCGATAACATCTCCCACGAGGCCATTCTCAAGGGGCTGAACGACATCAGCTGCGGGGAGCGCACCTTTAATTACGTTAAATCATTCCTGATGGGCCGGACGGCAACCATCGGAATAGGCAAGACTCGATCGGATACGATCGACGTGCCGAACAAAGGAACACCGCAAGGGGCGATAATCTCCCCGATTCTATTCAATGTCGCGATGCTAGCGCTGACCAAAGAGCTGCGGAAGATCCCCGACCTAGGTTACGCCCTGTACGCAGACGACATAACGCTCTGGTCCACCAAGGGCTCCCTAGCGCGAAAAGAGGCGACCCTTCAAGAGGCCGCGACGGCCGTGGAGAGATTTGCGGCAGCGAGCGGGATGCGTTGTGCGCCCGAAAAGTCCGAAGTGATCCGGGTGCACGGAGGAGGAATCTACAAGTCCCCCGGCCCTATCGACCTCTATCTTGAGGGCCAGAAGATAACGGAAGGCAATAAGACTAGGATTCTGGGTTTTTGGATCCAGAGCAACCTGAAAGCCTCCCACACCATCCAAACCCTAAGGTCTGCTACCAACCAGATCTCGCGGATTATAAAACGAGTTACAAGAAGCCGCAAGGACATGCGAGAAGAGGACACGCTTCGCCTCGTCCAGGCTCTGGTGATCAGCAGAATAACGTATAGCATGCCGTATCACTATCACTCGCTAAGCAAATGCGACCAAGAACAAGTCGATGCTATCATCAGAGGCGCGTACAAAACGGCCCTGGGTCTCCCTGTCACCACCTCAAACGAGAAGTTAGCGGCCCTCGGGATCCACAACACCTTCGCTGAGCTGTCGGACGCGGTTATGGCTTCGCAAAAGGCCAGACTACAGAACACGTCGGCGGGCAGAGCCATCCTCCACCGGACCGGAACGGCAACGGAGCTCCGTGCCCTCGATGGGCAACGATCACTCCCGCCTGAGGTCAGAGGCAAGATCAAGGCGAACCCGATACCGAAGCACATGAGTCATGCACTCCATGAAGGGCGACGCAAAGCTCGCGTCGAGAGACAGCGCCGACAATTCAAGGGTGACCCGTACGTAACGTACGTGGACGTGGCGGCATACCCTGTAGGGGGCCTCTTCGCGGTAGCCGCCGTGAACGGGAGAGACAGCTCCTTGACCCTCGCGGCCTCCGTAAGGGCAGAGACCCCAGCTGCGGCTGAGACCATAGCCGCGGCGCTGGTTATAAAGCAAGAAGACAGGATAGGCAGGGAAGTCCATGTCGTTACCGACTCGCAACAGGCCTGCCGTAACATTACGAACGGACGAACACCGCTGCTCGCGGCTCAGATTCTAGGCCCGAGGCTGCAAGAATACCATCAAATCACGTGGACGCCGGGTCACGCGGGTCTGGAGGGGAACGAAAGGGCGAACGCCCTAGCTCTAGCGCTAATCAACCGAGCGGGGCAAGACCAATCGTCTCATCAATCCCCACCCTTTACCTTCATGCCCCTGCCATCCAATTACTGTGACCGACTCGAGATCCAGCGACTCAACCGCAGGATTTATCCTCCGCCTCACAAAAAGCTCAGCACTGAAGATGCCGTAGCTCTCCGACTTATACAGACCAACACATTTCCAAACCTACACAGATACAGTAAAATGTTCCCACATACATATCATGGCATCTGCCCCTGGTGCGGCGACACACGCCCTACACTCTTTCACATCTCGTGGGGGTGCGAGGGCAAACCTCAACACTTAAAGACTCCTAGCACGTCATTTGAGCGGTGGGAGGTACAGCTGACCGGCGATACCCTGGCGGGACAAGAAGCTCTCGTCCAGCAAGTACGTCGAGCCACCATGGCCAGTGGAGTCCTGGAATGAGGACACCACCCACTCGACCTCAAGAGCAACCACCTTGATGGTCCGAATAAATGTTTTTTTTTCTCTCTCTCTCTATCCAAAAAACATGCCGATCGGCGCGCGACAAATCTAGAAGTCCGACTCACCGCGACCGAATAACGAGCGAATATGTTTGCCCCATGCTGGATCCCAACGCCTGGTCGTTCGCGCATATACGGTCACGCGAACGCTGGCGCGTTCAAAGAAGGCCACGCGAGACGGTCTCGTAGTTCGGTCGGCGCACGCGCGGAATGTCCGCGCAGCTTTCCGGACCCGAACCAAAGAGGAAGCGCCTTCACCTTTCCGCCCCCAAGTAACCCCGCCGTGAGGCGGCGTTAGCAGCGCAACACTCGCGCCATCTCTCGTACTGCGCTTCAACCACAGCGACCGCCGCGTGCCCCAGGCCACGCGGCGAAGCCGAATTGCAGGAGACGGGAGCCATGCGGGAAAACAACATATGAGGGGACCCGTGAAAGTCGCGCATCCCCACATCCCCGCAACCTTAAATCACTACACATTCCGGCGAAACATGTCACACGGTGTAACATCAACGCGTGCTTCGCGAACAAGGTAGTACACGCAACAGTGGCCGCTCTGAGGAAATGTCCACACGCTGTCCATAGCATGCGAGCCTACATAGTCCTTGGGTACACCGCTGGCGTGCGCCGGTGTCAGCAGCAGCTTTGCAGACTCGACCGCACGATTCCAGGCCAAGGCTCCGGAAACGGCGACGCAGTAATCGGTACGGGCAAGAGTCGCCCGCGCCTACGCGCCCTGCTGGCGAGAGCCGCGGTGGCTATCGGTGATCACCAGCTCTTTTCTCCGCCGCCGAGGGTTGCGAGCTGGATACAGGCGGCCGCCGAAGTCGCTGCGCCGAACTGGCCACAGCATCACCGCTTCCCGGTGGCTCGATCGTAGTCCGGGGCCGCAGCGCAGACGATGTGCAGGTAACAGCAAACCAGGGGTGACTCCGCTCACGCTGCGTACACTCAACGCACTCGACCAACAATAACGTAGCGAAAGTGAGAGAAATTCAGCATGCATATCGCCCACGTGGTACGATGTTCAACTCGGCTAGCAAAAGATCGGGCAGCTACTCAGATGCTAAGTTCACGTGAACGAAGCTCGCTTCCTTGACTAGAACGAGTAAATTCATTTCACGCGAGGCTATAACTAGAATGGGGGAAGCGAATTGCAACACCTCACGCCATGGTCCACCAGGTTCTGTCGCTCCACGTGTGACAGGCAGCATCGTAAAGCCTTAGGCCTAAAGCATCGCTACCCTGACAACAACCGGCATCGAAAAAAAGAACACCCAAAATGGGTGCAAAACAGGCAGCCGCGAGGAGACGTCAGCTCTATTAGGTGGTCCTACCCCGCTTGGTGCACACAGCATCCGAGTTGACGGCGCCCACCGTCCCAGATGGTGTCGGAGCGCCCGGTGCCAGGACACAAGACCAGTCAGCCCGTAGTGGCACCCGTGTCCACCCGGCTCCCAGGGCCGCAACTTCATCAGAGTCAAAAAGACAGAAGAAGCTATATGAAATTGGGACCACCCACGAGGCTTCCGTACTCACTCGCTTCAGGCTTGCCAATGCTCCGCGGGCGCTAAGCCTCGTTCTCCCAGGATGTAGACCACGTGGCTCTCGTACCGAGAAATGTCATTAAAAAACACTTGCGAAAAGGCTTAGCATGTTGACAAGTTCAAACACACTACAGCCACCGTAGCCTCACTCACGAAAGCACGCCGCCAACACTAGCGTTCAACATCCACGCTAGCCCTACACTTCGGTTCAAACGTCTCGAACGAAGCAAAACTGTTAAAACTATCGTCCGATGCCCCAAGAGGTCCACGTTGGGCAGCGAGGTGTGGGATTCTCATCCGTGCTCTTGGGACAAATGAACGACAACGCAGTAGTGCAAACAATCACAAGAGCATTTATTGCACCTTTCATAGATCAATGCCTGCTAGCCTAGTTGCTATCCCCCAAACATGCCGATGGGCGCGCGACAAATCTAAGAAGTCCTACTCACCGCGACCGGATAACGAGCGAATGTCTTCGCCCTATGCTGGATCCCAACGCCTGGTAGTTCGCGCGTATACGGTCACGCGAACGCTGGCGCGTTCGAAGGAGGCCACGCGAGACGGTCTCCTAGAAGCATGGAATGTCCGCGAAGCTCGGAATGTCCGCGCAGCTTGCCGAACCCGAACTAAAGAGGAAGCGCCTTCACCTTTCCGCGCCCAAGTAACCCCGCCGTGAGGCGGCGTTAGCAGCGCAACACTCGCGTCATCTCTCGTACTGCGCTTCAACCACACCGACCACCGCAGGCACCAGGCCCCGCGGTGAAGTCGGATCAGAGGAGACGGGAGCTATGCGAGAAAACAACGTATCAGGGGACGCGTGACAGTCGCGCATCCCCACACTATCTATCTATCTATCTATCTATCTATCTATCTATCTATCTATCTATCTATCTATCTATCTATCTATCTATCTATCTATCTATCTATCTATCTATCTATCTATCTATCTATCTATCTATCTATCTATCTATCTATCTATCTATCTATCTATCTATCTATCTATCTATCTATCTATCTATCTATCTATCTATCTATCTATCTATCTATCTATCTATCTATCTATCTATCTATCTATCTATCTATCTATCTATCCGTCGGTCGGTCGGTCTATCTATCTATCTATCTATCTATCTATCTATCTATCTATCTATCTATCTATCTATCTATCTATCTATCTATCTATCTATCTATCTATCTATCTATCTATCTATCTATCTATCTATCTATCTATCTATCTATCTATCTATCTAATCTGTGAAGTTGTGTAGACGGTCGGAGCGGACATTGTCCGCCACATCGTTTCTCAATCGTGCCACTTGTGCACGAGATTTGTACTTTGATTTCATTGAACCATCGCAAAAGCCGAAGTCACAGCGCAGAAAGCATAATCAAGGTGGAATGCTGAATCTTAATTGAACTTTATCAAAAAATAAACAACAGAAATAGTAAACGTCTAATATCGACCACTTCACACAGAGTAAACTGGTGTTTTTGCGGTGCTTTTCAATTTAAACGCTTTCTAGAGAAACTCAAGTTAAAGATCAGCGCTCCATCGCGTTAGTTGCTTCCTTTGCCTTCGCCTTTCGCGCCATTTTAATCTTGCCATCGCATCAAGTGGCCCAGCTGACTTTAATTTTGAGTTTTTGGCCACCAATTTGGAATTTCGGTGAACGTTTCTGCTTTCTCCATACCCAGGAGACTCTTTGGGAATTCCAGAAGCGCAATCGGTAAACGCAGCGTCACTCATGTTTTCTGGCAACTGCTTCTTAGAGGCGCACCGAGTGCCCCGTAGGTAAGAACCAAAATTTGCAATTGGCGGAAGTGCCACCCTCAGCCTCTGTGGGATAGGTAACGGCCGGCGACCAACTCCGCCGCGAAGACTAGAACGCTGAGGAGGCAGAAAGCAGCGTACACGTAGAACACGGATGCCAAGTCTCGCAGCTTGAGCTTCTCTTCTTCACGGGCGGCAGTGCATCGGTCGAGCGAAGGAATGGCCATGTTGTACTTGTGGAAGACGATGCCGCTCTCCATCAGCCTTGTGTTTCTGCGACAAAAGAGGGATGACAAGTGACAGCGCTCGGGACGCTTTGATGCCGTGACCTTTATTTGGGTATTTGTAGACACAAAGAGAGCCGGCTTTAGCCGCAATTGATGTTTACAGTGCGCTGCATGTGACTCTGTGCAAGTCTGCGGCGATAGTAGCCGGCTGCAATCGCGTGTTTGTGCTCCCTCTCTATCTCTTTCTCTCTCCATTTTCTCTTCTTTCTACTTCCCTTATCTCCCAGTGAAAGGTAAAACTGGATTTTCTGCTCTGGTTTACCTTCCTACCTTTCTCCTTTCTTTTATTTACCTCTCTGTCTATGTAGGCAAGAATCCTCTTCGACCTTTCGAGCAGTAGGTACGACTGCTCGAGCAATACGGGCTTCGAATGGCGAACCGGATGCCGAATATGTGTCTGTTTCTAAAAGAAACACAGAAAAAAAAGTGGCATCGAAATTTCGTTTATTTGCTTCAATTCACAAAAGGCTGTTTGAAGTCTGCTCAGCTCCGGTAGCTTGCAAATTTCCAATGAGTGAAAGGCCACCAAACTGGCTAGTTGGCAATACCCGCCATAGGATGCACTTCTGTTCGATCCAAGTTATTCCAGCTTATCGCACTCGCCAGCTTTGTAAACTTCTTCGAATTTCACCCGTTTTTCGCGTCAGCACAGCACCGTTTCCAAAACTCGTCTTCATGCCAAACTAAATTTCTCTCAAAAATCAATTGAGATAGAAATATGGGGCTTAACTTCCCAAAGCAGCACGCAGACAACGACAGATGGCGTAGCGGGAGGTTCCAGATTAATTTCCGCCATCCGGAGTTGCTTCAACGTGAGCCTCTCTAATGTGGCCACCTAGGAATGCGGTCGCCGAAGTCAGGAGCATGACCAGCGAGGTTGTGTTCAGGAGCACAATGCCAAAGCTACTGAAGCACACAGGCTGGTCTCGTTCTTTTTCACTCTCGCCTCCGTGCGTCCGCGCTATCCACAGTCAAGCAATACAAACAACATAAACACCTCGGCGTATAAATAGACCAGCACAATGCGTTGGCGGGCTAGTTGGTGCGAATCCATGAATACTTTGTTTAGCGCAAAACGACAAACACAAGAAAGACGACAGGACAAGGTGCCTTGTCCTGTCGTCTTTCTTGTGTTTGTCGCTTTGCGCTAAACAAAGTATTCGTGTATACATAGATGATGGAGAGACTTACTCAATCACCCTCCAAGATAACCCCAAAGTAAAGGGGAAGCGGAATGCAGCAATAACGAAATATAGGTCACCTTGGGTAGCAATTAAGAGACGTAGATGGGCTACTGGCTTGACGAAACATGGTTAAATCGGCACATGTAAGGGCGGGATAAAGAAATAACGCACGGAGGATAATCGCAGATCTTCAACTGAACTTTAGTGTGGAAAGAGATGCACGGGCAGCGGTCGCTGCGCGGAAACATCATCAGCGAAATCACAGCACAAGATCATCCATCTCATACATCACTACGGAGTGGCCTGATCGGCCCAAGGTTAAAAGTACACTTTGTAAAAACGCCATGACAACATCTTTCGCTCCTCATGCCTGCGAACTTCGGAGCTTTATGGGCAGGTGTACGTCTTCTTTTTTTTTGTTACAGATTAAGGGACGCAGGGCTAATGCAATCTTCTCATTCATTTTTTGTGCATAATGCCTCAAACAATTGTCACTCTTTCTGAGCCTTAAAGCTTCCAAGTATACATTTGTCAATGAACGCTGGAGTGCACAGACACCTTTTGCTAATGTTAGCCAAGTGAGCCCCCGCAGCGAAGGCCTGCTCAGATGCTGGGTGCTCCCTCAAACGGTCATTAACGTATACATATCTGCCGATTTGGCCAACGTAACACTTGCCACAGGGGGTGGGGGGGCGTACAATACGTACAATACATTAGGTACAATACGTTTGTATATTCGGTTGATGTTGATTCGATCGATCAATGAAATTTGAAGTTTGTGGTCCCTCCTGCAGTATCATATGTCCCTTCCGTGTATTCGTGGTTTTAACAGTATAGCTTTGACTATGAAAGCCCATGAAATAACTTGCTCTGAATTAGTACACGCTTATCGTTAGCATTGTGATACCGCATTCTCAAAATTTGACGTCTGAGATATTTCAGCCTTGTGTAGCGTGAATTTGGCATCAAGGATCAGTACACTGATTTTGGTATCAGGGAATAGTACCGCAACATGCGATTTGTTGGGTTACGTGCACAGGATGTCGAATCTACATACAATGCTGGAATTTGAGTTCATCGCTTCTGTCATTAATATCGAAAGACGAAATCGCAGCTCCCCCTTTCATCTCGCCCGGAATAATACGCGCTTGCTTCTCTCGTCCGGAATTCATTCTCTGAGTCGGTTTGGGCAATGTTATTAATGGGGAGGTTGAGTACCGGGTTTCTCAGCAAGCATGTTTGTCAAGAACGTGTTATCACTTCGATCGCTAACTAGAAATCTCATGAAGTGCTTTAGTTTATGATGAAAGCTGGGCAATACGAGATGGACAAAAAAGGAACTCACATTTTTTTAATTCGCTGTCGAAGGTCCACGTTCATTTGTCGGCTCATGTAGGTTCCGAAGATCACATTGCACATTGACTCCGTTCCGAAATAGAATTCTCCCACTTCGCCACGCCCGCAGAATTTGCCCGCCTGTAAGTTTGCAAGCGCGGAAAGCGATTACTATTGAGCCGCATTTTAATTTAACGCCAAGGCGGAAAAGTGGCTACTCAATCGGCTGATATACACACCACGTGCACAAGTGTAATACTGAAACACTGAAAGATGTACAGAAAATCTGAATATGCAACATGGTCGGGGTGTATACCGCGAGTTCCAGCAAAAAAAGAAAGAAAATGTATACGAATGTTCGAAATGATATATTAAAAACAAAAGGACAATTTTACTGACCCATCTTCACAGCAGCGGGAACACCAGAATTTATGCGACGACCACCAATACGTTGTCGTTTAAAAACCGTTGAACAACGAGAACTCAATAACAGAGCCGCCTATCCCAATGCACACTTAAGAAATTAAAGCTACCCATCGTTAATAACACATCATAAGAGGCCAACAAACACTGACACCGGGGACAACATAGGGGAAATTACTTGTGCTTAATAAATCAAATAAAAAGGAAGGTTGTGGGATCGTTCCGCACCCAGCTGCGGCAAGTTGTTTTTTCATCCACTTTCATTTCCATTAATTTATCTTTATTTCATTTATTAAGCACAAGTGATTTCCCGTATGTTGTCCTCGGTGTCAGTGTTTGTTGGCCTCTTATATGACTAATAAAAAATCGGACCCCTTGGTTAACCCCCTATCTTCCCATCGGTAATAACAAAAAATATAATAAAGGTTTTAGTCACTGTCTTTAGGGGCAGGTTGAACTAGCTCATAGCACACGACGTCACCGTTTCGTGCGTTTCCCGTTCTGGTCCTAGGCCTTTTAGCGCTAATTGCACAATTGAAGTTGATATTCAACCTCATGTGAGAAACTCTGACTTGCACCAGCTTGAAGAAATACAAACACAGAGTTTGCAGTGAAATGAATGTATTGCTCTTCTAATTATTATGTTTCATCATTCGGCAATGCCATGCGGATGAGTGTCAACAGCGGTAGCAATGCATTTGATGGCACATTTTGGTTTCTTATACCTTGGAATTAGGCGAAGCTCAGAATACTATCAGACTTAAATTGTGCAGTAACTACATGCTCCTCAAGATTATTATTGAAAAATATGATTACTAGGATTTTCGAATTCATAAGCTTAGCGGCGATTATCGCATCAATTCGTCTATCACTCGCATAGAGCTTGGACAGAAAATGTATTTTAATTTGAATTCAATATTGCAAATAATTTGAGACAGACGTTACAGAAACATGCGGATAAAAGATGAACACCCAATAGTTTTATTTTGTATTAGGTTCGTCTGAATTTCACAAAACACGGTTGTCTAAAACTGAAGGACATGATTAGTAAGTCAGAAATTGTGACACAAAGGAAGAAGCTGGAGCCGTATTAAAGAAAATAAAATAGCTTTTCTAAACATATACAGAAATTTCTCGTATTGCAAACTACACTGATGCATAAGCACAGAGTGAAGAAGAAATGATTGACAAAAACAAACTTTAGAAGTGAGGGATGCCGTCTAGCACTATACAGAATCTTGAAACGTAACTTTAATTAATTAATTTATCTATTCAGTACTGCAGCCCACAAGGGCCAAACAGGAGGGAAAATAACTCGAAGTACAGCGACAGATTTAACGTTTCTGGATATCAAAAATACAAAAGCACAGAACACAAAGTGCAAAAGTGCCAAAAACATGGTGCGCAACTTTATACACAGCAGTTAGGCTACAACGGTCAGGTGAAATGGCATCGATTTCTTCTACAGATCTGAAGCAATGTTGAGGCAAACTGTTGAAGTCAGAAATTGTACGGGGAAAGAAAGAATACTTAGACAATATTGTCTTGGAAAAAATATGGGATTAAGGAAAATATGATTATGCTGGAGAATGCCCGCAAACTTGAAAAAACGAGAGCCAGACACAAGAAAAGCGACACTTCATGTCGCTTTGCCTACGACTGCCTCTCGACTTTTTCCCTTCTTCAAGTTTGCTGACACTCGCCGAGCGTAAGCATGTACCGACTAGCCCAACAAGCAACTCTCATGAGAATAAGAGTGACGGGTTTTTCGAGTCAATAGTGGGACAACTTATCAGATAATGCACGCCAAGTGCGAGTTCATTCTAATTTGCTTGTGGTTTGTAACTCTGTGATAGCGTTATCTTTCGCGAGCTGTGAAACAGGCACCTTGCGATTACACTTAAAGAAAACAGTCTCTTTCGATTCCAGAAAGCTACAAACAGCTTTTGTAGTCAGTCGCAGCTTATTGTGATTTCGGATAATAAGAACTGCAGCCTGGGAAGTCTGTTTATTAGCGACAGGGTTAGCCAGTCTCCGGCACTTGGATCTGGTGGCTCTTGTGGTAACAAGTAAAAATATTAAAGCGTCGTTACTGAGGGAATGTCCTCAAGGCCTCACAGGAGATAAGGCAAAAATATCACCCCGCTTTCCTATCCGCAGCAGGGAGTCCAAATCGTCCTCCCAGATGTAATATATGTAAAATGTGCAATATGAGGTGATGCGCAACCAGGCCACGTTCGTCTTGCATGCTTACGGCGGCATGACGATGTCCGATACTTGCAGTAGCCGATCAAGTGTACAGCATAATTATGATGCATATATGGATTTGATGTCTGCAGACCTCGGTTGTCTACGGATGTCTACGGATGTCTACGGATATGTGTACGGGCCATGAAGCCAGAGGGGCAACAAATTGTCGATTTGTTACGTTCACCGGTACTTTTGTTTCCCTTACGCTAGAGAAAAACTATGTTGTTAGCCTCCGAGGTTATTGATGGTAAATAATTCTTGCTCATGGCACGCCAAACTGGATGTTGTTGCTGCTACAAATGATAACCACAAGGGGCATTGTGATGAAAATGATAAAGGCGACAGAGCAAAGAAGTGTGGGGGCAAGTCGCATTGTGGGCACACCTGTTGCACGAGTGACGTGGACGTGGAGGTACGTGGGCACTGAACAAAATGGGGAATTCGAAAGGGATGTTTTCCCTTGCAATAAAAAGTGAAAAGAAAAACAATTCAGTGCCATTTCACTCTGTGAAGGTGGATGACCAGCGAAGCTGTGTATGTCGGTCCTTTAATGGCGAACTGGCCATTGCCGTGCGTCAAACACCGTGTGCCCGAAAATGGAAGGCGAGGCGCGACTAGTCGCTCCTCCACGTTACCGAGCGTCGGGAGATGATGAGGCACCGGGGAAGGGGGGCATACATACCCATGTGTTTTTGCAAAACGCGACACGACACCTCTTACTAGCCAATCCCGGCACCTAGAGCAGACATGCACCTCATCGCACTCCGAAGGCACACACTGCTTCACCGTAGCCAAGGTGACCGTGCGTCGGTCGACGTCCCGCATTGTAGTAATGCTTGTGAGGCCACTCAAAAACCATGAGCTGTCGCAAACAACACGGGCAACACAAAATTGGTTCTCCACAAACTCCCTCTGAAAGCTGGCCACTGCTCCGGTGCAACTTTCCAAGTTTTCGGGATCGGGGCCACACGCACGCTTCGCATTACTTTCCGCCTCGCAGTCCTGGCGGCAGCACATGTACGGGACCGCCACCGCGGGAGAGCGGAAGGAAAGGCAAGCGCCTGGGGAACGCTGCCACAGAGAGGGTGGTGCGAAGGTAGACATGGCCGACCCTGGTAAAAGTGTAGTACCTGTTCTTATGAGCTTAACATCTGATACGGGTTGTGTTTGGACCTAAGATATAAAACTTATTTTCGCAAGTTGGCGGAGTGCCTAAAGCCTGCTTCATCTCCACCGCGGGTCGGCCGGTGCTGCGCTGTCTTCGTGATCGGCACTCATATGGGCAGAAATTCTCGATCTAGACGGCTCTTGCCGACGGATACATTCTTCATTAGAATCTAGTCATATACAGCTTCACTGTAAAAATCATGAAGTGAAATTTATTGACTTGATTGGGCACTGATCGCAACTAATTCATTATTCATTCAATAGTGGATGTTGTAAAGCCGAAGCCGAAGGGACGAGAACTCACGAAGCAGTAACAGTCAAAACATATGGGAGTGCATCAACATAAGATGATGTCGGACAGCCATCAGTCTTGTTTACAGTATATTGGCTACCGTGAATGTCTAAAACCAATTTCTTGTGCGCTGGTCAGTCCTCAACCTGAATTTGCATCGACTAGATATGTGAAATTCTCATAGTGCTACCAAAGTATCTTAACAGAAGACATCCAGCTTGGAACTATTTACTCTTACTATGACAGATATATTGCAAGTACCGATATTATAATTGTTCAATGAAACCTGTAGTGGGTACTTGCGTAAGACTTCTTTGCAAGATTCGTCATCGCGCGACTTGAAAAGTAGCGCATGTGTTAATTGATTTTTCCGAGTTACTGGCGTGGTCAGAGTTCCGAGTTTCATAACTGAAAACCAATACGTCCTCTGACGTGTTTTATTCTATCCGTCACCTATCTTGCCGCACGACAGGACTTCCTGCAATTGCCGTTCGTTGTTGCATCGATGTAAATTTGGCGCACCAAAAACTGAGCGTTAACGATTTCAGCTGTTCTTTTTTTCTTGAAGTATTTTATCAGAAGAATGCGCTCTTTTTACAGCGAAGCTCTTAAGGGCTACTGTCCCCACGATAGTGTATTCATGTAGACAAAAGCTATCATCATCAGCAATGGCTCGAGCGTCGTCGCCTTCTTCCACAGCTGGCTCGTTGGCGCCCCTCGGCGCCACCGCGCGAGCACGGCCGCGCCACTGCTGCCGCGTTCGTCATCGTGATTATGTAATTATTAATTAGTTAATTATTTGCGAAACACAAAGCCGCAATCCGTAATTGAGAAATACTTTCATGAACCATCGGAATTTACCCAGTGATCGACACCGGGGCCGCATTTTTCAGTTTCGCCGGTTAACCATATATACGCAGTGCTTGGACTGATAGTTTTACCTTTAATTTCCTATTTTCATGGTTCGTGCGTGCCCTACTGCGCTGCTGCCAAGGCCTTTAAATAATCATTCAATATTGGTCATATATGTCTACTATGATCTTATATACTAAGTTTATGTCAGATGTGCAATATCTAAAGTTAAGTCATCTTAGGCGCAACGTCAGCGTTCGTCGCTTGTTGTGGAAGATAGGAGAAAGCATTATACGCATTAAAACTGGCAGTAAGGACAGTTCCGGTAGTATCACTGCAAGTCGGAGTGCATTGATTTTTGAAAGGGCGACAAGTGAGAGAAACAAGTGCGCTAAGCATAGAAACCGGTGCATACTTGTCTTTTATTGCTTTGTACCTTTGCTTTTATGCCTTTTTTGGGGGGAGGGGAGACAGAATTCCTGTATAGGGCCGTAATTCAACAAAATTACGCAAAAGCTAGCTTCAGAACAAAAGCAAGACGCCCTGCCTCGTCTCTCGATGTAGACCCTTGGTCCCAGAGTAAGCCCTTCTACGGAGTTGGACCAACACAGTTTTTTACTAAAATTACTAAAGGGAACTCGGACACTGAGTCCGTTCAGCTACCATAGGAGTGATGACATGAAGTTAGGAAAAAAAATTTGTCCTAACTTAGGGACCGTTGTTTGAGACGTTTCCTCTGGCTTTATCTACTATGCCTTCCCTGCCTTTAGTGGCCGAAATTTTGAAATATTAATCCTACTTTTCCAAACGTATAAAGCAATAAAAAGAATCAGACTACACGCATATTCGTTGCTCATTCTTGCATTTACACAAAGCGACATTTTGTCAGAAATGGTAAATTGGCAAAGTGGCAAAGCCGTCCGAATTCAGATGGATGAAGTTCAGGGAAATATGTACACGTATTAATCATAATCGACATGCTGGCGGAACCACCATTTTTATAGCTCCTACTGACACTGGTGTCAGGATTCCCTGTAGTAATTTTTGGAAGAAAAACTATGTTCAAGTTCCGCAGAAGTGAATTACCGTATTTGTTGACTCGATGAAGTGCAGAACTGAACGTGAACTGTGATATTCACAGATCTGTGCAGCCATCTTTATTCTTTATTTGCTACGCGGTACTTGGTTCCCTTGAAGTTCTGATGCCGGACGACTCTTCTTGCGTAAAAAACAAAGAAAGAAAGAAGCAAGCAAACCAACAAACAAAGAAGCAAGCAAGCAAAGAAAGAAAGCACGAAAGAAAGGAAGAAAAACAGAAAGTGAAACATGAAAATATAAAAAAAATTCTTTATTACGGTTGGATTGCTGCGGAAACTTTTTACAGCCGATAACTTCAGCACTGTTGTTCATGGTTCTGAATCAGAATAAGAATCATAATCGGTTTTTATTTAGATGATTAGAAATATTTCAAGATGTTAATATACAGATGGAGGTCCCGAAGTCAAAGACTGAAATGGGACCTCCTTTGTAAGGTAAGCGTAATAAAACACAAATTACAGCAGTTTCAACAAATCGTTAACATGGAAGGATTACAGGTTGTAGTATGAATAGCATGTCTGACGAATTACATGTGCATAAATTTCATGAAAAAAAGCACTGTAATATAATCTCGTTGACAATTAATAAAGTAACAGCGTAAGTGACGTGACGAATCAACAGAGTATAATTTGCTTACTCGAATGCGTATTTAAGGGAGAAGCGGAAACCTAATGATATGCCAATGAAAATGAAATGAAGCCACTTTGAAAGAATTACGTAGACCACCGCCAGAGACGTGTTCTGGACGTCAAAAGCACACGATGAAGCTTGTTCGTGCAATTCCTGGCGACTAATGGTGCAGATCACTGCACGCAGCTGTTTATCATTACGTGCCCTGTTGTCAGAGGCGCTAGTCGTCTGATCGCACATCAAATGAAACTCATGAGGCGCTGACATGTAGTCATGGTATAGTATGGGATTTCTCACTTCCAGGACATAGAGCGCAATGGTCCGGATGCATTTGAGTAAATGGGTCTGTTGGCACGGCGGCAGAGGGCGACGATGTCTTCTATGAATGAGGTTTGCGACTTACCGGTCTGCTGAACACGCTCAGCAAACTTCTTTCTCGCCACGAGTGAGTGGACAGTGAGGACGGCAAAATCTGTCGAATCTGCTGTTTAAAAGAGTTCCAGTCAACGAATTCACGTTCGTGGTTGAGAAACGACATCCAAGTGGTTAAATGCCACTCACGCGGTCGTAATTTTCCAATCAGCGACAAAAGAAAGACGTACACCGGCCTAATAAAACTTTAAAATGCAAGACGTTTCGGCTTCCATGCGGGAGCCTTGGTCACAAATGGGGCATGAAGTGATGACGAGGTGAGAGCGAGGTGATAGTTTCGTCTGGCGTTCATTCTCTGTTTACTTTCATTCCCACTGACATGGCCATGTAAGCGTGTGCTGCCGCTCTCTACGTTAATGCGGCTCTAACGAAAAGGTTGCCAATTGATATGCCCGACTTGAACAGGCTCCTCAGTTTTTGTTTGGGCAACACTTACTTCTGTTTTGATAAGCCAATCTACAAGCAAGTCCACGACACAGCAATGGGTTCCTCTGTCTCGATGACCGCTGCGAATCTGCGGCTGAAAAGTTCGCCCCCTAGCTTCTTTCAGCCTGAAATCAATAATGTTTTAGGGTGCGTTTGCGATTGCTTTTGCGTGTTGAAGTGCTGTGCTTTGGAAGCTTTCATCACGCACCTAAACAGTCAAGCGTATTACATTCAGTTCATGGTGGAGGTGGAGGTGGACCAGAAACTGCCTTTTTTGGATGTGTTGGTAAAAAAGAGCAATGGCGCGCTTTCTTTTAACGTTTACAGAAGGAGTACGCAGACTGACCAACACCTGAACTTCATGTCTGTTCACCCTGACACTCACAAGATGTCAGTAGTGGCCTCGCTGTTGGGCCATGCGATCTGAATTTGCGCGAGACCTGAAGACCCGAATTCCGATGTGCAGACAATGCGGAAGGATTTTACCACAAGCGGTTACCCCCCAGCCTTCACGAGTGCTGTGGAACACAAGTTTGTCCAACGCTTTCCAGCCTGCAAGTACCCGTCGGAAGAAACGCGCTCTCATTTTATACCGTTCCGGGATAAGGGAGACCTTATAACGCATGCTGCATAAGTATGACGTAGAGGTGGCTCACGTTCATGTGTGCTGGGGCACGTAATGAGTGGAAAGGAAACAACCTGCCTAAGGGAGTTTTCTTAGCGTTGTTTAAAAAACTCCCTGTGCGGATTGAGATAGCGTCTCCATTGAGGAGACGGGCAACATTAAACAGCGGCTGCGCCTACATCTGAACAATGTGAATTAGAAAAGAGCGGCGTGAAATGCTCTGACAGACCACACAGCGACGACTGACCACAATATAGACTGGGTGAATTATACTATAACTGGCCAGGAAAGAAACTGAACGTCACGCCTCTACCTGGAGTTCCTCGAGTTACAGTCAATAGGCCACATGCTCAATCGATACTAAGGAACCCTCCCTCCGTCTTAGTCTTAACTCTAAGAGTGGACGGCCCCGCACCCTCATACTGCCATTCCGTGAATCGACTACAGGCTACGCACGTACCTCGTTTTGGGCTACCATGGAGACGTGAATGACGACGGCTTTCTCGCCGACGATCTCGTGCTAAAAGCTACTTAAACAGGCAGGTATACTCTTTTACCCCATTGTGAACAAGGCTTCCGTATGGAAGCCGAAACGTCCTGCCCTATAAAGTATATTTGGTCGGTGTACGTCTTTATTATGTCATCTTTCATGCCGATCAGACGGGCTTCTGTCGAACTCCCGGTTACTTTTCCAATAAGTCTTCAACATCGTCGCCATGCAGCCCAGCAAGCATCTGGGGAGCCTGAGTGGTAATCATGACCCAAGAAGGGCTACCGATAAGAGCATTGGAAGCTGCCTTGTTGGGCTGCTGCTCTTTCGACGTGGTCGAGAGCGTAGCTACAGGGATGTCTATGTGTGTCTGGTTGAGAAGGGGGGGAGGGGCTCGAGAGAGAAGAAGACTGAGGGACCGGAGAGCAATCTCCACCACTTACGAGACAGCGGTAAGGCAGCATGACTCCTTTTTATTTCGGTGAGCGAGACACGCATTATTACGGCCACGAGTGGTGATGATGAGTATGCATAGATGAGCAAGATAAAATTGACACACGACGCTCACAACATTGAAATGCTAGCTCTAAGAGCAGACGGCCCCGCGCTCTCCTACTGCCATTACTACTGGCTACGCACGTACCTCGTTTTGGGCTACCATGGAGACGTGAATGACGACGGCTTTCTCGCCGACGATCTCGTTGAGCATCTCGTGCGAAAAGTGCAGGAGGCCATACACGTCACTCTGGTCACGTCGAATCATGCTCCACACTTGTCGCTCCGCTGCTCCTTGCGAATACTGCGTCACGGCAATAAGAAAACGGGGTGACAGCGAGAGAGGTATTCCGGAGAGGTATATAGGCGAAAGAGAGCAGAAAAAAATCCAAAGTACTTGCTGATTACATTGAATACCTCTTTTACGACATGGCATTACCCTCAGTATTTTCGAAAGGTTATAACATACACACTCTAGTGACTCGATTCACTTTGTTACTGAGAATAGCATTTACGCCAGTACTGTGTAGAAAAGTCTTGCTACACGCTTTTTCCCTTCTGGTTAAACAGTGCGACACATACATGGAAAAATACCCAAAGGACAGCGCTCCGCCTTCTTCTGTAGCTGTCCTGTTTCACCTTGTTTAAAGCTGCTTTTGAACAATGCGTACAAACCAGCCTAAATGAACATGCTGTTTCTCTCCTGCATTAGCCGAGTTCACGCTTTGAACCGGCTTATCATCCGATACAACGTGTCGCTGTGGGAAAGGAACATTATTCACTTTATTTCTCACGCTATTTTCAAATACGCAAGCGTAATTACGACTTGCATCCTACCTCGAGTGATCGGGTAACCAGAGAGTTTTTCAGAACGTAGGCCTTGAGGTGAGGTCTTGCCGCGATGTCGGCCAGGCTGTTGACCTTCTGGAGCTCGGACTTGACCATAATGCAGGCGCGCATCTGGCCGGCGAACGCATTCATCAGCACTACGATGGCAAGCAACCAGACTGCGCCAACGATTCGCAGAGCTGTCCTCTTTGGCAGTGTGGCTGACGCTGCAAGGGCGGGCATCAAATGTTCTTCTCAGACGTCGAATGTTGGAAATGGTAAATGTGGGCGATATTTTTATATTTAGGGCACGCAGATTTTAATGAAATTAATGCGCGCTTTTCTCGTGTGTGCCAATAATGCACCGTTGCAATTTTAAATACTCGCACGCAAAATCTCCATCCACACTTTCAAGTGGGCGGTTTCTACTGGCCACGCTGTGCTTGCCACTGAAGCCGTCAACAGTAGGTGGAAGCTCCGGCCATGATATCACTCAAAACAACATTTAATAAAATTTTAAACTATGTTGCCGTGATCTCTGTTCCCATGTTGTTCTGGTTGGTGGTGTAAAGGTTTCGGCGGCGCCCTAGGGTTTCTAGTAGTCAGATTTCATATTGGAGAAGTTGCATAGTGCAACACGCGAAGGTTCAGAATTAAGTGATGTTGAACACAATTTCTCAAGATATATATAGCGGTTCTTTAGGCCACACTAAATCTATGCCTCTACTGAAGTCCCGAGAAGCAGCTCCCAAGCCTTTCCGATGCAGCTTTCAATGTGTTTGTTTTTAACACTTCATTATTCATGAACAGCTAGAGTGGAGGTTTATGACATCGCACCGTATCTAAACTTAAGCGTCAGTTATGCGAAAAGCGTTGGCGTTGCTGATGTTGCAGGAGTTTGTCTTTTTTATCACACTGGCGTTTTGCGCAAAAGGAAGAGAACTACGTAAAATAACCACTTCATTGACGTGATGGAATTTTGCTGGAATTGCCCTATAGATACAAATACTGTGCAAGAACAAACACGGCATTTGTGTTTCTCAAGTGGCTCCAACAAACAAAAGAAAATGGTGGACAGCATGTCGCAAGAGAAAAAAACACACACAATGCGGCATGATTATGCAAGTCGACGCCTTCCTTCCTGCAGGCCGCTTCCTCCATATGATTCTTCAATTTCAGAGTAACGCAAACCACATGTCCTCCACCTTTGTTAGGATTACTTTATTAATTGGAAAAGAGAAATCCGCTAGCGGAGTTTTGCATAAGGCTTATTTCGCTCGTTCGTACGTATGACGTAATGTGAGATTCGCAGAAACATTGTCCTTAGAATCAGTTAAAAGGAATGCATCTTTACAATCTAAGGCGAAATGTATGGATGTCTCACTTAAAATTTATTAGCAGTTCGGAAAATGGAGCGCTGATAAGTCACAAACGCACGTAAGTACATTTCGCGGTTTTTTTTGTATGTATTTCTCGATACTATAGCGCTAAGTACAATAGTTATGCGGGATGTATAATAATCCACCACTGATATGTTCCGATTCTGCGGTTGGGGAGTATGTGTTAAAAATTCTTAAATTACAAAGTTGGCAGGTGAAGTTTTCCTAATGAGCCAACATCCCTTTGCGATATCTTTTTCAAGTAGTGCCTGCCTAGCCGACGATATTCTAGCCGACGATAGATAATCGTTGTGAAGACTGTTCCCATTAAACTCCACATCCCGGTATGTACTCGTCGTGGTGACTGGGTGGATGTGGCTGTCGTTTGCTGCACGTCAGGTCGCAGGACTGCTTCTTATTAACAACAATACCATTCAGATTGGGCTGAGGCTAAAACGTACAAGCAAGCGAGAAACTGACAAAGGCAGCGCTCATGCGCTTAGATTTAAGGGCTCGTTTAACGACATGTAGTGTTCAAATCGTCCACCATGAAAGAAAACGCCTCACCCTACCAGCACAATCTCAGCTTTAAAAGGAGAACGTGTGCTGTGTTACGTGCTAAGCGGATATAAGTCAATCAAACATTGACCTAAAGGCCTCCTTACCATGCCCCGCCGGAATCTATATCGTCTTCCATCGGACGTCGTAAAGCGTCATCAAGGGAGTCTATATTTAGGTGCGTGAATGTCTGCTTGCTTGGGGTCGTGTTTTTTCATTTGTGCACGTTTGTGTCCACGTGTTCGTGCGTTCGCGTTTACGTGTGCGCGCTTGGACGTGTTTGCGGGTGTGTGCGTGTTTTTGAGTGCGCTTGCGAGTGCGCGCGTGCGCGTATGCGTGTTTTGCATGTGTATGTATTTCATGCGGTTGGTAGTGTTTTGCTTTAACGTGCAACAAACCTTCTTTATAACTGGTGCAGTTATTGCGGAGAGAAACCATTGCTTCGTTCACACCCATTTAAAAAGCAGCTCCTGAATAAATCATTGTTAGATTATTTATCTTATGGTTGAAATTTCTTTAAGGATAAGTGAGCACCTCCTTTAATCGAAGTGCTGTTTCTTTCTCACTTTTTTCGGGCAGATGCGGGCGATTTCGGTAATGCGACGACAGTTTTCGCACACGCTCGGACGCTCGGTGGTACTAAAGCTGCTCCATCCACGCGCCACCGCCGCTTTCTTGGTCGGTGGAAGCGTGTATGGAGGGGCTTTAGGTGGCACGCGAGCAATGTGTTCTCGCACCCGCGCGGACGAGTATCCAGGGAGAGAAGCGTTCTTTCGGTTGCCTGCAGTTGATGACGCAGCGGGCAGACTCCAGACAGGATAGCGCTGCGGCCTTGAAACCTATTCTAGGTAGCGTTGCCATTATGCCATCCTACCCCCAGCATCCACTCGAAACCCACGTTCAGCATTTTTCTTCTCTTTCTTTCTGCACAGTGCATCATGCAATCGTGGTGGTTTTGTGTGCTCCGAGCTTTACTGGAGTACTCGCATTCTTCGGGTTGCTACTGACTGCTCCCACGCTACAGCAGACAAACGTCACGTGGTGTATACGCGACCGGCAGCAGTCACGTCGTCTTGGCTGGAGCGACCGCTCGGAGAATGAAGGGGCACGCAGCAGTTCGGTTCAAATTACAGTGTGTTTGGTTGCGTACATAGGTGCAATATTTCGCAAACATGATCGCGACCCCGTGATCTAGGCATAAAGCTCGTTACTTAGCAATACCTACGCACGATGATGGACCGAATTATCTGCAGATAGTCCATAAAAAATGTTTACGTGCTCTATCTGTAAGCGGCTATGACAGAAGTATCAAGCCTGAACGCCACTCCTTCCTAGGTAATTTTTCCATTTCTTCAGTAGTATTGCTGCTTGCACGTAGCCTTTCGAAAGCAAAATGTGCTGTCAGGCATTCGAGGGGGCGCACCTTCGCAGAACATGTTCTCGAAGAGCCTCCAGAAGTGGTGGTCCCAAACCACGAGTGGCGCTGCTCGTTCGTTTCGCATACGTCGGGAGATCAGATCCAGAAGGGCGAGAACGACGCTGAGGAAAGCCAGGAAAAATAGAAGCAGCGCCCAAACCTGTGGGAAAAGCATGATTGCAAAGAGAAAACAAAATCTGTTGTAAGAAGCACGGGTTACCGTCAGCGCCAGCCAATTCAAGACCGCCTAAAACAAGAGCACTTGCCAGATATACCTATATCTTGTTACCTTAGTGCTCCTTAAGCCTGAACGTAACCTGCGCTGAATGTTTATTAATTTGATCACTAAATCTAGTCGTTATTTGCCTCTGACAGTTCTTTATCCCGTTCCCATAGCGCTCATTCTACTACTCTAAATGACCACAGATAGTCGGTCCGACGCTGGCGATCTCAAGTGCCCCGTCAGTCACCAATTTTGTCAACAACTCGTACAGAGCAATCGCAGAAAAATAACTCCTGCGTCGAAAAAAAAAAATAAACTCGGGCGTCTTTTGTTACACACGCAGTGGTGGCTCAGGGCCTATGCCTTACTTGCTTAGGACCTGCCCATGAGTTCGAATCAGGGCCGTGGAGGCATAATTTATGTTAGAGATGAATGCAAAAAGATGAAAGTGAGGGAACAAACTTCATTCAGAACAGCTCCGAAAATTCTTATCCTTTGGCTACGTGTTAGTAATATCATGGTGCTTATATTTAATTTGGATCATTTCACAAAAGAACTTCCAAAGCCCCATCCCCACTTAAAGTGAGAAAATAAACCAAGCGAGCCAACAATTTTTTTTTAGAAATGCATGTTGTCGGTACTTACTGAGAAGAATAGACTGAAATAAAACTGCGAATTGGGTCAGTTGGTAATTTTTCATTTTGATATAAGACAGCGCACGGAAAAACCAGAACGAATAGCTAGAACGACACACACTACAAGCGCTGGTGGTGTCGCTCATTCTATCTATCCTACCCGGTTTTTATGTGCGCTGTTTTGTATATAAAAAGAGCATATAGACTGCTGGGTCAAATTACCATGCAAAAAACGCATAAATGCATAAATGAAATGCATTTATTTAGGGCACTTGCTTGTAAGTACTTTGTTCCTTGTAATGTAATTTTGTTTGCGAATAACTGAAAAAGTACAAGTCTAAGCATGATGATATCGACACATTTTGAGTCGTCAAAAGAAGCTGTTCTTAAAAAATGGCTTTATCAAAGCTGTTTCGTTTTCAAGCACATCACTTTATTGCTTTCTTTGAAATGAGCTGAATGAATATTAAAAATAACGTTAGCTGGCAGTGTAGCTGGGCTCAATAGTCTTCCTTAGTATTTATTCGAAACAGTCCATAAAAAGAAGTATTTCCTAAGCACGAGATCGCGGGATCAAATCCCGGCCACGGCGGCCGCATTCCTATGGGGTCGAAATGCGATAACACCCGTGTACTTAGATTGAGGTGCACGTTAAAGAAGCCCAGGTGGTCCAGATTTCCGAAGTCCGCCACTACGGCGTGCCTCATAATCATATCGTGGTTTTGGCACGTAAAACCCCGTAATTTCCGCCGACTCCTTTTCTACCTTCCAACAGCTCTTCAAGTTATCGCTCGGCACGGGTGCGCCTTGTGCCGAGCGATAACTTGAGCAGTTGTTGGCAGGTAGAAAAGGAGTCGGCGAAAAAAAAAAGGTAAACAATGCACGCGTGTGAAGAATGTATTACAATCGGCACAAGCAGCATTACCGATATGCACGTGCGTGGAAGATGCTTCCTTTTTGGAAGCATCCTTTGTGGAAGGCCTTCCTTTTTTTCTGCGAACAGTTGTGAACTAGCAAAACGTGCCGATCCTATCTGTTCGTTCGTTCGTTCGTTCGTTTGTAACGTTTTGTTTAAGGCACGAAACGACGTAACGTAAGAAGGGCAGACACACGGGCCTCTACTCGAGGACATTCTAGGATTCCACGGATGGATGGTTGGATGGATATTTTTACAAAACTCTGAGACGCGGTGGTTGCATGCTTCACCAAGCTTGTCAGCCTTATCTTTCGTCTGCTCTTCTTATCGGTGGTTGTGGACCACGGCTCGTGTTAAGGAACCATAACTCCAGACAGTCATTTATTGCTCTAAAATATTTTTTTTTGTTGCCGGCTTTCTGCCACCAACATTCGAGCCGTCTTTTAGTATTCTCCAGTTTTAAGGATTATCTTTCAAGCCTCATACATTCGCGCTGGGTTACCACGTCCTCACTGACCTGTGAGTGGATATTGTGCTGTTGCTAACAGAATATGCCCGACGGTTTCTGCGCTACTTCAACAAGTTACGCATACGTAGTCACCTACAAATTTGTGCTCCTATAGCAGGATAGCCCAGCCCGGTCGACAGGCTCAACAAGGCGCTGCAATTCAATAATGACCCTCCATGATTCTTCCTACGTAAAGTTGAGATGAGAAATTATGTCATAGTTACAATGTATTCGATCAGACACCGTGAACAGCTGTGTTCAAGCGCAGTAAGCGGTTCAGCCGTGAGGCGGCACTGCCATTCAATTTCTTGGGTCGAGGTGGAGTGCTGTGTTGATGAAGATTGCTGTCGGTCTCAAGACGTGGCTCAGTACGTCTCAACATGACTCAACGCCTCTCATTAGGTTCCAAAACATGGGTGTAGTGATTTCTTTTTCTGTTCTTTTTTTCAGAGCAGCGGCGCCAGGGCTTGAGCAGAGTGCATCTGTAACGGCCTACCACTCTCCGTAACCGTGCCTTGACCTAATTAAATGTTCTTGGTGTCTTACCCGGCCTTCACCTGTGTTCTTTCGGAATAATAATACTAGGGGTGTCCGAATGTTCGAAAGTTTCGAATAACGAATTGACTTTTGCTCTATCTGAGTGACTCTTCAAATGGAATAGTCACTATTTGTAAATGGAATATTATTTGAATAGTTGTTGAATATTTTAAATCGCCAAGCGTGCTCAACCACGCATAATATTGAAGCAAACGTTAAATAAATTTTCTCCCCCAGATCATTGTAGACAGACAACAGGAAAAGTTATCCGTACAAAGCAAGTTTCCCCTTCCTATTTGATGTAGGTATAGACCGTTTCATCGGGCGAGGAAGATAGGGCGCGCGGAGAGCCTTTCCGCCTCTCTGGCTTGGGCGATCCGGCGCGGCGCTGCTTGAAAGTATTGCTGTCGCGTGCTGCGGAACGATTTCAAAATGTTTTACATCGTACTTTGTGAAATCTGCGCCAAGTCCGTTTATATAAGGTCGTCAGGGAAGCCTTTCTGTGCATCGGGAACTAGACTAGGAGGAAATATCTCTTGGGGGCGCAAAAATGTGACGCGTTTTACCAGCCGCGGTGTACTCACATTATCAGTCGTGGTGTGTGTATGTGTTGTGAACAATTTTGTTTATATCGGTTGTAATTCAACAAAGAAAACCGGTGTATCTGTATTAGCAGCATGGAATGGTAAATCTGCTCACTATCTCATCGTTTGGCGTAGGGAGTAAAACATAAAGCATAAGAGTGCATGATAGTGCACGGCCAACCTAAGGCAACCACGAAACATCTAAGCGGCAGGCGCTATCAAATATTTGTGATGCACCGGCATCGTTCTCGCGCATTTCGAGTCTAGTAGGCTTCAAATTACCATATCTCTACGCTAGCCTTCCTGCATGAGGCCGATGACGCTGCTGCTCAACAGAGCGATCACTGCGTTTGGTGAACCAGCACGATACATATGTAAGCTGCGCGCTCCAGGATTGTCCTTTTGGCCTGCATACAGCCATATTATATGAGAGGGATCACATAAAAAGAATGAGAAGCCTATTTTTTAGGACAAAATTTCCGTAATACGTGTGAGTGCGTCGTACAGAAAGGAACGAACACAACCGAAAAAAAAAAATTCGGTTATCATCCTCTTTGTCGAAAAAGCAAAAAAAAAAACGGGCTAACGCCGCAATAGGACCTCGCATAGTCACGCCGCACAACGTTTATAAATACATAACCGCTGATGCCGTATGCTTGGACCATACGGTATATAGAGCAAAGCTATATGTAATTCAGCACCTACCACTGCTTAGAACGCTCGCGCAGTTCGTAAACAGTCCCTTTGCTGGACAAGCTTAATTCAGACTGTAAGGTATGCTGCTATTACTTGCCAGAACTATTTCATTCAGGGGAAGAAACCTCATCCATCGAACCAAGTAGTCACGCAATGTAACCTGAGCGAACAGTTTGAACGCTTGTCAAAGTATAACATCACAGCTCCTATCGCAGCAGAACGGTACCCACGCTGTTACGATCGTCGCGGATGTTTCATGGCTCCTAAACCGCAGCTTCGAAATAGAGGATAAAACTGCAATAAGGTCACATTAGTGAATGGAACATTCAGAAATACACAGTTGATCTCCGAGGCTGATTGTAGGCTCAAATAGGCGCGCACACATCGCGCTGCGAGTTCCGTTCACCTCACTGCCAGCAGAAATTCCGGCCATGACGCCTTAAACCACTTCAGCACGTCTCACAGAACCGTTTACCACGTACAAGGCTCACGTCACACTATACAGACCGCACGACCGCGAAAACAAACGCCAGAACCTAACGCCGAGCGTATAGACCGTTTTTTTCGTAGACGCCGCCATATTGTGAGCGCAGTGGCGCCGCCTATGAGCAGCGCCATACTGGCTTGGGTGAAAGCGGTCTTTTGCATGGCAGGTATACGCTCGGCGGCAGGTTCTGGCGTTTGTTTTCGCCGTCATGCGGCCTGTTTAGTATTACGTGTGTCTTCTACGTGGTAAACGGTTCTGTGAGACGTGCTGAAGTGGTTTAAGGCGCCATGGCCGGAATTTCTGCTGGCGTTTAGGTGGACGGAACACGCAGCGCGGTGTGTACGTGCGCGCATATTCGAGTCTACAATCAGCCTCGGAGATGAATTGTGTATTTCTGAATGTTCCAGTCACTAATGTGACCTTATTGCAATGTTATCCGCTATTTCTAAGCTGCGGTTTAGGAGCCATGAAACATACGCCACGATCGTAAGAGCGTGAGCGTGGGTACCGTTCTGCTACGATAGGAGCTGTGATGTTATACTTTGACAAGCGTTCAAACTGTTCGCTGCAGGTTACATTGCGTGACTACTTGGTTCGATGGATGAGGTTTCCGCCCCTGAATAAAATAGTTTTGGCAACTGATAGCAGCATACCTTACAGTCTGAATTACGCTTGTCCAGCAAAGGGACTGTTTACGAACTGGGCGAGCGTCCTAAGCAGTGGTAGGTGCTGGATTACATATATCTTTGCTCTATATACCGCATGGTCCAAGCATACCGCATCAGCGGTTATATATTTATAAACGTTGTGCGGCGTGACTATGCGAGGCCCTGTTGCGGCGTTAGCCCGTTTTCTCTTGCTTTTTCTAGAAAGAGGATGATAACCGAATTTCTTTTTCGGCTGTGTTCGTTCCGTTCTCTACGACGCACTCACACGCATTACGGAAATTTTGTCCTCAAAAATAGGCATCGCATTCTTTTTATGCGATCCCTCATATATTATGGCTGTATGCAGGCCAAAAAGGCAATGCCGAAGCGCACAGCTTACATATGTACCGTGCTGGATCACCAACCGCAGTGATCGCTGTGTTGAGCAGCGCCATCGGCCTCATGCAGGAAGGCTAGCGTTGACATGTGGTAATTTCAAGCCTACTTGACTTGAAATGCGCGAGAACGATGCCGGTGCATCACAAATATTTCATTGCGCCTGCCGCTTAGATGTTTCGTGGTTGCCTTGGGTTGGCCGTGCACGAGTATACGCTCTTATGCTTTATGTTTTACTCCCTACGCCAAGCGATCAGATATTGAGCAGATTTACCATTTCATGATGCTAATACAGAGACACCTGTTTTCTTTGCTGAATTAAAACCGATATAAGCAAAATAGTTCACAACACACACACACACCGCGACTGACAATGTGCGTACACCGCGGCTGATAAAACGCGTCACATTTTCGCGCCCCCAAAAGATATTTCCGCCTATTGCAGTTAACGATGCACCGAAAGGCTTCCCTGACGACCTTATATGAACGGACACGGCGTAAATTTCACAGAGTACCATCTAAAACAACTCGAAACCGTTCCGCAGCACGCGACAGCAATACTTTCAAGCAGCGCCGCGCCGGATCGCCCAAGCCAGAGAGGAGGAAAGGCTCTCCGCGCGCCCTATCCTCCTCGCCCGATGAAACGGTCTATACCTGCCGTGCAAAAGACCGCTTTCACCCAAGCCAGTATGGCGCTGCTCATAGGCGGTGCCACTGCGTTCACAATATGGCGGCGCCTACGAAAAAACGGTCTATAGAAACAAAGAAAAAAAAACACGTTGTAAGGTACAATTATAAGACCTGCGACGTTCGATAGTCAGATGATGTAGTGGAGCACACTACGTCAGTCGGGGAGCCAACCTTATCCGGTTAAACCACTATCATTCGCGCTCATCAATATGCCTTGAGCATGCGAATAAACTGCTCAATTGCTTCTAATGATCATTTTGCGCTTTAAATAAATGACCCTTTGAAACGCACATGTTACATTGTAATAACACCGACTTGCTGATGTGAATACAGTAAAATTTGAAGATCGTTTTTAGTTAGGGTGAAAATGGACAGTACATTATTCTAAAGCTATTCGATATTCGATTCGCGTCTGGCACTGTTCGGTTCACACTCGGCTCGGTCTCAAAAATCACTGCTTCCACACCCCTAACTAACAATTTCGCCAACTTTAGGTGATTTACTGCGCGAAACAGTTCGTTGATAACGGCGCCGGCGCGGCATTGAGGAGAATGACCACGACGGCACAACGACGACGGCAACGACAAAAAAAGCCGTCATGAATATAGCGACGGCTCGGCAACAACGAGGGTGGCGGCATCGTGAATCGATACGAGAGCATCTTTTTCGTATTTGCCCAACCATGGTACGCACGCGAGAGTTGCGAGTGAGACATCTGGGGCGATCTATCTAGGAACTTTGGTTCTCGTAATCTGTCAATTCCTAGTGTTGTGATCGACCGTTCGCCCCGCGACACTCTACGGTCACGGTTCACACGATTGTGGGGAACGGGCCGACGACCTCGTTGCGATGTTTCTCGGCACGGATGCATTACTACCATCGCGGGAATACGTCATCCATTAGAGGTCTCAGCGATTAGCAATGATACGGCTGTCCCCTGTCAGAAGCACAAACTGGCCTGTCCAAGCGAGAGGTGCTCTCAGTATGATTCGGCCACCAACCTTCAGAGTACGATCGGCGTCGGCGAGAAGGGCGGCCTACCTCCGGATTTGTGGTGCCTGATGTCAGCGGCCTGCTGACACCGGATTGGTGGGACCTGATGTCATCGACACTCTGGCACCGGATTGGGGGAAGTGACTAAACAAAGATCACACACGGCATAAAAGGAGCTACGGACGGCGGAAAAAAACAGCGACTACCGCTTTATCATCAACTTTTCTGTATTTCTTTGCATTTCTTTGTATTTGCTTGCATTTTCGTGTACTTATGTAAATATATACATGTTGTCCAACGTTCCGAATATCGGCCCCAGGCTCCCCTTTAGTGACTCCCCTTTAGTGACTAACAAAGACAGATTTTGAGAAGTAGAATTCCGCAGCAAAAGTCCGCAGATTTCTCTCTGTGGACTTTCTTGGGTAGGGAAAATACAATAAAGAAGTGCTCGTTGAATCGATAGCCCGTAAGCAATGATGGCGCCGAGGCAACGATGATGTGATAACAGTGGTGACGATAGCCGAAGGACCGGCACGACGACGCGACAGCGACAAAGACGGTGGCACAACAACGACTGTGATGAGACGACGATGGCATGAGACGGCAGCAACGTTGATAGCGATAGTGGCGATTCGTTCACTAACATCGAACACAGCCAACGGCTGCCTGGCAGGAATTGAAAGTCGATGATTGCTTTTGTGAGAACAACGCCGAGATTGGTTGCTGCACTGAAACCAGCGTTGCGAACAACCGCACTTCTCTTGGCACCGAAGTATCTCATATCTAAAAACTTAATATGACTCATAATTATCCTAGAACCTCCCAAATTCGAAAACACATTTTTTTCTTTCTCTACTCTGCTTCTGCATAGTATTGTCTTTGTATCTCTGTAAGCCTCCCGGCGAGAGCTACGTAGTTTGTACATGCGCGTTACAATGCAGCGCAACGGTACGGATGCATGAACGAACTCGGGTATCCAGAAAAATATAGTGCTACTGTAAAAAGTACAGTAAATATATGTATGGGTGGGATCAAACCAATCATCATGGTTATGGAATCCTAGAGAGAGATAAATGAGGTGTGAAAAGCAGGGAGGTTAACTGGAAGATAGATATTCAGTTTGCTAGCGTGCACTTGGGAAGGGTAAGGACACACATGCACACGCACGCACGCACACACACACACACACACACACACGCATGCGCGTGTGTATCCTTATTCTTCCCGAGTGTAGGCTAGCAACAGACAAACAGGGACGCAGGAGGGTCACCGTGATTCAAGCAGATCACTCGACTGGAGGAACTTCAGTAGCACCTTAGTAGTCTTCTGGTGCGAATACCGCATCAGCCGGCACTCTAGCATCATCTGCTCAGAAAGCGGCTGGTCGTCGAGGCGTGCCAACCCCGCCACGAGCGACTGTCTCTGGGAGCTGTAGCGAGGACAATGACAGAGGATATGTTCGATTGTTTCCTCGCTGCTGCAACTATCACAGACGACTTCAGCCATTCCGATGTGGCAGGCAAATGCAATTGTAAAAGGTGCTCCAAGCCACAGTCAGCAGAGAACAGTTGTCTCGATTCGTCATAGTCAAGATGGAATACGTGGTCGGAGGGATGGGTCTAGGCGGTGCAGTCGAGTATGCGGGAAACAAGGCGCGTTCCACATGGAATATGTGACATCATGCGCGAGTATACGAAGCTTTGCTGCTGAAATGGTTCTTGATAGCAGGATGGGTGCCTTCACTGCATTTTTGTGGGCCCTCCTAACAGCTTCATCGGCATGTTCTTAGCCGTTGAAGCCGCAGTGGCCTGCAGGAACAACTGAAAAGTGATGTCGTGCCATTTTTCTTCTAGTTAGTGATATAGCTGCAATATTTCTATCACAAGTTGGTCTTGGGGTCCACGACGTAGAGCGGATAGCAGACAATGCAGGGCTGCCTTCGAATCGCTAAGTATACTCCATCTTCGTAGCAGATCTCCATTGAGTTTAAAACCTCTTTCACCAGTCAACGTCGACTTCTGCGGAGCTTGCTGCACTTCGCAGTGCACTTCACATGGATCACGAAAATCTGTCAAAGCCTAGAAATCTAATAATTTTACTATGCCTGCAGTGCTGCAATGAAGACTTGTGCTGCGAACGACCTGTCTTACAGACATCGATGGTGTTCTGTCGAGGTCATTTTGCGCACCATATCTGGGAGTTTCAGCAAGGCGCGATGCCTTCATCGTTGCTGCACGTGCAGTTCGACGCACCTCGTCCCTCGTTAACCTGACACTCACATTTCGGAGCACGTGTTGTTTGCGAGATTCGTGAGTTCGTGACTTACGTGAGCAACAAATAATAGCCCAGGAATATTGCGGGCCCGAAAAAGAGCTGGGCTAATGCGGTGCCTTAGTTCTTAAGTCGACGTTCATACTCGGCGACTAACTCAGAAACTACAATGCAGCAGCCAAGTAGCGATGGCTTTCAGCGCGGCGGCCAGTATTCGTGAAGGCACATTAGCAAGGCAGAGTGCCCGATTAGCCTATCATCCGGGAAACACACAAGACGTGGATCAATCCCTCTCACTTTGAGAGCCGCGGTCTCTTCGCGTATCTCGCACAGGATGAATTGCAGCCTTACGATGAATCCACTTACTAGATGTACAAAGCTTATACGAAAAATGTATGTTACTGTATGATTTGACTCACTCTATTATTGTTATCAGAGTGGGATTGCTCTCAACTTCCCGCGCGCGGCCCTCAGTACGTTCTGTGAGCACTACCTGGCAACTTGCGTCTAAGGGCAAGATTAAGCACGCAAGATAGGCAGGCTTCCGTTAGAAATTGTGGCATATATATAGTGACTTGTGAGGGAGGTCACTTCAGGTGGGCTGAGGAAATAAAGGCCAGGCTAGACGTATACGCTTGCCGGTGCGCGAAAGCTCACGCCCGCGCGCCTACACATGCGCAGATGGGGCGAGACAGCTCGTGCGCGTCAAAGCGCGATGCGAGCACAGTGCGAAACGATATTTGCCGAGGGCAAAACAGTGAGCTAAGTGGGCGCACGCTAGCTCGCGTTTTGCATAGCTTCAAACCGCCATTACTCGCGAGGCGCCGCAAACCCAAGGCACGCGGGCGCGAGCTTTCGCGCGCCGGGAAGTGTACGTGTTGTTTGGCTTCAACGCTTCTCCTCGGCGAGTGAAGCGCCAAGCCACTGTGACTGCTACGCGCCAGTCTCCAAATTTTCTGCTAAATGCGGTGTGGCCTGTGCATTTTCAGCGCGGAGCAAAATAACGCGAATATGCCGAGCGGTTCGCGACAGCAATGATAATGCTGCGTGTTTCAGACAAATGCACTAGCTACCTCTACACATGTTAGACAGAACCAGTTTACAGTACACCACTGCCGTGCGGCATTTGTTACGTTGGTCAGACAGCTGGCATGATCGGTGCATTTCGGAAAAAATCGCGAAACATGCTCGTGCACTTCTCTTGAACCTTATCATTTCCGGGGAGTATAAGTATTACAAATATAAAATGCTAGTTGTAGCATGCTGCAATGAAAAGAAAGGTGCTATCTCTGTTTTCGTCCCCTCTATACAAGAAGCATTACGCAGCACGGACCTGGCGGAGCAGCTATGGGCCGTCCAGCGAGCCCACGATGCGGCCAGGGAGTTACAACTCCCGGTCCCAACGTGGGAGTAGCCTGCTCTATGGGGCCTTGCGTCCCGTAGCTCGCAGGACCTCTCATTAAAGTTATTCAATCCAATCCAATAACACTGTGAAATAAAGAATTCGATTATCCCAGAATTTGATTATATCAGTAGCGATAAGCATGTGGTCTGATAGTAGCTTCTTCTGCCGTCACATCAGCTCTATGTTTTCGAAGCACAATTAGTTGAGTACCAGTGTTCCGTTTATCCTGTTAGACTACGTTCCAAAGCGCGGCGGAAATATTGTGTCGCCTTCACTATTCCACTGCGCACGATTACCACTCACCTGGGGATCGAACGTCAGTAGGTATCCGGCAACGTTGGTGTCGTGGGTGCGATTCCGTCCGGCGAGGATCTTCACGGGCATCACCATGATGGGCGATGTTGGGTCCGCCAGCGCGTCGCGGTCAACACTCCTCGCAACGCCAGGATATGTTATATTCACCAGCTGGACAGCGATTGACAATACTTAGTACGTGGAAGAGTTAACTGCTGGACTATAGTTGGTGATCTTGCATACTGAAAAGATTTTGCGCCAAAAAACAACACACACAAGAAAGGCGACGACACCACGGTCGCTATTTCAACCGTTTAATGAGTACGTGGCGCTGGAATTTACGTAATTTGAAATCTTGGAATATCGTTTTCTGTTATCAACAGCCGCTAAATGAACGGCTCGATATCCGTGCATAACTTCTTATACAATCAGTCGACAGTAAACTTTTGCGTACGTTATAGGGAATAAAGGTGAAAGCCTGCCCGCTCACGCGACATTCATTACATTACTTGACGTTTTAATTCTAATGCGTTGTTATTTCCTTGTGTTTTCTCCCACCAGAGGTCGTGGTCGTGGGTTCGAGTGGTTTAATTAACTCTATCTTAATTAGCCGTGCCTTAGTCAACTTCGTCTCAAGAAACGCCGAAGGTAGCGAGTTCCACTCTCGACCTTCAAGATCTCAATTAGAACCCAACTTGGAGATATGGCCGGTTCGCCTACATACCCATGTGAGTTCGATTTCCGCCAAAGGTACAGGGTTCGACTACCACCAGAGGTCGTACGTACGAGTGCATTGATGGATGGATCAATGAATAACTTTCTTGGGGTCCATCGGTGCGCGTGATTAGTGCGCAGTGGGCCGCTCCCACATCGGGACAGAGAGGCCATGCCCCTCCGCCGCGCCGCGGGCCCGATGGATAGCCCAGAGCTGTGATTCAAGGTCCGAGATGCGTAGAGCTCGGTCCCACTTTTCCTTGGTGGGCCTGGCCTCCGGCGCCAGGGGGCATTGATGAAATATCCTAATTAAATTTGCCCTAATTAACTTTGCCTTATTTAACCCCACGGGCTGGCGGTTCGACTAGTTCGAGTGCCTTAATTAACTTTGGCTTAAGTAACACCAAAGGTAGGGGTTCCACTCTCAAACTTCACCATGTCAATTCGAATACAACTTGGAGGTACGGCCGGTTTGCCCATATCTCCTATGGGTTCAACTCCCACCAAAGAACTTGGGTTCCAGTGCCCTCTATATGTCCGCCTTAATTAACTCTCCCTTAATTAACAGCACACGCCGTGCCGACGTTTATCGTTCGCCTATGCTTCACGCTTTCTTATAAAGTAGTTGATGGTCGAATTAGCCCTAATTAACAACGAAGGTCGTGGGTTTGACTCCCACCAAAAGTGGTGGGACTTAATTAAATCCGCTTTATTTAACCTCACAGGTAGTGGGTTCGACTCCCACCAAAGGTAGAGGGTTCGGCTCCCTATGAATTTGGGTGCCATAACGCCGGACATGGAATTTTTTGTCCCATGAGTCGCCTAAGGCTTTCGCCTTAAAACAAGCAAGCAAATTAAGGCAACTTAACTACAGGGCAGTAGTTTTTGACGGGCCCTGTTGAAGAATATGAGAGGTGTATCAACAGTTTTCCAAACTAGAGAGAAAACTCACGAACGCTGCGTGCATTCTGAGACTGACGGCGCGAGTTAGCGGGGGCCCATAAAGCCCCTTTAGGGGCCATTTGTCGGAGTCCCGCCAGCTTGGGTATGAGAGTACGTGCAAGACAAATAACTGCCAAAAATTCCACCCGTCGTTGTTCTTTAGTGGCTTTGGTGTTGCACTGCTCAGTACGAGGCAGTGGTATCAAATCCCGGCCAGGGCGGCCGCATTTTGATAGAGGTGAAATGCAGAAACACCCGTGGGTGCTTAGATTTAGGTGCCTATTAAAGAACACCAGGTGATCGAAAATAATTCGGAGTCTCCCACTACGGCGTGCCTCATAAGCAGATCGTGGTTTGGGCACGCGAAACCCCACAATTAAATTAATTACAAGAAATCCGAGAAGTTGACCGCTCAAGATAGAAATGCGATTATTAAAATCCCAATTATCGGAACGGCGTACGTGAGGAAACAGCTTGTGTTGCAATTTTGTGGCAAATTAGTTAAATGAATTAAATATAAGCTAGTTAATTAGGGCAGCTATGGCTACTGTCGATGTAAGCTTTGTAGCTACTTACGAGGTTATCTCGTGTCATTCCTCCAATCCTTCTAAATTAATAGGGTAGTTTGTTGGGCCACCTCTTCGAAATAATAAATACGTTTCCGCTTGTGTGGGGCAGACCGGGAGGCATAAGATAACGTTAACAGACGACTAAGCGCCAAGTTTCAATTTCCCAGAGAAAAAGTGCGGAAGTTTCCCCTGTTGCAGAGCGCAGGTGAAAGACATCTCAGAACTGATATTTCAACATCTCAAACATTTCAAAACTGATGTGACATCACTTTGTCAGTCACTGCAAACTTCACATCGTCAGTAGTCATGTGATCGGAGTAATTAAATAGAACAATTATTGTATATAACCGATGGGAAAGAACATTGGAACACATAACCTGAGGTGTGACGTCCGCCGTTCCCAAAAATACGGTTTCTAAGAAGTCACATTTTTTATTTTACCTGGAGTGGTCTATTATAAAAAGCAAAATAAATATAAAGCGTTATTATGAAATACAGGTGCTGCCAGACGCCGGCGCACATTCTGCTGATAATCCTGTAGTTGCCAGCACCGGATGCCTGTTTCGGACTACGAAGGATTGCTAATACGCTATGGTTGAAGGCAGACGGATCACACCAACGTTCCGTCGCCATCTTAGGTTACGCAGTTCCACTTTCATTATATGGTACATAGGAGATGCTGTCGCCTTTAACCGGTGCCGGCTACTCCTTCTCATGCAGAGATACGAGATAAATAAATAAGAATAAAATAAGAATAACATAAACGCGCTATAACTAAAGGTTAACTCCAAATCACAATTACACAAAGTCCAGACAGATAAGCGCACTAATGCCACACTAAAACTGAAAGTAAACTCAAACGCAGCAACTCAAGCTCCAGTAACATGGGTGCACTAAAGTAAACACTCAGTCAGTTCACATAACTACACTAGAATCAGGGTACATAAGAAAGTTCGGATTAGATTGAAATAGAAGGTTTATTAATCGCACGCTCTTAATGTAAGCTGTGAAGGCCGCGCTACGTACTAAATCAGTTCGGGAGTGCAATACAGGAACCAGGTTTTAAGGAAAATCGGTTCTCACATTATTCTGAAGGTCGGCCATTAGCCCTGGACTCCATGTGCCATTCGGATAGGGCTTTCCGATAGTAAGCACTGAAGCCAGGTGGTAACTGTACCTGCAGAAGGGAAGTAAAATAAAACATTTCGACTAAGATTAGGCCACTCCCTAATGCAAATTTCGAGCGCAACTTTTAAGTGTTTTGAATTTGCGATATGTTATGTCAAAGAATTTCATTCTGAGGAACCAGGTGCTCTCGCCGGCAGCGCTGTGTCTCTGTTCGGGCAGCTCGTTTAGCAGGAGCGGCAGACGAAGCGTTTCCACCGGTTGCGTCGGCCATTGTTCAGAAAGAAAGCGTGAACGCGTAGCTCGCGCGGAGCGCATTCTCTAGCGGCGGCGGTGCCTCAGGTGAAGTGGGTCGGAAGCCCACGCGAGCGCTTTGTTTCCGCGCAGGCCGAATGTATAGTACGTTCAGGCACTCCGCTTCCCTCCTCACCCTTTTCGCTATACCCTCCTTCGATTCCCCCCCCCCCTCATTGCGCGGCACCCTCCTCTCCGCTTCCTCCGCGCGTCTTTCATTACATGGCCTTCAAGCTGCCTCGACTCTCTCATTAGCTGTCTATGTAGACTGTCTCCGATGCTGGCCAGAATTGGAACACATCATGTATAGGTAGTTGGCACCCCTGTAAGGGCAGTATTGGCGTATTAAAACAGCATCCGTTCCAATTGGGCCCGTTATTATCCAGTTCAGTTATTACACTTCACGACGCGACAGGAGTGTGACAGACACAACAGGTGGTGAAAATGGCCTCACAGCATCTGTCCGAGAGTCCGAGCAGGGTGAATTGAAACACAGGGACCAGTATGTTATTTCCGAGCAGTTTTTTTTGGTATTCATTGCCAGTCATTCCCCAATAGCCCAGTCACTAGTAAAAACAAGTTCCGTTTGATGATGATGTATAAGGTTTGATGGCGCAAGGGCCAGACACAGCAAAAGAACGCCATACACATGGTGATGAGGTTTCAATAATTTTTTTTATTGAAATAGAGGAATTCAATTGTGGATGTAAAATGGCTGTAACCAGGCCTAAAACCAGTCACTTTAACTTGCGTAAAATACATCAGTAATAAAATGATGACAATGACTAGAAATGTGAGCAATATGGGCACAAAAATTATGTTCTGAAGCGAGAATGTCATAACACCTGCACGTAAAAGTAGCCCCGGTGTCTCAACAGGGCCCTTGAATGCGAGGGCTGAGAGGAACGTGCTCTGCAAGAATGCTGCCGCAGCAGGAACCTCTGAGGAGAGGATGTGCTAGGAGTGTAAGGAGCTGATACTCGCAATACACCGGCATCTTGAAGAAAGTTTAAAACTTACCTGTGGTAAAAAAAGCAAACAAAAAAAACGGTATATGCCAAGGAACATTGCTGGCCGGGTAGAAAGGAACAGGCTGTTTATATGCTAAAGGGAAGTATTTTTTTCTCTTAGCTTTTAATTCCTTCCCCTTTATCAATACATGGAGTGCAGTTAGCGTCTCGCCACACATAATTCAGAAAGGAGATTCATTACCAATCAAGAGGCGAGAGTGTGTGCCATACGCATCGTCGACTCTAAGACTACAAAAAACCACCTCAGTTTGTCGTGTTTTTGTAATGGGTGGCCAGTAGTCAAGATTGGGCTTAATGACGTGGAGATTATTGAGTGTTTCGCCGTCCCATGTACTTCGGCAATATCCCCTTAGTTTCTTCATAGGCAAGGCTTTAAATATGTTGTGGGGAGAGCCATGGCACAGGTGTCAGCTTTCGTTGTTAGAGAGATGGCAACATTGTCGCAAGAACTCGATGGCTCTACGCCCAGGCACCCCGCATATTATGACTAGTTTAGCTGCATACATAGAGCGGAAAGACGTTGGTAAATAATTTTTTTTTGCGGTAACGCTTTAATAGTCGGTAAATGTTAAATGCCTTTCGGAGTTTCAGTCTATCGATGTGTTTAACTGCAGACAGTACTGCATAGGTCTCTGCCGTAAAGATTCTTGTTTGGGAATGAAGTATATCGGATTTCAAGAAGGATGGGCTGGCTGCCGCATAGAAACGCCAGCATGTGACTTCGTTTCGTCGGTATAAAATTCAGGGCAAGAGTACTTCGATTGTCCCTGGTGTCCAACTCGTCCCCAGTGACTCGGGTGTGGTTGACTAGGCATCGTGCAATGGAATGGGTGCCCTCGTTGAGATTGGGGAGGTGTTGGGGGACAGGGCACGCATGGGCCGGGATCCATGTCCCATGCGGGCCTTTTACCTCAGTCGCCGAACCTTCCCCCCACCTCACCCCAAGTTCAGCCGGGCGCTGGCTACCACCCTGCGTCTGCTGCAAACAAACCCGTGCGCTTCACCCGCCCATCTCTACCTTATATTCCCAGACCTTTGCACTACCCCCAACTGCCGGTGCTGCGGCATTCACCCGGCTACGCTTCCGCATATGCTGTTGGAGTGCCCAGCACAGTACACACACGTTAACACCACGACCCTTTCGTCCAGGTTGCATGAGGCTCTGCAGAGCTCCGCCCTCGACGACCGAACCTGGGTGACCCAGCACGCGCGTGAGGCGGAGGCGAGGCAAGCCCTCGACGTCCCTTCATAAGAGACTTGGGCCCGGCCATCACAAAGTGCTAGTTCTATAATAAAAGTTTATTCCTCCTCATCACTCCTTGGCTGACTTCGTTCCTATGGGGCATTTTCCTATTTTTCTTGTAAATGATTAAGGTATGAGGATGTGGAAAGCTTGTTCATATTTCCGAAGACATTCACATATGCTTCCTGTGCACCTTGACTAATCAGTGCTTCCGTGAGTATATCTAAGGAATCGAACGCCTTCTCGTAAACAATGAAGGCAGTATATAGAGGTTGGTTATACGCACATGCTCTGCAGATTTCCAAATTATCTGAATGATTAGTACTGAATCTGAATTATCTGAATGACAGTACTGCTCGGATAGCAATTGTCTCAAGGGAAGTTCGAAGGATTGTTTGATGACAGGCAGACCCTTTATCGACCACTATAGCGACACTGCCGGACGAGGCGGTAGTGTCGCCGAGGTTTTTGCAAAAATTGGCATATTGCCTCAGAAAGTTTGCTTCCTGGACATACAATACCTCCGCACTATATTTATGAAGGAGCTCTTTAAGGTCATCAAGGTTATGCAGGAGACCCTTGATGTTTCATCACAACATTGGCGTGTCCATATTAAAAAGAGGTTCGTGGTATGTGTGAAGGAAATTAAATTTAGGTTATAGAGCGCTTGTTGGGCCCTCTGATACGGGATTTTTCTTTTTTGGAGCGATGCCGAGAATCGCGCCGTTCCTTAGGCGTTGCCGACATTGTTGGACGGGGATTCGTGTCCATCGCCTCCTGCAGGGCGCTGGACACCCGCTTTGCTGAGCGGTTTCTTTGACGAGAGGGCGTCTTCTCAAGGAACGATGCTCTTGAGCCTACCAGCCCGAAGGTCGATGGCCCCGTCTTCTGAGACGGCGGAACAGCGCTGGCTGCCGCCGCTGAGGGGGCGGGTGACGTCACCGCTGGCTCGCTGTGTGTGGGCCGGACAGCCGCCGGAGGCCGTTGTGGCACTGCCCTCCGACGCGCCACTGCGGCAACGCTGTTTTTCGGCATGTAGGCCTCCGTGCTTTCTGAAATGATATATTCTCTTTGCCTCTAATTGCGAGGATTTCTTTCTTTTCTATGGTAGGGAGGACCGCGAGTAAGCGGCGTGATCCCCATCCCAGTTCTCACGATGTAGATTGTTTTCGCACAACTCAGTTGGATGCTCATGCACACTACATTTAGCGCATGTCAGTCAGCCGCGGCAGTTCGGTGAACTATGGCTGAATCTTTGGTATTTAAAGCATGTGAGGGGGTTGGGAATACATGGCTGAACCTGATCTTTACATAGCCTGCTTCTATAATCTCGGGCAACACACTTGAACCGAACGTGAGGATAAGGTGTTTGGTGTGGATTTCCTTGCCACCGCACCTGATTTTGATTCGTTTGACATTTATGACTTTTTGATCACTCCAGCCTTCTAATAGTTCGGCCTCAGTTCTACCAAGTCGTCATCCGAGATGACACCACGGATGATGTTCATTGCGTGGTGCGGCGTTACATTGGCTGGTACTTCCACAAATGCTACTAAATTCTTTAGGTTCTCGAGCTGTTGCCTATCGCGGAGTTCCATGTGGAGGTCGCCGCTGAGCAACTTCGTAGGTTTATACCCTGTCCCAATGGTCTATTTCAAGTACTTTGCAAAAAGGAAGGGCGAGATCACTCTCACTACCTTTTCCGGTTTTTCCGCGCTTCCTCGCTCCAGCGTGTTGACCGCGAGTTTCCGCGGTTATCGAGTGAGATGTGTTGATGCTTGCTTGTGTGGTTGCGACACCATGCTTGTTAATTTAGTTAGTATGCATATGTTAAAAAATTTACACGGCTGTTAAAACTACTTCCCTTACTTCGTATAGCTGTTTACTAATTTGCTATAGCAAGCGATGCTTCGCCTTTCAGGCGAAATTCGGACTTTTTTTCCTTAACGTCGTTTTTTCCTACAAATGGACAGAATGTAAAAGTGTGCATTCTGTCCGTTCGGGCGTATCTGATACAATAACTATGTCATCGCTTGGTCTTTAATTGTATGGTGCAAATGTACGTGGAGAGAAAATAGCAGAAGGAGCCCAATGTCGTTTGGTCGTCATGAATACAAAAAAGAAAGTGCTTTGTGGCGCCCTTCGCATGCAAATTATGAAAAAGCAGGGAAGCTAATTCCACACGAAAGTATGAAATGAACACGACTTGGCAGTGCAGTATACTTCATCAGTATATTATACTGAGGCGCAGTTTTGCAATCATAGGGCGTGCATCATTACAGTAGCTATTATCTTAGGCTGAGCTGAGAATTTTGTGAGGCTGATTGTATCGAACTCATACTTTCAGTGTGGCGTATGTGAGAAACGATGATGGTGTGACATCTAAACAAGCATAGAAAATAGTCGATTACCGATTCGCTCTGTCTTGGTGCATGGAGCAACTAGCTTCCTAGTCCAAATCATCAAAAGAGATAATGTACGACCTCAGTAGTCGAAAATAATGCGGCTTCCTCCTGTTCACTTGTAAAGAAATGAGAATCACAGCTTTTGTGAGTGAATTATTATTTGAAGATTTCATGCAGGGTCCATCAAGTTGCTGATTTCATAATCTGAAACTCACAATAAGCTACAAAAAGTGATATTGAAGCAATAGCTGCACAGCGATGCTGACAGCTTCCACAAGAAAAATGGGCTGAAAGTTGCCCAACGAAGCCACTGAGAATAGAACATGATATTTCTTGCTGCAAGAGGCGTCACGAACTGGTCGTGCGAATTGCAGGAATTTTTTTTTACAGTGAAACAAAAATTCTTATCTGGCCTCAGTTCTTGCAACTAACTCTGGGCCGCCTACTCCATTCAGGTTCAGGAAGAACTCTTTAAGCAGTATAGAGGTGCCCCCGTGAAGAAATATTCGTCACATTAAGAATTGGTGCTGCACGATCGGACAACTTTCTGTGGCTACGAATCGAAAGCTACGGAGGCAAAGCGCGCACGAGTGAGAGCGCTTCTAAAGAGAGTCCCACGTTTCAGTTCACGCTAGTTTAGTCTGGGAAAGAGAAAACATGGGCGCCATATTATCAACAGTTGAATAAGACAGAAGGCACCACTGACTTTAAAAGTTTACTATTTTGCGCCGTTTCCCTTCCTGGTCAAACGTGAAACATTCGCACGTGCATGCTGTGTCGATTCAGCGTCTGTTCGGAGCAACCAAAAGCACTGTCAACGTTGCCGAGCTATTTAGCGTGGTAACGCATATGCAGCAACCATAGCGCCTGTAGCTTTCCCTTCACAGCCACAGAAAGTTGTCCGCGAGTGTAGTGATCGAATTACTTACGTGCAGTTAAGAGCATTTTTCACGGCGGAGAAAAAGACTTCCGTGATTCCTTCAACGTGAATCTGATTGTCCTTCAATTTGATGTCAGCAGCAACGGGCACCTGAAAAAGCAAGGCAAAGTATAGTCACGGGAAGCAACAGGTTAATAAAATTTCAGTGCTTAATTTTGTGAGTGCGGCCAATCCATGTAGGCTCTTGCCATACTAATCTTCTCTGTATCATTCCCATTTTAGTATACGTACTTTGGATGTACAGGCTTCTGCCAAGTCGCGAATTAAGGCTTGTGCCAAGCTAACGCAATCTTTCAAGGTACGGAAAACCTCGAAGGCCGTTTCATCACTGCTTTTCCAGTAGCGAAACAAAATGAAGCAAAACGTGCCCACCAGTCGTTCGGGGACTGCAACGTTCAATCATGTTTTGTATAATGCTGTGTATAAGATCGCCCTCACACGTAGAAAGCTTTTTGTTGGGCAAACGGGGCTGGCTGCGCCAGCGATAGATTGACAGAGCATGATTGCATTGCCAAACGCGTACTTGAAGGATTGATAGCTGTTCCCTGTAGATCACGCAAATGCTCCCCCATGTTTAACGAGCACACTGCTGTGAGCAAGCGCAGGGATCGCTCAACACGTTAACTGATTCAGGCGGTAAAGTTTGCGCAGTTGGGCGGTGTATATGTAAGCACCCTATCTATGGCTTTATCGGCTAAAGCTTAAATTTCTTTAATGGACATTATCAGCAAATGTTGCGTTCCATGGAAGGCTTCGTTGCTAGTGACCATTTATCGGCATGGCTGTGTGTATACATGCTGTCGGATGAAATTATGCATGATGTAGTGCCAGCATTTTGATATGCTGGTGTTAATATGTGTATAAAGACGCTGCGCGCCGTTTTGGAATAAATTTTGTTGACTATTGCGTCTACTCTTGTCTCTCTTAAGAGTCTTGCTCAAGGTGCACCTATAGTCGTTTGTATATTCACGTATTCAAGTAAAGCTTGTATTGCCTCACTCGCGTCGGCGTCGGTGTTGGTGTTGCCGTACGAAAAAACCCAAGCTGCGCAAAAATAAAGATTGCGTGTCGGGCTGCGGATTCAAAGCCAGCTAGCTCGGGGTTGCGAGACCACCATGCTAACCGATTCAGCCCCAGTCGGTTCACTACGCGTGACCTTTAAAGCGGGGTTTTATATGCATGAAGAAGTAGACGCAGCCCAAGGCACCAGCCAATCACAGACTTGCCCTCTTTCTAGAGGGGAAGCCTCACGCCCGCCGTTTCCCGCCAGCTCAGGCCCGGCAGTCAGATGGGGACAGTGGCGTAGCCAGACATTTTGTTTGGAGGCGGGGGGGGGGGTCTCACGTTGCAGCTTGGCCTCCTCCTTAAGAGGAAGCTTTAGCTCGGGTGCTCCTATATAAATACATGTAGAAGGTGAATTCGTTTTTCTAGGCAACCACTGCACAAAATTTGACGAAGTTTGTTGCATCTAAAAGAAAAATTTATAATCTACTGACTTCTGGTTCTGAATTTCTCATTTAGGTTGTCAATTCTTTATTAAAAATTGGCAAAAATCGCAAATTGTCAGAAAACGAGGCTATCACGTTTAAAACTCTGGAACTCAGCAATGAAACGTAACATCACAATTCTGTGTATCGCATCTAATAGCGCATCTACAGCGGACAAAATTGATATGTTACAAATGAATCTCAAACAATTTAGTATTACCGAAATATGGCTTTTGCAGAACCGTTGTACATACGTAACCAATTGACGTAAGATACAAATTTACATACCATATTTGTCCGCTTTGACTGTTATAATAGATGCCGTTTGAAGAACCACAATATCTGTTTTTGATGCAGAGCTATGAGTTTGCAAACGTTGTGCTTCTATTTTCTTCGCACTTTCAAAATTTTAAATATATTTTAAACAAAAATCAGGCCCTAAATCGAAATTCCTCTTCCAACAGATACTAAAACTTAACTTTCTGTCTAAAATGCAACGAATTTCATTAAAAGCGATCCAGGTATTATCTCACAAATTCGTGTCTGCGTTTTACATGTATTTGAATAGGCCGAGTGGGAGCTGGGCCCGAGCCAAAGGTTCCTCTTCAAAAATTTGTCAAGGGATCAAATACATGAATAATAACTACATTGCCATTGCCAAAGATGCTGCAAACGAATTCTCGAGCACTACGCACTGTCAAAACAAGCAATATATGTATTTTTTATAAAAATATGTACTCGTATGTGCCAGAAATTGTGCCCAAAATAACTTCTATGAATGCGTCCATGTTTATTTTTGTTTAATAAGTAAAGAAAATATCACGCGATCTTTAAAACTATATCAGTCCGAAACCAGCCAAGCAGTGCATGCCACTGATATGAAAAATGTAAAGGCCATGAAATGAACATGTTGAGGACAAATATGTTAATGAAATTTTGTCATTCAAGAACCTTGTTTACATTTTTGTACATATGCGACGGCCAGTGAAAAATCTCAATGACGCTGTCATTTATTCCAATGTATTACGCAGGAGCAGCTTTCAGCGGTCGTGTATCATAATTGCACCGAAATTATTGCCCCAACAGAGAGCACTTATATAAAGCCGTTCTTCAATATATACGAGGGCAAGTCAAATGAAAGTGAGCCAATGCGAATATATGACAAATGGGGTACTTTATTTAAATGTAGTCTCCACGAGCATTTAGATATTTGTCCCATTGACTAACGAGTCGGGTGATTCCCGTCTCATAAAATACCTTGGATTGCTGCTTCAAAAAATCTGCAGCTGACTCTTTCACGTCATCATCCGACACGAATCTGTTTCCCTTTAGCTGTTTTTTTCATCCGTCACAAAATGTGGAAATTGCAAGGCGACAGGTCTCAGTTTTATTATTGCGAATGTTGCAGCGTTTCCCACTTGAACTTTACCAGTTTTATATTGACACGTGTACTTATCTTTATCGGGCGACCACGTTTGGCCGCCTAACAAATGTTATCGTGCAGCGCAGGACGCGCCTGCATGTAAAAGAAGTTTCTGGAATGTTATCGATGGTTCCGTCCACTGTCTTTCACCGCAACTTGTGTAATCTGATTGCATGTATGCGCGACGGGAATAGTGTAGAACTTTGTGGAAGACACACGGGTCCCATCGGTTAATCTGGAACATTCGACGGCTGATCTATAAAAGCCGACGCGCTTGACCCGCTGATCAGATTTTCGACGATCGCCGACTGTGTTCGCCGCTATCGTTGTGCTTTAAGTGTAGCCTGTTTTGTGGGCACAGGTTCGCCCAATAAAAGCCAGTTTTGTCTTTCACAGTACTGCTACTGCGTTCCTTAACGTCACGACCACGTGACATCTGGTGGAGGTGCTTGTGCGTTCATGTACCGAACGCCCCCACAAAGCCGCGATCCAAGCCCGAAGCCCGAGGACAAAACCAACGTCGCCCAAGACCAGCGAGCTAGCCGCCGGCTGCAAGGACTGCCCCCAGAGCACGGACTCCTACCTGAGACGAGCAGGAAGATTGCCACCAAGTCCTCCCCAATGGCAGCCCCAGCATCCCCCGTCGTGCTGCAGCAGCCCAGGGAGCCCCCCACGTTCCGCGGTTCAACATTCGAGGACCCGGAAACCTGGCTCGAGACGTACGAGAGAGTCGCTGCATTTAACAGCTGGAACAGCGACGACAAACTGCGACGTGTCTTCTTCGCATTGGAAGACGCTGCCAGGACGTGGTTAGAGAACAGAGAAGCCACGTTAACGACCTGGGACCTTTTCCGAAGCGGCTTCCTGCAGACATTCACAAGCGTCGTACGCCGAGAACGAGCCCAAGCACTACTGGAAACCCGAGTGCAGCTGCCCAACGAGACCACCGCGATTTTTACAGAAGAAATGAGCCGCCTATTCCGCCACGCCGACCCGGAAATGTCCGAGGAAAAGAAAGTCCGGCTACTAATGCGTGGTGTTAAGGAGGAACTTTTCGCCGGTATGGTACGAAACCCACCGAAGACTGTCGACGAGTTTCTTCGCGAGGCCACTAGCATCGAGAAGACACTCGAGATGCGAAACCGGCAATTCGACCGCCGCACCAACGCTACAAACTATGCCGGAGTTCAATCACTGGCCTCCGAAGACCTGCGCGAGGCTATCAGGGCAGTCGTACGAGAGGAGCTTCAGAAGATCTTCCCGTCGTCGCAGCCTCAAGTGGCCTCGATCGCTGACATCGTCAAAGATGAGGTTCAGCGGTAGCTTGGAGTTCCGGAGGTGCAACCTCAATTACCGCAACCCCAACCCGAAGCGATGACCTACGCCGCCGTCGTACGCCGTCAAGGCCCTCCTCAGCGACCGCGCCAGGGCCCTGTAATGCCGCAATTCCGTCGACCACCGCCGCCGCCGCCGACAGCGCGCCCACCCGTCGCCCAGCGGAGCTACCCGAGGAAGACCGACGTTTGACGCGCTCCTGACCACCGCCCGCTCTGCTACCACTGAGGGGAAGCGGGTCACGTCTACCGACGATGTCCGTACCGGGAAATGGGACTGCGAGGTTTCGCCGTCAACGCTTCGCGCCCGCAGCAAGGTGAACGCCCTCGCGATATCGCTGACTACCTCGCGGCTACTCAGTGGAGCTCTCGACGACCGTCGCGTTCACCATCACCAGGCCGCTACCTGTCGCCGCAGCGCCGACCATACACTGGCCCAGCTCGGGGCCGGTCAGCGAGCCCATATCCGGAAAACTAAAAGCAGCAACCGATGGAGGTGCGGTTGCTGTCCGTCGAACTGTCGAAGATCCTCCGCCGCCGACGAAGACGCCGAAGAAACTACCTCGACGACATAACGACACGCCGCCGTCCCGACGAAGTCTGGAAGGAAAGAATGCGACGACGAAAGACGACCTGACGATGTCACATACCAGCCACAAGTCAACGCGACGCAGTCGTGATCCGACGCCAAGACCGAACTGTAATGCAAGACAAAGAGCCACCGACCTCGACATGCTTCTCGACGGCCACGCAGTCACCGCCTTAGTCGACACAGGGGCTGATTACTCCGTCATGAGTGGACACATCAATAATCAATATTTGGGGTTTTACGTGCCAAAACCACTTTCTGATTATGAGGCACGCCGTAGTGGAGGACTCCGGAAATTTTGACCACCTGGGGTTCTTTAACGTGCACCTAAATCTAAGCACACGGGTGTTTTCGCATTTCGCCCCCATCGAAATGCGGCCGCCGTGACCGGGATTCGATCCCGCGACCTCGTGCTCAGCAGCCCAACACCATGGAGTGGACACATCGCCTCCCAGTTGAAGAAAGTTAAGACTACGTGGGAAGGCCCTCAAATTCGTACCGCCGGAGGACGCCTCATAACGCCGACTGGAATGTGCACGGCAAGAATTACCATTCACGACCGGACTTACCCTGTCACCTTCGTTCTCCTCCAACAGTGTTCACGAGACTCCATTCTCGGCATGGACTTCCTCAACCAACACGGCGCAGTCATCGACCTGAAGTCGAAGTCAATAACGCTGGCGGAAGATAAAGCGATACCGCCGGAGAGCCCTCGTAGTCACCACGCCTTGAGTGTGCTCGAAGACCAAGTGAGCATCCCGCCCCGCTCCAGCATTGTTATTTCGGTCGGCACCGAAATACCCGCTGACGTAGAAGGTGTCATCGAAGGCGACCAACGTCTCCTGCTAGACCGTGAAATTTGCGTCGCAAAAGGGATCGCTCGACTGCACGGAGGAAACACGAAAGTGTTGCTGACAAACTTCAGCCAGGAGTTCAAGCACATCAACAAGGGCACGACGATCGCATACATCGAGGAAATTCTGGAAAACAGCAATGCGTTTGTCCTCTCGGCTTCCGCCGCATCTACCCCGACGACCATGGTTGCCGAACCAGACTACGACATTAATCCAAGTCTCCCCGTGATTAAGCAACAGCAGCTCAGAAGTCTGCTCCGGCGATACAAAGGCTGCTTTTCGACGTCATCGAGGATTCGACAAACACCAGTCGCCAAGCATCGCATAATCACCGAGGAGTGCGCTCGACCACTTCGCCAGAGCCCTTACCGAGTTTCACCGCGAGAACGTGAAGCTATAAGAGAACAAGTCGACGAAATGCTGCGCGACGACATCATCCAGCCGTCGAAAAGCCCGTGGGCATCTCCTGTTGTGCTGGTGAAGAAAAAGGACGGAACCCTTCGTTTCTGCGTCGATTATCGTCGTCTGAACAAGATCACGAAGAAGGACGTATACCCTCTCCCACGGATAGACGACGCATTGGATCGGCTCTGCAACGCTAAATACTTCTCCTCGATGGACCTCAAGTCTGGCTATTGGCAAATAGAAGTCGATGAAAGAGATCATGAAAAGACCGCCTTCATCACACCAGACGGCCTCTACGAGTTCAAGGTTATGCCATTTGGACTGTGCTTGGTGCCTGCAACGTTCCAGCGCGTGATGGACACGGTTTTAGCAGGATTGAAGTGGCAGACCTGTCTCGTTTACTTGGATGACGTCGTTGTATTCGCCGAAAGTTTTGACGATCACCTTAGGCGGCTTGCCACAGTACTAGAGGCCATCCAGTCATCAGGGCTCACTCTGAAGCCAGAAAAGTGCCGCTTCGCTTACGATGAGCTTCTATTCCTAGGCCACGTCATCAGCAAATCCGGAGTACGCCCCGACCCGCAGAAAACAACTGCCATCGCAAAGTTCCCGCAGCCCACCGACAAGAAGGCAGTGCGTAGATTTCTTGGCATGTGTGCCTACTACAGGCGATTTGTCAAGGACTTTTCACGCATCGCTGAGCCGCTGACACAGCTAACTAAATGTGACGTCGAGTTCAAGTGGGAAACGCCACAGGCCGACGCATTTCAAGAACTCAAACGACGCATGCAGTCGCCGCCCGTACTTGCGCACTTCGACGAGCACGCCGATACCGAAATACACACTGATGCCAGTAGCCTAGGCCTCGGTGCCGTCCTAGTCCAGAGAAAAGATGGACATGAACACGTGATAGCTTACGCTAGCCGATCATTGTCAAAAGCAGAAGGCGATTATTCTACAACCGAAAAGGAATGCCTCGCCATCGTTGGGCCACAGCGAAATTTCGCCCTTACCTATATGGCAGGCCATTCAAGGTGGTCAGCGATCATCACGCGTTGTGTTGGCTACCTAACCTAAAAGACCCTTCAGGACGGCTGGCACGGTGGAGCCTCAGGCTACAAGAATATGATATCACTGTAACCTACAAGTCCGGGCGAAAACACTCGGATGCCGATTGCCTATCCCACGCCCCCATTGACCCGCCGCCGCAAGATGACGAGGATGACGACGCCTCCCTTGGAATAATAAGCGCGGAAGACTTCGCCGAACAGCAACGAGGAGACTCGGAGCTAGAAGCCCTAATCGAGTATTTGGAAGGGCACACCGACGTTGTCCCAAGGGCATTTAAGCGTGGATTATCTTCGTTCACGCTTCAGAACAACCTACTCGTGAAGAAGAACTTCTCACCAGTCCGCGCCAGCTACCTTCTTGTTGTTCCGTCGGCGGTACGTCCAGAAGTACTGCACGCCCTACATGACGATCCGACCGCTGGGCACCTCGGTTTCTCCCGGACGCTATCGAGGATACAAGAAAGGTATTACTAGCCGCGCCTAACCGCCGATGTCGCCCGTTACGTCAAGACATGCCGCGACTGTAATAATAATATTTGGGGCTTCACGTGCCAAAACCACTTTCTGATTATGAGGCACGCCGTAGTGGAGGACTCCGGAAATTTTGACCACCTGGGGTTCTTTAACGTGCACCTAAATCTAAGCACACGGGTGTTTTCGCATTTCGCCCCCATCGAAATGCGGCCGCCGTGGCCGGGATTCGATCCCGCGACCTCGTGCTCAGCAACCCAACACCATAGCCACTGAGCAACCACGGCGGGTAGCCGCGACTGTCAGCGACGCAAGACACCGCCGACAAGACCAGCGGGATTACTACAGCCGATCCAGCCTCCTTACCGACCTTTTCAGCAGATCGGGATGGACTTGTTGGGACCGTTTCCGACATCAGCTTCCGGAAATAAGTGGATCGTCGTGGCGACGGACTATCTCACCCGCTTCGCTGAAACTAAAGCTCTACCGAAAGGCAGCGCAGCCGAAGTGGCTAAATTTTTCGTCGAGAACATCCTGTTGCGAAATGGTGCTCCAGAAGTCCTCATCACCGACAGAGGAACGGCCTTTACAGCGGAGCTCACTCAAGCCATTCTGAACTACAGTCAGACAAGGCACAGGAGGACAACGGCCTACCATCCGCAGACGAATGGTCTTACGGAGCGGCTGAATAAGACCCTCGCCGACATGCTAGCGATGTACGTCGACGTCGAACACAAGACGTGGGATGCCGTCCTTCCGTACGTAACATTCGCTTACAACACGGCGGTGCAAGAAACAACACAGATCACGCCGTTCAAGTTGGTTTACGGCAGGAACCCGACGACGACGCTCGACGCCATGTTGACGCACGTCACTGACGAAGAGAAACTTGACGTCGCTACCTATCTCCAGCGCGCCGAAGAAGCCCGACAACTCGCCCGCCTACGGATCAAAAACCAGCAGCGTACCGACAGCCGACACTACAACCTCCGACGACGCTTCGTCGAGTACCAGCCCGGCGACCGTGTTTGGGTATGGACCCCGATACGCCGACGAGGACTGAGTGAGAAACTACTGCGACGCTATTTCGGACCCTACAAGGTCATCCGGCGTATTGGCGCACTGGACTATGAGGTCGTGCCAGACGGCATTTCGCATTCACAGCGGCGCCGCGCACGACCTCAAGTAGTCCACGTGGTGCGTCTTAAACCGTTTTACGGACGCTAACGAACTTCCCTTAATTTGTTGTTTTCTTTGCTACGAGTGCTTATTTATTACTTTCGTTTGTTTGCAGCATCGGGTCGATGCTTTTTAAGAGGGGGGTAATGACACGTGTACTTATCTTTATCGGGCGACCACGTTTGGCCGCCTAACAAATGTTATCGTGCAGCGCAGGACGCGCCTGCATGTAAAAGAAGTTTCTGGAATGTTATCGATGGTTCCGTCCACTGTCTTTCACCGCAACTTGCGTAATCTGATTGCATGTATGCGCGACGGGAATAGTGTAGAACTTTGTGGAAGACACGCGGGTCCCATCGGTTAATCTGGAACATTTGACGGCTGATCTATAAAAGCCGACGCGCTTGACCCGCTGATCAGATTTTCGACGATCGCCGACTGTGTTCGCCGCTATCGTTGTGCTTTAAGTGTAGCCTGTTTTGTGAGCACAGGTTCGCCCAATAAAACCCAGTTTTGTCTTTCACAGTACTGCTACTGTGTTCCTTAACGTCACGACTACGTGACAATATTAACCACATCAGCGACGTGGGGACCGGCATTGTGATGGAACAATTAAAAATTAGATTACGGAGTTTTAGGTGCCAAAATGACTTTCTGATTGTGAGGCACGCTGTAGTTGAGAACTCCCGAAATTTCGACCACCTGGCGTTCTTTAACGTTCACCTAAATCTAAGCACACGGGTGTTTTTGCATTTCGCCCCCATCGAAATGCGGCTGTCGTGGTCGGGATTCGATTCCGCGACCTCGTGCTCAGTAACCCAACACCATAGCCGCGTCGTAGAACATGATGACCCCATTCGTCAGTTTTCCACATCGTTTTTTCTTGATTGCGACACGCAGCCGATCCGGCGTTTCACAATATCGGAAACAATTGATAGTCTCTCCGGTTTTAGCAAATTCTATCAGTAATAGCCCCTGACGATCAAAAAAAAAAAAAGGAGTCAACAACACCTTTCCGGCGGAAATTACGGCCTTTGCTTTCTTTGGGGGTGGTCAATTCGAATGTTTCCACTGTAAGCTTTGCCGTCGTGTTTCAGGCTCGTAGTAGTGGCACCATGGTTCGTCCCCGATCCCTATTGCAGAGAAGGAGTCGTCACCCTCATTGTGATGCTGGATTAGATGAGTCAAGAGAGCGCAGAACCTTCTTCTGGCGGTGGTTCAAAATCTTGGGCATCCATTGCGCACACAGGAGCCGATAACCGAGATGCTCATGAATCGTGGTGTTAACCGAACCGCGACTGATGTTCACGCACTCTGCCAGTTCTTCGATGCTTATCCTCTGTTCTTGTCTCATCAGCTCATGAACCTTTTCAATTGTGTTGGGGGTGATTGCACGGTGGCGTTGGCCCGGTCTTGGATCGTCGTTGCCACTTTCACGTCCCTCTTTAAACCAGTCGCTCCAACGCTTCACAATGGCCAATGAAATGAAATGTTCAACGTATACGGCAGCCATATGGCGACTAATTTCTTCTTGGGAAACACCTTCAGCTGCCAAAAACCTCACGGCATCCGGCTGCTGAAATTCTGAAGTGTCCATTAAGTCACGCAACCATGTTCAATCCAGTGTGTGAGAGCATTAAAGAACATTTACCCTCACACCTGCGTGTCACTTTTGTAAATGAATAATGCCTGTGTGCTACGCGCATGCCTTGAAGACAATGAACCGAACCATTATTGCGTGGATCGGGTAGGCTCACTTTCATGTAACCCGCCCTTGTTCATTAGATATGCAAAGATACAATGGAATATACAAATGCTTGATAAAGGGCAAAAAAGTGTCACTGGAAAGAAAGTTCACTGCACGTATACACAATATGCTGCAGCTACATATTTAAATAAACGTACAAGTCTCCAATAAATCTACGTATCTAAGAAAACGTCACTGTATATAATGCGTCAAACAAGGCATATAAACATGCTACGCAATCAGCGATTCACAGAATCCTAGATGCCACCCCCATTCCATCCGCTCCCCCCGATGTATCGCACGCGATGGAAAGCGGTGCGCTCGCTCCCCGCTTTTCTCATTTTCGCACACAAGACAGCCACCATCGTCGGCTCATCTGTTCCAGCCCCCCACGCTACTCGCACATACAGCATGCGGCGCGCGGTCACGACGTTATCGCCCTTAGACTTCATACGAAACATGAGGGTGACGGCGACAGCAGGAATGCGCCTGGAATGTTTGTATAATTGCTATCACAATAATATAATAATAGTCTCCGGTAATTGAAGTGTGCCGTGGCTGATTACTTTCCGCAAAGGAAGTAACAATCTGTCACCATGCGACAATTCGCTCCGCCGTAACAATGTATCTTTTTTTTTTCCTTTTTCAGGGCGGGGGCACCGAAATGAAAAAAAAACGCAAATGAGAGTATGTTGGCCACAATCCAATGCCTACGTTGGGCACCTGATGTCGCTACCGAATGAATATCGAAGAAAACGTGAGATGCTTGGTCCACCGAAACCATACGCATAGTGCTCGGTATCCTACACCGGCGAGACAAGACTTTCCGGAGAGGTTGCGCTCAAACGAACGCGGTGCAATCCATCGGGTCTTCAACTATAAACCCAATGCAAGCGATCTTGCGCGCGACAGCTACAAGCGACGCGATGGAGATGACTGTCGCGTTTGCTCGTCGCCTACAAGTCGTACCCCGTGCGATCGATGACTTCGAGCGACGTCTCCCCAGTGTTGCCGGCAGGAGGGCAGGAATACAGGCGCCGAAACTAGCGTGACGCGTGCTTTATTAACTTAAGTTGATGTGTTTTACTGTAAAAAGCAGCATAAAATATTTCTGAAAGTCTTGCAGTAGGTAGTTATCCTTGCACGTATAAAAATTCAATCGTTTACTCGTTCCATGCGACAATCGGGAGTACTTGAGTTATGTACATCCAATTGCGGCTTCGCGCTATTGGCTAGTCACTCACAGCACTTCCGGGCGACGAGCGACGAATTCTAGATTTGCAAAACCGAGTGATCACGCGACAAGACCGAGCGATCTGTTCAAGCGACGGCCCGATCCGTCGCTCGAAGCCGTCGCTCGTCGCCGTCGCGCACTAAATCGCTCTCATGGGGTTTAGCCTTCACAGTGATGGCGGTGAACGGCCATTGTTTCTTGTTCTCGTCCCCTAGCCAGAAGGCGTCCAAAACTCTGCAGGCGAAAATGCACTCGGCCAGAGAAAACCAAACGCGCACCGAAGTGCGCAGCGCGATGGTCGGGGTAACACGAGAAAAACGCATGTGCTCTGGCTGGCTCTGGCAGCCCGCGGGTAGGGTAGCGAGAAAAAAAAAAAAAGAAGCTCAAAGTGTCCTCACGAATAAGAGTCAAAGTAGAAAAAATAAATAAGAACGTAGTTTCCCTGGCTGGCTTTAGTGTCTTGACATGGATGCTTTGATTTGGCCAGGGTGAAAAAAAATGTCACTTTTTCATGCGACATGACGGCACAAATGAACCACCACAACGCTTCGGATATCACTGCGTGTTTTGTCACCGTGTCTGATAGTGCGTTGATTTGGCTTGTCTCGTTGTATGTTCCGATCAAAGGCTTTAGAAAAGGCGACGCACCCTTGGCGTCAAATCTTTTTAACAACTTTAAACCCACAAACTTCCGCAATTGAACATCTGAAGCCCAACTTTGGAAATGTCAATGCACGTTTCGCATCGAACGTTTATGAGAACTTTATGCCCATAAAGTTTCTGAATTGAAATTAATGCGCTCCATAGATTCCGCGGTGAGCCCGTTCGCCATCAAAACGCCCTTGAAACTTTGTGCTCGGATGGGGCTGCTTGCGTTTCATTTTATTTCATTTTATTACCTTAAAGACCCCTTGATAGGGGTATTACATAAGGGGTAGGAATACATTAGTACAGAATTTGTATAATACTTAACTGAACAAGCAAACAACAACGAAAAAGACTACATGAGCTAAAGTGTTACATACGTCAGCGCAAATACGTAGACCTAAATAATACAAAATAAAATTGCACGAGCATTTAATCTGTTAACTTACTGTTAACTGTTCACTGTGACTCCCGGTGCATGAGCGTTGCCGCGAAATCCAGCCCGAGTTCGCAATGTTCACGGTGAAATGTCTTTTCGAGCGTGAAAAAGAGATTCTACACAAAATCCAGAATGATTTCCGGCGCCGGGGGTTGCTTTGGTCGCCTTTTCATGGACAGCACGAAAAATTTCGGGGGGGAGGGCTGAAGCCCCATAAGCCCCCCCCCCCCCCCCTCCCCTCTGGCTACACCCCTGGATGGGGAGGCCGTGTTTGGTTTGTTCTGCTGAATAGCAGGCTGCGTTGAAGAAACGGCAGCGCGTCGTGCCTTCGGCCGAAGAACAGGCGGCGTTTTGTGAACGCCGCCGGGAACTTTCTTCAGAAAGAGCTCGTCCTTGACGTGCCGACCTCGCTGAGAGGGAGCACGAAGCCCAGGCGTTACGACAACGGAGAGCCGCAGATGCCGAGATTCACTTGTACGCCTCTTCGCAGTAGTGGAAGAGCGGTCAATTTCTGTATGTTTTCATTTCTTTTCACACTGTAAATGGAGGCATAGTGTGCATGCGCTCACCAGTCTTGATGTTCCTGCCGCCGAAAGGTATTCTGCGTTGGACAGTTTCTGCAAAAGGGCACTTGAGTTTACCAGTTGTCGTTTACCAACCAATAGACCTCTCTGGGAAACGCCACACCGCGGCGGCGACGTCACACCATGACGTCGACAAAACGTTTGTGTAGTACAGTCCAGCATTGTTTGGTGTAGGTGAGTCCCACGTGAATGCATGCTTTCTTTGTTTATGTGAACCTCCATAATTTGCTTCTCAGTCAGTTCAGCAGTATCGTGGGTCGGAAAACGTCGGTGTGGGATAAAGTGCATGAGAAAAATCTGGCGACACTGCCTTTTTTTTACTTGCGAACGTTAACCATGTGGTGATTCCTGATGGATTGTGCGATGCCTATGGTGTAGCGTTGCTAAACCCGAGGTCGCGGAATAAAATCCGGCCCCTACAGTGGTATTTCGACAGGTGGAAAATGCAAAAACGACCGTGTCCATGCATTGGGGGCACCTTGAATATCCTCTGGTGAACAAAATTATTCCACAGTCTCCGAAGTGCCTCGTAATCAAGTCGTGGTTTTGGAAAGCAAAATTCCAGAATTCAAAGTGTGGTATGAAGAATAGCGGCTTTCCCATGGAAATCTGCTGCGTTTGTTGTGGTGTGGTAAAAATGTGCGGCGAAAAACAGCGAAGTTGTCGGCTCATCTTTGTGTAGGGAAAGAGACCCCATTGTGCTGTGCATGCGTGTTGGTGTGATTTGCTACGCAATTAGCAATACACCTTTCGCGAGACTATGGACGCGTGTTGCGCGTTATAAGGCCAGCCGTAGCCATCAGGCGCCGATATAATTTGAGGAGCCGTAAGTTTTGAATTGGCGAAAATGAATGAGATGGTATGATTCGTGAGCGTATGTATCTCGGTGCCATATGCGCTGTGTGTAGAAAATAAATAAATAAAAGCTTTCATTTGAGCCTAATCCATAACAACTGAAAGGTGTGACTATACATGAGCTCCTAGCATGTTTTGACCACTGCCGAAGCTGCATGTATACATTTCACCACCGAGAATGCACAGAAAGCAAACCAGTGATCGCGTTTTAACGCTAATCTGACTGGTCTTAAGTAAACCTGAATTTTCTTTTTTCCTTATTATTACACTTTGCGGCACGAACTTCATGCTGTGATCAGGCCCATAAACATGCGAACGTTGGGTCTTATAAAGTTGAGAGCAGGAAAGTGATGGAACAGATACTCTGGAGACATGAGGCACAGTGAAGTTACCGCGCAAAGGTATATGTATTTATGTACGCTATTGCTTTGCGCATCCACATGATTATGGCCCGCCGCGGTGGTTTAGCGGCTGTGGTGTTACCCTGCTAAGCACGAGGTCTCGGGATGAAATCCCTGCCGCGGCAACCGAATTTCGATGGGTGTGTACCGTGCAATAGTGATGACAATTTATTGGCAGAGATCTGAAACAGGGCGGGGGCGAATCGTCACCTAGCATGCCTGAGTTATTAAGGTATGCTATGAATGGTTTTCCTTCTAGTATTCTTGTATACGTCTATTTAATCTTCTCTATCGGCCTTGTACCACTGCCTACGCCTGTAATAGATACAGTCGCATCAATCTCTCCCCTGCTTTTTTTTTCACCGATACTCTAAACGTCTCTTGGCCCCACTACAAGTAGTGAGACGTGTCCCCGCGTCGGCTCCCGCTTTATGGGCAGTTTTGACCGGATTTTTCTCTCTTTGGGGCCTATTTCTGTGTTCAGCGGATCCGCGAAGTTACACGGTATACCGCGATATAGGACCTTCTTCAGTGAGTGGACTGTACTTGATTTTACGGCCTTTCTCGTCTAGACTACGCCGCCGGAGGTGTTAACCCTTATCGCCGAGCCCGCCGTGCTCGTGGGCCGCGCCGGTTCCCCGGCCGCTTGACGCTTTTGTCATGATGGAATACGCTGCGGAAGGCAAAGATATTGCTCCGGAAGACGTTTCGGAGGATGCTGGCTGGAAAATTTACACCCAGAGGAATTCTACGACCAAGCCAAGGCCATCATACGGCGGCAACGCTGTTAGCCCTAACGGCGGGCCGGGACCCAAGAACGGCAAAGTGAGTCCAAACTCGCCTGCTAGCGTCAAGAAGGGTATCATCCTTCGCGGTAAAATGCCTCCGCTGCCGAAAAATGATATCAAGATTATCGTCAGGATTAGGGGAGGTCTGAATATTGCTAAAATTGGTGCGGCCACGGTGGCTGATGCAATCGCGGCTGCTGCTTGCATAGACGAGGTAAAGCGAGAAGCGGACACGATCTGCCCCAATTATCAGCAGAATATTGTGGTGGTTAGCACGCCGGAAGAAGAAAATGCTGCGAAGTACGTGAGGATCAAGGATTTATGCGTTGCTGGGCACATGCATGAAGCTGCGGCATATCGTGCGGCACCGCATGAAACGTGCAAGGGAATCATAAGAAATGTTCCTCTCAGCGAGGGACCCGAAGCGCTCAGTCGCAAGATTGTCAACCCGCGTAATCCCCTGGCCCTGGCGGCAAAACGCATCAAGGAGTCGGGTACGGTCATCATCGCCTTCGATGGATACAAGGTGCCCAACTACGTTCGCTATGGTAACGCGCTGGTTAGGTGCACGCCTTACCGCAAGCAGATTGATGTCTGTTATGCTTGTGGAAAGCTGGGGCATCGCGCTGACGTCTGCCCCTCGCCGGAAGAAGTGGTTTGCAGGGGCTGCGGTTCAACCAATCCCAGTGAGGCCCACCGGTGTACGCCCAAGTGTGGACTGTGTGGGGGAGAGCATATAACGGCTGCCAAGGAGTGCCAGCAGCGGTTCCGTACCCGATATGTGGTCCGGCGCCGTCGATTTGAGCGGGCTATGGCGGACATCAAGGCGGAGGATGAAGAGAAGGGAGGCTTCAGGTACGACGACAGCCAGTTCCCGACGTTGGGCAAGACGCTGGAGAGCGGGCAAGGACAAGATCGTGGGCGTCGACGTTCAAGATCAAGATCAAGGAGAGAGAGAGAGATTCTTGGTTTGGGAAGGAAAAACATGGGGTAAAGTGCAGCACAGTAACTGTCTCTCAGATGAGGACACCTCAACCGCACTGCACAGGGAGGGTAGGGGAATAGATAGAGGGTTGAAGGAGGGGCGGCGGCGGCGGCTAGAACGCCGTGCGCGGACAAGTCGGTGGCCTTCGCTTATGAGGCGCGGTGACGCGCCTAGTCGTGTCGGAGCAGTGCTTCCTGCGCGGCGAGAGCCGCGTCACACATTTGACGAACGTTGCCGTCGATGGCTGGGCACTGGACGAGCAGGGCTCGCAGTGCAGTAGCGAGAGCGGCTATAAGCGCGTCTCTGGGGTCGCTGTTCGCAGCGGTTGGAGGGCCGCATGACGGCTCAGCTGCGGCTGTCTGGTTGTTGCGGCCGCGCAGGGCGTCACTGTACGATCGGCCCTGTGGGGAGCTAGCAGACGTAGTCGAAGCGGCCGTACGCGGCTCGGTCGGTGTGGCGCCGGCTAGTTCAAGCGCCTTTTTGCGCGATAGGGGCCGCTGGGACGAGGACAGCAACACGGCCGCCCTTCTCTCGCGCTGCCACTCAGGACAGCTCGGTTCGGTTGAGGGGTGACGGCCACCGCAATTCACGCAGCGTGGCTTTTCGGCGGGGCAGTTTCCTGTGGCGTGCGACTCACCGCAGCGAAGGCAGCGGGCGTCGCGGAAGCAGGTGGCGCCGGCGTGGCCGAAAACGCCGCAGCGGTCACATTGTAGTGGTCGAGGCAGACGAGGACGAACCGCGCGGAGCTGCTTGAAGAGTCGCACGTTTGTGGGTACGACGCTCCCAACGAAGGCAACAGTGACGCTAGCGCCACTCCGTGAACAAGACAGCACCGCGACGGGGTCCTCGATGTTTTCTTTCACAGTGCGGACGTCGAAGGATGGGTCAACCCCATAAATGACACCCACACAGGAGTTGTTGTGGAGTGCCTTCGAGCGCACCGCCACGCCACTGATGTCGCACACTGCGAGGAGGGGCGCCAAATCGGCACCGCGCGTCACATCCGCAGCCACCACATTGCGACGAAAGTTGACGCGAACACATCTCACACCTGGAACACAGGAGAGTTGCGCCGCGATAGTATCCCGCGAGAGTGCCAGGAAGGTTGCCTTGCGCTCGGTGGGACGGTATAGAACCGTGACTAGGTATCGTGGGCGACACCGCCGTCAGCGGGTGGGGAATACGGCTCGAAGTCGACGAACCGTCGAAAACGGCTTCTCCTTCTTGCGGGCTTCTCCGACTGTAACGCTGCAGGCTGGCAGGGTTGGGCGTTCTTGGCTGCCTCGGGCAGCTGCGGGGAGTTCCGCGGGTTGCGCTCCCCTGTTCCCGCAGGTACTGGGGCAGGAGTAGGCACTCTCAGCCGGCTTCTGTTTGACGAGGGGCCGTCAGCTGGGTCGTCATCGACGGGAGCGGCCACCGCCGCGGGGAGCGATCCCTCGTCCGCCGCAGGTGCAGTGGGCTTGGTGTTAGTGAGCGGGGGTGACGAGCAGGCCGTCGGCGACGACAATGATGGAGAATCCGGCCGGACAGGACTTGCCTCGGGCGAGGTGGTCGCGTCCGTGCGGGAGGACGTAGTGTCGGCACCAATCATACTTGCGGTTGGCAAGAAGAAGGTGCCGGCACTCTCGTCGGTGTCGCCGGCCGACGGGCAGCTAGCACCGTCGTCGGTGGAGGCAGCCGAAGTGGGGGCCTCTGTGGTTGTGTCCGTTGAGGCGGACGGTGTGGCGTGGTGGCCGCTGGAAGCAGTCTCCGCCGCATCGAAAGGAAACGCTCGGAAGGGACTGTCCGAGGATGATGGGGGGCGCGCGGTCGGTGTCGCACTCTCGTGCGAAGGCGGGCATGACGGCGTGGAGTCCGTCGAATCAGCCGACAGCGCACGCAGCACGCGAGCCTTCAGTCCGCGCTTCCATCGTAAAGCGGGAGGCGATCCGCCGGTGCGTGGTTGTTGACCACGCGGCTGGTGCTGCCGGCCCCGTCGGTGCTCCGAGTCGTTGAAGCCAGGAGCTGACTTCTTCGGCCTCTTCCGATGTTGCTTCTTCGGAGCGTCACCCATGAGATGGGGCCTCCGTGTAGCAGCGTGGCTCAGGCAATCGAGCCAGCTGCCGTGCGAGCCCTGAAAAGGGCTGCGCTCGTAAGCGCGGTCGAAGGGGGAGACGTACGCGCGCAAGTAGTGGCGGGCGAGCCGTAGTCGTCGGAGCGAGGGGCGATGCGACCGCTCGCTTCGAAGGTCCGGGAGCGTCAAGATCAAGGAGACCAGGTAGAGCATCTCGCAGCCGCTCCGGTGGCCGGTCTGGGAGCAGATCGGCGTCTAAGGTGCGCTTCGGACTGGACGGGCAGTTGGGAACTGAGACTGCGCGTGGCCCCAATGGGACGTCGGGACAAGGTGTGCGCAAGAGTGGTGTGCTGCAGGGTCTACAAGGCAAGGGCACCGATGGAGCGGCAAGTGGTACTACCTGGACGGAGCGCACAAGTGCTCGAACGGAGATGCCTAGTTTGGTAAGGCCAGAGCAAAGCAAGAATGAGGCGAGATTCAAGAGGCTAGAAGAGGAAAACGCAGAGTTGAGAGAAATGGTGAGGCTGCTTAGGGCGGAAATCTCGGCCCTTAAGGGTTTGGCAGGACCTGCACCGGCAGAGAGGGCAATGCCTGAGCCCATAGAGAGCATGGATTTTGCTGATGTAGGTGAGGCTAGTGGGTCGCGCCCCTCAAAGAGGAAGGCGATGACTCATGAGGCGGAGCCCGCGTCGAGGAAGTTGAGATCTGAAGTGAAGGAGATGCTGTCGAGTGTTGTAGATAGTGTTAAGCAGGTCAATGATGGTCTGGCGCAGCTGAATACGCGTCTCACAGAGTCGCTCGGCTCGATTGATGGAAGGTTCAAGGAGCTGCAATGTAGAATAGAGGTGTTCGAAAACAAATCCAGTCTGAGTGCCCCTCCCCTTCTTAGGTCCGGATCTCAGTCGGCTGGTTCCTCGACAGGGAAGTCTCAGGTTCAGCAAGATGGCTCGCAGCAAATGCTTCAACATGGCGCGACAAAATGAGGCTTTTTGTGTGTGGCAATGGAACTGTAGGGGGTATGCTCGTAAACGGGCGCCTCTACAGCAGTATATTCGCGCGTGTAAGGGTAGGCCGCAGGCTATTCTACTGCAGGAGACAATGACGGAAGAAGTTTCTCTGACGGGCTATCGCACCGTCTTCGGCGGATCCAAAGCTCGGGGGACCTGCATTCTGTTGGATAGCAAACGGACGCATGTGATCCATGACCTTAAGATACCTTTAAGTTCCCTGGAATATGTCATGATTGAGGTGATTCCTAACCGGGTGAACAAGAAAAGCGTGTTTATTCTGAACGTGTATAGTGCCCCGAGGGACAGGGTGCAGAGATTCAAGCTGCTTCTGCAGAAGGCTTCTAAGCTTGCCAGGGACCATCCGCTGATCGTGGCTGGGGATTTTAATGCTCCGTATCACGTGTGGGGTTACAAGCATGACACAGTAAAAGGGAGAGACCTTTGGCAGAACGCTGCGGAGTTTGACCTTACGCTGGTCACTGACCCTGCCTTTCCGACACGTATAGGGACGTCGACGTGTAGGGATACTACCCCAGACCTCTGCTTTGTAAAAAACGCAGCCAAGACTAGTTGGTGCAATCTTGCCGAAGACCTAGGTAGTGATCATTATATTAACCAAGTCGTTTTTGAGGTTGAGGGTAGGCGCCCTAGGGCGTTAACGTTTATAGACTGGGATAAGTTTCGGATGATCCGGGAGGAGAGAGGAGAAAGGGGGAAGGTATTCGAAGGCCTGTACCGGCCGTCCCTGGAGGATTGGGTCACCCAGGTGAGGGAGGATGTAAAGGAGGCTACGAAGGAGATCACTACGGATTTGGAGGTGGATAGTATTGATAGCAGGCTGGCCCATCTGATTGAAGCCAAGCAGTCTATGCTGGCTAGGTGGAAGAAGCAGAGGCTTAATCGAAGGCTGCGCAAAAAGATTTCTGAGCTGAATAAGCTGATTGAGGAGCACTGTAAGCTTTTGTCTAGGCAACAGTGGGATGAGGTATGCAACTCGGTGGACGAGCAGGTGCGCAACGGGAGGTCGTGGGGCTTGCTTAAGCATTTGCTGAACGACTCCAATACGAGGGTTAGTCAGGGGCACGTCCTTGCTAGAGCTGTACACGAAGCAGTGGGGTCTGCCTCAGAGGAAGAGCTGGTTGAAAAGCTGGCCAACAAATACCTTCCTGTTGCGGACCCGGATGCTTTTCTAACGGAGCAGGCCTACACGGGAGAGGACAACTTTTTCCTAGATGAGGACTTTTCTGTGGAAGAGGTACGCACGGTTTTGCATAACCTTAAGAGCAAGTCGGCTCCCGGAGCGGACGGGATATCGAACAAGCTTTTGAAAAATCTGGACGATAGGTCAATCAAGTACGTTACCGGGGAGGTTAACGCTATGTGGAGAGACGGGGTGGTTCCGGAGCAGTGGAAGACAGCTCTCACGGTGCTGATTCCCAAGGCTGGCAAAGTCCCGAGCATCGATAACTTAAGGCCTATTTCGCTCACTTCGTGTGTGGGCAAGGTAGCCGAGCATGCGGTGCTTAATCGGCTTACAAGGTACCTTGAGGAGAACCAGGTCTACCCCCACACTATGATTGGTTTTAGGGCTGGGTTGTCGACTCAAGACGCAATGAAGCTCATCAAGCATCAGGTCATTGATGGAGATGGAAGGGGCGTTAAGGCCATCCTAGGGCTGGACCTGGAGAGGGCTTTTGACAACGTTCGCCACTCTTATATCCTTAAGTCCATTTCGGATCTTGGCCTCGGCGCGCGCTTTCATGACTATGTCAGGTCCTTCCTGTCAGGCAGGAAGGCTACCTTGAAGGTTGCGGAGCTGGAGTCAAAGATGTTCAATCTTGGAGACAGGGGCACTCCTCAAGGGGCCGTCATCTCGCCCACATTGTTCAATCTGGCCATGGTCGGATTGAACAAGAAGCTCTTGGAGATTGAGGGGATTAGGCACACCATGTATGCAGATGACGTGACCATTTGGTGTCCCGGTGGTAGTGAGGGCTATGTCGAAAGTGTTCTGCAGGAGGCAGTAGATGTAATTGAGAATTATTTGGACCCGACGGGGTTAAGGTGCTCCCCCTCTAAGTCGGAGCTGTTGCTGTACAGTCCCACTAGAAGGGGACGCAAGCCAAGGGGATGGATCCCCGTGGACCAGCTGAGCATTCAGCTTCGTACAAGAAATGGCAATCTCATACCTAGGGTAGATAAGATTAGGGTTCTGGGGATGATTATTGAGTCAAACGGCGCCAACACGCTGACGATCCAGAAGATCATTGCCAAGACAGAAAATGCGGCACGCCTAGTGAAGAGGGTGGCCAACAGGCAGACGGGGCTCAAGGAGGACAGTCTCATTAGACTTATGCACGCATTTGTATTGTGTCACTTTACTTATGTGGCGGCCATGCACAAGTGGAAACCATCGGAGAAGGAAAAGCTTGACACACAGATTAGGAAGATCACGAAGAAAGTGTTGGGAGTGCCAATGTGCACCAGCACCGACCGACTTCTCCAGCTGGGAATTCATAATACCTTGGATGAGATAGCTGAGGCTCAGGAGAGGACGCAGATGGTGCGTCTCTCTACGACTAGCACGGGTCGGCAGATTCTGAGAGAGTTAGGGTTTCCTCAGGAGAAGATTTCGCAGCTTCATGTCGGTATTCCCGTGAAGGTCCGTAATCGGTATCACGTCAAGCCTGTTCCCAGGAACATGCATCCGGAGCGAAATGTTGGTAGAAGAAAGGCAAGGGGAGCTTGCCTACTGAGACTCATTCGTGATGAGAATCAGAAGGTTGGCTTCGTCGATGCTTCTTTCAACGAGGAGAGAAAGGTGTTTACCATAGTTGTCGTGGACAATGAGGGCAGTCTCGTTAACGCTGCTACCGTTCGGACTGATAGGCCAGAGGTCGCGGAGCAAGCGGCTATTGCGCTCGCCTTGGTTGACAGGCGCAGGCCTTTTGTATATAGCGATTCAAAGTCGGCCGTTAGGGCCTTTGAGAAGGGCACGGTGGCTAAGGTTGCTTTTAAAATTATGCAGACATGTGATATCTCTCAACACTACTTATGTTGGTTCCCTGCTCACCTTGGGATGATCGAGGGAGCCCCTCCGAATCTCAATGAGTCCGCTCATGAGGCAGCGCGAGATCTTACCCTCCGCTCTGCCCCGCGCAACGGCGTGGCGGTACTCCCCGAGAATAGAGACTCCCCTTCCACATACAATGAAATCACGAAGTATTACCTTCTTAATCGCAGGGTTTACAGTTTGCCGCATCCTAAACTAAACAGGGCTCAGGCACTCACATTACGCTTACTACAGACTGGTACTTATCCTTGCCCACGGAGACTGAACATGTTTTATCCAGAGACGTATACAGAGCCTTACTGCCAAGATTGTGGTGCTTTAGCCACGCTCGAACACATGCTCTGGTCTTGCGAAATAATTGAAGACTCGGCGATCAAGAATGCGTCCAGGTGGGAGGCTGCACTTCGCAGCCCAGACCTGGATGAACAATTCTGGGCTGTCCAGCAGGCTCACGATGTGGCCGTGAGGCTTGGCCTTCCGGTCCCGACGTGGGAGCGGCCCGCTTAGTGATGAATTATCACTACTTGCAGGACCAAATAAAGTTTTCCTTCCTTCCTTCTAAACGTCTCTTGCTTATGTCGATTGCTGTCCGATCCATACTCCCGTTTACTTTAAACCCAAGCGCGTCTCTATGTTGTACGTTGCGTACCGGACTCGTTGTGTGAATTCCTTTGCATTCCATTAGGATATGCTGATTGTTTTACGGATTTTTGCTGCAGCATACACATGCCTCATCTAGTTGCGAATATTTTCTCCGGTATATTTTGTCTTTAGTCGAACCGCTAGAGCCTCAAATAGCAAGGCACTTCACTTCGTGTTATCGTACAGATCCTCACTTCTAATTTTTTTCTCCTTCTTAAAAATCGCCATGGTATCTTTCGTTTCCATTCTTTCCATCTAATTCGCTGTCTCTGTTTGTCTGAGTTTCTTTCTAATTACTCCTGGTTGTCTGTCTACAGTTTCAACTGCACTGTACTTGGTTTCGAACATTCTTGACCTTTTCTTCCGTTCTGTCTCCACTCGTTTTAGGTACAGACACTTGTGTACTTCAGCCGCGTCTTTATTTCGATCCATGTTCCTGAATGTCTCCACAAAATTAATATTGCTCTGCGCTACTCTCAGTTCAAACAAGGCCCAACCCAGGTCCCGTTGCACTGACTTGTTTGTGCTTTTGCCGTGGGCTCCCAATGCCATCGGATCTTTATTCACACAATATATCCGATTTTCGACCCAGAATGACATTTGCGAACATCAACGCCGGCACCATGACTCTTTTTCATATTGCACGCACCATCTCTTATGTATTGTGGTCCCAAAGTGTCCATTGTTTCATTGTTGTTGCATTAATTGCGCTTTCCTTTTATTTTCAGATTATCTTGGTGTACCCTTGAGTAAATATTTCTTTCGGTTATGTATACGCCGATGTATTTGTATTGCTTGACTAGGCTGTGATTTGCTGTTGAATCGACACAACTTAGTTAATCGACTCTTCATTAAAGATGATAATTCCCGATTTCTGTGGGATAAATTTAAGGCCTACATTTGTAGTTGTGTTGCCACAAATATTGGCTAATGTCTGTAAATTTCTTGCATTGTCCACTAGTAGTGATATCTCGTCCGCATACATCAGTCCGCGGACATACACCGGTCCGTTGTGCCATTTGTCCATTACACGTGTATGATAAATCAAATCCTTATTCTGTCTTCCTGTTGTCTTTCTATGCCCTTAACATAAAGCGTACACAACAATGGAGACACAGGGCATCCTTGCTTCAGTCCTTGGAGAGTTTGCATCACTTCATTGCAATTTCTGCTTTTTCATACAATATTTACTCGGTTGTCTTTATATACGTCCTAGCAGTGCCACGAAATCACCATCTATGCCTTCATACCTGAGAACCATACCCTAACAACTCCCTTCATACAACTCCCTGAAATCTCTATGCACTGAGTTAGAAGAAAAATATTATCCTTCTGAGCGTATGCCTTGTCTGAACCTATTATGTGGCTCTCCAAGTACATCATTTGTTTCCGCCCATTCCTACAATTTTAATTTTATGGCTTGCATTCCGTTCTATAGAGCACCCATGTTACTGTAACTGGCCTGTACGAGCTCGTTCTATTCTTATCACCTTGGCATTTGTAGATAAGGTTCATCTTGCTTTCACGCTGTCCAATTGGAATTTTCTCGTCTTAATCACTTGCTCAGTGACATTAGGCAGCAGTGCCTCGCTTTTTGGAACGAGGTTTTTGATGAGCTCTATCGGTATTTTATCTGCTCTTGCTGTGGTGTTATTAGGAACATTTCCTTCTGCTTTTTTGCCGTAGAAGTTTTCCATACTAAATTCGGATCTCTCAGGCATCTCAGGTTGACGCTAGATCTGTTTGGGTCTGAACTATGCTTTATTTTGTGCCAAAGCTAGCCCGAACGGTATCTGTGATGTACTGTAGCTCATTGTCTCCTTCGAAGTTGTTATCATCTTCATCCCTTATAACCATCTGGAAATGTTCATTTGGAGCTACGAGTGCTCATACATGGTTCCAGTATCTTTTTGGTGTGCCTTTGTCTCCTTTGCAAATGTTATGGACCCAACGTTCACTTGGGTATTTAATTTTTTCTTGCACGAGCTCCCTCGCCACCATTTTCTTTTCTCGGTATCTGTTCTATCCTAAGAGTACCTCTTCGTGTTATTCCAACCTTTTAGCTCGTCGATTATCCCTAGACACCTGATTACGCTATTCTACAGCTTGCTTTATTTCCTTGTCCCACCATTTACGTGGTTTCCTCTCTCCAATACAACAGTCCTTTTTTCCTTGTGTGTCTTATCTCCTTGTGCATAACGTCTACCAGTTCCTTATATTCCCAGACTGTTGTAGCAAATGCCTCCATTTTTTTTGCATTCTAGAGTGTTTGCTCTTCACTAATCTTTTCTAAATTCTGGTGCTATTGGTTTATGTTTTACGGTAGTATCTTTCTCAAATTATAAGGTGAAAGATTTATGACCACCACGCAGGCTATCTTTTTCGGGTTCATCTATCATCATTTGGTCCAGTCGTTCGTAGACCTTTTCTGAGACTAAGGCGTAATCGATACATGACCGCCTATTTTCGCGCTGGCACGTTACCTCTCCATGACACTACTTCTCCCTGTTAACTACTATATGGTTTGGTTAATCGCACAGATCCAGCAATAGAGAACCGTTGCAATCAGTATATCTATCGAAATCATCAGTGTGCGCGCTCATATCTGTCACTAATATCACGTAGCCCAATTTCCTGAACTCATTATTATCGCTTCTAACGCAAACAATAAATTCCTTATTCTATTATCTGCTATCACTACCTGTCGAGAGGTAAGCTACTCCAAGCCATGTATTTTTTCGTTGCCATGTGATGCTAATTCATAAATGCTCCTTACATGTCTCTCTTACCTTTCGCCCAATTAGCATGCCTATGCTTCCACTTTTCCTTGTCTCAGTCATTCTGTTGCACCGTTCCCATAAAAAATTGTCAATAACAGGCGGATGTTTCAAATCTCATGCGTTTCGCTCAAAGCGTACACGCTAACTGCTTTGTCATTCAGGTGCGTTTTAATTTCCAGCCATTTTTCTGCATGCGAGTGCCCTCAATGTTGATGTAAAACATTTTGCCTTCTCTATTCTTATCCATTATGCATCTTTTTTGTAACTCCTTGTGTTCTAATGCTGCCCTTTACTTATGCGTGACTGCATTCAATACTTAATCTTCCTTCCTAATTGCCTGAGCCAGGCTAAAAACGCGAGAGCCCGCGCCGCGAATTGATCTGCAACCGGTGTTGCTGCAGTATCGCTAAAATGTATCCTGTTACGCACAAAAGCGCCTTCGCTGTAGGCTCAGTGCACTTTTCGGTTTATGTCGATGGCCGTAAAATTTGTTTCTTTAGCTAGTCCAATGCAACTTAAGTCTGCAGTGAAGCTCCAACCACGCCCTCATAACTGAGACGTGTTCCTCCGTGAGGCTGCAAATAGTTCCCACTTAAAACTTTGCTTGTTAACTAAATAAGGCGGTAACCACAAAACTAAAGTGAGAAGCACCTAATTTTATACGTTTTCACTAGTCCACTGCAGTGGAACGATGAAAGCCTAATTCTTTATTGAACTGAACTAAAACGCTTGCAACGAAAAACCCGGCATGTGTCACACATCTTCGCAAGCAGGAAAACCCACAATTTCTCCAAGTTTTGCACAAGATTGCAAATACTGAACGTTTTACAATAAACATTTATATCCAGTAATTTTAACTAACTATCGTTTACTGGATTATAAAAAAATTAGTCTGCACAAAACAAATCGGGGCTTCGGCATACTACAGTTGCCAACATGGACGTTTCTCCTGCGGGAGCGTTACTCGCTGAGCACGATTATGCATCTGCCGTTCCTACTTCATCAAGCTCGCCTTCATCCACTCCGCTTCATCAGGTGCGCCTCACGAGTGCCAGACTACTCCGATGACGCAGAGCCAGTTGTTAAGAAGAAAGAGCAGTGCGAATGCCCTCTGCAGTGGCGCTCAGGAAATCTTGGCGAATGTGTATATGAAGTTATGAAAAGAGCGACAGAATGTACTTAACACGAAGATCTGCGATAGGGTGACTCAAGTAACCGGTGTGAGCTTGCACAACGGTTTTGATATCAGGCGCACTGCCAAAAACATGAGCGGAGAACTATGGACGCCTCCACGGAAGTGTCCTAGAAGTGAAGGCTGTATGAAGCGCATACATAATTATGACAGCTTCACAATGATGGCACTAAGAAACTTCGTTCATGGCTTTTTCCGCCGCAAGGAGATGCTAACAGTGCAGAAGATCACTGATCACTGTGGAATTAGTATGCGCGATCACAGATCTGCAGACCCTTCAGCCGTGATCCATCCGCCCTCTCCTCCTGGACATCGGCTTCAAGAGTGAGAAACACGAGAGAAGCTCCTTGCTCATCGAGCGCGAAGATTGTTGCGGTGGAAGCACAAGTATCTTTAGGAGATTGCTCGGTACAGGAATGAAGGGAGCAAGATATTCTATCTTAATGAAACGTGGTGAGCCCCTTCCTTTTCAACCTGGCCATGGCATGGTTGCCTGCTGCCCTGCGGATCGACCTTCACTTCCCCGTGCAGTCCTCAACCTACGTGGACGACACCATCCTATGGATGTGGGGACCACCGCAACACATTCGCAAGGCACGTGTGGCCCTACAGAGAGCCCTGGACACTGCGGCTGTCTACTTGTGCAGTATTGGCTTCAGCATCTCGGCCAGGAACGCCGAGGCTTTGCTACTGCATCCCAGAGCATCAGCCCACCGCTCAGCTGCCCGGCTGCGCTTGGAGGGCGTCCAGATTCCACGGAGCAAGGCAGTCACCTACCTGAGGCTGCGCATTGACCATCGGGTGACCTGGCTGCCGGCTACCAAGGACCTGTGTGCCCAGATGCTTCGGGTCTGCAAGGCGATTTCACAGCTCCTTGCCCGTGGACAGGGCTGTTCCACCAGGTGGGACCTGCAGCTATTTGAAGCTGCAGTCACTTCATGGCTACTGTATGCCCTCCCTCTTGTGGCGCTGTCCCCACCCCGCCTGCGGAAACTGGAGCTGCAGCACCAGTCAGCAATACGGCTCTGTGTTGGCGTTCCCCGAACCTCACAAGTGGCCGCCACTTTGGCTGAGGCAGGTGCATGGACCCTGTCATTACTCTTCCGGCAACAAGGGCTACGACACATTCATCACCTACACCATGCAGATGGTCAAGCACTCCTGACCCGCCTACGCTCCCGGCCAGCATCACACATGGGACAGCTGGGTGGCCTCTATAAGGAAGTCATAGGGGATACCCTGCAAACGCTGTACAGCATCGCCCACCACATCGGCCACCAATCCCTATTTCTACGGAGCTGCCAGGTGTCGCGACGAACCGTTTCCCAGCATGTGCCCTACAGCAGACAGCAGCCTCTCTTCTCCAAGAGAGACTTGGTTCCACCTTCACATCTTCGTCGATGGATCCGTGATGCCGGAGACGGGCTCATCCACAGCAGCCTGCGTTGCACCAGCCCTACAAAAGAGCAAGCTGTGGCGTCTCCCGGGAGATGCAAGCTCTACCGCAGCAGAGCTAGCAGGACTCCACCTTGTTGTGGACCTACTTTCAGAGGAGCTACCAGCGACCCCGGCAGCCATATGCTGCGACTCCAAGGCGGCGCTGCTCTGCCTGCAGAACCCTGACAGGGCTAGCCTTGGGGTTTCGCTGCTCTCTTCAAGACTGATGAACCTTCAGGACGCAGTATGCTCACTATCCCTGCATTGGCTGCCGGCACACGTGGGAATCCCGGGCAATGAAGAGGCGGACAATCTTGAAAAAAGTACCCACCATTCAAGCGTCTCCCTCAGCCCTGCTGTAACGGCCGCAGACTTCTCGAGACACAGGCTGCGCCGGCACATCATCACCTGCCACCCGGACAAACGGGTATCTCTGGGCCGGCCTCCACGGCCTCTTCCACAGCAAGGCCTCTTACGAAGGGATGCCTCGTTGCTGCTCCGACTGCGAATTGGCTGCTATTGGACGACAGCCCGCCGGCACCGCCTTGGGAAAGCCACCTCGCCAACCTGTGCCTCCTGTGGTGAAGCAGAGACTCTGGAGCACCTCCTACTGGCCTGCCCTGCTCACCTGCAGCACCGCGGTCAACTACTGCAAGAGTTTCATCGCCTGGGACTCCCATGTTCATGACAGGAAGATATCCTCTTCTCCTGTCGTAATCAGCTACCGGCCTTCCTAAGTGTCGTCGAATACCTCGACTCGTCGGAGCTCTCGGCCAGACTATAGGAAATTTCTACAAAGACGGATGGCCTAATGGCCATCCCACCATTTCGCTCTTCCTGATCTGCCACTACTTCACTTCTACTGGGCCACCTCCTATAGGGTCTACCTCCAGCCTACTCCGGTCGAACCCACTGGGCCCTCCCGGCCGGGCTTATTTCCTACCCTCTCTTTCTTTTAATCTCCGCCACCCTGCTGGCGCTGATCCGTGCTCCCGCATGGGTTGCAGAAGATAGTGCCAGCCTTTCCTCCTTTCCCACATGAACCACTTCTCTCTCTCTGGGTCGCTACTGGCCAAACAGTGAGTAAGGTCTGTGCTGTTAGGACATTCAGGTCGTCACACGACGCCTGCTTGCGCGGCTTAACGGGGCTCATCAACCGTCGGAAAAAGGACAGTGGCTGACTGTAATTGACGTCGGTAGTGAGGTTGAGTTTGTTGATGATTGCCTGAATGTGTTCCCGAGAAAGAAACAGGTGACCACCACGAGGAAGTGGACGGCAACCGTATTGAAGCGTATTCAGTTCGGTCGTTGATAGGTTGCCACAACGAAGAGTCATTATCATGGACAATGCGTCTAACTACTCCAGGCACGTGGAGCAAATCATCGATGTCATGGCCAAAAGCAGAGATCCCAGACTGGGTGGCCTCGAAGGCGTTCCCGTGCCATGCCACCATGACAATGAAACAGCTGCTCGATACTGTGGCCACCGTAAAGACTATCAAGTACTGGGTTGATGTGGCGACTGAAAGGGCTGGCTTTGTTGTCCTCAGGCTCCCTCCATATCACAGTGAGTTTAACCCTATAGAACTTATTTGAGCACATATTAAGAACGTAGTGGCTGTGATAACACTACATTCAAGACCAAGGATGTGCACAACCTCCTCCTTGCTGAAGTGGTGAGTCACACCAGAGAACTGGATCAACGCTATGCAGCTTGTGAAGGGCATCGAAACATACCTCTGGGAGATGTGTGGGTTTAGTGACAAAATGGAGCCAATCGTGATCTACCTGCGAAGTGATAACAGCACATCGAATCGGAGCTTTCTTTCATTGAGCCATTCCAGTGAGCTAAACTGGGTCATGAATCATACCAACCTAAAACAGCCGTCTTCTGACTCACTAAGTCATGGTTGGGTAGCCGTGTGAACACCTCCTCAAGCATATTTCCCTTAACTAACAAATTGCAATCCTCTCTTCTATCCGATTTCATGCCTGCAGCAAGATCCCCTTCTTTGTGATATCTCCGGCAGCCACAAATGCGGGTTCCCTTTCCAGGAGTTGGAAAGAAGTCCGGCTTGCTAACTTTAGCCCTGAGTCAAGCCACATCAGCTGCGTGATTCGTACTCAATCAAGTTCACATTTATACACATGGCTCTTCGAATCTAGCCAGCTTTACTGGTGCGGTAGTCATTCCATGTACGTGTGTTTGCAAGAAGTTCGATATCAATCACGTGATAACATCACCATGGACTGAACTCTCCGCCCTCCATAGTGTAGTTCTATATGTGCAGCAACCTTCACCAAATCACTGGGATATATTTCATGATTCAAAGGCAGAACTGCAATCACTCTTATTAGTCCTGCGCCGCAGCCCACATGAACAATTGGTCGCAGAGATACAATTACGCTACCATCAAGCGGTAAACAGAGGCCACGACATTGCATTTCAGTGGCTACCTGGGCATTGCAACATTACTGGCAGTGAAAGTGCCATCAAAGGTATCCGTGAGGCTTGTAGTGAATGTAGGGACCTCAGTACCATTGTAGAGAATAGATGTAGCGTTGCACCTCAGCAGTCTTGCCTATATTATTACTCTAAGGAAATGAAACATACTGAAGTTCACCAACCGGCCTCTATATGTCATGGGCCCACATATGACATTACATCTTTTACCTGCTTATAACAGAGAAATGTTACTGTCCCGCTTGCGAGTAGGAGTTTCTTTAACAAACGCCTACCTCTTCCTAATTGTAAGGTGGACGGTCCCAACTGTAGCACATGTGGTGTCGAAGAAACGACCAAACAACTTCTTTGTGACTGCCCTAAGATAAGAGGAGTGCCATTCGGGCAGCTTTGGCCTTTCACAGAGGAGAAGATCTTCTACTCGTGGCCTAGTGCGTCTGCTCTATGCGAGGCCACAAAGGCGCTAGTGCGTTTCTTGAAATGCACCAGCCTGTATGATGACCTTCGAATGACTGAGTGATGAACGCTCGTGTATGTAAGAGTGCAAACTGTGAATTTCCTCCGTCCTTCTCTTTCAAGCCCCTTTCCCCCTTCCTCTGTGCAGGTTAGCCTACCGCGCTGAGCCTGGTTAACTTCCCTGCCTTTTCCTTATGACTTTTCTCTTTCTCTTGTAGTGCATCACATGCTTCACTGGGTTAAGTCATGTGCACATATGCCTTTGTTTTAAATTGTGGTGCTTAACTTCCTGAAGCAACATATGGGCTCAGTAGGCGACTCAGTAGCAATGACTACAGTGCACGCTTACCGGTAGGATTCCGACGCGTAAATGACAATCCATTGGTGGTCACGGTTAGCCGCAGTCAGCTGGAAAGTGCGACAGCAGCTTTTATGTCAGGTCTTAAGAACTGCGGAGGTACTCTAAATCTCCCCGTGGTGGGCAAGCTCATTTCGTCTGCTGCCGAAGTTCTGATTGGCTGGGCTGGTGTACACGTCAGAGGAGACAGATGCTCCCAGCCAACCAGCATTTCAGCAGCAGGCGAAATGAACATGTCCACAAGGTGGACACTTACGGAATACCTCCCCTGTTCTTCGCTATTGAGGGCATGCTTTCGTTGCTATTTGCAACATAACTTTTGACATCGCGGGGAACTCACCGCGTGTACACATAAATAAGGTGATGCGTATCTGATGCGGTGTTTGCACATTAAACACCTGAAATCAAATTCCAGAGATGGGGCTGCAACGCACGGAACGAACGTTCCCTAACATCAATAAACGTGTATACATTGAGGCGACATAATAAATACCATGTTTCCGTGAATTGCAATATTAATAATGGGCTCTGTGTTCCGCGATCGCAAACGAAGCGGTCATAAAGATATACTTGTCTGGCGTTATTTGTATACGACTGACCTCAGCCTTTTGCAGTTGATATATGGGCATAGTGCGAACTGCAGATGCTGTCACTTCGTCATCGTCATCAGCCTATTTTTATGCCCACTGCAGGGTGAAGGCTTCTCCCAGCGATCTAAAATTACCCGTGTCCTGTGGTAGCTGATTTCAACTTGTGCCTGCGAATTTCCTAATTTCCTAACCGTACCTAATTTTCTGCGATCTTCGTCTGCGCTTCACTTCCCTTGGCACCCATTCTGTAACTTACATGTGCCACTGGGTATTTGCTCTACCCATGGCCTGCCCAGGTCCATTTTTTCTCCTAAAATCAATTAGAATATCGCCAACCGCCCTTCCCCCTCTAATCCACACCGCTCTTTTTGTGTCTTTTTAACGCTACGCCTAAAGGTATCGCTCTTTGCGCGCTTTTCGAGTTACCTTCTTAGCCTTCCAGTTTCTGCCCCATATGTTGGTGGTAGAATGCAATGATCGCACTTTTCTTTTCGATAATAGAGGTGAGCTCTCGGTCATAATTTGGTAAAGGCGGCAGTATGCGCTGCTAGACACATCTATTATTTTGTAAGTTTCCTTCTCACAAACAGGGTCTCCTATAAATAATTGACCTGGATTGCAGGAGTACCCTAATCTTGAAGGTATTCCTGTAGCTGTTCTAGATGCTGACGGACGGTAATGAATTATTGATCTCCAGCTACACTATTGAGCATTACCTTTGTCTTCTGCATATTGTGGGCGTTAATACGCACATATAATTCATCTGTATGTTATTACGATATCATCGAGCTATGCTCAAGAGACGAGCGGCCGCGAGAACGACGATGAAGTTGTTCGGTGCGCTTGGCGCGAGCGAGTGTCGGCCTGGCTGCCTGGCTCCAGTGTATATAGCCTGTATATAGCCTCTTCTGTCTGTTTCTTTCCACACGCAACATTCTGGTGGAGGTCAGCGATCCCCGTCCTCACTACGGAACTCCGAAGTGGTCGGCACACCGAGCTTGTCACCATGCCTCTCGGTGATGCGCCCACCCCTGCAACGGCTTCGGCTTGACCCACTGCTCTAATCGTTACGATCGCCCCACATCGCGACCCAGGCCTGGAGGGACAGGATGTTGACGACTGGATAAAGCTTTATGAACACGCCAGTGCTAATAACAGGGGGAGCCCAACGAATATGCTCGCCAATGTCATATTTTATCTCGGCGGAACCCCCCGCGTCTGGCATCAAACGCATGACGACGAGATCACTAGTTGGGACAGTATCAAAGAGGAGCTACGGGAAATGTTCGGTGACCCCATTGGGCGCAAGGCTGCCGCGAGAAAGGCTCTTGCGTCTTGTATTGAGTAATCTACGGAGCCGTATGTTTCCTAAATCCTCGTCGTCTTGGCTCTATGCCGCAAAGCTGACGATGCTATGTCCGAAGCAGATAAAGTGTCACATGTTCTAGAAGGCATCGCTGACGACGCTTTCAATTTGCTTGTTTTCGGCAACGTCTCGACTATCGACGCAATCATCAAAGAATGCCGTTGCCTCGAACAAGCTAAGAGTCGCCGTATCACACACCACGTCGCGCGGCTACCCAACACTGCTGCTACGTCGACATGTGAGGGTCGACCACGTCAGACCACCACCTGTGACGACGTCACCCGTATTGTTCGCCGCGAACTCGAGGCCGCCTGTTAGCCAGCTTTCTCCACGACGCCTCCTGATCCGCCAGCAACCGCTATTGCGATGATTCAGGCCGTCGTCCGACAGGAATTTGAGAACATGGGGCTGACCTCCGTGTGTTCCACGTCTCAACCCAGCGCTACCCACTTCTCTAGCGGCCCTCATCGTCCTCGGGAGTCCTTTTCCGCCACATCTCGCCGGAACCCGTCCGAGTGGCGTACCCCTGATGACCGGCCGATAGGCTTCCACTACTGTCTCATCGGCCACGTCGCTCGTCACTGCCGCAACCGATGGCCACCACAACCCATTATCATCATCATCCTATGTTGATACATCCTCGTCTTCAGTGCCGTGGGATCATCATCATGGGATGTGTGCCTTTGCTGGTTCAATGCCCAGTATGCGGGCCAAATAAACGTCATTCCAACAGAGACGTCCTAATATTAGGTTTCAACCCTACTCTTGTACTCTCTTGGCTAAAGTCCTCAATCATTTGTTGAAATTTGTCCACATCATTGCTGAACAGGACAATGCCATCTGTAAACTGAAGGTTATTGATATATTCGCTGTACATCATCACTCGTAATCTTTGCATAGTCGACTTGCATTCGTAATCTTCCAGTCAATAGCGCTGAGGAGATTGCGTCTCCTTCCCTGACCACTTCCGTGAAAGGTATTTTCGCCGCTCATATGGTAAAGAATTGAGCTAGCTGCGCAGTCCTTGTAAATATTTACCAAGACGTTCACGTATGTTTTCTCTACTCCTTAATTACGCAATGCCTCATGACTGCTGGTATCTATACCGAATCAAATAGTTTTTCGAACTCTATGAACGACATATAGAGAGGGTGGTTGTATTCCGCCGATTTCTCAATTACCTGATTGACGCCATTAATGCGATTCATTGCAGAATATTCCTTCTTGATGCCAGCTTGTTGCCTTGCTTGATTGAAGTCAAGCGTCGCCCTGATTCTATTGGAAATTACCTTGACGAATACATTGTGCAATACTGAAAGCAAGCTCTAATGGGCCTATAGTTCTTCAATTCTTTAACGTATCTCTTGTTATGCATTACAACAATATTGTTAGTCAGTTAGTTGGGGTTTATTCGCGCAATGCCTACTCAGGCCATGCTGCGCCAGTCACAAGTCCACAACGCAACGCAACGTTAAAGCAGGTAATCCTGCCTTGCATTATAATTGATGTAAATGACCAATAGTCTCTAAAAAGTCAAACAAGTTAGTATGTGGCACTAGTGGGTCATCTGCCAGTAATAGGGTAGGATGTAAAGGTATAGGTTGTGTAAAAGCTTCCGTCTCTGTGTTTCAAAGTGTAGACATGTCATAAGGATATCAATTACTGTAAGAGGTTCATTGCACTTTTCGCAAGTCGGCGGTTTTGTTTTTTCGGAGGAGAAAAGTGTGTGTTAGATGTGTGTGTCTAATCCGAAGTCGACACAGGGTCACCTCATAGTACCGCTGCTGCTGAGTGCACGACTTCCACTCACAAATTACGGGTTTAGTAAGACGCAGGTTGCTGCTTATACAGTGGTCCCAGTCTTGTTGCCATTTTCACATCAATGCCTTCCTCATCGCTGTGATGCTATCTTTATATGGAAACGTCGTGTTTGTTATGTATTTGTATGCTGCCATTGATGCACATCTATCTGCTGCTCCACTACCCGGTATACCAACATGGCTTGGTACCCACTAAAACCTAATTGATCTGCCGTATTTGTTTGATGTTATCATAATTAAACGTTATCATCACCTTACATGTGTTCACACTCAGATTTCACGTGAAGAGGCTTCAACGTAATTAATGAATCAGTGTATATGATTGTGTATATGAACTAACTAACAATATTGGCATTCTTCCAGCTCTCTAGTGCAGTTTCATTCGCGAAGCAATGGGTAATAAGAGCCGCAAGCTTTTCAAGTATACCCTCCATCTTTCAGGAAATCGGCTGTTCTTCAATCTTCGCTGCCGCTTTTGTCCGGTACATGTCTTGCAAAGCCCTTCTAACCTCCTCAACTTCACCGCTAGTTCGACATGGAATATGTGTTGTCTTTACGTGTCTTTCTTTTGTGAGTGTTCAACTGCGGCAAAAAAACATGTCGCTCGACATGGAGCACCTCCACTACAATGTCCCCGCAGGGGCGTCTGCGTCAGCAGGCGTTTGGTGCGTTGCGACACCACGTACCCGAGCACACGAGGGTTGTACCCTCCCGCGTGTAGCCGTGCGCGGCTTAGCCGTGTCCGGGGAAAAGGGGATCCTGGGGGTTGAGCCAATGTCGGGTGTTTGGACCTTTACGGCCCCTCGGCGGCGGCAACACACCCCTTTGGCCTCGGCTTCACGTAGACGGCACCCCCGGACTGACCCACCCGAGGGAAATCGGCAGTCGCCTTTTCCTGTCCTCCTCTCCAATCATCGTCTTCCTCTCTCGTCTTTTTCATCTTTCCTGTCTTCTCATCACTTCTCCTCACTTCCTAGTTTCCCGGCGGCAAGGGTTAACCTTGTGTAGTTAGCCAGCCTTGGTTATGCTGTATTTGGTTATAGCAACGATGTACGGCTGGCGTTGGCAGGGTTTCTCTAGCAGGAACTCCTGTCACGTCCCCCTGTTGGGCTCCATGGTGGGTGGTCGGCATCGCGGCCGAAAACCCAACTGTACTTATGGAAAACGCTTTTCCTAAACTCCCTGATCGCCCTCAGAAGCGAGGGCGCACCGAAGAGATTTTTCAGTTTTTCGGACGCCAAGTCCACAATTTTCCTCGTTTTCATGTGATCCACGCAGAAAATACAGCTAAGCAAGTGCGAACAATCTCCCCGTTCCTTGTATCTAAGTCTCTTACCGAAGTTTTTGGTCCAGGATATAAGGTGTCGAGGATGGCTAGCGGTGACCTCCTCTTGGAGCTCCGCGATCAAAAGCAATTTGAGAAACTGTCTCAGCTAGTATCATTTGGGGAGACCCAAGTTGTAGTAACCCCGCACCGCACGATGAATACCTCACGCGGCGTTGTCTCGGACGATGATTTGCTGGAGCTCACTGAGGCTGAGCTCTTGGAGGGCTTCAGCGAACAGAATGTTATAAATGTCAAAAGGATTAAGATGAGGCGAGATGGAAAAGAAATCCAAACAAAACACCTGATACTCACTTTCGGCTCAAGTGTCCTCCCCGAGTCCATCGAGGCCGGTTATATCAAACTTCGTGTTAGGCCATACGTGCCCAATCCTCTCAGGTGCTTTAAGTGCCAAAGGTTCGGCCACAGTTCACAGAACTGTCGAGGCCGGCTGACATGTGCCAAGTGTAGTGACACTGAACATTCCTCCGAAACCTGCCAGAACACTCCACATTGTGTCAACTGTGATGGCGAGCATGCCGCATACTCGCGGTCCTGCCCGTCATGGAAAAAAGAAAAAGAGATTGTGACAATCAAAGTCAAAGAAAACGTATCTTTCAAAGAGGCACGTAGGCGGGTGTCATACCTGTCTAAGAGCAGCTTTGCCGATGTGGCGCGTAAGGGGGCAGCGTCACAACGGCCTCCGGCGGCTGTCCGACCCACACCCAGTGAGGCGGCAGCTACGCCATCCGCCCCCTCGGCGGCAGCAGCTAACGCTGCTACGCCAACACAGCAGACGGGGCCATCGACCCCGAAGGTGGGCGCAGCCGAGGCTACCTCAACCTCCTCGGCCCCATCCAGCGCTGGCAACAGCCGGCGCAGCCAGATCCCCCAGGGAGCCCCATCGACCTCCGGGCCGGTGGGCGGAGGGGTCTTGCCCTCCAAGGCGGGACTCTCTGAAAACTTCTCGCTCGCAAGAGCATGTGTCCGGCGCCTCACAAGAGGCAGTGGACACTACACCTATCGCCACGGCGCCCCAAGCGCCTAAGGAGCGGCGAGGCTCCCTCGAACTCCAGAAAGGGCAGAACTCCCGTTACAGGGCCTCGAAAGGGCTCTGTAATTTAATCACTGTAATTTCCGTAATCACTACTTCTGTTTCTGTAGACACAGCACCTATCCACTCTCAATATGGATACACAAATAATTCAATGGAACGTCAGAGGTCTTCTCAGAAACCTTGATGATGTGCAGGAACTTATACAAACACATAATCTAAAAGTGCTGTGTTTACAGGAAACACACTTAAAATCTATTTACAAAAACTTTCTCCGAAAGCATGTTACATTTCGCAAAGACCGCGAGGATGCTGTCGCATCATCTGTCGGTGTAGCCATCATTGCTGACAGAAGCGTAGCATGTCAGCATTTAAAGCTCCAAACGGCCCTTGAGGCCGTGGCCGTCCGAGCCGTACTTTTAAATAAACTCATTACCATCTGCTCTTTGTACATACCACCACATTATCAGCTTCACAGACGAGACATAGAATCATTAATAGATGAGCTCCCGGAGCCCTATCTGATTCTTGGGGATTTTAATGCACATAGTAGTTTGTGGGGCGATTCACGCTGTGATGCGCGAGGTCGCGTCATTGAACAGCTGCTTTTTTCTTCTGGAGCATGTCTCTTCAATACAAAGGAGCCTACGTATTTTAACCTAGCTAACAAGTCATATTCTGACATAGATCTTAGCATTTTATCGCCGACACTTTTACCTTATTTTAAATGGAATGTGCTTAATAACCCGTATGGCAGTAACCACTTTCCAATAATCTTAAGTACGACGGAGCAAGATCAACTTCTCCCGCAGGTCCCCCGGTGGAAGGTTGAATCAGCCGATTGGGAACGGTACCGAGATCTTACTCATATGACGTGGACTGAGATGTCCGGTATAGCCATGGATGATGCTGTCACATATTTTACAGCTTTTATACTAGATGCCGCCTCTAAGTGTATTACCCAAGTGAGCGGCACTGGTTCTAAGCGGCGTGTTCCCTGGTGGAACGATGCATGTAGGCAAGCGCGGAGGAACCAGAACAAAGCATGGGCGCTGCTTCGCGATTCACCAACAGCAGAAAACTTGGAAAACTTTAAGCATGTTAAATCACAGGCGAGGAGAACGCGCCGACAAGCAAGACGAGAGAGTTGGGCAAAGTTTATCTCAAGTATTAACTCTTACACAGATGAGAGAAAAGTCTGGAATAGAGTGAAGAAAGTTAACGGGCAACAAACGTATTCCTTACCGTTAGTAAACAGCCACGGAGAAAGCCTGGAAGATGAAGCCAACTCTCTTGGTGCACATTTTGAATACATATCGAGCTCCTCGCACTACTCCGAAACCTTCATAAAGAACAAAACGCGAATAGAACAGCAAAAGTTACAAAGGAAATGTGCTAAAGGTGTGGCGTACAACGAACCACTCTCCATAGCAGAACTGCAGGCAGCACTGAACTGTTGTAATACATCCGCCCCAGGTTCAGACCGTATAATATATGAGATGTTGAAACAACTACCGCCCGAAACACAAAAAACCCTCCTTTACCTTTACAACAATATATGGTTTTCCGGCGAGATCCCCTCTGCTTGGAAGGAGGCTATTGTAATCCCAATTCTAAAGCAAGGAAAGGATCCTTCCTCTGTATCAAGCTACAGACCCATAGCACTAACAAGTTGCCTCTGCAAAGTTTTCGAAAAAATGATTAACTGTCGCCTACTACACTTCCTCGAATCAAACAATTTGCTCGATCCATACCAGTGCGGGTTTCGGGAGGGTCGATCTACCAGTGACCATCTTATACGCATAGAGGCACGTATCCGTGAAGCTTTTGTCCATAAGCAGTTTTTCTTATCTGTATTCCTTGATATGGAGAAAGCTTATGATACTACGTGGCGGTTCGGGATATTGAGAGACCTCTCACACTTAGGTATACACGGAAATATGTTCAATGTTATCGAAAGTTATCTGTCAAATCGGACATTCCGTGTTCGAGTTGGCAATGTTTTGTCACGGAAATTTGTACAGGAGACTGGAGTGCCGCAGGGCGGGGTGCTCAGCTGCACGCTCTTTATAGTAAAAATGAATTCTCTCCGTCTACACATACCACATAACATCTTTTATTCAACATATGTTGACGATGTACAGATAGGATTTCAATCAAGTTCTCTCGCAATCTGTGAGCGACAGGTCCAGCTTGGTCTTAACAAGGTCTCCAAATGGGCTGATCAGAACGGGTTCAGACTGAACCCACAAAAAAGCACCTGTGTTGTTTTCTCTAGAAAAAGAGGCCTACATCCTGATCCTGAAATTGTGTTGCATGATGAGCGTCTGCCTGTAAACAAGGAACATAAATTTCTAGGGATAATATTAGACGCGAAATTAACTTTTATACAGCACATAAAGTATCTCAAAAACAAATGTATGAAAACAATGAATATCTTAAAGGTTCTCTCACGCACAACCTGGGGCAGAGATAGAAAATGTCTCATGAACTTATACAAAAGCCTCATACGCACACGACTAGACTATGGAGCCATAGTTTACCAGTCGGCTACTCCAACTGCTCTAAAGATGCTAGACCCTGTCCACCACTTAGGAATTCGCCTGTCCACAGGCGCCTTTAGAACAAGCCCAGTGGAAAGCCTGTACGTTGAATCGGATGAGTGGTCACTGCATCTGCAGAGAACATATTCGTCTTTCATGTATTTTCTTAGAGTGAACGGAAACAGTCAGCATCCCGCGTATTACACCATAAACGATTTGTCCAGTTGTCAACTTTTCCGCAACCGGCCCACAGTGGCACAGCCTTTCTCCATGCGTGTTAGAGACATGGCTGAAGAAACAAGGGTTCCACTGCTTGAATACCACCTTATGTCCCCTGCTATACGGCCCCCGCCGTGGCAGTGGCAACCAATAGACTGTGATACATCTTTCGTAGCTGTTACAAAGCACGCGCCTGTCGCGCATATACGAATGTACTTCCTCGAGTTACAGCACAAATACTCCTCTCCTGAATTCTTTACAGACGCATCGAAGTGTGATTCTGGCGTATCCTACGCAGCGGTCGGTACATCCTTTTCAGATGCCGGTGTTCTGCACCCTAACACAAGTATTTTCACAGCAGAGGCCTACGCGATATTGGCTGCCGTTAAACACATAAATGAATTTAATATCCCAAAGGCAGTTATATACACAGACTCTTTGAGTGTCGTAAATACTTTGAAAACTGTCAGGAAATATAAAAACCCTGTAATTATATCTCTTTACACAGCATTATGCACAACCTATGAGTCCAAGCAGCATATCGTCGTATGCTGGGTGCCAGGGCACCGAGAGATAGAGGGAAACGTGTTGGCTGACCAGCTAGCCACATCCATCCACGCAAACGCTTCCAACACTTGCACGACTGTCCCTGTAATGGACCTCAAGCCCTCAATACGAAAAAAGCTAAGGGCTTTCTGGCAGCGCTTGTGGGATAAACAGACAGAAAATAAATTACATGTTATCAAGCCGTATCTAGGCAACTGGCAGCCGGTATCAAAAAATCGCCACACAGAAGTAACACTTTGCAGACTCAGGATAGGACACACATACAGCACACACGCATACCTCTTGTCCCGTGGCGATCCACCCACGTGTGATAAATGTGGTGAGCCACTAACCGTGCTTCACATCCTGCTGCAATGCACTCAATTAGACGCCAATAGGAAAAAGCATTTTCCATTACCACATCGGCAGCTAATTCCATTCCATCCTCAAATGATTATAGGTATAGAACCTCTCTTTAAACATGAATGCCTGTTTCGATTTTTAAAAGATGTACATAGTTTTCATATTATAGCCCCAGGAAATCCGCAGCACAGCCTCTAACAGAGGTTTCTGCTGCGGTAGGTGCAATAAAGAAAGCACTTGCCTCCCAGCCTTTAGGCCCAAAGGCCCCCCGGAGGCATAAGTGCTATTTACATATTCTCGCATTTTAGCTCCATGATCACTTATCACGCGTACTATATCCAGAGACCACTACATGTATCACTATCATAATTTTATGCTATATCCTATTTTACGCTTCCATGTCACTGATTGATTTTAGGCCACTTTACAGCCATGTTACATTCCACCATCTCCACTCATAAATCAGCGCTTAACACAACATTATCAGTCATGGCGCTCTTTGGCCATACCTGGCCCTTGCGCCACTAAACAACACACATCCATCCATCCATCCACTACAATGTTACGCGAAGGACGGGTCAGTAAGGCGAGTAATTATTTAGAGGTTATATTTACAACAGCGGTTGCAGCGCTGGCCGGTTAGATTCACAGCGCGAGACCAGTTTGTTCTGGCTCCTCTTTTCTCGAGTGATGGCGCCCACGCACCTCGTTCAAACAAGCAAATAACACACGCGTGTAGCACTCCAAGTGCATTTTTTGCCATCGCCGCCACCGTGATATCCTGCTTAAGTCCAAGGGCGATAACACCGCCGCTGCGCGTCGTATGGGTAATGTGCAAGTAAAGGAACCCCAGGGAAGCAGACGATCCCTGCTAAATCTGGCGAGCGCGAACAGAGAATGCGGAGAGAAAACGGCACGTGTTCCGTCGCGCGGACGGCCGTGAGGGAGGCGGCGTTGTGGTCCGGCAGCAAAGGCGCAGTTCGCGACCGGGCGCAAGGGGAACTGATGATCGCGGTTCAATCTCGGGCGCCATATTTGGAGGCAATTGGGAGGAAACGCGGGAGGGAGGGAGCGGGGCGATTTTTTATAGTGTGTACTTTGTACGGCCGCGTGCTGCTGCGCACGCAGTATCTTGAAAATGATCTACAGACGGCCAATACATTTGTGCCCGCTGTGTGCCCGTTGTCCTTGCGTTGAAGCTGTAGACTGCACGATGGTCACTTCACTCGCTGCTGCTGCTGCGTTGCTCACGCCAGCGTCATACAGAAAGAAATTCAGCAAGAGGGGACGCTCGGCGAAAACTGGCAACAGGTAATACGCCACGCAAGTATTAATGCCTTGCGTTGTCGGACGCGAGCATATGAAAAAAAAAAGAATGTGAACTGAAATTGAGGTGCTTCTTTTATTTTGTCTTATTCTTTTCCGCTAAAACTAAAAAATTTGCCTTTAAGTGAACTTATACATTGCGAATTATTTTTCTTGCGTCAACCAGCAACAAGCTAACGGCATGAAGACGTGCCAGACGCATTGGTCATGCGCCAGACACGCCACCGAAGCGAGCGAGGCCGGCTGCACATGTGAAGTTCTCGTTTTCGCGACCCCTATCTTCTTCTCTTTTTTTGAATCCTGATTTGTTGGGCTCTCTGCGTATTCTTGCATTCTTTCTGCACTTCGACACGGCACCACTGCACTATTGGACTATGGCTAGGCGAGAAATTTTAACGCGATAGCGTTAAGGAGCTCGTGTCGCAGAAAAGCCGGTGTCGTCGGTGTCGGCGTCGGCGTCAGCGTTTTGCGGCGTTGACCGTGAGCGATAAATCACGGCAGGCACTCCATAAATAAAAAGCAACTTCCAAGATGGTCTGGGTGGGAATCGAACCAGGGTCTCCGGAGTGTGAGACGGAGACGCTACCACTCAGCCACGATTTCGATGCTTCCAAAATGTACAAACGCGCCTCTAGTGAATGCGGTGTTGCCTTCGAAACGAGCCGTGGAAAGTTATACTGTTGTGTATATAGGTAATTATCAACATGTAACTTACAGAAGTCGCAATTACACGAGTAGCGAAGTGCGTTTCGCTGAATTTCTTCTGCGCTTTCCGCACACGGAGAGCCATCTTGCGGCAAACACAGAAGAGCCCCTCCTCTCCATGTACGGCGCTGCCCCGACAGATGGCGCGCCACGCGCGCATTGGAGCTGTCGCGGTTCGGACTCTCTCCCCTGACAACGCTTCGCCTCGCTCCCTCCGCAGAATCAAGCGTCCTTCCTTTCTTTAGATCACTATCTCTCTATCTCTCTGCCCGTGCCGATCACGGCGTTTGGCTGGCGTGCATCATTTCCCCCTCCGGGATACCGAGTTCTTTGGTTCGCTCCGCTTGCTCAGGCGCACGTTTCGTTTCTGCGCCGAACGCCGCGTTGCTCGACCATATGGCTCGACGCTCACCGCGTCTGATGCGGGGCGCCTCGTAAGTGATGGCTGCCCTGTAGCCCATTGTCTTACACCCATTGGCGGGTCGACGGGAACGCTATCGCGTTCCACTCTTGAAGGCGAAGCTTAAGCGTCCTCCAATTTTTGTTGGACAGTCCGCGAGGAATTATAATCAATTTAGGACGAACAGGCAAACTTCAGATGCGCAGCCGGCCTCGCTCGCTTGGGTGGCGTGTCTGGCGCATGAGGCATGCATCTGGCGTGCCTGGCGTGCCGCTGGCTTATTGCTAGGTAACGCAAGAAAAATAAGTCGCAAAGCATAAGTTCATTTATAAGCAGAACCTTTTTTAGTTTTAGCGAGAAAGAATAAAAAAATAAAATAGGACCTTTTCTGTAAATTTATTTCACATTCTTATTTTTTTTTCCGATGCTCGCGTCAGCTAACGGATGGGGTGACCAGTAGGCGTGTCGTGTTTCTTGTTGCCAGTTTTCGCCGAGTGTCCTTTTTTGTCGAATTTCTTTCTCAATGAGACATGTTTGTGATGCTCTTTATGGCCCCGCAACAACATATACCTTCTTTCGGTAGTCATGCTTGTCGAAAACGGGACGAGCGATTGCTAAGCGTGATAACACGGGAGTGAGTCGTTTGCGCCGGCAGAACGCGCAAAAGGTAGCACTAAGGAGCTCAAAAACCAGCAACACCAAAATTTTGTCTTCTGACCGGCTTAAAACAGGCTTTGCACCCACGCATTTGTCTTGAGTTCGAGTAGAAGGCATTCTGCGAGCGTCTAGCATGTTCTGGCTGAAAGCCTGTGTTGTGGCCACTTCTGTGTACGTAGCGTAGCATCGCGTCAGCAGAGGCCAGGTTGTTTTGGAAACACACAGTCACCCATGCATTTGTGCTCTTAAAGCGCAGGAAATAAGGTCCGGGACTGTTTAGAAATAGGATGCATTCCTTATGTTTTGTGTATGATATTGTTTGGTATGAGTCAGGTACTTCCTACGACACGTATGTTAAAGGGAATTGATTTTGTTTGTAATGCGGCCCATTCACCATTTTGACACGTTTCGCCTCTATACGCCGTCTTCTTGTAAAGTCTAAATACTAAAATGACACATGTTTGAAATTTACTTCTTTTTCAGCGGATGTCGTCCGGTGGAGCTTCGTACGGGAACTACTTCTGATTACGCAGTGCCACAAAGTTGGATGAATGGAGAAAAAGCCAGGAACAAGTATTTATATAGAGCAAAATAAACATTTCCTCATTTCACAAGGCGTCTCGCGTCTACATTATGAAATTGCACGTGGAACGGATTCGATGGAGGCTTGTAGAGATCGTTCGCAATCATTTTTCACAGAATATGGAACAGAATATGGAGCAGATCGTCACGCAACTGCAAAATGGCCAGGCGCGCAAATGAAAATCAAATCTGGCAGTGGAACTGTCGCGGCTTCCGGCGCAAGTGGTCGATTCTGCAACAGTACCTTCCGCTATTAGATGCGACTCCTCTGGCGATTGCCCTCCAGGAAAATGGAGGACCCGCAAAACTGTCAGGTTATCAGGCATTTCATAGTGGCAGGGGGGAGAAATCCTCGGTCACAACGCTCATGAAAAGAAATATCGCGGCCATTGAACACGATCTAGAGTCGAGAGAGATCGAGAACGTGTTTGTCGAAATTCTAACCGGAAAACAGAAGGACCCTAGTTTATTCCTTCTAAATTTATACAGCTCACCCAGGCAGAGGAAGGTGAGGTTCAGGGCTCTGCTTCGCAAGGCCCTCAAAATTTCAAGCAACCAGCCACTGTTGATAGTGGGGGACTTTAATGCACATCGCCAGGAATGGGGGAACCCGCACCAAAGCCCGAAAGGCAGACAACTGTGGGAAGATACGCATGACATAGGGCTCACTCTGCACACGGAGCCTGAGAGTCCAACGAGGCTGGGCAATAGCGTTAGTAAGGATACATCTCCAGATCTGACATTCTCGAAAAACATTAAAGATCTAGAATGGCATAATTCGGATCAAAATTTTGGCAGCGACCACTACATAATTGTTTCGATACTGAAAGAGGGCCTTCAAACGCGCAGGGCTCGCGCGCGGGCCGTCGTTGAATGGGATAAGTTTAGAGATATCAGGAGAGCGCAGGAACTGGGGCCCATAAGAAACATCGAGGAATGGACGACGGCGCTCAAATCGGACGTTAGAGAGATGACAAAAAACGCTCGAAGGGGATAACGCCCCGGAGATAGCGGACAGCCGTCTTCTGCATATGTGGGAAGCTAAGCAAAGCATGGAGCGTCGTCTCAGAAATCAGAAATGGAACCGCAACCGCAGAAGAAGGATTGCTAGGCATAATAAGGAAATCGAAGATTATACTTTTACATTATGCGAACAAAATTGGGCCAACAAGTGTGATGAAATGGAGGGGAGCATGAACCTCTCCAAGACGTGGAACATCCTCCGGCACTTGTTGGACCCCGCAAGCTCGAAAACTCAATCCGGTATAAAATTGGCAAAAGCTAGGCACGCATTCGTAGGGAACGATGATTATTTTATGAAGAAATTAATTGAGACGTACGTGGGAGAAACATCGCGAACTCCACTACCCGACTATGGTGGAGCGCCTAACGTGGCGTTGGACGCCCCCATCACAGAAGCGGAAGTGCGAGCAGAGATTGTAAGACTCAGAATGAAGTCGGCTCCGGGCCCTGACGGGGTAACGAACAAAATGCTCAGGAACTTAGACGATGATTCCATTAGTTATCTAACGAAGTACATGCAGGAATGTTGGGAAAAAGGCGAGCTCCCACAACAGTGGAAGACGGCAAGCATTATTTTAATACCAAAACCCGGGAAGCCTCCGCAATTGGAAAACTTACGGCCAATTTCCTTAACTTCATGCGTGGGGAAATTGATGGAGCACGTCGTCCAGGCCAGATTGATGGGCTTTATGGAGCAGGGAGATCTGTGGCCACATGAGATGGTCGGGTTCCGACCTCACTTGTGTACGCAGGACGTCATGCTCCAAATCAAACATGATATAATAGACTCAAGGTCTAAAGATGCAAAAGCAATTCTGGGACTGAACCTCACCAAGGCTTTTGACAACGTAAAGCATGAGGCAGTCCTGGAAGGGCTGAGCAAGATTAATGTAGGTACCAGGACATATTGATACATCAGAGACTTCCTGACGGGAAGAACTGCTTGCATGAGGTTCCAAACGCTGGAATCCCCCACAGTTGAGCTAGGGAGTAAGGGTACGCCCCAAGGATCAGTGCTGTCTCCCCTACTCTTCAACGTGGCTATGAGAGAACTCCCCGACCAATTGGCAAAGCTCGAGGGATTAAAATTTAGTATATATGCGGATGATATCACCCTCTGGGTCAACCGGGGAAGTGATTCAGCCGTCGAAAGCCTGCTCCAGGCCGCCACCGACATCATAGTCGATTACGCGGCCGAGAGAGGCCTAGCATGCTCACCGCAGAAATCAGAATTGTTTATATACAATCCGAAACACTTAAGGTGCAAGGCACCGTCGGAGATTAAAATTAAAGTGGCGGGTAAAGAGGTACCAATAGTAGAGCAAATTAGAATCTTGGGCCTGATTCTCCAGTCACACGGCCACAATGGCGAGACCATCAAGAGGCTGCAGAATCACGCAATGCAGACTATGAGTCTAATTAGGCTGGTGGCCAGCAAAGGCCGAGGGCTAAAGGAGAAAAATTTAATTAAACTAATACAGGCGTACATATCTCGATTTTAAAGTGGGGGAAAAAGAAAAGATTGCTTCTCTAATGAGAAAATGCGTAAAACGAGCGCTGGGACTGCCCATGTGTACATCAACAGAGAGATTGATGGCTTTAGGAGTGCACAACACATGGGCGGAACTGGCGGAAGCGGTGCGAACCTCTCAAATTGAGAGACTTAGCACCACGAGGACAGGAAGAGCCATATAGGCCAAAGTTGGAATAAATCCGGACAGAGGCCCCACCCAAAAGGTGGAAGTAGATAGGGAAGTTAGAAAAAATCTGATTATTCCCCCCCTGCCAAAAAAATGCACCCGGAACATAGCAAAGACAGGAGGCATAAACGAGCCGAAGCATTCAAAATTAGATTCGGTAATATTTCGGAACATGAGGTGGCCTACGTAGACGCGGCGGGAGGTAGCGGCAGTTTTACGGTGGCAACGGCCGTCAGCGGCCGGGGTCTTCCCGTGACCGCTGTCACTCTGCGCGGGCGCAATATAGAAGTTGCCGAGGAAATTGCGATCGCATTAGCTTGCGCTGGAACGGACGCGAAATTTGTGGTCAGTGACAGCAAAACTGCCATACAAAATTTTAGTAAGGGAAGGATCTCGCCCTTAGCGGCCAGAATCCTAGGCCAGAGAAAGCTAGATAGAAAAATTCAAATAATTTGGACTCCGGCGCACGAAGCCGTCCCCGGCAACGAGGCGGCCCACGAGCTGGCTCGAGACCTCTACCGCCGAGCTGCTATACGGGGCCCCTCGATGACCGAGGGAGCGGAGAGCGCATGCTAAAATATGGGGAGATCACGCAGCATTATAGATTGGCTCGTAGACTGGTATCCCCGCCAGACCCAAAATTAAACAACAAACAAGCAGTCGCGTGGAGACGACTACAAACTTATACATATCCGCACCCGGTTATGGCGAACCACATGTTCCCCGAGGCCAGGAGCGATAAATGCAATCTTTGTGGGGCGAGAGGGACCCTCGACCATATAATATGGGAATGCCCGTACTCTCCCGGGGGAACGCACAAAATAAATAGTAGAGACACCTGGGAGACCCTGCTGCGCAGCTCAGACTCTGCGCTCCAGCTCCGCCTCGTCCAACTGGCTGAAGAGGCTGCTGGGACCCAAGACCTCCCAGCCTGCATCTGAGGCGGCGGCACTCGCCCCCTGACCTGCGTGTCGGGGGGTGGGTAGATCACCTTTTCCGTTGGACATTAAAGTTTATTCTATCTCTATCTACTAAATTATAAAAGATTCCGCACGAAGACCACGCGTGGTTCAGCAGTAGAAGGGAAAAAAGTGCCACGCAGGTGAGCGAATTCCACCTACCTTTATAAACGCGCGTGACCTAAAACGAAACCGGAAGTGTGGTTCGTTCATTAATGCTGGCGGCTTGGTGCGTTACTGTTGGCTCGGCCGCTAGGCTTTATGGAAGTCCGCTCTTGTTCAATTTCTTTCTCTCTGCCAGCGTTTTGACAGCGAGTGTCCGTGCTTATCGATTATGATTGGGTTGGATTGGTTAAACGTTTATTTGAGCCTGCAGTGAAACACTCGCCTGCGCACTTGCTCCGGACGGCGCCTACGTCGTCCTCTGGGCGCTAACTGCGCGGCCTGGGTCCCCGCTCACCGTTGCCGGCTCGCTGGGTCCCTACCGGGCCAGTGCCTCGACGACTTGCTGGACCGCCCAGAGTTGTTCTTTTTTTATTGTCGGTCCCTGCGGCTGCTTCGAGTCAAGGCGGGATCCCCCCAGACTTGGCTTCTTCCTGGTACTTGTTGCAATTCCACAGCATGTGTGCGAAGCCGGCCGTCTCCCTTCGGCAGATTCTGCACTTGTCTATCGGGTGCGTCTCGGGATTCATTCTGTGCATCAGCGACGGTCTGGGGGTGAGCCCGTCTGCAGCTGTCTGAATAAAACGGATTGCTCTCGACTCAGCCCCGAGCAACCCTAGTGAAAATCCTGAACTGGGAACTCAAGCGGTTACAACTGGTATTAAGTGGTGTCATCTGGCAATCAACTGGTCCCAGTTGAAATACAACTGGTACTTTACTGGGTGCCTTCTGGGAAGCAAGCGGTACTAGTTGGAGGCAAAGTGGTAACTAACTGGTTCCAGTTGGAGGCTGAGTGTAAACTAACGGGTTCCAGTTGGAAGCTAAGTGGAAGTGAACTGGTTCCAGCTATGAGCCAACTGGGCGTGTTATTTCTAGGTACAGACAAGTTCGCGAGCAACTGGTACAAGATGCAGGCTGAGAAGAAATCAACTGGCTCGACAGTTGGACACCAACTGGCCATGAAATTTTCAGGTACACACCAGATGGGCAGTAAATGTCCCAGCTTGGAAGCCAAGTGGGCGTATCGTATTACAGTTTAACTTCACTTTATGAATCTGAAAATACATAGTTCTTGTTCCTATAATGAAAGTAGTACTCTACATGCATCTACATAGAACTGACACATGCACTATGAAAGTTGCTATTGAATGATCTTAGCATATTCAAATTGAGAAAAAGTGCATATTATTTTATTGTGAAACATGAACCGCGCATTCAAGAATGCAACTTAAGTTCGAGCCTATGCTTGACTTTGACGCCTGGCATGAACGTGCCCAGGACGGTTATTGCATTTCCTCCGGTGTATTCACGACGGGCATCTTTTAAATCAAGCCAAACTTGGGCTGCAACTTAAGTTGCGTTCTTGAATAGAGGGGTAAGAGGGTGCGAGGTGACGTATCTAATATTTGCAGATGAACCCACATTGTCAAGGCCCCTGTATGCAATTTTTCTTCTGCGGAAGCAAGCAAAATAGTAGTTGAGCAAGTTGACCATTTTTATAAGGCTTGTAAGTGCCGCCAATATTAAATTGTTTTAAGTCATTCCATAGAACCATTAGGAGCATGTCTCCTTTAGAAACAAGTAGCGTTTTATTTAGTGCCTCCCGAAACAATTCTCCAAGCTCTGTTCTATTTGGGTCAGTATTGCTGGAAAGGTGTTGTTCAGCTTGCGATTCCTCTTGGTCCTCAATCCCGTATTCCGGTTTACAGTGACTTAAGTTTTGCACCATGTTGCCAAAGTCATCATGTTGAGTGCCCTGCAGATGAGAGTTTATTTGTGAGGTCCGAGAACTTAAATATACATATATTCACTAAGTTTATGCATACGAATGTATAATCGGGGTAAGGAAGTTGTCTCATCACCACTGTCGGTATCTGTTTGGTAATAGCACTTTTCACCATCACTGCATGTGATGGTGACTGGTGTCATGCGCATCTTCCACAGTTGCTGTGTAGTCTTGATTGCAACCACCTCCTAGTGGCCCACCTTCATTCTCGTACAGATTTCGTGCCAGTCCACTTGGACCGGGCTGTGGAGATGTCTGCATAACAAATATTGCATTTCACTGTATACGCACTGCAGCACATTTGACTGCATTATTTATGAAACGTTTCTGCATGTGAATAAAGTATTCCTCTCTCTCTCTCTCTCTTTCTACATATATATATATATATATATATATATATATATATATATATATATATATAATTTATAACCTTAGAGTTCAAAAATATGCGAAGGACACGTAGTTGGAGAGAGCCAAGGTAATGTCTTTTGCCGTCACTTGAAGATGCTAAAATTATATTTTTAATTCCGGCTAATTAGATTATCAGTTTATCAGTTTATCAGATTATCAGGAAGGTCACGGGATGAGACCGCGTGACGGCGGCCACGGACAAGCTGAGAGACATGTTGAGACGAGTGTAGTGACGCATCAGAGGGGCCGGCGCCGGTCAGACCTCCTCGCTTCACACTGGGGGAGCTCCTCTCCCCGGCTGCCGCGCTTTGACAAGCGTGGGAACACACACACACACACGCACACACGAAGACACGTGGCACTGAAACATGCCGGGACGCGCTTGGCGGGGATGCGTTGCGGCCGCTCCGAACGGGCGAAAATGTCCGCCGCTTTGAACGAAGCCCCGGCGTCCGTTGCATCCGCGCCGGCTACACCGCGCGTCGTAGGCGAAACGTAACAGACCGCCCCGCCGGGGGAAGGAGATCCCGATGGTCAGGGGACTGCATCCGCTGTCCGGAGGGATGTCGCTCGATGATGCTCATAACCGGAGTCGGTCGTCCCTCGGCGTTTCTTGAGCGCAGCGCACCGAGAAGGCCTCGTTCTCACGTTCAGGTTCACACAGGACACTGCAAAGTGACTTCGGGAGAGTTGTCATTTTTCTCTAGTTCCCAGCAAGCGTTAGAACTACGCCGAAACACAGCCGCTCAGTCAGCAAGCACGGCACAACCCTCACTAAGCCATGCCAAGCTCTTTCCCCTTTTATACTACTGCCTAGTTCCTTACAGTAGTCTAGCAGCACTCAGAACTCGTCCACAAATTGGAAAATTGCAGTAGAAAGCACATCATGACTTTGAAACACTACACAAAAGCAATATGTTAAAAATCCTGTCTCAGGAAGAAAAACATCAGTAACAAACAATTTTGAGGCTGATTCCCACGTTAGGGGCTTCGACTTAAGCCATCGGCGTTACCGTTGAGACTCCCCTTTTTGTAACGCACCTCAAAGGAATGTTGTTGCAAAGCGAGGCTCTAGCGCAGGAGGCGGCCATTTGTGAAAGAGATGGTCTGCAGCCGTTGGAGAGGGCAGTGATACGTCTCGAAGCATGCAAAGCGGAGATCGCAGTGAGCGACCGTACACTAGCTCAGCTGGCGAAAACCACGTAGCCGCATGCGGCGCGGTCCTCAATGCAAACATCACCCCAGGTAGAAACAGCTCCCAGTCAGTTTGTTGTTCAAACCACAGTGCTCTCCACACGCGCTTCATGACGGAGTGGAGCTTCTCAAGGGAATTCGACTGTGGGTGGTACGCTGAGCTGTGTAATAGCTTTACCCCACACCTTTCGAGAAAGGCTGTCGTCAAAGCGCTAGTAAACACTGTGCCCTGATCTGATTTGATTTCCGCAGGAAAACCAACTCGCGCAAATATGGACAGTAGTGCATTGACTATCTCAACTGAGCTGAGTTCTTTAAGAGGCACTGCTTCAGGGAACTTTGTCGCTGGGCAGATCACAGTTAAAATGTGTCTGTACCCCGTGGCTGTTACCGGCAGAGGTCCCACTGTATCAATAACGAGCCGTCTAAAAGGCTCCGTAATGATAGGTACCAACTTCAACGGCGCCCTCGATTTGTCCCCTGGTTTGCCCACCCGCTGACAGGTGTCACATGTCCTCACAAAGTGGTCTGCATCCCGAAAACACCCTGGCCAATAGTACTCTTGCAAGAGACGTTCCTTAGTTTTCTTAACTCCTAGGTGACCGGACCACGAACCCCCATGCGACAAGCGCAACAGATCCTGACGATAGCATTGAGGCACCATCAGCTGATCGAACTCCACTCCCCTGCGGTCTAGATACTTCCGGTACAGGACCCCACCTCTTTCCACAAAGGGAGCATTTTTCTTGGCGATACCTTCCTTGACAATGCAGCGTATGTTTCCTAGGCTGCCATCCTTCTTTTGCTCGGCTATCAAAGCCGCCCGGCTGACTTTCAGCAACCTATTAAGTCCGTCTGACGTAGGCGCGATGAGCAAATCTGCGGATAGCTCTTCTAACTTTGCCGCATCGGGCATTTCCTCTCCAGTATCTGGTGCCTTTAACGCTACAGGCTCAATTTTATTCAGTTCGGGCGTGCTCTGAATATCAGCATGCTGCGCCTCTGACCCTTTCTCATTGTTCGACAACGTTGGCCCCGCAACTACCGCCTTTGCAGCGAGCTCCCAAACCTTCGATCTGGTTAAGGCCTGAACGCTAGCCTCACCAAACAAAAGCCCCTTCTCGCGCAAGAGGTGATCGGACCTGTTCGAAAATAGGTACGGGTACTGGGGGGCAGCATAGATGACACTGCCGCCTCCGTCTCAAGTGCTCCGAAAGGTCCTTCAATAAGCACTTTTGGTACGGGCAGACACACGCTGAGCTTCCACGGTTTGCTTGATCCATGCGCACTCGCCCGTTAACATATCGGGTTCTACGTAAGAGGGGTGAACTACATCCATTGTAGCTGCGGAATCGCGAAGCACTCGGTACTCTTTCCCGTTTACGAGGAGGTCTCGCATGTAAGACTCGAGAAGCTTCATGTTCTCGTCAGTGCTGCATAATGACAAAAACACAACTTTTGTTTTTGTTTCTGGACACTGCGCCGAAAAGTGACCCGGCTTCTGGCACGTATAACACACGCGCGCTTGCCTCGCCTCGAACCGCTTTCTGCGTTCGGCTTCGGCTGCCGCCGTCTCCTTACGTTCGGTCGGACTGCTTTCACTCGCGTCTGCACTACGTGTGTCCCCCTTTGCTCTCATGGGCGTGAACTTCGGCCTCTCAAACTTGGAGCCAAACTCACCCTTTTGACCGTCCTTAGCTCCGCGAGCCCGACGCGTCACAAACTCTTCGGCTAGCTCAGCGGCTCTAGCCACCGTACTAACGTCTGGCCTATCCAAGACCCAGTACCGCACGTTCTCAGGTAACCGACTATAGAACTGTTCCAGCCCGAAACACTGCAGAACTTTCTCGTGGTCACCAAACACTTTCTCTTCTTTGAGCCACTCCTGCATGTTTGACATTAGCCTGTAGGCAAACTCTGTATATGACTCACTTTTGCCTTTCTCATTTTCTCGAAACTTCCGACGGAACGCCTCCGCTGACAGCCTGTACGTTTTTAGCAGACTCGATTTCACTTTGTCGAAATCCTCTGCCGCCGCTCTCTCCAAGCGAGCGACTACGTCGGCCGCCTCGCCGGGTAACAAAGTGAGCAAGCGCTGTGGCCACGTTTCCCGAGAGAACCCCTGCTTCTCGCACGTTCGCTCAAAATTAACCAGGAACAAACCAATGTCCTCTCCAAGCTTAAACGGCCGCATCAGGTCAGTCATTTTGAACAATACTCGTTCTCCTGCACCGTGTGCCTGACTTCCATTACGAGCGCGTTCCATCTCTACGTCGAGACGCTTCATTTCCAAAGCGTGTGGACGGTCGCGCTCTTTTTTTTCTCTTGTTGCTCTCGCTCTTTAAGTTCGCGCTCCTGTCTTTTAGCCGTCTCCCTCTCCTCAATGGTCTCAAGGCATTCCGACAGCTCGTCATTCCAGCTTCCAACTCAAGAATAACCCTTAGCAGCTCTGGTTTTCTGAGTTTGTCTGAGACATCCAAACCCAACTCCCTTGCAAGCTCCAACAGTTTCGGTTTGCGCAACGACTTCAAATCCATGGCTGCTCTGAATGCTGCTTTCTCTACTGCCTACTATTGTCTTGCCGCAAACTAACCCGGCAGCAACGACAACCACAATTACCAGCTCTGTTTCTGACACTAACAAAAGCTTGGCAAAACTCAGAAGAAGAAAGTCCCGCACTCACCAAACCTCGCAGCCAAGAATTCAGCGCAGTCGTTCCGCTGCAGGCAACCAGTCATCACACAGGGCTCGTTGCACTGCTCCCGGATGGTCGTTGTGCTGCTCAGCATACAGTCAACCGCGTATCTTCGCTGCTGGCCTCCGTTGTCGCGACCTCACCGCTGGCAACCAGCTGTTGGAATCCCACCGATGGCACCGGTTGTTGGAACCTCAGTGCTGACACCCGTTATTGCAATCGGACCGCTGGCGCCCGTTGTTGCAAATGGGTCGCAAGCCCCAAGGGTAGCGTTGGCCTGGCGGCCTGGGGCACCACTGGAAGCATCCGTAGGTCCTGGCAAAGCGTGAGTCGGCTGCTAACAGAACAACTTGTTTATTCCAGCATCGCAAAAGAGCGGCCGGTCAGGTCGACCGAAGTGGAGAGACGGGAGAGCACGTTACTCAACAGAAGAAATCGGAGCCTCTCTCTCGGCGTCCGGGGGCAGCTGCTTTTATACTCTTGGCATCGCGGGCAAGAAGGAAGGTCACGGGATGAGACCACGTGACGGCGGCCACGGACAAGCTGAGAGACATGTTGAGACGAGTGTAGTGACGCATCAGACGGGCCGGCGCCGGTCAGACCTCCTCGCTTCACACTGGGGGAGCTCCTCTCCGCGGCTGCCGCGCTTTGAGAAGCGTGGGCACACACACACACACACGCACACACGAAGACACGTGGCACTGAAACATGCCGGGACGCGCTTGGCGGGGATGCGTTGCGGCCGCTCCGAACGGGCGAAAATGTCCGCCGCTTTGAACGAAGCCCTGGCGTCCGTTGCATCCGCGCCGGCTACACCGCGCGTCGTAGGCGAAACGTGACACTGGGTAGCTACAACTAACTTGTCACAGCATTAACTGTACTGTTTGAATTTTCTCAATACATGCTACTTTCTGCAGGGAAGCAGTGCCCTTGGTTACCAGACCGGGCTAGGAAGGAGCCATTGACACCGTGAAAGGTGTTTGTCATACAAACTCACTACATATCTATTAACATATACTCCATTTATTTAGTGTGCCTATGCATGTGTGGTGCTCTGACACAGCAGTAACTGTAACCGCATTTTGTGAGGCCCAAAACCGACATTTAGGGTGTGGTAATAAAACAAATAACCAAGTTGCCACACCTTTCAATCTGTCTATAAGGCGCACACCCTCCTTCCTTCCTCCATAGTGCCCTTTTCCTGAAGAATTTAAGTAGAGCAGTCGAACTTACTTATGCAGTCGGCGCGGGGAAATTCCTTTGATAAATGGTAAATTTGTGAACTTTGCAGCAGATGTGTTTAACTAAACTCCATTTTATGATTTCTTCTAAGCGCAATTTATGCCTTCATGGCTTTGTGAAGTGATTTAAGGGTGCCATAGCGTGTGTCACATTGTTTTTGTGTCATTTCCTTATCCAAAGTACCCTGCTAAAGAAACTAAAATGTCTGAAATTGAGGATTTTTATTCTGCTACAAGAGGTGCCACAAGAAGCCATTTGACTTCTCCACAAATGAAGATGGAATGTAAAATTTTCTTTACTCAGCAGCTACCCAAAGCAAACTCTTATTCATTCTTTTATTTATTCCTTGAATTTAATCTTTACTGCATTAAGTTTTTGCCAGCCTGTTTGTTTTTAATCATTTAAATGCATATGGTTTGACAGCCTGCTTCAAGCGCGTTTTCGAGAAACAAGGTTTCCCTGAGAGCGTAGTTACAACTGTAGTGAAACGGATGAATCACTATGGGGGGGGGGTGAGAGAGAAAATTGCTGACATTGATAGAACAGCAAAAAGGTATGCTGGTTATTACAAATTTCTTGCGTTCATGTTTGGTGCTTCAACCTTAGCTACTTAAACTTCAAATTTAATTCTGGCTCTCTTAAACCTGGGTCGATTAGTCAGTATTAAAGTTGAGGGGCCTTTTTATCCAATTTCAGCTTCCCAATGTTGCCAGATATTGAGGGCAACAGGCTCTTCAGGAGTCCACACACAATGCTGGCGTTCTATTTTTATCTATTTCTGCAGGTTACGGCGTGACTAGACCAAAAAGTGTCCATGAAGCAGTACCTGCATTACATTCTTGTTACTAATAAAGCTTTCAATCCTACTTTTCAGTTGTTGCCTCTTTGTCACACGTAGTTGTCATCTTAAGGTAGTAGTGGCTTGTTGTTGTGTAATGTGATGTAAAAAAACACAGGAAGCGGTGTTAATAAAGAGATTCTCTTTCTGTGCTCTTTATATTGTTTTGCGTGATATTAGATCACAATAAATATTAACCAACTAGCCGAGCAACATGTGGCGATGAGGTTCCTTATTGCTGTGCTTATTTGCCTGATTCATACAGGGCCGGCTGTGCACTGTCGAGATCACATGATCCCTCGAGCGTTTCCATTTGGACCAATTGGCACAATTGGTTTCATGCCAACTGCACCACGTGACCCAATTGGTTACAACCAATTGAATTGGTTATATGCCAACTGCACCATTTGATCCAAACGGTATGCAACCAATTGGCCCAATTGGTTCTATGCTAACAGCACTATTTGATTCAAATGGTGTACAACCAATTGGCCCATTTGTTCCAAGTGGGCCAATTGTATACTAATACACAAATTAGACCAATTGGAAACAAGTAGAAATCTTCCAATTAGGCTCAATTGTTATGTTTTTTTCAAGTGGGGTGTAGCTGTGCACTAATTTGCTTTGGCGATCCATGCTTCGCCTTGCGGGCGAAACTGCGACTTTTTTTTTATGCTATCCCAATCCGCCTCAGTGTCTTTCAGGGTAGATGCCTCAACCCCTGTAGGATCCTTCGTGTGGCGGCTAGACAAGAGTAATATATTCCAAAGAGCGATTGTTTCTGCTGAAAACACGGTTCAACTCGAGGGCGATATCTTGGTGCTGCTACCAAGTGACACCGTCTCTAGGCCTTGGCCTTCATTGCAACAAGCTGACATTTCCCCTTTACTGCAGGCATTGCAGATTAACGCGCTTAAAATGTTGTCGCTGAAAATGTCGTGCTTAGCGTGTTATAGTGGTAATTTCTGTCGTAAAATTGACCCCGTAAGTGCGGGGCAATAAATGCTGTTTCCGTTGGAATGTAGTCTGCTCTGTCCCTGGCCGACTTAATAAAATATAAGCATTGCGCTTTTTCTAATGGGTTACTTTAAAGGGCCCCTCACCAGGCCCATATTGCAAATTTTGGGTATACACTGCGGGAGGAGGAGAAAAGAGAAAAGAAGAAGGCAGGGAGGTTAACCAGAATAACGTCCGGTTGGCTACCCTACACCGGAGGAATGGGAAAGGGGAAAGCAAAGTTCACAGGGAGAGAGAGGAGGGAAATAAAGAAGGAAATTGCAGCAAGTTCGCTGACGCGTGTGGTTTTACAGAGATTGCCTTAATAGTCACAGGTGGTCGCATAAACCCGCCGTCCTTAAGAAACACAAAAGTGCCTTCACCGCTTTATGGGCCGACGGGCGATGGGGGCGGTGTTCCAGCAGCACCCACACAGAAAGCGGCCGATTGCAAGTTGTTACGTGTGCTATAGGAGCATTTTGACCCAAGAAATTTTCATATCGGCTCATTAATAGCCGAGATAGAAATCTTTCAGCGCCGCAAACCCATTATTTCAACAGACGGGCACCACTTCCAAGCAAGACGCTCTCTCCACTCGCCCCTCTAGCCTACGCAAACAGAATTCCTTCCCTGCGTTCTTCCATACCGGATCTCGAGAGTCGCGTGACGCATACGTCACAGGCCCCACTTTCATTTTTTTCTCTTCGCTTTTTGTTTTTACTCTCTTCCACCGACGGCGTCGCGCGCAAGCTGTTGTCTCATTCGCGCAGCCCAGGATTACGCGCGCTGTGCCCTAGGAAACATGACTAGTGGTATAATGACTAGTGGTAACCCTAAACATGACTAGTGGTAACCCTATACGAATACTGAGGCAGAACAAGCGGATCACAGAGCATGATCATGCGCTGGAACACGGTAGGAAATGGCATAGTTCCGGTACCTGTGCACGTGACTGCACGACAGTGGGAACAAACAGATGAAGCGGAAGTACATCTCGCTTCCTTCGCTGTGAAGTAAAACAAAAAAGACGCAGACATTCCGTTTGTGTGTTTTATTATTTCTCTAAACTTGAATTCGTCAATTCAAGTAACAGATTGCACAGATAACAGATGTCTTGAATAATTCTCGAAGTCATGTGTCACCACGAGCGACGTCACACTGCGGACACGACTACGTAGGCGCAGGGGCGCGACTACGCCAGCGTCCGGCTTCGAGTGAGGCGGCCGCGAGGAGAAGGAAAAACGGCGTTTGGTTTGAAATTTCAGATCTTTCCGCACCGTGTAGCGATGTATTACTTTGGAGACATGACCGCTATCGCGTAGTCTATGCTCTGCGCTTGTCAGCTCAAGATGGCCAGACCTAGTGAGGGGCCCTTTAATAAGCCGGACATTACTTCCTACATAAATAGTACACTGAAGTATCTTAGTGACAAAATTGCGCAAATTATCTTCTTAATGACTTACATAAAAGAAACTAGGGAGTTTCATCATGCTGCATGCCATTTATGCCATATGTCGTTGTGGAGGACTCCGGACTAATTTTTACAACCTGGAATTCTTTGCCGTGCAAGAAATGCATGGTATACGGTCGTTTTTGCATTTCCCCCATGGAAAGGCAGCCGCCGCGGCCGGAATTTGACCCCGCGCCTTCGGGCTTACCAGCGCAACTGTAAGGCCACTACGCCACCGCGGCGGGTATTAATGGCTTTATGGCATATGTTGCAATGTGTAGCCCGTCAGCTGCAGGGGAAGTGGGGCCTGTCAGTCAGCATGGCTTATTCAATTAAAATAATTCTGTAACGTGTGGAAGGTTCGAGAAATACGAAGTTAAATCCTAGGGCAATACGGCATTGGTGTCCTATAGTTACTTTCCTACGGCAGTGGTTCTATGGGTTATCCGAGGTGGTTCAATAGATATGGAAAAGGCAATGAAGGCACACACACACACACAAACACACACACACACACACACACACACACACACACACACACACACACACACACACACACACACACACACACACACACACACACACACACACACACACACACACACACACACACAAAGAAAGGATGTGAGTAAGAAATGTCTAGCATTAAGATGCCCGAGATAGGACTGCGTTCACTGAGATCGCGGGAGAAACCAACAGGACTGCGCTTTATTCAACTTATTCTTGTTGGGGAAAGACCATGATAGCACACAGCCATTGAGCCGATCTATACAAGTTCAGCAAACACATGTCCTTTGTTGCCCTACTGTGAACTGATGGCGCGCAGGCGTGTGGAATCAGCCAGGTTAGAAGCTTGTTCAAGCCGAACTTGTATTGTTTACGCAAAAGAAGGGGAAATATTTCGATCAATTTAGTTGACTCGAGCCACTTTTGTCGGGTTCATGTAAACGCCATAAGGGTCATTCGACCCGACCGCAGGTCACGCTTGCTGCTTCCACAATGCTGTATCATTGTTTAATGGGAGAAAGATTGCCTAGCAAACAATGATCGCTGGACCATTGTGTGCCTTCTAGGCTTGCATGGCTGCTGAATACACATCGATTAATAACCTCTCCATGCATGATGCATTACGCGCTGGTATTTTATGGGAGTAGTTATTGCAATTTTAGTTTGTGTTCATGCTTACTATGTAAAACAGCCATGTGTATTTTATTTATTTATTCATTTTAAATGTAATTGAAATTAAATTGTGGCACTTAACGTGCACAAATTGGGCAGTGGGTCATGGGGGCGCCCAAGCAGAGGGCTCCCTATAAAGTTTCGCATTTATCAGGTAAATTTTGATGTTCCCGAAATTTGTTAGAAGGCCGACTTGCCACGGGTGGCAATGGAACAAGTCACTTTTCAGCACTTACGTCAGACATATACTGATTGTGTCCATGTATATACAAGTGGCTCAATTAGTGCTAATCGCTCCTCCAGTGTGCGCGTCATATCATGAAGATCGCCATTAATCATACTCAAGTTCTGCCATGCCACAACATCAACGGGATCGGAACTTGCTGCACTCAGATACACTGCTGGCAACATATATCAACAGGCACCTAATTGGTGGGTCATATAAAGCCTATACTTGTTTATTTTTTTCCAGGGACCTAATTTCAACCGCTAAGAGACTAACAGTGCAAGACGCGCTTGCATGAGTTGAAACTTACTCAAATGTGATCGTTGTATCTTTGCGTGTGTATGTACTCGCTGAACCTTGTGTGATCAGATTGTACCTGCAACACGAATACAGTTGTGCTTTCTAGAAGGTACACGAGCACCAGCGATTACGATAGAAGCTTTTACGAGTCATGTATAAAAGCCGACGCGCAGATCAGATTTCCGGCAATTGTGGATTGTGCTCGCCGTTGTCGTAATGCTTCGAATGCCACTTGCCTTTAGAGGCACAAGTTCGCTCAATAAAAAGTTATTTTTGTGAGACAGCTTTTGCTACTGTGTCACTACTGCGTGACATCTGATGGAGGTGCCTGTGCGCTTATGTACCCGACGCCCTCGCAAAACCGTGACCTAAATCCGAGCCACGGAGGCAGCGCCAGCATAGCCACGTACGATCGAGCTAGCCGCAGGCTACAAAACCTGCCTCTGGAGCACGGACTTCTACCCGAGACGACCGGGAAGACCAAGACCAAGTCAGCCGCCATGATGACGCATGCAGCATCTCCCGCAGACGTCGTGCTGCAGTAGCCACGGGAGCCATCTAGTTCCCATGGGTCCTCAACGGACGACCCCGAAATCTTGTTTGAGAAAAAAAAAATCTTTACATTCAACAACTAGAACTATGAGGCGAAGTTGCACCATGTATACTTCTACTTGGAAGACGCCATGAGGACATGGTTTGAAAACCGAGAATCAACCCTAAGAACATAGGACCTGTTTTGTGGACGCTTTGTACCGACCTTCACAAGCGTCGTGCGCAAAATCCTGGCTTCCGCAGAGCTAAAGCTCTACGGAAGCCAGGATGCCGCTGCCAAACGACAACGTCGCAATGTTCAACAAGGCCATGACTCGGCTGCTCTGCCATGCCGACAACGAGTTGTACGAGGAAAAGAAGGTTCGTTTCCTTACGGGTGGTGTGAAGCAAGAGCTTTTCACCGGATTGATGTGCAATCCAGCAATGACCATAGCCGAATTTCTGACAGAGGCGTCGTTCATTGAGAAGACAATGGAAATGCGAACCAGTCAATTCAACCACCGCTTGATGCCAGACTGTGCAGAAGCACAGGCACTGTGCTCCAGCAACTTCCGGGAAACCAGTAAGTCCGTCGTGCGCGAAGAACTACGGAAGACGTTTCTATCGACGCAACCGGAAACTTTACCGTTCAATTATAGCTTACATATTGTAAACTTTTGATTACTTTACATTTTACTATAACCTACCGGATTTCTAGCGAATCCCCCAGAGTAGGTACACGGCAGTAGATCACAAGGATCTACATTTTCATATACTTCTTTGCCGCTACACCCGCAACAAAGGGAATAGCTTCGGGACATCGCCGACGACCTGGCAGCAACTGAGTTGAGACCGCAGCTATCTTCTTGGTTGCCGTCACCTGGCCTCTAGCTTTCACCGCAGTGATATCTGTACACCGCCAAAACCGCGGCCGGTCAGGTAACGCATATTAGGAAAAACTAAAAGCAGCAACCGATGTAGGTGCGGTTGGTATTCGATGAAATGCCGATCTTCTGACGCTTCAAGAACCAAGTCGACAACGAAACAAAGACACGCTGCCATCCAGACGAAGCCTCGAAGCCAAGACTACGCCAGCTGCAGTGGACCTGACTACGAGACGTCACAACAGGGATAATACGACACAGCCATGACCCGACGCCGAGATCTAAATGCAATGCAGGCCGCCGAACCACCGACCTCCACGTGCTTCTTGACGGCTACGAAGTCGCAGGAGCGACTATTACATCATCAGTGGATCATTCGCTGCCAAGTTGAAGTGAATACAGCGTGGGAGGGCCCTCACCCGAGGGTATATTAAATAAATAAATAGTGAAACTCCGGAGAGCTGGCGGGTACCTGATAACGCGAGTTGGAATCTGCAAGGTAAGAATTACCGATCATGGCCGCACCTGAACTGTACGCTTCGTTATTCTACAGTGCTCGGGAGAGATAATGTTCGCCATGGTCTTTCTCAGTGAACACGGCGCAATCAGCGACCTTAAGAACGAAGCGATAATGCTATCCCAAGACTAAGCGACAGCACCTGGGGCTCTCGGAGGAACCATGCCTCGAGTGTGCTGGTAAATGAAGTCAGCGTCCCGCATGGCTCCAGCATCATCGTTTGCGTCGTCGCCAAAAAACCCACAGATGTAGCAAGCATCATCAAGGGCGACCAACGTCTACTGCTCGACTGTGAAATTGGCGTCGCAAGAGGAATCGCTTGACTCCATGGAAAACACGTGAAAGGGATGCTGACCAACTTCAGCGAGGAGCACAAACACCTCAATAAGGACACGACGATGGCATGCATCGAAGAAATTGTGGGAACCAGCAAAGCGTTTCTCCTCTCGGATTCTGTCGCATTTACCTCGACGACCATAGTTCGAGAACCAGCCTTCGACATAAATTTGCCTCCTCATGAGTAAGCAGCAGAAGCTGAAAGGTTTTGTCGGACTAAACGGAGACTGATTTTCTACGGCATCGAGGTTACGACCAACCACAGTTGCTAAGGATCGCATCATAGCCGAAGAATGCGCTCGGCTACTCCGTCAGAGCCCGTACCGAGTTTTGACGCGGGCACGAGGTGCCACAATGCAAGAAGCCGATGAAATACTACGAGACGAAATCATTCAGCTTTCGAAAAGCTCTTGGGCTTGTCCTGTAAACAAAAGGATGAAACACTTCGGTTCTGCGTCGGTTATCATCAACTGAACAAGATCACAAAGGGACGTATGCCCCCTCCCATGGATAGACGGCGTTTCGGACCGGCTCTGCAATGCTCCTTTTCGGCAACCGATCTCAAGACTAGTTACTGACAAAGAGGAGTAAACGAGACTTATCGCGAGAAGACTGCCTTCATCCTGCCGGACGGCGCCTACGAATTCAAGGACGTGAAATTCGGGCTGTTCCTGGCGCTTGCAGCGTTCCAGCGTTTAATGGATACGGTGTTCGCAGGGTTGAAGTGGCAGACTTATCTCGTCTACTAAGATTGCGTCGTCATCTTCGCCAAGGAATTTTGACGATCTCCTTAGGTGGCTTGGGGCAGTACTAGAAACAGTCAAATCATCGGGGCTCATTCTGAAGCCATAAAAGTGCCATCATCAGTAAATCTGTAGTTCGTCCTGATCCACAGAAGGCATCTGCCATCGCTTACGTTCCACAGCCCAACGACAAAAAGCGAGTGCGCAGATTGCTTAGCTTGTGTGCCTATTATAAGTGCTCCGTCAAGGACTTTTCTCGCGTCGCCGAGTCATTAAACCATCTCACACAATCAGACGTCAAGTTCAACTGTCAAGCGCCGCAAGGCGAAGCATTCGAAGCGCTTAAACAATGCCTGTAGCCACCATCAGTACACGCCCTCTTCGACGAGAACACTGATACGGAAATCCCCACCTACACAAGTAGCACAGGCATCGGTGTACTGCTAATCCAAAAGAAAGACAGCCTTGAAAAGGTGACAGCTTTTTCGAGCCGCTCACTATCGGAAGCGGATGCCAAATATTCTACCATGGAAAAAGAATGCCTTGCCCTCATTTGGGCCAATGCAAGAATTCCACCTTAGCAGTACGGCGGCTATCCGTTTAAAGTCATGAACAACCATCACGCATTGTTTACCGACATAATGTAGCGCAAAAACACAATTACAAAGAAGCGACGCAGAAGACGTCAATGGCGCTACGAGCTAATTTATTTGAAACACAGCGAGAAGAGAAAATATACTGTTCCCAACAGGCAGGCGCGCCTACCACTACCGAGGGCGATTATCAGTGCTGGCAAGATGACCTGGTAGATCTAAAGAAAGTAAGCTACGCATTGTATAAAATAACACAAGTCTAGCTTACAGAAGCACTGCCTGTTTTTATTTTATGTAAAACGCTTCTAACAGCTTACGTGCCGTTTTATCTTTACTTCTGCCCAGGATCTTCACATATTGAAATACCGGCTTAAAAGGGCAGGCTTTACAATGCGCATAAAGATGCCCAGTGAAGTCCTTCTTCAGGTTATTAGCATGCTCCCTCATTCGGTCAATGACGAAGCGGCATTCTTTGCCCTATGCAGGACTTTCCACAAGACAGGGGGATTTCATAGGCCGCACCGGTGGCGCAATGCACGTAGGTTGGACACCTAAAACTCCAGAAATCAATTAAATTCACCTGTGTACGTATCCAGCTTTTCTGGACACAAGGGTTTAGTTCGCGTGAATGCCACCACGTGGCGTACTCACCTTAAACTTTTCAAACTTCCCGCGGTGACGCGGTATGACGTCAACCAAACAAAAATAAAAAAAGTAAAAGCTATCCCTGCGCATTGAACTTCGCCACAATGCTTGTCCCGCCAGCGTTATCAGTGTTCTTGATCAAGCGTATTCGCTCGTCGCCTGGAAATTGCTCGTCATCCAGCGTTTACTCGCGACGAGCAATTGTTGATTCTGGGCTTTTGATTCGGTTCCTTTTTTTTCTTCTCTTTTCCTTTTCTTTTTCTTTTTTTTCATTCTACGGAGTAAAGAAGCTAGCCTAACCGTCAGAAGCACTTCGGGGCAGCCTTTCTTCAATCGGCATACATTGTTAACGTCCGAACATCGCACCGCGCCTACTAGAGACGCCGTCGTGGATGGATTTTGATTTTCCCTTATCGAATTTGTTAAGGTGCACACAATTATTTCACTAGCGACTTTGCAATGCACACTCATGGGCTATCGCCGCAGCTGCAAATCTAGATGTGCTTAAGTATTAAGACATATACATGGATATGTCGGTTTTTCATCTTGACCCAAAAGTCACGAAACAAGAGTTGAGCAAACTGTCCCTGTGTCGTCGCAGGGTGTGAGAGGGGGCTAGTTGGTATTCCATGCTAAAGTGACTAGCGCAAGAGTGGACACGGGACACTAAAGAGGCGACAAGGATAAGCGCAAACTTCCAACTGGGCGCTTGTCCTTGTAGCGTCTCTCTCTTGTCCACTCTTGCGCTAGTCACTTCAGTCTGTGTCGTCATCCGTTAGCATGCTATGGCCGAAGCTGCTCGCAATATTACGTCACATTTACTGGCCACCAGGCCAGGTACACCCTTGGGTACGACATATACAGTACTTGCAGTTAGTTTCCAAAGTAGTCTCCTATGGCGGCTATCCACGTGCGTGAAGCAAGAACACTATTTAAAATTATTGTGCAGTAATATATGCGGGATTTGTATGTTCTCCACATTCTCTACCATGTTGCCGTTCCGCCTTTATTATATAGCCGCAATGTAGACTAGCAGCTATCGAACGCCATAAAGGCTATCCACATATTCAACCCTTAATGACCATCGGTTATCTTCCCTCCTCATTACATGTCCTGCCCATGCCAATTTCTTTTTCTTGATTTCAACTAAGATGTCATTAACTCGCGTTTGTTCCCTCACCCAATCTGCTCTTTTCTTATCCCTTAACGTTACACCCATCATTCTTCTTTCAGTAGCTCGTTGCCTCGTCCATAATTTAAGTAGAATCCTTTTCGTAAGCCCCCAAGTTTCTGCCTCGTAGTTGAGTACTGGTAAGACACAGCTATTATACACAGACTGGATTCCAAGGGAAGGGAGGCGTAGCAGGGGGCGGCAGAAAGTTAGGTGGGCGGATGAGATTAAGAAGTTTGCAGGGACGACATGGCCACAATTAGTAGGTGACCGGGGTTGTTGGAGAAGCATGGGAGAGGTCTTTGCCCTGCAGTGGGCGTAACCAGGCTGCTGCTGCTGCTGATTATGATGATGATGATGACATATTCAAGGACCTCACGCGCAACTCCTGAAACTTAATTGTATTCAAGAGTTGTGCTACTGCCCAGGACATCCTTAACGAATGTTACATAACGCATTATGAGGTTTTACTTGCCAAAACCACAATTTCATTATGAGGCATGCCGTAGTGGAGGATTCGGGAATAATTTAGACCACTTGGGATTGTTAACGTGCGCCTAATCCTAAGTACGCGGGTTTTCGCATTTCACACCCATTTAAATACGGCTGCCGTGGTTGGGATTCGATCCCGAGACCTCATGATTAGCAGCCGAACCCAATAAAAGCTAAGCAACTACGGAGGGAAAGGAATGTTGGCAGTAGGAGGAAGGTGACAGCCGGCACGTGAGACAATTTGTTCCCATCCTCATTGCTGGAGAGTCGGTACCATCTGTCCAAGAATGACACCGTAGAATGCACTGTATTCAATGTGATGGAGTCCGCGTCCAATATTTCAGACCCGAATCATACTGTAATTACTGACGACCAGGCATCTCGCTAATACGTGCAGTCGTTTGACAGCTGCCGAGCGCTGGCATCGGCCACAGGACCTACTTGACCTTTGTTCAATACTTGCCGACATTCTCGCCTTACTTCGCACCATTGCGTTTCAGCTGAACTGCTTCAACAGCCGATTTATTTGTGCCAGAATTCGGCCACCCTGTCAACGTTATGGTTTCTTATTTTTAAGTCATCTTTTATATTTAGGCTAAGGCTGTCGTGAAATTTCCAGTGGTTTCACTTTTCCCAAAATGCCCGCATTTTTGTCGGCCTCTGTTAATATTTTGGAGGATTTTTAATAGACGTGGATACCATTGTATGGCCCCCTGACCAAGCTGCTCAAAAAGTCATTTTATATCCCTGAGGTCATGCGCAAGTTTCCGCCTTCTTGCCGTTCATCAACCTCCTGATTTCCCTGTCACCTGTATTGCATTTTGACGACTGCATTCCCACGGAAGTTGGCGACGATATGTCCATGGGATTAAAGCCATTTAAATCAATTCTACTGTGGATACGACAGCCGCTTATGCTCACTGTGGATGGAAATGTTGCGCTAATGACCGCCATTCTGAAGCATCTAAATTGATAGTCACAAAATTATGCGGATCCCACGTATGTGCGAATCGATGTAAGCAAAGCTTTCTGTGTTTGTTGTCATTGTTAAACGTAATCTCCACAGAGTAGTCAGGCACCCTCTAATGAAATGCTGTCAATGTTTGCCTGATTACGCCCACCATTGTGATGCAAATAAACGTAACTCCAACTCATTTTCTCAGAAATAAACGCTGAACGAAACGCTGACGTCATCCTGAACAAGATCAACAAGCGCCCTAGTGCTCGATCTTCATCATCATCATCATCATCATCAGCCTGGTTACGCCCACTGCAGGACAAAGGCCTCTCCCAAATTTCTCCAACAACCCCGGTCAAGTACTAATTGTGGCCATGCCGTCCCTGCAAATTTCTTAATCTCATCCGCCCACCTAACTTTCTGCCGTCCCCTGCTACGCTTCCCTTCTCTTGGAATCCAGTCCGTAACCCTTAATGACCATCGGTTATCTTCCCTCCTCATTACATGTCCTGCCCATGCCCATTTCTTTTTCTTGATTTCAACTAAGATGTCATTAACTCGCGTTTGTTCCCTCACCCAATCTGCTCTTTTCTTATCCCTTAACGTTACACCTATCATTCTTCTTTCCATAGCTCGTTGCGTCGTCCTCAATTTGAGTAGAACCCTTTTCGTAAGCCTCCAGGTTTCTGCCCCGTAGGTGAGTACTGGTAAGACAGCTATTAAACACTTTTCGTTTTAGGGATAATGGCAACCTGCTGTTCATAATCTGAGAATGCCTGCCAAACGCGCCCCAGCCCATTCTTATTCTAGATGTAGGGGCGTAGACCTGTACAATCTTCATTTTGTACCTCTTATTAAGTTTCACAACAAGACCTGCCACCCTCTCGTTAATGCTATAGAATTCCTGTATGTTACCAGCTATTTTCTTATTAATCAGGAATCCGACGCCTAGTTCCCTTCTCTCTGCTAAGCCCCGGTAGCACATGACATGCCCGCTTTTTAGCACTGTATATGCTTCTTTTGGCCTCCTAACTTCACTGAGCCCTATTATATCCCATTTACTGCCCTCTAATTCCTCCAATAGCACTGCTAGACTCGCCTCACTAGATAAGGTTCTAGCGTTAAACGTTGCCACGTTCATATTCCAATGGCGGCCTGTCCGGAGCCAGTGATTCTTAGCACCCTCTGCAGCGTCGCAGGTCTGACCGCCGCCGTGATCAGTTGCTTCGCAGCTGCTGGGGACTGAGGGCCGGGGTTTGATTGTGTTGTTCATATAGGAGGTTGTGGCCATGTACTGCACCAGGGTGGCCAATCCTGCTCTGGTGAGGGAGTGCGTTACCGGTTCTGGTCACCGGGATCAGGCCACACTCCAGGCCTGTTTATGCAATTTTATCAACACGCGGATTTTTTTTTTAATCCGGTGAAAAATTGCCGGCACCCGGATTCGAACCACGGACCTCTTGCACGCGAGGCGGGTGTTCTACCTCTACGCCACCGCTGCACCCAGCCTATTATACATGTACACATACTATACATTATACACATATTATATATATATATATATATATATATATATATATATATATATATATATATATATATATATATATATATATATATACATATATATATATATATACACACACACACACACACACATGCCGCGGCGTCGAGGTGGGAGGCACGTAGAGAATCGGACTTGGCGTAGAGAATCTTATGATGCCCCTATTCGTAAGCTTATATTCATGATTTAGTTATTTGGGGGGGGGGGGTAGGGCGAGAGCGATGTCTTCTTATACCGTAGAAACATCCCTCGGACGTCCCTGATGTGCTCGTTCTAATTCTCAAGTACCCAATGCAAACTGTAATCGCTGCAACTTCATGATGTCCTGGTGGCAGGCCACCATGGCATGTCGCGCAAGCATGAGCGCGCTGATTCATTTGGGTTGGCATATACTATTTGGTGCGTCATACTTCGCCACATGCATTTTTCAAGCAGAGCTTGAAAAGGGCGGCCAACTCACTACGTCCCTTTCCTCTGTTTACTTCCGCAAAGTGTGTGTCTATCGCTGTGGTTACCAAATACGCCCAGTGGTATGCTACTACTCAAGCCTTCTGTCGGCTGAGCAACTGAAGTCGCAGGCTTTCTTCAACACGGCGTCGACGTTCAATATGGCTATCCTCAATTACTTTTCGCGGACTTCGCTCACCGCCTTCTCTCCAATGAAATCTCCTATACCACTCGCTCCTGCTAGACACAACACAAACACGCAACGACCTTAATGAAGTATCTATAACACGCTAGTTGACATGCTGTCGACGTATATTTCCGCTGAGCACCGGTATTGGAGCGTGGTCATGTCTATGGTGACATTATCGGTCTACAGCTTCGCTCAACAACACCGCTCGTTACTCATCAGTTTTTGTTTTTTTTTTGCCGACGAGAGTTAGCGTATCTCCTCTGAATGTACTTTCGGCTTTAAGTGGGACCTTGCACGCCCGATTATTATGTCACGTTGACGGCGACCGTTGTCGTCAGGCTGCCGCCTAATTCTGAGCGTCGCAGTCACCAGAGTGCACAGAAAGCTGTCTTCCCAAACAAACCACCGGGATTCGAGCCCATCTCCCAAATGCAGCATCTTGCATTTGGGAGATGGGCACTCTAACCATTACGCTACCACCTGCCTCCACCAATTTCCGTTTATCTGCCTTCCCACTTCTCGTTTTTGCCGCAGACGCAGGAAGAACGGATGCAGAAACGAAAAAAAAGTAAAGATTGCTTGAGCCGCCAGTGACGCATGACTCTAACTTTGGCAGGTTACCCTCATTGGAGCGCATGTAGGCTTGCGGCTTCGTGCAGATGGTGGGTCGCCTTAGCTTTATTGTAAATTTGCTTTCACCAACTCTTTTCAGCTAGAACTGAAACGCCAGACAAAAATGAAACCTAGCGTTGAATATTGTTCTTGTTTTCTAGGTTTAAAGCAAAAATGCTCATTAACACAAATAGTGATTTTTTTTAAGAAATGGCATAAGGATACTTTTTCAAGGTCATGTTTTGTCAATACGGCCCGGCACCACGTATCGACGAAAGGGCATCACAGTGCCGATGCACGCGGCAGGTTACTGAATGAAGAAAACAGGAAACGACTGTTTTTCAGTTCTCGCAACATATTGTACACAGAACACAAGGCACCCACCCCCATGACATTCTTTTTTTTTTACAACAGCGACACACAATGCCGGACTGATATACTTCCTAAAGGGGTCTCATTTGATTTTTCATCGCAGAACCGCAAGCACAGTTGCGTCGCGCGTGCTTGCAGCCACGTACTGTAGCCGTGCTCCTTTTCCTCTAACAATATGGCCGCCGGCGGCTTCAAGCGCTCCCGTAGGTGGCGGATTGGACTGTCACTCGAGAAGTTTAAGTACATAATCTCTTTGCATAGAAACGACGGCATGATTGTTAACATCGTTGCTCTCCAGACTGATCTTGATGAGCTAACTCATTGGTGCGGTAGGGCAGATGGTAATTAACGTAGACACAACTATACATCTCAAGTTTACTTCCGCTGCTAAGACGATTCCTAATGCCCACACAGTTAATAATACTATCATTCAAACTTCAGCGTCGGTAAAATACCTCGGTGTAAATTTTAGCTCTTATTTATCCTGGAGCACTCATATTGAACTGATTACTACCAAAGACTCAAAAAAACTTGGTCTTCTTAAACGCGGACTATGCCAAGCCAACCAGGATACAAAACTACACGCATTCAACGCGCTAGTCAAGCCTGTGATAGAATACGCACCCGTGATCTGAAACCCTCATTATACCTATCTTGTTAACATGTTGGAATGTATACAAAACAAGGCTGCTCTATTCATCCTTTTTCGTTACTCTCGGTATCAAAGTGTAACAGTACTGAAAATGTCGCTCCGTCTCCCGCCTCTGGTCATGCGCAGAAAACTCAGCCGTTTATCTTTTTTCCATACTCTCTACCACAGCAACACACCATTCGCAAGTTCACATCTTCTCCCGGTGCCGCACACACCGGCTCGTGTAGATCACATGAAGAAGACTAAACCCATTTTCGCTCGGACAGAACGATACAAATACTCACCTCTGGTCCTGGCTATTGAAGTGTGGGATTCGCTTCCTTCTAGCATTGCGGCTATAGCTGGAACATCATCATTTCAAACAGCTCTTTGGTGCCCCCCCCCCCATACTTCGAAAACTCCACTAGAATCATGTGCGTTTTTTTCCGTTTTTTTTTCAGTGTGTGCGTGTGGGCCGTAACGTTCTGTGGAATGTTAGATGACATGTTTTGTAACTTCTGAAGGTGCGATTTTTGTTTTGTGGGATTTGCTACATGTGCATTTTTTCAGTACCTGTTCCTAGCATTTCTTCCCCTGTCAACTTGTACCCGGCTTATTAACTTGTTTATTCCTGTCTTCAGCCGTTTATATTCTGTGTTGTATATTGTTAAATTTTCTTTGATGAATCCCCCCCTACGTAACGCCCGCATTGGGCCTTTAGGGTATTGAAATAAAATAAATATTGTTGGCTTGGATATGTTTGGCACGAGGCCCAAGTCGGTACCCTGTCTTCTAACGCGTTCTTTTGTTTTCCTCTCTGTCTTGAAAGGACGCGCACCGTAACATGCTGCAATGGTGATTGCGTTGCGCGTATGTAAGGTGAGAAACGCGGTTCTAAAATGTCTGTTCACTAACTTGTGCAGTAAGCCCGTGTTTATAGTATTCGCGCAATAGTAAGAGTCACGAGTATGGCAACCGTAACCGCAAGCGCCACGTTATAGTCGTAACTTGTCGCGACAGCGTAGTTGAAATCCACTGACCCTGCCACTAAGAAATACATGGCGAGGTATGGCTGATGAATAATTAATTGCGAAGATTGGTTTTCAGTAAACGTTTGTTTCCAAGAACGGCGGGTGCTCATACTACCGCAAATGACGGATGCTTGGCGGTGACTCCAATCATTTACTCGCCACATCACAGATCTACACTTGAATTCAACTGGTTTCACCAACTCTTGCTTATATTCTCTCGCCCTTAAACTGCGCCTTCGCCTGCCACCCGGCCTCCAGCTTTTCCTCTTTGTCCCCCGCTTCTTTCCCAATCTGCTGAGACGTGCTTCCACTGATGCTTGGTCTTCTTTTTTCTCAATAAATGAAGGCATTCATTCATGTTTTCCTATGTTACTGCAGAAAATAGCGTGTCTTTATCTACATAACCACCCTGTCTCTCACCTGGACTCTCCAATCGAAGAACAAAGTTGCGGTGTTGCAAATGACTGGGCGTCACATATACAATTTTCTAGGAATGGCCAGTAGCACGGCGGGCAATTTTTGGTGGGTGACGAGACAGTATATAGAACACCTTCTCTGCAACATCCCCACTCAGTGCTCTGCTTCGTGAGCTACTATTAGCCGCTACTACGAAGTACGAAATGAAAGAAACCTAGCTGGGCTGGTCACGGACAGGTCTTTTTGGATTCGTGATGCGTCGATATAAAATATATATATTTTGTATATAAGCCTAAATGACAGCGATATAAGCGAGGTGAGTAACGCTAGCACGTTGGTTTTGACTAACGATGCTCTTCATGCAGCACTTTCGTCTTATGCGTGTTTGCGAACGGGAATGAAAGACAGGAGGGTAACACGCCTTCCTGAAATTAAACATTCGGAATAACTCTTTGTTGGACGGTTAGACATATGTTGAGGGCCCCCGATACGAACCACCTGCAAGTCTGTATCAGCTTGCAAAGAGGAACTCAGATTAAACGTTGCCATGAGGATAGGCTTTTAATTATCATAAAGATATCTTTATTGAAATTCCTTACCATGAGGTGAAAGCCGACTAATAAGCATTTATATTTTCTGTGTTATTAAAACGTCCTGTTAATAAAAGGTTGCTGTGCTTTACAGCCTCCTAAATTAGGTTATAAAAAATAAATTGATGCGGTAAGTGTGTAAACGCAGACGCAAGAAAAGGCCTAGTCCGTTTCCAAGTGTTCACTCAATGAAGATGGAGCGCCTCTATACTCTCACATTGTAGGGATGTCAAGAACAAAACACTTCCAAAGAGTGAGTCATGAATATAACTCATTATAAAGTGAGCTTGCTCTGGAAAAGAAAACGCTCAAAGCGCAACGATGGCTGCGTGCAAAGTGCTTCCTCTGATTCCGATCTACGGATCAAGGCGTCAGTTCGTCATACTGAAATGGTCGTACATTGCAGCGCAATCTCGGGTCCTCAAATGTGACGGCGAATTTAGGCCAGTATTCGCTTCACGCGCACAATCTGATAAGATAACGCTCTTTCGCTATTGAATCCGTGACAACATACTGGATATTAGAAACACATGCAGGAGCATCTTGAGCTAACTGATAACTCTGGAACTGCGATTAGACGCTAAAAAGAAGCCTCCCCCCTAAAAAAAGAATACAGTTGCTTTCAATATTAGCTGAAAAATAGTGCTTGTCGTTTAAAAAGGGCCTCCAACACTGCACAGCGGCGCCGACATATAGGAAATTCAAGCGCGAACTATCAAACCAGCGTATCGTGGTTCAATGTATCGCAATAGTCCAGGGGCCAGTTCCACCACGGCTACTGTGTCGGAGCTCGTATTTCATGTCAGCATTATTTGTCACAACATCACAGTATTTTTTCTTTAGATCTTATAGACAGCTAAAATACATCCAGCGAAAGCCTCATCTTAATATTTCAGTACTTTTCGTTCTGCTTTCCTCCAGGCAGCAGTTTTTATTCCTTATGGTGCCAGGAAACCGAGCCTGATGCCACCAACGCTCAGGCACTTAATCGGGAGCGCACACAATGTTATCGCACACCTTGTGAGATGTACCGTAGCGCTGAGGTGTATAATATATCAGAATCGGTTGTAAAGGCAGTCGTGCAAGTTTGGGCACATGTGCTTAAGCTCATGAAGTTGATTTGTGCCAAGATAACCTGTCCAAGCTTTCACACTTACTTTATAAGAAGTCTACAACACCATCAAAATGCCGGCTGCTTTTAACTGCACGAAACAAAACTATTGAAATGATACAAACAATGTTAACATCATTTTATCATTCGAGTGTTCAGATTGGTAATCTCTAGATGCGGAGTAAGTTGAGAAGTTGTTTGCGTAATCAACAAAGCTCCGTTAATTAAATTTTCAGTAATGGTTCTTAAGTGGCTAAAGAAAATGAGAAGTTTGGAGCCCGTCCTCGAGATTATGCAGCCAATCGAAAAACTTTCGACTAAACATGCTTCTGTAAGAGCCATGCAAACAAACATTTTCCAAGTAAACACTCTTGGAAGGCATAACTGACGCAGAAAAGGAACATCTGTAAAGCCACAGAAAGAACAGCAGTTCACGACGGGACACAAAGGAGGAACAACACACAAACTGCGCTAACAACTTCAAGCGCTGTTTATGTGATAATGAAGCAGCTAGACCGTCAGTCGTTCCTTCCAAACCTGTAAAGTCAACCTGACCACATCTAGCCTTTCGGGATGCTGTCATCAATAGTATGGCCCCGCGAACATATTCCCCGTGGCCTTATAGTCGCCTTCCATTTTTATTCATGCTGTTTTCTCGAAAGCAAGCAGTTTACAGTTTTGGTGTCAACGCGGCAGTGTACGCGTGCCGCCGAAAGCTTGCTTGGTCGCAGAAGCGATGCATGATGGAATGATGGTGCAGATTTAGCGCGCCGCTGGCATCAAGACAATGCGCGGCCGCCGAGGGAAGGAAGATAACGAAAGTGAACAGCTTGGTAGCTGCTCACGGAGCCGTGCCGATGGGGACTTCACTTCACTTCACTTTATTTCCTTAAAGACCCTCATGTGAGGGTATTACATAAGGGGTGGGACACATAAAGGTTAACAAAGTAAACAGAAAAATGTTGAACGAGTTATACAAACAAAAATAATTATTGTGATGCAAGCGCACGAGTAATTTGGTTAAGGAACATAGATGGGCATGTGATGGCAGCAAGTTCTTGGGGAAGGTCGTTCCAGTCGCAAGCAGTCCGGGGGAAGAATGACGAAGCAAAAGTTTTTGTGTGTGCTCGTGGTCGAGACACCTGCTGCTGATGTCCGGTGCGAAGAGAGAAACGTGGTGGGGGAGGGCAGATGTAGGGTTCCTGTGATAGCTCGGAATAAAAGAATTTATGAAATAAGCTCAAACTAGAAATGTGGCGACGAAGTGCAAGAGTAGGTAGGTTGGACTGCGATTTCAGAGATGATATGCTGATATCAAAAGAGTACGAGGAATGAATGAATCTAGTTGCCCTGTTTTGAACTGATTCAAGTGAATTAGCAAGGTATACTTGTTTCGGGGACCAGATGGGCGATGCGTATTCTAATTTTGATCGAACTAGTGATTTGTATGCGAGTAGCTTAACATGCAGGGGGGCAGAGTGGAGATGACGCTTTAGGAAGCCAAGCGTTTTGTTAGCAGATGAAATAATATTCGCGATATGGCTATTCCACGTAAGATCCTGGCTAAGATGAACACCGAGATATTTATATGATTGGACAGGGACGATAGGAACGTTAGAGATAGTGTAGGGAAACAGGAGAGGATTACTGTGACGGTGGAAAGATATATATTTGCATTTGTTTATATTAAGTGTCATTAGCCAGTCGTTGCACCAGTTTTCTACCAGATTTAGGTTATTTTGTAGGGATTGTTGGTTAAAGGTGTCAGTAACTGTTTTGTAAATAACGCAATCGTCGGCAAACATCCGAATATGGCAATCTAATTTCTGAGGTAGGTCGTTAATATAAATTAAAAACAAAAGAGGCCCAAGGACGGATCCTTGGGGCACCCCTGAGGAAACTGGTAGTAAGCTAGACATTTGTTTATTGATGATGACTGATTGGGAGCGGTGAGTCAAGAATTCCTTTATCCATGCTAGTATGTCACAATGCAAGTTTAGGCTGGAAAGTTTCAGAAATAGGCGGTTATGGGGTACCTTGTCAAATGCCTTAGCAAAGTCGAGGAAGATTGCGTCGGTTTGGAGATTAGCGTCAAGGTTGGCATGCAGGTCGTGAACGAAAATGGCTAGTTGAGTCTCACAGGAGTAACCTTTACGAAATCCATGCTGTGATGAGTGAAAGAAATTATTTGAGTCCAGAAACTGCATTGTTAAAGAGTAAATCACGTGTTCCATGAGCTTGCAGGGTATGCTGGTAAGTGATATGGGGCGGTAGTTAAGTGGTGAATCTTTTTTACCCGACTTGTGGACTGGGACGACCTTCCTCACTTTCCAGTCGTGGGGTATGATACCTGTAGAAATGGACTGCGAAAATAGCAAGCATAAAAACTTGGTAGACGTGTGGCGAGTGTTTTTTAAGACTTTTGTGTTGATTTCATCAATGCCGGTAGATGAAGAAAGTTTTAACTTATCTATAAGAAGGGATATGCCGGTTTCTGAGAATGTAATGGCTGGCATTGCAATTGTGAGGTCACTGGCTGTCATGAGGGGTGGTGGTTTTTGTTCGTTAGTAAATACAGATGCGAAGGCAGAATTAAATATGTTAGCGCACTCAACGTCTGAAATAACACGTCCAGAATCGTCAGTCAGGGTAACAACGCGCGAAGATTGGGGGTTTAAAAGTTGCCAGAATTTAGTCGGGTTATCTGTAAGTATGTTTGGCAAATCGATGTGGTAAAAGGAATGTTTAGCGTTTTTTACTGCGACCAAATACGCCTCTTCAGCAGCGTAATATTTTTCCCATGCGCAGTCTGTTCTGCTCAGTTTAGCACTACGGAAAAGGCGTTTCTTTTTATTTTCTAATCTTCCCAGTGTCTTGGTGAACCATGGCTTGTGGTGGTTAGCGCGGAAGCTGCATTTGGGAATATATTTATTAGTCAGTTCATTAATTTTATGTTTAAACATTGACCAATTTGTGTGGATATCTTGTTCGTCAAATGACCCCTGATATGATGGAAAAAAGGCCTCCAATTCCGCGTTGAAGGCCTCATAGTTTCCTTTGTTGTAGAGAGAAATTGTTTTTTGGCAAGTTGCTTATGTTATTGGGGTGAAGTTAAAGCATGCATGAATGACTTTATGATCGCTGATTTCACGGAGATAAGTAATAGTGTTCAGGCTGTCGGGGTGGCTAGATAGTATGAGGTCAAGAATGTTAGCAGCATCTCCGGCGATGCGTGTAGGCTGGGTTACTAGTTGGGCTAGGTTAAAAGTTAAGCAGACATCCATAAATTCACGGCATTCATCATGTCTAAAATAGGATAATTAGGGGCACACCAATCTATGCCAGGATAGTTAAAATCCCCAAAAAGAAGAATGTGTGCCTTAGGGTGTCTAGTTTTAAGTTCGTTTAAAATGTTGTGAAGTTTACGGGGGAATTCGGGGCTATTGTGAGGGGGTCTATAACAAACGCCAAATAATATAGATACTGGTGTGGCGCGACAAAGGAGCCATAATATTTCAAGGTCTGAAGAGATGTTTATGCGGGGACACTGTAGCTTATTGCTTGTAGCAATAAGGACGCCACCCCCTCGAGAGTTTGTGCGATCAGTGCGGAAAAGATTAAAGTTAGGTAGGTTACAAAGAACTTCAGCGTCACTTATGTTATCAGTTAGCCAGGTCTCTGTCAAGATGAGCAGGTTGCTGCCCGTTGAAGACACGAGGCTGGACACAAGATCGCTCTTTGGAAGCAGGCTGCGTATGTTGGTGTAGATAACCGAGAGGCAAATATTCTCTCGAGGGGCGGTATCGCACAGATTAGGTTTGTGACGATGGCGAGGTAAGCGCTATGCTATTTCCGTAACCGTTTCTGTGGCGGCATCGAAGGTGTAGCGTTTCTTTCCGAGAAACAAAGTCTTGTATCGCAGGGAGAACGGTCCGGTTTTTGCTTTTGCAAATGCGACAAGGTGTTTGCGTGCTTTACGAACTGGAAGGGAAAAGTCTTCTCCAATGCTAAAATTGGTGCCCTTTAACTTGGGCCCATTTGAGAGGACAGTTTCTTTTGTTTTATAGGACAAAAATTTAACTATAATCGGCCGCTGACGGCCATCTTCGTAGCGGCCCAGACGATGTGCACGCTCAATTTGACATGGGTCCAAGGTTATGCGTAATTTGTCACGACAATGGCGGATTAGCAATTCTTCCGATTCAACGAACGTTTCGCGCGAATTAGAATCCGAAAGGCCATAAAATATCAAATTGTTGCGGCGTGACCTATTTTCGGCGTCATCTAACCGAGCTTCAAGGTTAGTAACAAGAGCAGCAGTCTTAGCGGATACAGATTGGGCAGACTGCAGATCAATTTTGAGAGTTGAAATACCCTGGAAAACATTTTCTAGATCTGCTACGCGCTTGCTCAAATCAGAAATAGTTGTGTCAATAGAACGCATCTGATGTTTAAGGTCCTGTACATCGGTTATTATTTGGTCCTGGCCGGTTGACAATGTCTCCAGCTTAGCAAGAACACGGTCCAATTTGTCAGGACCAGGGTTCGTCTCTATATCACCCGACAAGAGCAGGAGGGATTTCATAACACCAAAACATTCACCAGCGACACAAATGCAACACTGACGAAATCCTGACGACGGTGCCATCCTGACGAAATCTGAGCCGGCGATATTGATAGATGCAGCGTTTTTGTTTTCTTTAATTCTTTTATTCTTTTTTTTTACAGCGAAGTCGTTAAGAGGAAGCTTTAACATTGGCCCTACTCCGACTCTGCCTATTCAAATAGATGTAAAACGCCGAAACGCTTTTCTTAGATAACCCCTGGACCGATTTTAACGAAATTTGTTGGATTCGGGAGAGAAAGGTAAATTCTAGTGACTATTGGAATTTCTATTTAGGGCCTGAATTTTGGTAAAAGATATTCAACAATTCGAAAGTGCGAAAAGTACACAAGCACGAAGTTTACAAATTAAGAACTCCAGATCAAGAACTGATATCGCGGTTCTGTAAACAGCATCCATTAGACAATTCCAATATGCCGATTTATATGTTACGTGAAGTCGTTACGTTGTGAACAAGGGTTGTAGAAAAGCTGTATTTCCGTATTACTAAATTTTTTAAGATTCGTGCGTAATATATCAATTTTGTCTGCTTTAGATGTGCTGTTAGATGCAATGTACATAATTTTGATATCAGTTTTCTTTGCCGAAAGAGAGTTGTAAACTTGATGGTTTCGTTTTTTTAAAATTTGCAATTTTGAACAATTTTGAATAAACAAATGATGACCTAATTCAAGCATTCGAAACCAACAGACACTAGATTTTGAGTTCTTGTTTTAAATGCAACAAACCTTGTCAAATTAGATGCAGTGGCTGTCGAGAAAAACGAATTGTCCTTTTACATTTATATAGATAGGACCACCAGAGCTAAAGCTTCCTCTTAAGGGCTACTTTCTCCACTATCGCGTCCGCGTGTAGAGCCAAATCCTGAAGGTAGCGTAATACCGGCCCGACCCGCAGCGGTGGTGAAGCATGCGTTCAGCGCTCCCCATATGTGGGCTGATCCCGAATGTAATGCCATGCCGGGGAGACCAGCGGCGGAGATGAAGCAGGTGTTAAGCACTCCCCATATGTGGGCCGATCTCGAAGACAGTGCAATGCGGGGCCGACATACGGTGGAGGTGCAATTCACCATTAAGGGACCCACATACACAGCTTTGCAGGTCATGTTTCTTCACAGAGTGGAAGGGCACTGAGATTTTTTAGTTATCCGCGTTTATCCTGCATGCGTCTGCGATGAAAACAAGAAGCAGGTATGCCTGGAAAATCTAAGGTGGTGGAAGCAGGTGGCAACGGAGAGGTTAGCATACTCAGCCCCTGCACGTACTTATATCTGCATTGAAATGGGTTCGTGGTAGTGATAGCGACCAAAGCTCTACTTTTTCTGCGTACTCTAGTCATTGTGAAACTAAGGATGTGCTTAGCATGCCCAGTCACTGAATGCTAATTGCAGCAGCTACGAGTGGTGGAATCCCGCTGGGGCTGATTGTGAAGAAAGCTTCCTTTCTCTGTCCACTCTCGCGATGGTGAAGCTAAAAATGAGGAGGAGGCCTGACGGACACAACGTTGATCGTCACCATAACAGAATGGATGGACGACCTGCGGAAAGGACAAGGCACACCAAGTTTTTAGCACTTAATTTGTCCTACAGTAAAGCGCTACAATGGCTAGTATGCCCTCATGGGAATGGTAGACCGAACTGCTTCTCACTGCTAACACTGGACTGATGCTAAGAAAATACTCCGTCCGCAGGCACTACGCTACACTCAAATGAGCAAAACAATGTCAGTTTATAAACTGATATTGCCAATTATCTGGTGTCCTTCTTGTGTGTGTGGAGGGCATAAAGGTCCTGAAAATGAAATGGTAGTATTTTCGTTTTTGCTGCAGTTGCACACAAACAAAATTCTTTGAATTAATGCGACAGCGATCTACCGGCGGAGAAGACCAATCCACAATAAAAAAATAATTGCTGGTTTCAGATCTTCCAATTTACTTTGCGCTTAGCTACCATCTGTTATATTTTTCTTTTTGTGCTCTTATAAAGAAGAAAACTCCACATTACTACAATATCAAAACCGTACACAAAATAGACTGGCTTTGAAGCTGTGACCACGCACCGCACTTTTCTGCATTTAGCACATGTAGTATTGGGCAACACGTTTGAGCTAAATGATTAGGCTTTCGGTCAAAGCACTGTGACAGGCGGGAAAAACTCGTTGTCATGCCCGGTCGAAACAATACCATCTGAAATCTTATTTACTTATATTCATTTTTGAAAAATCACTATAACCGTTTATACATTTGCTTCGTTTGAGTTATATACTAGCTTGCCTCGTCAATCTCAAAAATCTATTCTCTTTTCGGGAGACGTCCTTCGTGAAAAACGACGCAACATGACAGTAAAACATCCAGCAAGGCTCTATCCAATGATTGACGAAATAGTGCACTGAGAGCGTGTCGACTAGCGTGCGAGTGAAAGTTGAATTATGATAGTTGTCAGCTTGTTTTGCCTCTAGCACGAGCGGGTAGTGTTAGCAATGACATTGGTGCGAAAATGGTCAGCTCAGTCTGCGATTTGTTCATGTGATCTCCGCATTGAACGTCGCAGTTGTCACGATGAGAGTACTTCTGTCACATTATCAGCCCAGTAGGCTGGGAAGGCTCGATGGTAGCTCACCTTGAGGAGTATTAGGTAACAATTATTAATATACATACTTTGCGATGATGAAAAAGATGCAGAAACACCACTGGTGTTGTCTAACTATTCGTAAACAGGCCCCCCAAATTTCAATTGGCCCACCCCCAAACATTAGATAGGCCCACCCCCAAATTTCAAGTTGGCACACCCTCAAATTAGAATTGGCCCACCCCCCGATTTTAAGTCGGACACGCCCGATTTTTTTTCGCCCAGCCTTAAACTTGGAGTTGGCCCATCCCCAATTTCAATTGGGCCACCCCTAATTTTCAAGTTGGTTCATCCACGAATTTTCATAAATCGTTCCCCAAAATTCCAGTCGACGCACCCCAAAATTTAGGTTGGCCCACCCACATATCGCCCCCAAGTTTAGATTGACCGACCCCGAGATTGCCCCCAGATTTAGGTAGGACCAACCCCATATCACCCCCAAATACAGATTGGCCCGCCTCCACAACACCGCGAAATTTATATTGGCCCACTCCAATTCCACCTGCAAATCGAGGTTGACCCACCCCCATATCAGCCCCAAACTAATGCTGGCCCACCCCTCGATCACCTCAAATTTAGGATGGCCCACCGCAAATCATACCCCAATGTAGGTTAGTCCACCCATCACCTACCCCCCCCCCCCCCCAATTCAGCTTGGCCCAGCCAAACATCACCCCCATGGTTAGGTTAGCGCGTCCCCATGTTACCTTCAAATTTAGGTTCGCCAACCCCCATATCATTCTCAAATCCAGGTTGGCCCACCCCCCTATCAACCCCAAACGTAGCCTGGCCCACCCATCTATCACCTCAAATTTAGGATGGCCCACCGCAAATCACTCCCAAATTTAGGTTAGCCCCCCTACCCCCCCCCCCTCCATTCAGCTTGGCCCAGCCCCATATCACGCCCATGGTTAGGGTGGCCCACCCCCCATATCACCGCCAAATTTAGGTTCTCCCACCCCCATATCATTCCCAAATCCAGGCTGACCCACCTCCATATTCCCCCAAACTTATGCTTACCCACCCCTATATCACCTCAAACTTAGGTTGGGCCACCCCCATATCAGCCTCAAATTCAGCTTGGCTTACTACCATTTCACCCCAAATTTAGGTAGGGCCACTCCCATATCACTGCTAAATTCACCTTGGCACAAATTTATGCTGATGCCACTTCCAATTTCAAGTTGGTCACCCCAACACTTTTTATGAAGACCTATATATTTATATGGGAAATGCGTCAAGCTTTTGGCGTTACAGGCACGATATTGCACGATTTTGCTACCAAATTGCAGGGGTACTCGACAAAGAATGCTGCCCATTAAAAGCAAATGCACCGAACGAAGGACATTTACTCAAATTGTTTTTTACGGCCACACCTACAGATTGATACCACTTGGCTGTAGGGAACACATTGACAGTAGCTACTAATCCAGACGCTGCACATCTCCTAGTTGGTGCATTTCTTATTTGGATGAATATTTAGAAATAATTAACGTTCGGGCAGCGACTCAGCCTAGCAGACCCTTTGTTCCACACGAATGTTGCATAGGAATGGCACTGGCGATCGGGTAACATTGTGGCACAGCTGGACGTCATTCGCTCGGAGTGTGTGCCATTAAGGACAGCCGAAAGTCGAAGAAAACGGACCTTCCAGAAGAACGCAATAAGAATAGCCATCTTGTTCTTGCAGGTTCCACGCTACAAAGCACGAAAGTTCTTTTCTTTTTTTTTCGTAACACAAAGCCATGCGCAAGCTTCTAGTTATGTTGTCCAATGAATAAAACCTTCATAAAAGCGATGACTTAACAAATGAATACGATACTGCTACGTTTTATGAAGGAAAAACTGAAAGCATAATATTTCAAGAGCACCACTGGAAAACCAGAACCGAAAGCAATTCTTGAGTTGTGTGTTTATGCCATTTGGTAGGAGACTATCAGCCCTATGCGGCTTTCAAAAAATGCACTGCTGAGAAACCAAAACCGAAAGCAAATCTTGGGTTTCGTGATTCTGCCATCTAGTGAGAGACTACAAAACTAGGTCCTATGCTGCTTAAAAAAAAAAAAAAACCGCTGTGAAGGGGGAATCGAACCGCGGCCGCCGTGATGCGGGACGAAAGGTGCTCGGTATTCTACCACTCGGCCACGGCTACCGAGGCTTCGCCGAGGGGTACGCTCATGTTGTTATAGATACCACGGCAATTTTCACGACAGTGTTACAAAAATCGCTTTCGGGAACAGTCTTACGCCATATGTGGAGAGTCGAGAGAGGCATCAATCGAAAGCTGAGTCTCCGGACTACTTACGATGCACTGCGTATTACGATAGACTGGATAGTTTTATTACAGTCATCATTCTTGCCTCAAAAATCGAGCACAAATTTTTGTCGTTTCCATAGGCTTCCATTGCTAAAACTTTAACTGCTGTGGGAACAAAATTTTTACGTGCCATAGAGTGATCACTGCATTTGGCTCGTGTGGACTGTCTTCCAGAACACGTTTGTCACCTGCGATTTTCAATAATCGGCCTGCAGCTTTTGTTATTCGCGAAAAACCCGCTCGTTCCATTGAAAACGCGCTAGCTTCGTGCCGGGCCCGCTTGGGGCGCTAGTTGGTACGTGTCCAGAAAAGCTGGATATGTTCACCGTCTCCGTCGACGGAACAGTCCACAGAAAATCATTCCACGAGTTGAAGCGAAAAGTGCCTATCTTCATTGGAATTACGCACATAGAGAAATATATATAAAGAGCGGACACTCGAGCCGTCTCGCGGCCGAGCGAGTAAAGGTCTGACCACCAGCCAGGTGGAGTAGCGATGTGCGCTTACACTTCACCTCCAAAGTAGACAGCTTATGACACATCCACCGGGTTGCATCCACACGTCCCGTTTCCACAGAATCATTCGTACTGCGCCGGTCATGTGCCGCCTGGTTACGTCCACCCCACCGCACTTTTCAACGCGTCGCCTCAAGTTTTCGGTAAGTTGTTTTCTTTTATCGGCAGAAATAATTTTTCTGTTTCTTGCGCTAAAATTATTGTTAGCAAGTCTATTGGTATGCTGGGTGAACGTATTTTGCACGTGTAGCACAGAATATGAGCCGTGGGGCCCATTTACCATGCAGCCACCTGTTTGCTCTTGCGCCATTTTTTTCGGGAAGAGTATCTGTACTCCTTCCTACGGGTAACTTTCCAAAAGTCAGCCGCAATACCTGTTTAGGCACAGAATTTGCTATCTGTGGCTCACCCGTATCATCACACAAACGTTTTATTTGGCGCGGTTTGAGCAGCGTAATGCGTATTTGGGATCGTTTTGGAAAGGCTGTTTACCTCACTGTATGTGCACGACGCAGGTGCCTTGGTCGGTTCGCAAGTTTTACTTCACGCGTTGCTTGCCATGGTTTAAACATTCTTCTTGAAATCTGGAAAGCGCTACTGCCTGTTCGTGGCCTGCATTTCTGAGGACCTATGTTGCGTACAGTAGGCTCTTGGTTATCCCCTTTTCACAGACGCAGTTTTGGTCATGATGGGTTCGATCTTAATCGGGCGTCGATCGCGATCAAGTCGCGACCAGGATTGAGTCGATCGCCATCCGCGCGTTGGCATCGAGCTGTCGGATTGTATTGGACACCTACATATGTGCTGTTTAGTTGAGTCACACAGTGCTAGGAAACGAACAGCAAATAAAAGCAGCCTAATAGATCACCCCAATAGGCCCTTACAGACCACAGTAAAAAATGCAAATATTTGTTCGCGTTCGAGGTATAACTTCCCTATATCTATGTCGGTAGCGTTGACACCATGTGTTTCGGAAAGTTTCAGGTGATCGGCATCAACAGCCACGTTCTTTAGTCATAACAGATGAAAGTGATAGTTGTTTCTAAATAAAGTATTATACAACGACTTTTTCAACCTACTGTCAAATTTATTGGGTGTCTTGGACCTGCTTAGGGACATCTGTTGCGCTAGCGTTGCTATGATTCTTGGACCGTGCAACAGTGTTCATTTGCCATCGCGATTGACAATCGGTATGGGGTCGAGCACTCGATCACAATCGAAAATGCCCGAGTGACAGGAGTAGACGAATATTATCGCGGATATTGCGATATACGCAATCTTTATGACATTGTGCTATCACTGTCAGATCGAAGTCTATCACTGGGTGCGACGGTCCGGAAGAACCACTGAGAACAGTCAATGCTTTAAGGAAGAAAACCTGTTTAAGTCAGGTTAATTATATATTAATTAATTCATTCATATTGCCTACAGTGCCTGAGTGGAATTGCAGTGGGAGGGGGTGTATAAATATATTGTAACTAGCATGGAAGGAGACAAAGAATTAAAGTGTCCAACTCAAGAGATAAAATAGAATTCACGGAGCTGTCAAAACTGATCAACAAAGCGCAAATAAGTAATATTAGAAATTGTAGCGGGATAAATACTGAGGAAGCTGCAAAAATTGGATCCGGCCTAAAATCAGCGAGAAGGAAACTTGGCATAGGACAAACCAAGATATATGCACTGGAAGATAAGCAGGGTAATATCATCAGCAATGTCGAAGGTATAATAAAAGCATCCCTAGGACTCTATACTGACCTGTACACTACCCAGAGGACTCAGGAGTACTCTATCCAAAACAACAATGAGCAATATACAGAAACTCCTCCTATAACTAGAGGTGAGGTCTGAAGGGCCTTGAAAAGCATGAAACATGGAAAAGCGGCCGCAGAGGATGGAATAGCAGTCGATTTAATCAAAGATGGAGGAGACATTTTCCTAGGAAAATTGGTGGTTCTATATACGAAGTGTCTACTGACTGCACGGGTCCCAGAAAAGTGAAAGAATGCAAACATTATACTAATCCGCAGAAAGGGAGACGTTAAAGAATTGAAAAATTATAGGCCCATTAGCTTACTCCCAGTATTAAATAAAATATTTGCCAAAATAACCTCCAATAGAATAACGGCAACATGGTACGTTAGTCAACCAAGGGAACAAGGCTGGCTTCAGGAAAAGATACTCTACAGTGAATCACACTCATGTCATTAACCAGGTTATCGAGAAATCCGCCGAGTACAATAAGCCTCTCTATATGGCTTTCATAGATTAAGAAAAAGCATTTCATTCAGTAGAGATACCAGCAGTCATAGAGGCATTGCGTAATCAAGGAGTACAGACCGCTTACGTAAATACCCTGGAAAATATCTAGATATATTCCTCACCTACTTTAATTCTACACAAGAAAAGTAGGAAGATACCTATAAAGAAAGGGGGCAGACAAGGAGACACAATCTTTACAATGCTATTCACTGCGTGCTTGGAAGAAGTATTCAAACTATTATACTGGGAAGGTTTACGAGTAAGGATCGCCGGCGAATACCTCAGCAACCTTCGGTTTGCAAATGACGTTGTTCTATTCATCAACACTGCGGACGAGTTAAATGAAATGATTGAGGATCTTAACAGGGAGAGCATGAGAGTGGGGCTGAAGATTAATATGCAGAAGACAAAGATAATGTTAAATAACCTGGCACGCAAGAAAGAGTTCAAGATCACCAGTAAGCCTCTAGAGATTGAAGGAGTACCTTCACCTAGGTCAACTAATCACAGGGAACTCTGACCATGAGAAGGAAATTCACAGAAGAATCAAAATGAGTTGGATTGCATACGGCAGACGTCGTGAGCTCCTGCCTGGGAGCTTACCGTTATAATTGAAAAGGAAAGTATAAAATCAGTGCATTTTACCGGTGCTGATATATGGCGCAGAGACTTGGAGACTGACAATGAAGCTTGAGAACAAGCTAAGGACCGCATAAAGAGCGATGGAACGAAGAATGCTCGGCATAACTTTAAGAGACAGAAAGAGTGCGGTTTGGATCGGAGAGCAAATGGTTATAGACGACATTTTAATAGACATGAAGTGAAAAGAATGGCGTTGGGCAGGTCATGTAATGCGTAGAGTAGACAACCATTGGATCATTAGGGTGACAGAATGGGTACCAAGAGAAGAGAAGCGCAGTAAAGGACGGCAGAAGACTAGGTGGTGCGATGAAATTAGGAAATTTGCGGGTGCTAGTTGGAATCGGTTGGTGCGGGACCGGGGCAATTGGAGGTCGCAGGGAGGGGCCTTCGTCCTGCGGTAGAAATAATATGATGATGATGACAACGACGATGACGACAATGATGATGATGATGATGATGATTATGGAAGCCGGATGCAAGAGATGTTTGAGCATGGCATATAGGTAAGAGGGCAGTATTAGTCCTCAATGCAAAACCGAGGATACACATTCAAATTCCCTCAGCGAAGCAGGCATTATCAGTAATATACACAACGACTGATGGTAGACCATTCCAGTCACTGATCGCGTGGGGGAAAAATGAATTTCTGAGCAGTTCAGTTCGGGGCTCTTGTATTCGCTTACCTTGTGCGCATGGTCCGAACGGCTGGATACATAATGAAGTCCTAGAGTTTACCTGCCGTGGTCTTAGCCAGTCCTAGAATTACACACGGTAGGGAAGAACTTTAGTCGGAATTTTTTCCGTCTTTCTAGGAGCTGCTCCCACGCCAATGTCTGCTTTGTAGCAGTCATGCTAAGCTGGCTGCTGTAATGATCTAAAACACAAAAAGCTACGATATTCCGCACTTTCTCAATTTTATCCATTTCAATGTTTGTTGCAGGATCCCAGACAGTACAACCATATTCTAAGATAGGCCTTACATGTGTTTTATATAACAGATCACGAGCTCGTTTGGCGAAGACCTTGGTGTTCCGTCGCAAGAAACCCAACATTTTGCATGCTTTTCCCGTGATTTAGTCAATGTGATAGTGCCAAGACATGCACCATGTAAAATATATTCCTAAACACTTGAATTCTAGAACACTGCCCAAGCAAGATTCATTTGCGCAGTAGGTCATGCTCTGTACAGTTTTTTTCTCTTGAAATGCATGTGAACCATTTTCTTCGTGTTTAGTTGCATGTTACAATTTTTGCACCGTGCGTATATTCTATCTAAATCATTTTGCAAATGTCTAGTGTCATCTGAACAAGTTATATCGCAGTACACAACACAATTGTCAGCAAATAATCTCATTGATGACAGAACATTTGTAGACACATCATTTATAAAAAATCAAAAAGCAAGGAATGGAAGCTAGATCGACAGCATTTTTCATAAAAAACCTGTTCACATGCTTGCGAACATATAACAAACCACTTGCATTGGCCATTTTATTTCTCTCATTGGTCCTTTTTTTCCCTGCGATGTGTTTCTAATAAAGGAAAAATCAGACATCCACCCATTCGAAGCAATTGCTACAGAGGAGACCCATATGGTTTCCTCGAAAGAAAAGCCTCATAGTTGAAGGAGAATTCGTCCTGGTCAGGGACTCGAACCCGGAACCACCGCCTTGGTGGGGCAGCCGCTCTACCATCTGAGCTAACCAGGCGGCTGGCAGATGGTAGGGTGAAGTCGAATTTGTCGACAACACGAAGCAACAGTAAGAGTTTGACGCAATACTTCCGCGGAAACGCGCAAGGTGGAGAGAAGTAAGTAATAAAAGGAAAATCAGACATTCACCCGTTTGTAGCAATTGCTACAAAGGAAACCCATACGGGTTAATCGAAAGAAAAGCCTCACAGGTGAAGAAACATTCGCCGTTTGATGAATATGCAAATATTTTTACAGTCTGTACACAAAATCCCAATAATATGCCACGGAGTGGATTAAATTGCGAGGGCTACTGCTGCGTTTCATGGCATGCGTACAACAGGCGAAGACAAAGGAGGCCGGGCATGACTTTCTTTCGTATTGTCCATGACGGTAAGTGATTGACGCCTTCTGCATGTACTTTTAATAAAAATATAAAGAACAGCGCTGCCATGCTCTTTTCAGTACTTGGTACTATACGCATGTATTTTTGTCAGCCAGTGAAGCGAAGAATAACAGGCTATAGTGCGCCAAAATTGTTTCAGATCGAAGGCTTGGGTCGAGTATGCTAGAAGGGGCGACCTCTTAAGAAGGTCACCGACCCAGCTGTACGCCACGTACGGCATCTGCGGGGACAATTTCACCTCAAATGACTTCATGGACCATAGGATGACGTCACTAAAGAAACAGCTATTCCTACGGTTCAGTCGAGAGGATGCCGCGCAGGGGCGTCTGCGTGAGCAGGCGTTTGATGCGTTGCGTCACCACGTACCCGAGCACATGAGGGTTGGACTCTCCCTCGTGTGGCCGTTCGCGGCTTAGCCGTGCCAGGAGAAAGGGGGATCCTGGGGGTTGGGCCGCTGTTGGTTTGGACCTATAAAGCCCTCCGGCGGAGGAAACACAGCTCTTCGGCCTCTGCTTCACTTGGACGGCACCTCCAGACTAACCCACCTGGAGGAAATCGGCAGTCGCCTCTTCCCGTCCTCCTTTCCAATCTTCGTCTTTCTCTGCCACTTTTCCATCTTTCCTGTCTTCTATACAATTAACTTCCTATTTTCTGGGCGGCAGGGGTTAACCTTGATTAATATATCCAGTCATGGCTATATATATATATATATATATATATGTATATTAGGCGTGCGCAGAATAGAATATTTCTAATCCTGAAACGGTCCCCAGGTTGGGCTCAGAGGTGGGCGGCAGGCATTCCTACCGTATACAGTAATGTTATACATGGCTTCTAGATTCCCCCCCCCCCCTCCTTGAAAAGGGGGCGAATCGATGCAACTTTCAACCTTCTCATGAAACCAAAAGAAATATTTCCCAAGTACCATGAAATACATAGTCAACATGAAACCAGGACAGTCCGTACAATATACCCATTTGTTGTCGCAAACTGTCTGACAGAAGAAATCGGCTCTGGTTACAAAGTAGCTAAAATTGGAAGTGGCGACCTTCTTCTCGAAGTTCGTGACGACCATCAATACGGCAGACTGACAAAACATGTTGTGTTTGGTGACATTCCTGTCTCTGTGGGGCCCCACCAGTCAATGAACACTGTGGTGTCATTTCTGATGACGACCTCCTTGAACTCACCGAAAGCGAGCTGTTGGATGGATGGCAGAACCAAAACGTGGTGAAGGTGAAGCGAAATAAGGCGCGATGACAAGGAAATCCCAACAAAGCATATTATAATTACGTTTGGAACAAGTGAACTATTTGGTTCAATAGAGACCGGATATCGTAAACTTCGCGTACGGCCGTACATTCCCAACCTGCGCCGATGCTACAAGTATCGGCGTTTTGGGCATGGGTTTCAGAGCTGCCGAGCGCACGCTACTTGTGCAAAATGTGCATCTAAAGGCCACACCTTAGACAGGTGTGCTTTTGCAACCCACTGTGCTAAGACACTGCAACCCACTGTGTCTGCTCGGAAGTTTCGGCCGCATGACGACGTCTCGCCGCATCTGCTTTTCGGTGGCATTGGAAGAAGGCATCCATTAGCGTCCCTGTGTATGCTCTCAAAGTGAGAATATGCAGTGGCACTAACATTGGCATGGGCTATAAATTTAAGAATATCTAGTCAGGTTATAGGGACATTAAAGGCAAATATTAGGTCAAGCTAAAGTGATGGATGAGTGCTCTAGTATTTCTAAGGCGTCATTATTATCGCAAACAGAGCCTTAATAGTGAGAAATTGAGATAAACACAGCACATGATAAGAGAGACTCCCCCGGGGCATTCAAGTACTTGCTCGAGGACGTATGCACTCCTGAGTTAAACTCTGTGACTAGCACTCAAGCACTCGTTGCAAAAAACATCCTTGTATTATAAGAGGAAATAAACTGCTACTTGTTCAGTTGCATTTCATTTTTAGAAAAAAGAACTGTCTGAAATTACCCTTGCCAACGACGGGGGTGGTCGAAAGCTTTCCTTTACGCTCGACTCCGTGCCGCACACGCTTTCTCGTTTCAGTGGTTTCGTTATCGCGTAGTACTTCGCTGGTTTAGCTGCCTGGCGAAACTCGCACAAACTGCAAGTAGCTGAGAATTCAGACTACATGTCGTGTCGCGGGACGCCTGAACCGTCTATGTCACTTGACCAAAAAGCAGCTGCAGCAGCGAATCCACCGCTCTCTCTTGGCTCTGTACCGCTGTCTGTCGGGCTCCGTTTCACTCACTGACGGCAGAAAAGGGTGGCCATGACGTACGCAACCTCACCGCTCGAGCGCTTGGGCGCGGAAGATTTGAATTTCAAGAAAGGTAGTCGGACCCTTCAGAGACAATTTTCTCGTAAACTAAGTCTTTCCTTGGCACGAAACAAGCGTTGGGAGGCTTCTGGAAAGGTATATAAACAGTTCACGTCGAGTTAGTATTTGCCTTTGCTATCCCTTTAATAGGTGGCGTCATTTCGAACGTTGCTGCAGCTTCGGCCTGGACTGAAACCGTACCAGTGCGCGACGCAGAGTTCGAAGTAGCACCGGCATGGTCTTGGAGCTAGGCAGTGCCGCTCTAACCAGTGCCCTTCATAGAAAGTTTCCAGAGCACGCTTCTGTGTGCACGCACGAGCAATTAGTGGCGGTCTCGGCAAATCTCACCGTTGCGCAGCGCTACGCCCCCGTGCGTGCTGGTGCGATTTGCGGAATTCACTAATAGCTAACGTTCTCTAAGTATCTCTAATACTTACCACCCACCCCCTCGCGTTTTCAGTCATATGGCGAATTCTGAAGCATGATCGTATCCTGCGAGAGAAATGAACATGTCAAGGAAGCAAGCACCTAGAAGCACTTTAGCAAGTCTGGGAAACTCCTCCTATGAAACAGCAAGGGTAAAAAACCCCCCCATAACGTTTTACGCCAACCAAAAAGCTCGCAAGAGCGTCTATTAGGGGGCTTTACAGCACACGACTGACGCTTGCCTCGCGTGAGGTCGTTCGCGAACAAATCGGTGCTTACCGGTTGGAACTCGCCTTGTTTTACTAAACAAAGTGAGAGATGAAAAATATTTGAACTGATAAAAAGAATCATGAGCAAGCTTTCTGAGTGCAAACACTTGCGAGCTCATTTATTCCTAAGCGTTAAGAATTTCCATTCTCGGGACTTGTTTTCGTACCGAACACCATGATTTAGGCGTCGGTACAGGTTATCCAGAGAAATATTCGTGCTGTACAATCGGACACGCTTAGAAAAACTTCTTTCGTGTCCATTTTCGCAGTCTTCAACAATTCTGAGCTGTTCATGCACCGGCAAATATAACGTCAATGCTGTCACAATCTGGCTCAACTTGTGCGCCTTTCGAAACTCTGCGCGCTTGGCAAGTTGCTCAACAACAGCGTAATTGCGCGCGACCGCGTTTAGGACTGACATTCGCTGGGTAAGCAAACCTTGCCCTGTCAATTTCCTTTACGATGTCGGATTGTGAAACCCTCAGTGAAGCGATGATTAATTTGTTTACCGTAAAAGCGTCTGCGCATTTATCGCATTTCAGTTTTTTCGGAGTCATCTGCAGTGCGTACCTCGTCACATAGGCTATGACAAGTGCAGCGTCCTTTAGTTTTGAAAGTGCCTGCGGGGTCATGACGAGATTTCGGCTTTATCGGGGCACGTTTTCTCTCTTGCTAACTTCTCGCAGCTTCAGTCTCTGTTAGGGTGATTTGCTGGTGTTTTTCCCATCTGCGGTAGGGTGTTTTGTAAGCGCATTTTATTATCACTTTTGTACATGTGCTTATATATATATGTGTGACAGTGAGAGTGAGCCAGCCTTCAGTACAACGAAAGTGGTACTTAAGGATGTCTGTCTTAATTTCCCGAGGAGCGTGAAAGAAACACCGAGCTAGTCAAAACAGTAGCTGGCGATCTCCACGACTGCTTGGGCTCCCTGATGAACAGCGCCGGGATGTTGGCCTGGTCACTGACTCTTTAGGCGTAAGTGTTATTTTCCCTCCACTGATCTGGACAGTCCAGAAGATCATCACAAAGGAAGTACCGAATTATGGAACTTGTCACTTAGGAGAAGTTTCTTACAGGGACTTTCCAAATTAACAATTTTCCACTGCTCCATCACGGCATCGACGAATGCAGCATGTCGTGGTGGCTTAAGTTGCGCTTCGACCGGCGACATAGAGAAAATTAGGCCCAGATTCAGTGAATATTTGCACAGTTATCTTTAAATTGCTTTTTATGTCTCACATGGTGAAATGCTTTTTGTTGATAGATGTAGCCCTACCGCAACGGCGGGTGGCACTCCGAATGGTAAGCCACTGTACTATGTTTCACTTGCTGTCGCCTCAGCTCTCAGCGGGACGTGCAACATCGTGAGGCGGCTTGTCCCGAAACTAGGGCGTGCTAGTGCGCTTGGTCGGATAATACTGCCACCGTAACAATTTTAATGCGACTGCCATTCTTTGCCTTCTTTGCCTATGCGACTCTCGTCATGCCTCCTTCGTCACGCGATCGTTGTCATAGAGGCGTCGTGATAAAGGCGTCGCCACGCCATTGTCATCCTACAGTCCTCTTTGTTCATTCAATTGTCCTCATACCTAACCATGCCATCTTCATCAGTACGCCGTCATCATAGTCATCATGGTCATCATACCGTCATCGTGATGCCGCTATGGTCGCTCCGTGGTCGTGATTCTAACGTCATCCTTCCCCTCTCGCTGTGCCATCGTCTTGATGCAATCGCTGCCACACAGTCGTCTTTATAACATTATCCTCATACTGGTCTCGTCTAGCTATCGATGTCAATCCTTCTTCGTCATTCCATTGTGATAAGCCGCTGTTGTCAAGCCGTCGTCATTACCGCGTCGCTGTCAGACAGTCGCTTTGTTATGCCACAGTCGTCACTACGTCCTGGTCTTAGAGTCGTCGTTATGCGTTTGTTGTTATACCATCGTCGCGATTTTCTCGTGGTCGTTCCATTCTCGTCGATCTGACTTCGTCATACGACTCTCGACAGGTTATTGTTCGTCGTTAGACAATTGCTTTCGTCCATCCGTTCTCAAACCATCGTCGTCATGTGGTAGTTGTCAATCCAGCTTTATCATCAAATTGTCGTATTACCGTCTTCGTCACGCTATGGTCGCCATACACTCGTCGTCATCCCATTGTCTTCATGCCTTAGTCATGCTGTCTTCCTTATACCACCGTCATCATTTCAGAATCATCGCCTCATTGGCCTCATGCCATCGACGTCATACCCCCTTAGTCTTTCTCCTTCGTCAATCCATCGTCGTCTGTGCATCGGCATGTATACAGTGGAAGTCATACAGTCGCCCTCATGCCGCCATGCTCATGGGACACTATTGAAAGTGAGTAACAGAGGAAAGTGGCAGGATACTGGTGTATGCTGCATTTAGCCGACTCAACTGAAGTCTCAGAATGGCCACTACAAATATTAAATCAAGCCACTTCAGGAGTACGGTACTTTGCTACAATCCTCCTATGGTAATCGCATTACCGTCGACAGTCATAGTGGGATGAGTTCTGCCGTAATTATTTCTCAGTGGCTTCCGCGTTGTAGGGGATACTGCCAGTTCATGTCTCGTAAGCACTTTTACGATTATCTTAATCCGCATGCGATATTTTGTTCATGCACAAAGAGCTTTCTCAATCGCCAGTGCTTCCAGCGCATGTCAATCACGTTAGCGACGTTGTCAGCGCACCAATGGGCAATTCTAGATGTGTTCCCGCAAGACTTCTCCCGCTTCTTGGGTAGTTTACTGCTCAACCAGCAGGTGTTTCACTGGAGCAACAACAACAACAAAAAAAAAAGATGCAGGCATCCCGTGCTGTCGAAAGACCACTGCACAGTAGCGAAGCGCTAGTTTCCGGGTCGAGGCAGTTTACTTCCGGTTCATTTAGCCACGGGTGCACCATGCGCGCAATTCAGCGCATCGAGCACATATAAATCAGGAATTATTATCTTTATTGAAGACACGCCCTATTGCAAAATCCAGTATCCAGTGTACAGTGCCAGGTCGGATTACGGGCCCAGTGACGCGCGCTGGATGCTAGGGCACTGGGCAGGCGTGGCATGCTGGGAGGCGCTAGCTCCTGGTGCGAAAAGCAGCTCTAGAGCATAAAATACACGGTGCCTGGCCACCGCATATATGTTTTTTTGATACAGAAAGCAGCAGAGCGCGTATTACTCAAATAGAAATATAAGGGAAAACAAGTAAAAATCTGAAGCAGCAGAAGCTTGATGTGGGCGAGTTGGTTTTGCATACTTGATGAAAAGAGCGCTACGAAGACGCGGACTAAAAGAACAACATGTACGACGGACAAGGCGCTACTTCCGAATAAACGCTTTTTTGAAGAAACAGGACTTTAAATAGATGCAACCAAGAATGGCCCATCGTGACATCATGACCTCCCTATCTCATTAGAAAGCTATCTCTTTTTCGTTAAGCGTCACTGAAGGGCAACTAATGCACGTGCCCTCGGCCTTTGCAATGTAAAAAGCTTCTAATATCTCCCGTTCTAGTCTATCTCTAGACCGTACCATAGAGATATCTTAAGATACCTCGTATATGAGATACCCCTAAGTTGCCAACAGGCTTATATCGGTCAAACCGGACGGTGTCTTAATGAAAGGGCGCGTAAGCACAATTGGGCCGTAAATAGCAATGCGGGGGGCTATCTGGCAGAACACTGTAAACGTCACAATAGCCGCCCGTATCTTCGCGACACCAGGTTTCTGGCACGGTCTAGAGATAGACTAGAACAGGAGATGTTAGAAGCTTTTTACATTGCAAAGGCCGAGGGCACGTGCATTAGTTGCCCTTCAATGATGCTTCAGTGACGAGATAGGGAGGTCGTGATGTCACGATGGGCCATTCTTGGTTGCATCTATTTAAAGTCCTGTTTCTTCAAAAAAACATTTAGTTGGAAGTAGCGCCTTGTCCATCGTACATGTTGTTCTTTTAGTCCGCATCTGCGTAGCGCTCTTTTCATCAAGTAAAAATAAAAAGGTTTGGACCAGGATTTGACAGTCTGACCTAGAGATCCCAAGCCCAGTACTTCACCACAACGCCACTTCAGCTTCTTTCTTTCTTTGTTGACTCATTTGCCAGCTCACTTGTTATCAACGCCGGAGTTAAGAGAACCAGCATGTTAAATACGTTGTAACATCTACTAACAAGCATGATTGCAATCACATCCAAATTCTCTTAGCTTTATCAAGGGTTATAACCTCGACAGCGATTCCGGAGGGCATTCTCACGCTTTATTCGCCTCCGTATAGGCGTTTATACTTTCTTGTAAGTACATTGGAGCCGGTCGAGTGTCTTTGTCAGAGCATTACCCAGCCATTCTGGCGCGCAATACGTTATGAAGGCCACTGAGCATTAGTAGATCAAAAGAAAGCCCAACATCGTCGTTTTCTGTCACTAGATACCTGATGCCGTGGGGTTCTAGCGGAAGTTGTTCTTTAACTGTCCTTTGTAAAACAATCCAATATATACTCCTCCCCAACAATGCAGGAAAATATTATGCATGGTCGCTGGCTGTTTACAAATTAAACAATGACTTCCTCAAGTTACAAAAAAAGAACTCATCGCCTTCAAAACTCTACCGACAGCGCTCAAGTTCCAAATTTGAAAAAGAAAGTTTTAACCCCTGGTGAAGTTTGCCTACTCCTTACTGTTTTTAGTACATTCTCGTCATGGCTACCACTGCAAAGTTATTTATATGTAAGCCCAGGAGATTCAGTATCGCACAGATTGCTAGACAACGTTTTCTGTTGGAGAGAACTCACATATTCTTTTGAAAAACGTACACTTAAGAAGCGCACAGTGGAGACAACCTCCTTAAAAAGCCCGCAACGGTTCCGGGAGGGCTGCTTGTGGCAATAATAAAATATGGTAGCGCTTTACGCATTCTCACTTGACATGCAGTGCGCAAGAAAGAGTCCCTGTCGTCCCGAAAAAATATAAATCCCTTTGCGAGCTAACGCACGAAGACGTGTCCAATACCTGCTTCCCCATCTTTGACGCTCCTGAACAGGTTCGTTCCACTACATCGCTCCCAACTTGATGCCCACACATATACTGTAAATATGCGATGAAATTTGTAGATGTTTAGCCTAGAACAGCATCACACTTGCTTCGCACACCAAATATTACTGATAAAGAACAAACTGGCGAACATGGACAGATTAGCCTCTTTCCACATTACCACCTTCTCAAGGCTGTTTCACATGCTGCGACTGGAACGACGAAAATCGGTGCAGTCGCACGCGTCACAATGGGACTTTTAAAGGGCCGATTTCACATAATTGCGATTTCAACAATGCGACTGGTGCGACGCCCAGGGTTGCGCACTGCCAGGTTTTGTGGCACACGCTGCATAATTCTTTTAATATATTGAATAAGACGTTTACAATATAATATTATTGACTTTTCTTGATTAGAAGCAAATAATATGCACGTATAGTAATTTAAAAACGTGTTAAGATTTGTTTTGGAGTGCGCAACGGTGGTTTCTGCAGTTCAGTGTGGCATGGCGCACGTAAACAGCTGTTCACAGATGGTTCAGCGCCTTGTGTTGTCTCATCTGCGCTTTATGACCATTTGGTTCTGCCTGCGCTACAAATATCTACAGATGATCTGTCGACAACTTCATATAGCTACCCTCACCGCGTATGCAGTATTCGGAATTCGGCTGCCACGAAGTCGTCGTGTCAGCCCAACAAGGTGTTCGCGCTACCCGTGTTCGGTGTCAGCTTCTGGAGAAAGGATGTGTGAACATTGCTCGTGATTGCGCATATGCGGTGCCTGCTCCTAGCCATATTCTTGCGCCAAACGCAAGAAGCACCAACCCGAAAGCCCGTGTGTGCCCCTGAACAAAGCCGTAAATGATCTGTGTGATTACTGGACGTAGAATGAAAATTGTGTTGTGAAATTCAGCCTTAGCGCTAACCTGATTCGTCCATCGCCGTGCTTGCGCTGTGAATATATATATATGGGAGCCCTTTCTAAAAATTTCTAAAGGCGCAAAAGCCGACGCATCAAATGTTTTGAGCAGTTACCGTCACTTTTGTAGAAACCTGTACGTTGTAACGCAGCATTCTAAAAGACACGCTTCTCGTCCACATTGTTGTCCTGTGTCTCGCGCTGGTAGTATAGTTGGAAATTCTAACACGAAGACCATATCAATACGCGCTATCCATAATGCAGGATTGTAGGCCCACGGCAGGTGCACTTGCCGTAGTTCTTCAGCTTTCTGCTCAGCCTCTCACGCCTCTCACCGTTAGCCTGTTTTTTGGTAATAAATATTTCATTATATTATTAATGTTATTAGACATTGTAGTTTTTTTGCTGTAATTTATATAACTCATCCAGATTTCTTAAGCTAGTCATGCATTGAACATGTACTATATGAACATTGTTACGACATGCTTATGGGAGTCATTTCAATATGATTGCTCAGCCAGAGAAAGTACAAATGAAAGTCTAAATGTTTATTCCAATTTCGAATTTCTGAACTGATTATATTGACAGAATTTTATCCCTGCTTGCATTACCTGCAATTTAATTTTCAAAGCTGGAGAAACTGATTCCTTTTCTTGCTGTCGAAAGGCGCTGCTTCAATGTCAATAGCAATCAATAATTATTCATTTCAAAAGTGTTAAGCAATGACTATATCTCTAAGCTTATCAATGCGTTTTTGTTCCACGAACACAATTAAGTTTTCTTTCTCCCTCTCATTGACAGCCATGGAATGAAACTGTTCGCTTTCATAAGTATCAGGATGCAAACATTCTGGAGTTTATCTTGTGCATTTCTCTGCATCCTATAGTGTGCATGTTTGTATCAAGTTCTGGTGTCGCAATCGCAATGATCTACGCATATTTTTATATTGCAACAAACGAATTTATTGAACTTTGTTTCCAAATGTGCAATGTGGCCATGCAGTAACGACCACATTAATAAGCAAAAAAAAGGCTGCAGATTCAGTGCACGTGTTGGAATCTATGCGAAACCCGCCGTGGTTGCTCAGTGGCTATGGTGTCGGGCTGCTGAGCACGAGGTCATGGGATCGAATCCCGGGCACGGCGGCCGCATTTCGATGGGGGCGACATGCGAACACACCCGTGTACTTAGATTTAGTTGCACGTTAAAGAACCCCAGGTGGTCGAAATGTCCGGAGTCCTCCACTACGGCGTGCCTCGTAATCAAAGAGTCTTTTTGGCATGTAAAACCCCATAATTTAATTTTTAATCTATGCGAAGTGAAGTTTTGTCAAGGGCTCAATTAAATGCTGGTAAAGTAATTGCGATATATATAAGTTGTCTTATTTTCAACAACCCAACATGTCATCTTTTACAAGGTATGCACCGCATAGGTCACAACCTTAATGTCATGTAATGTTTAAGCACTACAGTGTTCACAAACCATACCGAAATGCAAACGGCAGTTATAGTAGATGCAGACTGCGAGACCTCAACACAGTGACATTGGTTGTGCAAGGAATGGTGCGAGGTGTATGCAGATGAATGAATGACATGTACTTATTTATTTACATACCTCTCTGGCTGCAAGGTTGGGGTATTAGGTGAAGGGGGAATAAAAAAGAAGTTACGAAAGGAAGAAGGCTACAACATTAAGAAAAAAACAACAACAAGAAAAGCAGCACCAATACAATGCACCAACTAGCCCAACGTGTTTCACTGGCACAACATTACACAATACTTCAAAAACAATAACGGAAAAAATTACTGCCCATGCACCCTGTACAGATGGTAAACCAGCGAAGCTGAAATGTGCGGCCCCAGTGTTTATCACTGGGTTAATTCCGACAGTTTATTGAAGTCTTTTGATATTATTGGTTATGTCTGTGTTTCTTAATGAGGTTACGCATGCGTTTGGTTAGGGTTTATTGCATTGTTTATTTGGAATGCCACACATCGCGTTTCGCAAGATCACCATCATGGAAAGTGCAATGAGTGGTTCATTGTGTTAATCGAGCGGGTCCATCAAAGTTTTTCTGAATTACGTTGCGCATTTGTGTTTAGTAATGCGTTATCCATGGTATTTATGACTTGGTTATGCACTGTAATTACCAATTGACACACCGGGGCTGCACATTTTATTTAAATAAATACAGGGACACAATTTTGAACCTATAGGGAAATCGGAAAGACTGAAGCTCTGCTGCGAGAGAGAAACGACGTCACTATTGGTGTAGCCAATGGCCCACCAAACCTTTGCTGCGCGATATTTATGACATCATGATCTTGTCTTAACAGCGTCCCGCTCTGTGCCCGTTCCTTACAATAATGCGTAGATAAATGTACGTTTTAAATGAATAAACATTTCTATATCTGCCCAATAAGAAATTTCTCCGTCCATCATGTAAGACGAATAATGGCTCACACCCCCCTAAACAATGGCTCATACCCCTAAAATAGGGTTTTTATGATCGGACCACGAGTGTTTCGCCTAGGCATATACAGCTTTACTGTAAAAAGAATGAACACCTTTCTGCTGGAGACCAAGACAATCATGAGGTGTATTAACAAATGAAAGTTTATTGAACATGCCGAGTAGATGCTGGTCGACAAGCAATGAATCGAATTTACACAAAAAGCAGAAGCAAAATCTTATGTGTGTCTATACAGATCCCAACATGAAATGCATCCATCTCTGAAAGTGTAACAGAGGCCATGCTGACACAAGATTCTCCCAGTGTGTTTGCATCTACAGCTTCAATAATTTCTCTACGCAGCCGATCTCCACAGAATGCTAGCTTCTTCCTCTACAATGCACTCTCGACATCTGAACGTGCATTGCATTGCTAGGCATTGCATCTGAACGTGCATTGCCTAGAGAAATTATGGAAGCTGTATATCTAAAAATGCTGGGAGAATCTTTTCAGCATAACCTCCGTTAGAAATAGATGAATTTTCTGTAAGGAAACACACAGTAATTTTTGCTTCTCCTTTTTGTGTATTTTCGGTTTATTACTTGTCAACCAGCATTTATTAGGTGTGCACAATAAACTTTTGGTTGTTAGATCATCTCGGCTTTCTTGTTCGTCTTATGTGTTCTCTGGTGCCGTTTGCAGCCAGGCTATTCTTTATTTTTTCAGGCTGCAAGAAGTCACTTTAATGGCCGTTATGATGCTTCTGTGTACCTTATAAAATCTTTTATTTGGCCTATGTAGCAAGAATGTATAGTGTAAAGCAGTAAGAACAGAGTACGCTAACTTCTAATTAAAAGGTTTATTGTGAAAATGCAGTGATTTATAAAGGTTGCCAAAAAGTAGTACAGCAATAAAACCTGATTAAAACTAGTACTTGATGAAACCAAGCATGAAAATCGGAAAGGGAGAAAATACGTATAAATATACAAGCCCAGGGAAAAAAACATTGTGAACACCAAGTGCGCATGTGGCTACCTTCCAAGAAACTTGTTTTTTTTTTCCCAATGGCGTAAAACTCGAAGAGTGTGCTTGCATAAGCAAGCTGTCAGTCTGTCTATTGGAATAAGCAGAGTGTTTCTTGAGAGGTGCTCGCGTGCAGGATTGGCAATTGTAATGATTTTTTTCCTAGACTTGGAATTTTTCTGTATTTTCTTTCTGCAGCATATTTATTTATGTTTGGCTGCGTCAAGCACCAATTTTTTATCTAGCCTTCGTAGATGCCATTTTTCTGGTAATTTGTAAAACTCGCTGCATTTTTACAATGAACCTTAGTTGAAAGTTAGCCCTCATCCGTCTAGTGTCATCCTGTTGATACTGCTTCATGCTGTGCGCCCTTGCAACATTTGTGTTTGTGTGTGTGTGCGTGCGCACGCATGGATTTGGATGTGAAATCAGGCCCTTGGGCCGAGGTATGATTCTTCTCCTGTGCAGACTCATGAATTCATTAACTATAGTGCAACAGAAATACGATGGACAAGAACGAAGTGAACACACAGAGCGCTTTGTTCTTGTCTGTTGTCTATCTATTGCACTTTAGTTAATAATGGATACACACGAACTCGTCCAGCTTTCAATTCTTATGTCGGACTTATAAGCCCGCTTGTGTCCTGGAATATCCGCATGACTATGTATCCTGTAATTTAATTCTTGGCCATGTCCTTTCAAGTCGCGTGTCAATCTCCTGATTTTCCTGATAATCTCATGTGATGTGCAGGCCCAGACAGCTTCTGGTGAATCCATGCAGGTGTGCAGGGTGTTGCGCAGAGTGTAATTTGCACTCCAAGGGCTGCTTGGATTGCTTTCAGTTTAGCTTTTCTAGGTGTAGGATGACCTGGAATGGTAATCGCTTATATGGGGTTTAATTTTATGTAGTGTCATACTAGTGTTACACTGCTGTTGCCACATCGGTGTACTATATGTGCCTGATGCAGCTTGCATCTTCATGATTAGCAACCTCCTATGTGTGTTTGGCAGTTGCATATATTCTCCTGGCCTAATTGTTTGCCCTCATATTGGACTGTATGGACGTGTTGTGTTACTAGTTCAGGTTCTCCCGTCGTTGTTTCTGAAGGGAGCGGTAGACATCTTTGTATCTCATATGCTAGCTGACAAAGTATCTTGGGAACAGGTTCTGAGCTCTTGAGGCAAAGAATTTGTGCTGCAGGCTGCGACTCTACTCTGTCTAAGTGCTTGTTCGTTTGCTCTTTTTCATAGAGGTCTTCAAGCATGGCAAAGTCGGAAAGACCTGTTATTACCCATTAGTTGTCTTTTTTGTGCGCTGCTGGTAATTCATATCGTACAATACTTTGGACACAAGCACAACATCTGCAATTTTCCATAGTATCCACTTCTCCACCCCCCATGATTTCAATATTATTAGTTTCACCAGGTGTAGAATTTTCGTCTAGGCATGGCATAATTGTTTCACCCACGTGCTGGCTGTGCCGTTATGGCTTTACACTAGCTGAGGATTTGTGTATGTTGACTTGTGGGTATATTTCTTATGTGGGGCACAATGTGCAATCTGGGGTAGTTCTTGAGTCCAGTCTTTTTTCCGACGTCAATGTAAGCTCACTTATCAGGAAGCGAGAGGCCAGACTGGCCAAGAAAGTCTGCAGTGTTGTTGAGAGCTTGTTGCATCATTCTTGATTTCTGTATATTCCCATAGACTGTAATACACCATAGGCTGTAGTACTTGTAGTATGCCTGTGTTGTTGGTGTGAGTGGGAGAAATGTACCTCCAACTTTCACCTGGAATTTTCTGTCTTTCAAAAAGTTACTGTTTAACTTAGGTGCTCTACCAGAAATTTCTTTGCTCATTGTTTCTCTTATTAGAGTAGCATGAGGTACTGAAGTTAAAAGCCTCTTCACTCTCTTCATTCTTTCATAAGCGGTATTACACAATGCCGTGCAATAAAGTTTCTGCTGCTTATGGCCGACTCATATCTGCCAGAAGGGACAACTATTGAAAAAGGTTTACTTTGTGCTATGTGTGCGACGAAGTATGCGCATTCATGTCTTGACATTTATACATCTGTAGAACCAGCTCCCTGACGGAGTACTTGCTATAGCTGATTATGCTTATTTGTGCAGTGCTGTTGAGCAATACATCTTAAGCAATGAATGCTTAAACACTCGAATTATTGCGAAAGATGGTTGTTTTACAATTGTGTCCTTTGTATTCGATTTGTGTTAGATTATGCATAAGCATGCCCCCCCCCCCCCTATGCAATAATATCTGGAAGTTTAATTGTTCAATAAAAATGATGAACTAAATCTAAGTGCAAGAGCTTTTTTTACATATGACTCCTATCGAAATTTGACTTCCATGGCTGGTAATTCAGCCCCTCGCCTTGTGTAAGCAGCAGAACGCTATAGCCACAGTGGGCAGGTGAATAAATTGAACAATTTATTTGCAGATGTTTTTTTTTCTTGCCTGTTTGTAGATAAAACTTGCAGTAAGTGTGGGATTGCAAAAAAGCAGTTTGTTATTCTTTTCTGAATAAATCACATGTTGTGTATAGTTGAAATGCAGAAATTTGTTCTAAAATCTCCGGGTGATATGTTCTTGCAAGTAGCATGGTATTTCATTGCTTATAAATATAGTAATCACAGCGGATATCATTATATGGGTTTACACACTTATATATGTGATGACAAACTTATTAGAAACTTGTAAGGGATTAATGTTTCTGCACACTTGATCAGCCGTGAACGTGCAATAACTGCTTGTACTTAAAATATTCAAAGTTTCACAGGAAGGGGTGCACTAGCTGACTTCACTGCACAGTTTTGATTTACTTCTCTTTAACGTGTCGTTATCTACTATTTTATCACCGCAAGAACAGGCTGTTTGCCTTCTTTTCTCATTGTTGCACGAGTTTTACATGGGGGTGTAGGTGGGTACGTTGTCACTTTGCCACTGTAGCAAGCGAATAATTTACTTAGTTTACTAGCTGTAGATTTAATTACCTTTCAAAGCAAACGTTAATACAGGTGCAGTAAGGATACAAAGTCCGCAACGTATTCAATGTTTATTGTCTCTGTGCAAGAAAAAGAATCTCCAGAGAAGAGGCGCAACCTAACGTGCTTGTAATATTCGAAAACAAATTAACGACGCTGTTTATTCAAGCCACGGACTTAATGGAATCAAAGAAAATTCATCACGATAGTGTACACTTTTGCTCTGTCAAATTTAATAAGTGAGCTAAGATAACCTTTCAAGATGCATCGGCAAATTCACGCTTGAAAACCGAACAGAAACTGTAACTGAACGGTACTGCGTTCAGCACAACGTTGAAACTTCGGGTACTTTGCTGCCTTGTAATTTGCCCTTGCCGAGGTTGAAATTATTTAAGCTGCTCCGCACGCGCAATTTTCGTATGCTATTCAAAAAAAGAAAATTATTATGACCCCAAAAGGCCAAGTCGTCTCGCGGCAATTCGCAAAGGCGTACGAAGCAAACGTGAAAATGCACTTTATTTGCGGCGTAGCGTGTCGACAAACGCATAGAAATGGGAGAATGTAATCTGCGGTGCAAGTTTTTGACTTTTATTCTCCCTTCGCGTGCGTACCGAATCGGCAACCCACGTATCCGCGCATTGTACTTGTCGTGCGAGACGCCATTTTCCAAAACAAACCGGCGAAATAGCTCCTTGACAGCTCTCCGCGGAAATTTCGACGGAAAATCGCAGCGATCGCTGCGACGGCGCGACTGTGTGACCAACCGGTTGGTCGCAGCCGAAAATCGGGGGTGCGGCACTGCAACTGCGATTTTGAACGCAAATGACGGAAATCGCACTTCCGGTGCGATGAAAATCGCATCATTTGAAACAGGCTTCACGCATATCCTTTACTTGTTGTTGCCAGTACTGATCATTATCTTTATGGAATACAAGCGGCACACCAAGATATTTTACCGGAGCAGTATCCCACCTAATCTTGCAAAAAGGTCTGCGGTTGAAGGCAATTCTCCGTGCCATTAAAAACCCATGAACTTTCCCCAATTCCCAGGACTTCCAGAAATTTCACTAATTTTTAACCACCAGTAACTGTTTCAATAACGCTTTTTTCGTTGTCACAGAAAAAAGCCACGCCATATGCATACACCAAGAGTTTAACTTCCGACGCGTGCGGGCGGAAACCTTGAATGGCATCACGCTGCATTCTGGAGCGACAGAGCGTTTCAATATACACTCATAAGAGGAGAGGGATGAGTGGGTAACGTTGGCGTACCGAACGTTGCACACTAATTGGCTCTACTACCAGGGGCCTAGCCGGGGGGGGGGGGGGGGGGAGAGTTCTTATGGGATTCTAGCCCCCCCCTCCCCCTCCCGGAAATTTTTTTGTGCTGTCATGCGCCGCCGATCAAACCTCGCCCTCCCCCCCCCCCCCCATCACCGGAAATTATGCTCGATTTTGCCTAGAATGCCTTTTTCACCCTCAGAAAGGTATTTCAGGGTGAACATTGTAAACTCGGGCTGAATTTCGCGGCTACGCCATGCACCGGCAGTCACCCGAGCACGAAGTTTCAAGAGCGTTTTGATGGCGAGCGGGATCTCGTGGAGGTCGCGGAATGTACGGAGCGCATGGATTTCAATTCCGAAAGTTTATGGGTATAAAGTTCTCATAAAGTTTTGATGCGAAAGGTGCATTGACATTTCCGAAGTCGTGCTTTAGATTTTCAATTACGGAACATTGTAGGTTTAATGTTGTTTTAACAATTTGACGCCAAAGGTGCAGTGACTTTTCTAGCGTCGCACATCGGACCATACAATGCGACAAGCCAAATCAACACCCTATTATACAAGTTGACGAAGTTCGCAGCAAGGTCTGACGAGACAAAGCGTTGTGGTGGTTCATTTGTGCTGTCACGTCACAGAAAAGAATATGAACATTTTTTTTCACCTGCGCCTACACTTATGTCAAGACACTAAAGCCAGCGAAGGTAAATATGCTGTTATTTATTTTTCCCCTTTGACTTTTATTCGCGAGCATACATTGATCCTCGTCAATTTTTTTTTGTTCTCGCTACCTGCGGGCTGCCGGAACCATCCAGAGCTGATGCGTTTTTCTTGCGTTGCCCCGACCACTGCGCGGCACACTTCGATGCGCGTTCTTTTTCTCTGGCACAGTGTATTTTCGTCTGGCAGAGTTTTGGACGCTTTCTGGCTAGCAGACGAAAAAAAGAAACAATGTAATGTCACTAGCCGCCATCATTGCGGGGACTCAACGGATTACAACGCGTTCGCTTGAGCGTAACCTCTCCTCAAAGTCTTGTATCGCCGTTGTAGGATACCGAGCAGTATGGGTATGGTTGGTTCTCTGTGGACTAAGCGTCTCCCGTTTTCTTCGACATCCCTTCGGTAGCCACATCAGATGCCCAATATAGGCATTCGATTGTGGCGAACATGCTTTCCTTCGCATTTTTTGCAATTTTGGTACCCCACAAAATAAAAAAAGACTGTTGCGGTGGAGCGAATTGTCGCGTGGTGAAAGTTCCATTTCGTTACTTCTTTTGTGGAAAGTAATGGCCACTGGACGCTTCCATTGCCGGATACTTCTATTGTACGGGGTGTCCCAGCTAACTTGGACCACGATTTTGAAAAAAACCTATGCATTATTCAGAACGAAAATCACATGAATGTTGTTAGCGCTCATCTAAACTTACAGTAACATTTTCTTGGTCGTCTCTGTTTGATTAGTTAGCCGAGATAAATAATGAAAATTTTAAATATAGCTTGAAACGTTCAGGCGCCAATAGAAAAGTTGTGGAGCTTTACAAATATTGCCCTACCCAGGTACTTCCAATGCAATAGACTTAGCGTGGCCGTTTTTATTGGGGAAAAACGAAAGCCCGCGGAGTTTAAAAAATACCACGTGACAGCCCGCTCTATGCGCCCGAATGCGCCGCGATTACAGCGCTCTCGTGAGTGATTTGTAAAAACATCGCCAGCGCCGCGCCTTCAATTTCTGGAAAGGGCTTCAACCCTTGCTTGGCTCTGACATTACCAGCAGCGGCTGGTGACGGCGCCCCGAAAAAACGCTTCGTCAGCAGCCACTCGCGCCTGTTGCCGAATAACGCGCCGTCATCAGACGTTTATTCCGATATGACAGGAACAACTTTTTTTCCCGGCGTTCAAGTCGATGCGGAATAGAAAAAATACACACAAAACATGCATCATACATCTGGAACCTGTGCGAAAGAGAGCATCATTTGTGACAACGCCGCTTTTCTTCCAAGCTGTGCCAGCGGCTAGATTCATGTGAGTTCGACTGTCTACTACTATCGTGCCGCGCAACCGTTTCGAAGAATTTGTTTGCAGTGCCTAAAGCATGCCGTACTCAAGCTAGCAGAAGGCGAACATGGTCTTAGCCTTAAGTGCGGCACGGAGCGACAAGAGGAAAGCTGCCAAGGTATACCGAAATTGGCAACGTGGGGGAAGACCTAGCGCGAGCACAATTATGAGCAGTTACTTCATGCTGAAAGAAACAGGTAGCTTCAAGAAGACGTGGCACAGAAATGGGACCATCAGTGACGAGGCTGAAAGAGACACTTTGGCTTTCACGACTGCAAATCCTCATTTCAGCGTGCGTGATGTGAGTGGTGAGGTCGTCATTTCAAAGTCTTCAGTGTCAAGAGTTATTAGGAAGGCTGAAATGCATCCGCATCACCTCCAACTGCATCAAAAGCGGCAAGAAAGAAACTTTCAATGGCGGCTTGACTTTTCAAATTGGATCCTTGTGAACAGTGACGAAATACCGGATTTTGTTGACAACGTGCTCTGGACAGATAAGGCAACCTTCTCCAGAAATGCTCAAGTCAACATTCATAATGCGCATTACTGGAGCGATACGAACCCGCATTGGGTAGCGCAGACCAGACATCAGTACCAATGGTCATTCAGTGTGTAGTGCGGTATCTTTGACGGAATAATAATTGGCCCCATATTTTTTGACCTCATGCTCACTACCCAGTTGTACGTGAACGACATCTATAAAGACCCAGTCGAAGATTTTCGCTGTGATCTTCCTGCACCGTCATGCCGATACCAAGCGAACGTGGTATCAGCACGACGGTGCACCAGCTCACAGCAGCACCCTTTCCCGAGCCTGACTTGACAAAGCCTTCAAACGCCAGTGGGTCGGGCTGCATGGACCAGTGGCATACCCTTCAAGGTCACCGGACTTGACGGTTTATGGTAATGAGCATCTCTGTATTGAGAACAAAGTACTATTGAGCAAAGCACGTCAACTGCGCCTAGAAAAAAAATGGAAGTTTGCCTGGGTTTCGCAAGGAAAGATCTTCATGAGGAAGACAGAAACCTCAACTGTTTTGAGAATTGAAAGTGATAGCGACCTGGCTCAAATTGTATAGTTTCTTTTTTCCTTGTGCATATCTTCTCGTTGTCTTTCTGTTTTATAATGACATTTAGTTGGGATCAAGTAGATCAATTAATAAAACACCAAGATGTGTTCTCAGTTTTTCATTGTAATGTGCGCAGTATCCAAAAAAATCTGAACTTACTGAGTGCCTACCTATCAAAGCACACATTTCTTTTTGACTTGATCGCTATTACGGAAACCTGGCTCAAAGATAATGAATCACCATTTATACCAGGCTACAAACTTTCCTCTCTGCCAAGAGTTTCAAGGGCACGAGGAGGTGGTGTTGCCTTCTTTATAAAAGAAAATATTGATTTTGAAGTCCTTTCTGCCCTTACTATCAGTGACCCTACAATTGAGGCACTTTTTATCAAAATTGAGTGTGGTATAACGGTCGGTGTGGTGTACCGGCCTCCCAGTTCTGCTGTTTCAGTTTTTATTGAGAAACTTGAATCAATTATAGAAATCTTAACCTCTAAAAAAAGTAACCGTGTTGTAATTGTAGGAGACTTTAATATAGATGTGTCTGGAGAAACTAACAATTACACCTTACTTCTTCAGTCATATAACATATGCAATCTTATAACAGAGCCAACGCGTATCACCGGCAGTTCAAGCACTTTAATAGATCATGCCCTTACGAACATCCCATGTAACAGATGGGGTGGAACTTACCTAGATCCAATAGCCGATCACATGCCCATATTTTTAGCTGTCAAAATCGAAGGAAAGATATCTGCGAACATATCTGGTCATGAACGGCAGAAAAAGATTGACTATCAATTAGTTCGCGAGAACCTGCGGCAAGTAAACTTCTTGGACACCTATGATACAGACATAAACAAAGAATATACAAACTTCTTTACAGTTGTCCAGAGTGCCGTCTTGCAGAGCACCACACACAAGTTCTCTGGTCGATATGTTGCACTTATATGCCCATGGATGACTCGCGACATCCTACGCATACTAAAAGAGAAAGAAAAATGGCATGAAAAGTGGAAACGTACTAAAACCAACAATTATTATCTAAGCCAGTTTAAGCGTTTCAGGAACCTGTCGGTGTCTCTAATGCGTAAAAGAAAACAAGAATACCACTCTTCTCTCATCATTAATGCGCAGGGCAACTCAGGTAAAATTTGGAATATTGTAACAGGTGCAGTAGGGCTTCGTTCAGAGCAGCGTATATTGCCTGATGTACTTAACCAGGAAACAGTTCATGAATTTAACGAGTATTTTGTAAATATTGGACCGCAACTAGCAAGCCAGCTTCCTCAAGTCACCGAATGTACGCAGCCTATCCAATCAGTGGTGAATACTATGGTAATTGAAGATATCACTGTGGATGAAATAATAACAGTTGTTAATGGGCTAAGAACTAAGGCTGCTGGGCTTGACCAAATACCTGTGAAGCTAATTAAGGACAACATTGACATATTAGCGGGTCCCCTCTTCACCTATTTAATCATTCCCTTGATTCCGAAACATATCCCTCAGAATTAAAAATCGCAAAAGTAATTCCGATTTATAAGGACGGAGATCGCTCTAGTCCATCAAGTTATCGGCCGATTTCTATTACTAGCGTGGTCAACACAGTGTTTGAAAAGATACTCGCTGTGCACATAAACAAATTCATATCGAAATACAATATACTGAGCCCACACCAACTCGGTTTCAGACCTCAGAAATCAACTTCCTCCGCTGTTTTCACCCTGACGCACCTACTTAATACGGCTCTGCAGCAGAATAAAATTGCGGTCGTTGTCTATCTCGACATAAAAAAGGCCTTCGATACAGTTGACCATCAGATACTACTGAACAAGATTAACAATCTAGGGTTTAGGGGCAAAATCCTGAACCTGCTTCGAAGCTACCTTAGTAACCGCAAACAGCAAGTAATACTTATAAACTATACGTCTTCATTACAAACTGTACTAACTGGTGTGCCACAGGGTTCCGTTCTCGGGCCCATGCTTTTCTCACTTTACATAAATGATTTCCCTGCAACGCTTAGGCATTCACAGGCTTTGATGTATGCTGACGACACCGCTCTTCTATTTACTGGAGACAGTCTGTCCGATATACAGGACAAAATAAATGCAGAATTGGATAATGTTTTTAAGTGGTTCACGTCCAATGAACTGACCCTTAATCTTACTAAGACTAAGTATACAGTTTTTCATTCCAGGAAGAAAAAGCTCAATACTGAAATACTGGACATATCATTACGTGGCATTAAACTACAACAAGTTGTCTCCTACAAATATTTAGGCATTTTCTTTGATTCAGACATGCACTGGAAAACTCACATTAAACACCTTTGTTCTAAGCTAGCTTACGGATGTTATATTCTTCTTAAGGCTCGTGAATGTTTCGGATATCCTGTCCTACGCATTCTGTACTTCTCCTTCATTCAGAGCCACATATCGTATTGTATTGACTCATGGGGAAACACCTTTCAAACTTACCTTGAGCCAGTATTCAATCTGCAAAAACGCGCATTAAGAATTATTACCTCGTCTAAGTGTACACAATCCAGTATGTACTTGTACAGCTCATTGCATGTGTTGCCAGTGCAGGCATTGTATGAATTGAAAATTGCTGAGGTAATTCATAGTATTATCGAAAACAATAATCCACTTCCAATTACCTTGTTTAAAATCCCTTTACAAAATACAAGAGCTGCAAGTAATAAGTGTTTTAATTTGCCCCCATGTCAAAATCAGTACGGGAAAACGCTCGTGGAATTTAACGGCGTACTTATTTGGAATTCTTTGCCAATACATATAAAAGAAGCCCGTAACTTTAGGTCTGCTGTGAGAAAATACTTTTTTGAAAATTACTGTCGATAAAAGGAACCTACTTTAAATTTAGATTCCTGTCTAAGTTGTACATATCAATTGCTCGAGTTGTGAATGTCATTGTCATTGTTAAGTATTATGTCTGTTTTGTTGCTCGCGCGCGTTGAGGATAAAAGAACGCTGAGTTATATTTACATTCGTGTCTGAGTTATCTATGTTTATATTACTATTATATAATATGTCTGCTGCTTTTGTGTGCTCGCGTGTTGCGTTTTATAGCCTAAGTTCACTATGGACCCGAGACTAGCCAATGGCTATGGGTCCAGTAAGGCTTTCGTATTTTGTAAAATATGATGTAAATAAAGAATGAATGAATGAATGAATGAATGAATGAATTGCTTGACTTCTTCTTGTGGGGACATGTGAAAGGCCGAGTGTACCGCAAACCTACAACTACACCAGAAGCGCTGGAGCCAGAGATTGCGGAGGCCTGCAGCAAGATACCGTCTTGCATCATCAAAAAGCTACATCGGACGTGCTGAAAAGGTGCCAATACTGCATTATGACAGAGGGCAACTTGTTTGAATGCATTATTTAGACGGACATCACAGCGAATAAATCTCTACAACCGTTATACATGAAAATAGCCATGTGTGTGGAACTTGTTCGACGTGGAAAAAGCACGTAATTAATATGAAATTATAAATTCTCTGCCGACAAGGAATGGACAGGAAGCTAAAAAGCAACCTTCCGTGTCAGTTTACAATTCTTCTTTTTGTGTCAACCAGCGTAATTCACACGATGTTATCAAGCTTGTTATAATGCGTGTTTCCTTGTTGGGGTCTTGCTCCCAAAGTCGAACTCATGAGGTTGTCATTTCTCCTCCGCATGCATTCTGCTGGCGTGACAGTGCAATTATCGCCGCAGAAACGGGAGCCACGCTGTATTTCAACTGCCGCCCGAACCTACTGGTGTTTATTTCGGAACCAAGCACAACGCGAAGCTCTGTCGTGAGCAGCAGGAAAGGCGCGAAGCGAGCGATGCTTTTTACAAAGCACGGTTGAGAGATCTGTAGTCGTGGCGCATTCGGGCGCACAGAGCGCGTTGTCACAGGGTATTTTTTAAACTTCGCGGGCTTTCATTTTTCCCGAATAAAAACGGACACGCTAAGTCAATCTCGTTGGAAGTGCCTAGGTTGGGCAATATTTGTGGAGTTCTACAACTTTTGTATTGACGCCTGAACGTTTTAAGCTATATTTAACAAGTTAACTTATGTAGCTCGGTTAATTAATCAAAAGACGACGAACAAAAAATGGTACGGTAAGTTTAGATAAACGCTAACAACATCCACGGGATTTCTGTTCTGAAGAACGCATAGGTTTTTTTTCAAAATTTTCATTGAAGTTAGCTGAGACACTTGGTATTATTGCGATGGGAACTATATGGACACTCGCCGTCGCCCTCATGTTCCGTATAAAGTCCAAGGGCGATAACATCGTGACCACGCGCAACACCTTCCAGAGAACTTAAGGCCTTCTAGCTGTTCCTTCCCCCCTGAACTACGTCACGGTGAAGAGGCCGATATAGAAGTTCCATGCAGCCCACTGCGAAGCTACTAGCGGCGCACACGTGTTGAAAATGAAGCGCGGAAGATATACAGTGGTTAACCCCGGCTGCTTGGAGAAGACCGAGGGGTCGATGGCGAAACAATTCGATTAGTTCCAGGAGCCCTACCGCTCTTTGAATAGCTTCGGGGTTAAACAAGTCCAGGCATGCTCAGCCATGCTGTTGCATGCTTCCGAACGCACATATTTTTCTAGACCTGACCAGTGCATGTAGTCTCAACACTTGCGCTGTGCTTGCGATTGTGCGTACCGCGAGTCTTCATTGCCCCGGAATGTGGAGTGTCATGCCAAGATATGACTAATAAGTGCTGCGTGCCCGATTGCCGGAGCAATTACATGTACATATCGGGGCAGAAAAATCATGTCTTCAAGTTTCCGCAAGAGGAAGAAGCCCACAGTGCCTGGATTAGGGCGCTTCCACGTGCAGACTGCATTTGTATTACCGCGTTCAAGGGTAAGATGTTCAGAACTTTTTAAAATAGTTACTTTTGAAAAATACGGAAAGGTTCGCTGCTCAATTACAGAAAGTACCTTTAAATCAGGAATGTTAGAATCAGAACTACCTTCTAGGTATGTGAACTTCACTTCATTGAGGCCTACATCGTGCGGGAGGTCTCTCGCCTCGACGACTTTACAGGGCACACCATCACTGCGCCACTCTCACACCTTCGTCTTCGCCCAGGCGCAGTCCCGTCAACGTTTCCTCAATGTCCACCTTATCTTTCGAAGCCAAGCACCTTCAGGGACGGTAAGACCTCGTCAAACAACTTGACAGGGGATGACTTGTCTCATCATCATCATCAGCCTGGTTACGCCCACTGCAGGGCAAAGGCTTCTCCCATATTTCTCCAACAACCCCGGTCATGTACTAATTGTGGCCACGCTGTCCCTTCAAACTTCTTAATCTCATCCGCCCACCTAACTTTCTGCCGCCCCCTGCTACGCTTCCCTTCCCTTGGGATGGGGTCCGTTACCCTTAATGACCATCGGTTATCTTCCCTCCTCATTACATGTCCTGCCCATGCCCATTTCTTTTTCTTGATTTCAACTAAGATGTCATTAACTCGCGTTTGTTCCATGACCCAATCTGCCCTTTTCTTATCCCTTAACGTTACACCTATCATTCTTCTTTCCCTAGCTCGTTGCGTCGTCCTCAATTTGAGTAGAACTCTTTTCGTAATCCTCCAGGTTTCTGGCCCGTAGGTGAGTACTGGTAAGACACAGCTATTATATACTTTTCTCTTGAGGGATAATGGCAACCTGCTGTTCATGATCTGAGAATGCCTGCCAAACGCACCCCAGCCCATTCTTATTCTCCTGATTATTTCCGTCTCATGATCCGGATCCGCCGTCACTACCTTCCCCAAGTAGTTGTATTCCCTTACGACTTCCAGTGCCTCGCTGCCTATTGTAAATTTCTGTTCTCTTCCGAGACTGTTAAACATTACTTTAGTTTTCTGCAGATTCATTTTTAGACCCACTCTTCTGCTTTGCCTCTCCAGGTCAGTGAGCATGCATTGCAATTGGTCCCCTGAGTTACTAAGCAAGGCAATATCATCAGCGAATCGCAAGTTACTAAGGTACTCTCCATTAACTTTTATCCCCAATTCTTCCCCATCCAGGTCTCTGAATACCTCTTGTAAACATGCTGTGAATAACATTGGAGAGATCGTATCTCCCTGCCTGACGCCTTTCTTTATTGGGATTTTGTTGCTTGCTTTATGGAGGACTACGGTGGCTGTGGAGCCGCTATAGATATCGTTCAGTATTTTTACATACGGGTCGTCTACACCCTGATTACGTAATGCCTCCATCACTGCTGAGGTTTCGACAGAATCAAACGCTTTCTCGTAATCAATGAAAGCTATATATAAGGGTCGGTTATATTCCGCACATTTCTCTATCATCTGATTGATAGTGTGAATATGATCTATTGTTGAGTAGCCTTTACGGAATCCTGCCTGGTCCTTTGCTTGACAGAAGTCTAAGGTGCTCCTGATTCTATTTGCGATTACCTTAGTAAATAGTTTGTAGGCAATGGACAGTAAGCTTATCGGTCTATAATTCTTCAAGGACTTGTCTATCCAGCTATATTTGCCGTCAATCCTGTCGCACACAACTACGTGGTTGTTAAGCGACTATCAGCGAAAGAGGAATTTAATAATCTGCCGATCCAACGTCGTTTAGTCACTGACCTCACGCTTGAACTGCTCGTCCGTGATTTCTCAGAGTTCGATGCCTGCGAGGATGAACACAAATGTAAGTTTGTATTAAGGCACATTTTGTGGTGTAGCACGAATATTTTTTTGAAGAACTACTGCTGCAAGATGAATGACAACATATTATATGCCAAGGCTAAGGCAAGGAAAAGAAAAGCTGAAACTCTGTGCAATTAGGCAGCTGTTTCCTTGTAAATAGCTGTACGAATGTTTTATATCCCATTTCTGAACTTATTTGAGTTGTAAATTAGTGGACTGCGGTAATTAGTTCGTCGAATTGTGAAGCTAATAGAGTGCGTTACATTCATCTTTGCCGCGCCATAAAAACCATAAGTACAAAAATACGGAAGGCTAACTTTGTATGGATACAATATATTTGGAGCAATAGTTATGAATAATAATAATAATAATAATAATAATAATAATAATAATAATAATAATAATAATAATAATAATAATAATAATAATAATAACATTATTATTGCACAAAAAACGTACATTACAAAGACGTCAAAGCGCGACCCTATAAAAAGCTGCTGGCATCAATACCTGTACTAGCTTTACAAGTCTATTTTGTATCCGTGCCTCTACACAAATGCTTTGTAAGGTGTCTGCTGCTCACTCCGCAGTTGCGACTGAAGAAAAAGCGTGGAGTAGTCAATGGAAGCATACTGCTGCTACGTGAACGAAGCAGCGATCCCTTCATTCAACTCGTATCCCCGAGCGTGCCGCCGGCCTCTTCTCCATGACGTCACTAGCCGAGCACTCAGGCCTTCTTGTCTAGGACGTGTTGCCACTCGCCGCATGCTGTATGTGCGAGTGAAAGCGTAGGGGGCGGGGTGGGGGTGGCGTGGGTGAGCTGACAATGCTGGCTCAGTCTTGTGTGCGCAAGGAAGAAAAGCGAGGAGATAGATAGATAGATAGATAGATAGATAGATAGATAGATAGATAGATAGATAGATAGATAGATAGATAGATAGATAGATAGATAGATAGATAGATAGATAGATAGATAGATAGATAGATAGATAGATAGATAGATAGATAGATAGATAGATAGATAGATAGATAGATTTTACAAAAAGAATAATCAGAAAAAATCGCTAATGGTCGGGGCCCTTAGTCCAGGGCTCCGTTGGCTATTGCCATCTTCTCAGCTCTCTTTATCAGCTTGAGCTGGTCGTCGAGGGCCGAGCTGGACAGCAGTGCCTCTCATTGCTTCCTCATGGTCTTCATGTCTGGGTATTCTATGTTGTGTAGTGTGCGCTCATACGTAATGTGGTATAGGGTTGGTGTGGCCCCACACCATGGGCATTCGTCCCTGTAGGCTGTGGGGTGTATCCTATGTAATATGTGTAGGTTTGTGTAAGTGCCTGTCTGGAGCCTACGCCAGGCAGCGGCATCTTCTGTCTTTAGATTTCGATGGAGTGGTGGATATCGCAAGCGACGCCCTCTGTGGTAGTTCGCGATGGCTGAATACTCGAGGTCGACAGGGTCCAGGTCTTCTGCAGCCAGCGTGATGAGTGCTCGGTTATGTACGAATCCTCGAGCTGCTCTGTCGACGTGCAGGTTTCCCGTGATGCCAGTGTTGCCTGGTATCCAGATGATGGTTTGCGTGGTGAAGTCCTCAGGGTCCTCCTCGAGTATTCCTGCTAGAACTTGTGCAGCAGGTCTTCCCTGTAGGAAGTTGCGGGAGGCTTGCTGGGAATCCGTGAGGATCGTCAGTGGTTGGTTTGCATGTAGGCCCTCGCGGATGGCTAACCTGATGGCCAGCTCTTCGGCTTCAGTAATCGTGCAGGGGCGGGTTGATGCAGCGGAGGTAACGGGGCCTCGGTGGTCGCATGCCACTGCAACCGCGCCCTTGTTGTTCGTCCCATACATGGCGGCGTCCACAAAACGGGCCGTGGTACTGAACCTGAACGCTTTCTCCATGTACTGGGCCCTTGCTTTCCTTCTGCCGGAGTGTTGGTTAGGGTCCATGTTGCGTGGTATCGGGGCAACATGAAACCTGTCCTGGACGTGACGAGGTATCAATCAGGTTTCTTGAGTTCGTGTTGTTATTGCTGGGAATTCGAAGGTTTATAGGACCTGCCGGCCCGTGCGAGTCCGCGCAAGTCTCTGTTGTTGCGAGACGTAATGGGCTTCTGTGAGTTCGCTGAGGGTGTTGTGCAATCCTAGCGCCAATAATTTTTTCAGTCGGTGTACTCATCGGCAGGGGGAGAACGGTCTTCAAAGCCATCCTCAAAAGTGTGTCGGCCTGCTTCGTCTCGGACTGCTTGAGGTGGTAATAAGGCAGGCTGTATGTGATCCTGCTCACCACCAGGCTACTGACCAGCCGGAGAGTGTCGCTTTCCTTCATGCCTCTGTTCTTGGATGTTACGCGGGAGATCCTGCGTGATATCGCCTTCACACTGGTTTTGAGGAGTGTAAGGATGTGTGTGGCCCGCTCGTTGGACTGCAGCCACATGCCCAGCACCCTCAGCAATGGCTTCTCTGGTATGAGGCCCCCGCTGAGGAGTACTTCGAGTCTTCTTGTTGGGTCTGTGGGGACTGTGTGGTTACCCCGGCCTCGCCAGACTCGTAGGAGCTCAGATTTCTCGGGGGAGCATTGTAGTCCCCGTTGGCTGACATATTCTTGGATGAGATTTGCTGCAGTTTGAAGCCGTTCTTCTTTTTCAACGAGGGACCATGTTGTGGTCCAGAGTGTTATATCGTCTGCGTAGATTGCGTGCCGAAGACCTGCTACGTCCTGTAGTTTGCTTGCGAGACCGATCATGGCGACGTTGAACAGCGTGGGAGAGGTGACAGCACCTTGTGGTGTGCCCTTGTTGGGAGGGTGGTACACTGGAGTCTGGATATCTCCCAGCTTCAGCTCCGCCGTGCGGTGGCTCAGGAAGCTCTGAACATACTTGTACGCTCGGTCGCCGCAGTTGGTGTTGGACAGCCCTTCTAGGATTCCTTGGTGGTTGACGTTGTCGAAAGCCCCTTTGATGTCGATTGCTAGGAGGACGTGTTCACCTGCTACGGGAAACGTTACTGAGGACTTCTTCCTTGATTTGGAGTAGCACATCTTGTGTGGACAGGCCTGCGCCGAAACCGAACATGGTGTCCGGCAGGTGTTTGTTATCTTCCAAGTGTCTCTGTAGTCTCGTGTTTATAATATTTTCGTACACCTTGCCAAGGCAGGACGTGAGCGATATGGGCCTGAGGTTTTCAATTGCCAGTTTCTTGCCCGAGTTGGGGGATCATAATTATTCGTGCGTGTTTCCACATCGCCGGCACCATACCTTGAGTGTTGGTTAAGAAAGGCTGTGAGCGCGGAGATAGATTTGTCGCTCAGGTTTCTGATCATCGAATTCGTGATCTGGTCCGTGCCCGCCGCTGTCTTACGGGTGGTGGCTGCGATGACCGCTCTCATTTCGTTTTCGGTGATAGGTTCGTCGATTAGCGGGTTGGGTTGTCCTGTGTAGGGTGTTTTACATGGTTGTGTGGGAGTGGGATCTCCATAGCACTTGGTCTTGATGGCATCGATGAGGTCTTGTTGGCTGCCTGGGTAGGTGTGTAGTAACCGTTCCAGAGCCCTTTGTCCTTCTACTTTGGTTTTGGTGGGGTCCGATGGCTTTGAGGATGTGCCACGTCTTGGCCATGTCTAGCGTCTTCCGCTGTTATTTGTGCTATGCGCGTCGTCAGTTGCTGTTATATTTCTGTTTTTTCCAGCGGCGGGTAAGGCCCCGTTTGGCATCCCACAGGTGTAGTAAGTGGGGATCCACCTCAGAGGTCTCTTCCGTTCTGGCGATTTCCTTTGTGTGGCGTTGTTTATGCCGACGGAGGTTGTCGCACCAGTCTTGCAGGTTCGTGATTATGTCGGCGTCCTGTTTTTGGGCTTCCCTGGTTTTTCGCCAGTCAGTGAGTTTAGCTGTGCTGATCTGCCTGCGTAGGCGTCCAGTCTGTAGTGTTATGTTTAATATGTAGTGATCGCTGCCTAGGTTTTCGAGTGTGTTGAGCCATTCGGCTCGCGTGGTTTGAGTGATGAAGGCGAGGTCGGGAGTGGTGTCGCGTGTTACGCTGTTCCCTTCCCTCGTCGGTATGTTCGGGTCTGTGATGAGTGTGAGGTGACACTGTTAAATTAGTGTTTGTAGCTGGAGACCCTTCCAATCCTGCCTCTGGCAACCCCACAGCGTGTTCTGAGCGTTGAAGTCACCTATGATTACCAGGGGACTGTCTTTAGCGAGGCGGAGGGTGTCCCCAAAGAGGTTTCCTATGTTTGCCCGCCTTTGGCTGGCGGGGGGGGAGTGGGGAGTCCAATAAATGTTGAGGACGAAGGCGCTCTGTTTCTGGTTGCCTTTGTATATTATTTCGAGAAGTACATGTAGTACGTGCACGTCGTCTATGGGTTTGTGTTGTATGGTTGCGCTGTTTCTGTCAACTAGTGTGGCTAGCTTCCTCTTGCCGTCTTGACTTGTGTGGTATTCTTCGTAGCCATGTAGTGTTGGTCTGGTACCGGGCTCTTGTAGGGCTATGACCCCAGGTGGCTTTGAGCAATGAGCGATCAATTGTGTCAGCAGCCCTTTCTTCCTCCGGCACCCACGGCAGTTCCATTGCGAAATTTCTAAGTTTTCTTTGTCTTGCCTGTATGGTCACATCCAGCTTTTCTGGACACGTACCAACTGGCGCCCCAAGCGGGCCCGGCACGAAGCTAGCGCGTTTTCAATGGAACGAGTGGGTTTTTTGCGAATAACAAAAGCTGCAGGCCGATTATTGAAAAACGCAGGTGACAAACGTGTTCTGGAAGACAGTCCACACGAGCCAAATGCAGTGATCACTCTATGGCACGTAAAAATTTTGTTCCCACAGCAGTTAAAGTTTTAGCAATGGAAGCCTATGGAAACGACGAAAATTTGTGCTCGATTTTTGAGGCAAGAACGATGACTGTAATAAAACTATCCCGTATATCGTAATACGCAGTGGAGCGTATGTAGTCCGGAGACTCAGCTTTCGATTGATGCCTCTCTCGACTCTCCACATATGGCGTAAGACTGTTCCCGAAAGCGATTTTTGTAACACTGTCGTGAAAATTGCCGTGGTATCTATAAAAACATGAGCGTACCCCTTGGCGAAGCCTCAGTAGCCGTGGCCGACAATAAAGAAAAAAAAAAAAGTAGCCGTGGCCGAGTGGTAGAATAGCGAGCACCTTTCGTCCCGCATCACGGCGGCCGTGGTTCGATTCCCCCTTCACAGCGTTTTTTTTTTTTTTAAAGCAGCATAGCACCTAGTTTTGTAGTCTCTCACTAGATGGCAGAATCACAAAACCCAAGATTTGCTTTCGGTTTTGGTTTTTTAGCAGCGCATTTTTTGAAAGGCGCAAAGGGCTTATAGACCAGAACACGCTAGTCTCGCACCCAGACAAACCGAACGCATACTCTCGCACCCGGGTTGCCCGGTCGACCGGCGCCTGGGCTGCAAAAGTGTGTTCGCCGGCGACCAGTAGGCATGGCAAGCGCCAGCTCTAGGGCTCCAAAGTGCGGAAATGTGCCCGTTCACACGGATCCAAAGTAGAAGAAGGCATCTGGGCATCATTGCGTCGTGTTTGGAGGCCAAAGTAACCAGCGGAAAAGGAGCAGGTTGCTTAGCGCTGTTTGCGAAGAGCACAACACACGTAGGGAATCGTGCCGGTGCGGTGTTTTCAGCCTGCGCCGATTTCCATCCGCAACGAAGAATGCCAAGCTGCACCACCGGTGGATAGCTGCAGTGAATAGGAAGAACTACCAACCCAGTGAAAATGCACGAGTGAGTATTCGATCTGTGTATATTTTGGTGCCACGTTCAACTTTGCGCCCTACAAACGTAATACGTGTAACACGCAGGTTTGCTCCGAGCACTTTCTGGGCAACAAACCTACAGAGCAGAATCCCGCGCCGGTGCTTCGCCTTGGCTATAACAAAAAGGCAAGCCTTTTCGTGTATTCATTCAGGCAGAGCTCCCGACGGTTAAGCGGAATAGTTGAGTTTGCGGTTAGCGATACTTGCAGCTGGTGCACGGAATGACCATTAAGCGTGAACGACAAGTTGTAGGCCTTGCTGGTGAGCGTTATTGCTAATGAAAGTAAACCGAAGTCTGCTCGTCATGTAGCATGCGTCCACAAAAACGTAAACGACGACTACTCGTCGCCGAAGGTGTTCTTGCAGCGCACCTGCCTTTACGAGCTGGTGTTGCAGGTGTCATTCGTAACGAATTCATTTGAGCCTCATGAGCTCTAAACTGCGTGCGGGCTGTTATGTGGGGCAAAGCGCAAAATATTTCCGTTCATATGGCGAGGAAAATAAGGTGCTTAATTATTCTTGTATTTTGTAACAAAATTTTGATCGTTCTCACTAGTTTTTTTCTTTTTTTACTGTTTTCTTTTCTAAGGGAGCGCCAACAATCCGATGGCCTCGCACAAGCGAAACAGGTCTGGTACCAGGTAGCTGCAGTTGGTGGGGCTAATTTCTTGGAATGCAGGTGCGGTTGTTGTCATGTACCAAAGGAGTCCTGATGATGCAGCTTTAAGTAGGGATGGTAATTTTACGTGCCCTGTCATGGTTTGTGCAACTGTACAACACCTGCATCTGTGATGCTCGCCCTGTTATACGGGCTTTGACTGCACATGTAGTTGAACATTATAACTACTGTAGTACCTCATTTTCCAATGAGTGCAGGTTTAGCATCATATGCTGCTTGTTCGAGTGCTGTAGGCTTTTGTTCTGAATTTTGTACTCTTAAGTGGTTGCACGATACGATTGGCCTGGTGTATTTTCTATTTCATTTTGAGAGGACTTTATATCTTCGCAACAGTGATGGCATGGGAAAGAACTACAGCCCTTCTTACTATAACATCTATTTTGTTTTCAATGTGCAGGTGGTGAAGGGCAGGCGTCTGCTAACCAGGCAGTCAAACGACCTCGCCAGTTGGTTGCCAAACGCGGCCAACCCAGTAGAGACCATGACAAACAAGACCAAGCTGAAAGTGCAGATGTGTTCTGCGTGCTTTAATAATATATGGCACCAACACAGTGCTCTAAATTCCTTCACAGGTTACGTGCCAAAAAGCTCACACGTGTTCTAGCATATAGCGCGCGGTTTGTACAAACGTAATAGCGTACCTACCCGATGTATTCGCTTCTGCAGTCTGCACAGCACTCAGTGTGACCATTGCGGACTTGATTGAGGTCTTGAAGTTTGATTGAATCCAGACAGCGAAAATGACAGGCTAGAAAAAACGCGAAACACGCCTTCCGCCCAGCGAAAAAGCCCAAGTTTCGCTTTCGCGCCGGGTCGCATCTCCCGGCGTGGCAGCCCAGGCCTGCTACTTCGCGGCGCTTGGGATAGATGGTGCGACCGGCGCTCATCAATATGGCGGCGCCCTTTGAATTCACGGTGTTCTGGTGTATAGTCTCCTACCAAATGGCATAAACACAAAACTCAAGAATTGCTTTCGGTTCTGGTTTTCCAGTGGTGCTCTTGAAATATTATGCTTTTTGTTTTTCCTTCATAAAACGTAGCAGTATCGTGTTCATTTGTTAAGTCATCGCTTTTATGAAGGTTTTATTCATTGGACAACATAACTAGAAGCTTGCGCATGGCTTTGTGTTATGAAAAAAAAATGTCGTGCTTTGTAGCGTGGAACCTGCAAGAACAAGATGGCTATTCTTATTGCGTTCTTCTGGAAGGTCCGTTTTCTTCGACTTTCGGCTGTCCTTAATGGCACACACTCTGAGCGAATGACGTCCAGCTGTGCCACAATGTTACCCGGTGGCCAGTGCCATTCCTATGCAACATTCGTGTGGAACAAAGGGCCTGCTAGGCTGAGTCGCTGTCCGAACGTTAATTATTTCTTAATATTCATCCAAATAAGAAATGCACCAACTACGAGATGTGCAGCGTCTGGATTAGTAGCTACTGTTAATGTGTTCCCTACAGCCAAGTGGTATCAATCCGTAGGTGTGGCCGTAAAAAAACATTTGTATAAATGTCCTTCGTTCGGTGCATTTGCTTTTAATGCGCAGCATTCTTTGTCGAGTACCCCTGCAATTTGCTAGCAAAATCGTGCAATATCGTACCTGTAACGCCAAAAGCTTGACGCATTTCCCATATAAATATATAGGTTTTCATATAAAGGGTTGGGGTGACCAACTTGAAATTCGAAGTGGCATCAGCATAAATTTGGGCCAAGGTGAATTTAGCAGTGATATGGGAGTGGCCCTACCTAAATTTGGGGTGAAATGGTAGTGAGCCAAGCTCAATTTGAGGCTGATATGGGGGTGGCCCAACCTACATTTGAGGTGATATAGGGGTGGGTAAGCCTAAGTTTGGGGGAATATGGGGGTGGACCAGCCTGGATTTGGGGATGATATGGGGATGAGAGAACCTAAATTTGGGGTTGATATGGGGGGTGGGCCACCCTAACCATGGGCGTGATATGGGGCTGGGCCAAGTTAATCGAGGGGGGCCGGGGGGTAGGGGGGCTAACCTAAATTTGGGAGTGATTTGCGGTGGGCCATCCCAAATTTGAGGTGATAGACGGGTGGGCCAGGCTAAGTTTGGGGCTGATATGGGGGTGGGCCAACCTGGATTTGAGGATGATATGGGGGTGGACCAACCTAAATTTGAAGGTAACATGGGCACGCGCTAACCTAACCATGGGGGTGATGTTTAGCTGGCCCAAGCTGAATTGGGGGGGGGGGGAAGGTGATGGGTGGACTAACCTATATTGGGGTATGATTTGCGGTGGGCCATCCTAAATTTGAGGTGATCGAGGGTTGGGCCAGCACTAGTTTGGGGCTGATATGGGGGTGGGTCAACCTCGATTTGCAGGTGGTATTGGAGTGGGCCAATATAAATTTGGCGGTGTTGTGGAGGCGGGCCAATCTGTATTTGGGGGTGATATGGGGTTGGTCCTACCTAAATGTGGGGGCAATCTCGGGGTCGGTCGATCTGAACTTGGGGGCGATATGGGGGTGGGCCAACCTAAATTTTTGGGTGCGTCGACTGGAATTTTGGGGGACGATTTATGGAAATTCGTGGGTGGACCAACATGAAAATTAGGGGTGGCCCAATTGAAATTGGGGATGGGCCAACTCCAAGTTTAAGGCTGGGCGAAAAAAAATCGGGCATGGCCGACTTAAAATTGGGGGGTGGGCCAATTTTAATTTGAGGGTGTGCCAACTTGAAATTTCGGGGTGGGCCTATCTCATGTTTGGGGGTGGGCCAATTGAAATTTGGGGGGCCTGTTTACGAATATTTAGACAACACCAGTGGTGTTTCTGCATCTTTTTCATCATCGCAAAGTATGTATATTAATAATTGTTACCTAATACTCCTCAAGGTGAGCTACCACTCGAGCCTTCCCAGCCCACTGGGCTGATAATGTCACAGAGGTACTCTTATCGTGACAACTGCGACGTTCAATGCGGAGATCACATGAACAAATCGCAGACTGAGCTGACCATTTTCGCACCAATGTCATTGCTAACACTACTCGCTCGTGCTAGAGGCAACACAAGCTGACAACTATCATAATTCAACTTTCACTCTCACGCTAGTCGACACGCTCTCAGCGCACTATTTCGGCAGTCATTGGATAGAGCCTTGCTGGATGTTTTACTGTCATGTTGCGTCGTTTTTCACGAAGGCCGTCTCCCGAAAAGAGAATAGATTTTTGAGATTGACGAGGCAAGCTAGTATATAACTCATATGAAGCAAATGTATAAACGGTTATAGTGATTTTTCAAAAATGAATATAAGCAAATAAGATTTCAGATGGTATTGTTTCGACCGGGCATGACAACCAGTTTTTCCCGCCTGTCACAGTGCTTTGACCGAAAACCTAATCATTTTGCTCAAACGTGTTGCCCAATACTACATGTGCTAAATTGGAAAAGTGCGGTGCGTGGTCACAGCTTCAAAGCCAGTCTATTTTGTGTACGGTTGTTGATATTGTAGTAATGTGGAGTTTTCTTCTTTATAAGAGCACAAAAAGAAAAATATAACAGATGGTAGCTAAGCGCAAAGTAAATTGGAAGATCTGAAACCAGCAATTATTTTTATATTGTGGATTGGTCTTCTCCGCCAGTAGATCGCTGTCGCATAACTTCAAAGAATTTTGTTTATGTGCAACTGCACCAAAAACAAAAATACTACCATTTCATTGCCAGGACCTTTATGTCCTCCACACACACAAGAAGGACACCAGATAATTGGCAATATCAGTTTATAAACTGACATTGTTTTGCTAATTTCAGTGTAGCGTGGTGCCTCCGGACGGAGTATTTTCTTAGTAGCAGTCCAGTGTTAGCAGTGAGAAGCAGTTCGGTCTACCATTCCCATGAGGGCATACTAGCCATTGTAGCGCTTTACTGTAGGACAAATTAAGTGCTAAAAACTTGGTGTGGCTTAACCTTCCGCAGGTCGTCCATCCATTCTGTTATGGTGACGATCAACGTTGTGTCCCTCAGGCCTCCTCCTCATTTTTAGCTTCACCATCGCGAGAGTGGACAAAGAAAGGAAGCTTTCTTCACAATCAGCCCCAGCGGGATTCCACCACTCGTAACTGCTGCAATTTGCATTCAGTGACTGGGCATGCTAAGCACATCCTTAGTTTCACAATGACTAGAGTACGCAGAAAAAGTAGAGCTTTGGTCGCTATCACTACCACGTACCCATGTCAATGCAGCTATTAGTACGTGCAGGGGCTGTGTATGCTAACCTCTCCCTTACCACCTTCTTCCCCCACCTTAGATTTTCCAGGCATACCTGCTTCTTGTTTTCATCGCAGACGCATGCAGGATAAACGCGGATAACTAAAAAATCTCAGTGCCCTTCCACTCTGTGAAGAAACATGACCTGCAAAGCTGTGTATGTGGGTCCCTTAATGGTGAACTGCACCTCCACCGTATGTCGGCCCCGCATTGCACTGTCTTCGGGGTTGGCCCACGTACGGGGCATGCTTAACGCCTGCTTCATCTCCGCCGCGGGTCTCCCCGGCATGGCGTTACATTCGGGATCAGCCCACATATGGAGAGCGCTGAACGCATGCTTCACCACCGCTGCGGGTCGGGCCGGTATGACGCTGCCTTCAGGATTTGTCTCTACACGCGGACGCGATAGTGGAGAAAGTAGCCCTTAAGAGGAAGCTTTAGCTCTGGTGGTCCTATCTAAATAAATGTAAAAGGAGAATTCGTTTTTCTCGACAGCCACTGCATCTAATTTCACAAGGTTTGTTGCATTTAAAACAAGAACTTAAAATCTAGTGTCTGTTGGTTTCGAATTCTTGAATTAGGTAATCATTTGTTTATTCAAAATTGTCCAAAATTCCAAATTTTAAGAAAACGAAACCATCAAGTTTACAACTCTCTTTCGGCAAAAAAAAACTGATATCAAAATTATGTACATTGCATCTAACAGCACATCTAAAGCAGATAAAATTGATATATTACGCATGAATCTTAAAAAATTTAGTAATATGGAAATACAGCTTTTCTACAACCCTTGTTCACAACGTAACGACTTCACGTAAGATATAAATCGGCACATTGGAATTGTCTAATGGATGCTGTTTCCAGAACCGCGATATCAGTTCTTGATCTGGAGTTAATAATTTGCAAACTTCGTGCTTGTGTACTGTTCGCACTTTCGAATTGTTGAATATCTTTTACCAAAATTCAGGCCCTAAATGGAAATTCCGCTTCCAATAGTCACTAGAATTTACCTTTCTCTCCCGAATCCAACAAATTTCACTAAAATCGGTCCAGGGGTTATCTAAGAAAAGAGTTTCGGCGTTTTACATCTATTTGAATAGGCCGAGTCGGAGTAGGGCCCGTGTTAAAGCTTCCTCTTAACGACTTCGCTGTGAAAAAAAAAGAACAAAAGAAAACAAAAACGCTGCATCCATCAATATCGCCGGCTCAGATTTCGTCATGATGGCACCGTCCCCATCGGCACGGCTCCGTGAGCAGCTACCAAGCTGTTCACTTTCGTTATCTTCCTTCCCTCGGCGGCCGCACATTGTCTTGACGCCAGCGGCGCGCTAAATCTGCACCATGATTCCGTCATGCATCGCTTCTGCGACCAAGCAAGCTTTCGGCGGCACACGTACACTGCCGCGTTGACACCAAAACTTTAAACTGCTTGCTTTCGAGAAAACAGCATGAATAAAAATGGAAGGCGACTATAAGGCCACGGGGAATATGTTCGCGGGGCCATACTATTGATGACAGCATCCCGAAAGGCTAGATGTGGTCAGGTTGACTTTACAGGTTTGGAAGGAATGACTGACGGTCTAGCTGCTTCATTATCACATAAACAGCGCTTGAAGTTGTTAGCGCAGTTTGTGTGTGGTTCCTCCTTTGTGTCCCGTCGTGAACTGCTGTTCTTTCTTTGGCTTTACAGATGTTTCTTTTCTGCGTCAGTTACGCCTTCCAAGAGTGTTTACTTGGAAAATGTTTGTTTGCATGGCTCTTACACAAGCATGTTTAGTCGAAAGTTTTTCGATTGGCTGCATAATCTCGAGGACGGGCTCCAAACTTCTCATTTTCTTTAGCCACGTAAGAACCATTACTGAAAATTTAATTAACGTAGCTTTTCTTAATTACGCAAACAACTTCTCAACTTACTCCGCATCTACAGATTACCAATCTGAACACTCGAATGACAAAATGATGTTAACATTGTTTGTATCATTTCAATAGTTTTGTTTCGTGCAGTTAAAAGCAGCCGGCATATTGATGGTGTTGTAGACTTCTTATAAAGTAAGTGTGAAAGCTTGGACAGGTTATCTTGACACAAATCAACTTCACGAGCTTAAGCACATGTGTCAAACCTTGCACGACTGCCTTTACAACCGATTCTCATATATTATACAAGAAGCACCTCAGCGCTACGGTACATCCCACAAGGTGTGCGAGAACATTGTGCGCGCTCCCGATTAGGTTTCTGAGCGTTGGTGGCATCAGGCTCGGTTTCCTGGCATCATAAGTAATAAAAACTGCTGTCTGGAGGAAAGCATAGGGCACATTTTCAGTACTTTGTAACATATGGATCAGCACGGATATGTACGTTAGAACGAAAAGTACTGAAATATTAAGATGAGGCTTTCGCTGGATGTATTTTAGCTGTCTAATGATAAGATCTAAAGGAAAAATACTGTGATTTTGTGACAAATAATGCTGACATGAAATATGAGCTCCGACAGAGTAGCCGTGGTGGAACTGGCCCCTGGACTATTGGGATACATTGAACCACGATACGCTGGTTTGATAGTTCGCGCTTGAATTTCCTGTATGTCGGCGCCGCTGTGCAGTGTTGGAGGCCCTTTTTAAACGACAAGCACTATTTTTCAGCTAATATCGAAAGCAACTGTATTCCTTTTTTAGGGGGGAGGCTTTTTTTTAGCGTCTAACCACAGTTCCAGAGTTATCAGTTAGCTCAAGATGCGCCTGCATGTGTTTCTAATATCCAGTATGTTGTCACGGATTCAATAGCGAAAGAGCGTTATCTTATCAGATTGCGCGCGTGAAGCGAATACTGGCCTACATTCGCCGTCACATTTGAGGACCCGAGATTGCGCTTCAATGTACGACCATTTCAGTCTGACGAACTAACGCCTTGATCCGTAGAACGGAATCAGAGGAAGCACTTTGCGCGCAGCCATCGTTGCGCTTTGAGCGTTTCTTTTCCAGCGCAAGCTCAACTTGATAGTTATATTCGTGACTCACTCTTTGGAAGTGTTTTGTTCTTGACATACCTACAATGTGAGAGTATAGAGGGGCTCCATCTCCATTGAGTGAATACTTGGAAATTGACTAGGCCTTTTCTTGCGTCTGCGTTTACACACTTACCGCATCAATTTATTTTTTATAACCTAATTTAGGAGGCTGTAAAGCACAGCAACCTTTTATTAACAAGACGTTTTAATAACACAGAAAATATAAATGCTTATTAGTCGGCTTTCACCTCATGGTAAGGAACTTCAATAAAGATATCTTTATGATAATTAAAAGCCTATCCTCTTGACAACGTTTAATCTGAGTTCCTCTCTGCAAGCTGATACAGACTTGCAGGTGGTTCGTATCGGGGGCCCTCAACATATGTCTAACCATCAAACAAAGAGTTATTCCGAATGTTTAATTCCAGGAAGGCGTGTTACCCTCCTGTCTTTCATTCCCGTTCGCAAACACGCATAAGACGAAAGTGCTGCATGAAGAGCGTCATTAGTCAAAACCAACGAGCTAGCGTAACTCACCTCGCGTATATCGCTGTCATTCAGGCTTATATACGAAATATATATATTTTATATCGACGCATCACGAATCCAAAAAGAGCTGTCCCTGACCAGCCCAGCTAGGTTTCTTCCTTTTCGTACTTCGTAGTAGCGGCTAATAGTAGCTCAAGAAGCAGGGCACTAAGTGTGGATATTGCAGAGAAGGTGTTCTATATACTGTCTCGTCACCCACCGAAAATTGCCTGCCGTGCTACTGGCCATTCCTAGAAAATTGTATATGTGACGCCCAGTCATTTGCAGCACCGCAACTTTGTTTTGCGATTGGAGAGTCCAGGTGAGAGACAGGGTGGTTATGTAGATAAAGACACGCTATTTTCTGCAGTAACATAGGAAAGCATGAATGAATGCCTTCATTTATTGAGAAAAAAGAAGACCAAGCATCAGTGGAAGCACGTCTCAGCAGATTGGGAAAGAAGCGGGGGACAAAGAGGAAAAGCTGGAGGCCGGGTGGCAGGCGAAGTCGCAGTTTAGGGGCGAGAGAATATAAGCAAGAGTTGGTGAAACCAGTTGAATTCTAGTGTAGATCTGTGATGTAGCGAGTAAATGATTGGAGTCACCGCGAAGCATCCGTCATTTGCGGTAGTATAAGCACTCGCCGTTCTTGGTAACAAACGTTTACTGAAAACCAATCTTCGCAATAATTATTCATCAGCCATACCTCGCCACGTATTTCTTAGTGGCAGGGTCAGTGGATTTCAACTACGCTGTCACGACAAGTTACGACTATAACGTGGCGCTTGCGGTTACGGTTGCCATACTCGTGACTCTTACTATTGCGCGAATACTATAAACATGGGTTTACTGTACAAGTTAGTGAACAGACATTTTAGAACCGCGTTTCTCACCTTACATACGCGCAACGCAATCACCATTGCAGCATGTTACGGTGCGCGTCCCTTCAAGACAGAGACGAAAACAAAAGAACGCGTTAGAAGACAGGGTACCGACTTGGGCCTCGTGCCAAACATATCCAAGCCAACAATATTTATTTTATTTCAATAGCCGAAAGGCCCAATGCGGGCGTTACGTAGGGATTCATCAAAGAAAACTTAACAATATACAACACAGAATATAAACGGCTGAAGACAGGAATAAACAAGTTAATAAGCCAGGTACAAGTTGACAGGGGAAGAAATGGCTAGGAACAGGTACTGAAAAAATGCACATGTAGCAAATCCCACAAAACAAAACAAAAATCGCACCTTCAGAAGTTACAAAACATGTCATCTAACATTCCACGGAACGTTACGGCCCACACGCACACACTGAAAAAAAACGAAAGAAAAAACGCACATCATTCTACAGTGGAATTTTCTAAGTATGGGGGGGGGGGGACCAAAGAGCTGTTTGAAATGATGATGTTCCAGCGATAGCCGCAATGCTAGAAGGAAGTGAATCCCACTCTTCAATAGCCAGGAGCAGAGGTGAGTATTTCTATCGTTCTGTCCGAGTGAAAATGGGTTTCGTCTTCTTCATGTGATCTACACGAGCCGGTGTGTGCGGCACCGGGAAAAGATGTGAACTTGCGAATGGTGTGTTGCTGTGGTAGAGAGTATGGAAAAAAGATAAACGGCTGAGTTTTCTGCGCATGACCAGAGGCGGGAGACGGAGCGATATTTTCAGTACTGTTACACTTTGATACCGAGAGTAACGGAAAGGATGAATCGAGCAGCCTTGTTTTGTATACATTCCAACATGTTAACAAGATAGGTATAATGAGGATTTCAAATCACGGGTGCGTATTCTATCACAGGCTTGATTAGCGCGTTGAATGCGTGTAGTTTTGTATCCAGGTTGGCTTGGCGTAGTCGGCGTTTAAGAAGACCAAGTTTTTTTAAGTCTTTGGTTGTAATCAGTTCAATATGAGTGCTCCGGTATAAATAAGAGCTAAAATTTACACCTAGGTATTTTACCGACGCTGAAGTTTCAATGATAGTATTATTAACTGTGTGGGCATTAGGAATCGTCTTAGCAGCGGAAGTAAACTTGAGATGTATAGTTGTGTCTGCGTTAATTACCATCTGCCCTACCGCACCAATGAGTTAGCTCATCAAGATCAGTCTGGAGAGCAATGATTTTAACAATCATGCCATCGTTTCTATGCAAAGAGGTGATGTATTTAAACTTCTCGAGTGACAGTCCAATCTGCCACCTACGGGAGCGCTTGAAGCCGCCGACGGCCATATTGTTAGAGGAAAAGGAGCACGGTTACAGTACGTGGCTGCAAGCACTCGCGACGCAACTGTGCTTGCGGTTCTGCGATGAAAATTCAAATGAGACCCCTTTAGGAAGTATATCAGTTCGGCATTGTGTGTCGCCGTTGTAAAAAAAAAAGAATGTCATGGTGGTGGGTGCGTTGTGTTCTGTGTACAATATGTTGCGAGAACTGAAAAACAGTCGTTTCCTGTTTTCTTCATTCAGTAACCTGCCGCGTGCATCGGCACTGTGATGCCCTTTCGTCGATACGTGGTGCCGGGCCGTATTGACAAAACATTACCTTGAAATATTGTATCCTTATGCCATTTCTTTAAAAAATCACTATTTGTGTTAATGAGCATTTTTGCTTTAAACCTAGAAAACAAGAAAAATATTCAACGGTAGGTCTCATTTTTGTCTGGCGTTTCAGTTCTAGCTGAAAAGAGTTGGTGAAAGCAAATTTACAATAAAACTAAGGTGACCCACCATTTGCACGAAGCCGCAAGCCTACATGCGCTCCAATGAGGGTAACCTGCCAAAGTTAAAGTCATGCGTCACTGGCGGCTCAAGCAATCTTTACTTTTTTTTCGTTTCTGCATCTGTTCTTCCTGCGTCTGCGGCAAAAACCAGAAGTGGGAAGGCAGATAAACGGAAATTGGTGGAGGCAGGTGGCAGCGTAATGGTTAGAGTGCCCATCTCCCAAATGCAAGATGCTGCATTTGGGAGATGGGCTCGATTCCCGGTGGTTTGTTTGGGAAGACAGCTTTCTGTGCACTCTGGTGACTGCGACGCTCAGAAGTAGGCGGCAGCCTGACGACAACGGTCGCCGTCAACGTAACAGAATAAGCGGGCGTGCAAGGTCCCACTTAAAGCCGAAAGTACATTCAGAGGAGATACGCTATACTCTTGTCGGCAAAAAAAAAAAGTGATGAGTAACGAGCGGTGTTGTTGAGCGAAGCTGTAGACCGATAATGTCACCATAGACATGACCACGCTCCAATCCCGGTGCTCAGCAGAAATATACGTCGACAGCATGTCAACTAGCGTGTTATAGATACTTCATTAAGGTCGTTGCGTGTTTGTGTTGTGTCTAGCAGGAGCGAGTAGTGTAAGAGATGACACTGGAGAGAAGGCGGTGAGCGAAGTCCGCGAAAAGTAATTGAGGATAGCCGTATTGAACGCCGACGCCGTGTTGAAGAAAGCCTACGACTTCAGTTGCTCAGCCGACAGAAAGGCTTGAGTGGTAGCATACCGCTGGGCTTATTTGGTAAACACAGCGATAGACACACACTTTGCGGAAGTAAACAGGGGAAAGGGACGTAGTGAGTTGGCCGCCCTTTTCAAGCTCTGCTTGAAAAATGCATGTGGCGAAGTATGAAGCACCAAATAGTATATGCCAACCCAAATGAATCAGCGCGGTCATATTTGCGCGACATGCCTTGGTGGCCTGCCACCAGGACATCATGAAGTTGCAGCGATTACAGTTTTCATTGGGTACTTGAGAATAAAAACGAGCACATCAGAGACGTCCGAGGGATGTTTCTACGGTATAAGAATACATCGCTCCCCCCCCCCCCCCCCCAAATAACTAAATCACGAATATAAGCTTACGAATAGGGGCATAAGATCGAGCACTAGGGCGCTTGTTGATCTTGTTCAGGATGACGTCAGCTTTTCATTCAGCGTTTATTTCTGAGAAAATGAGTTGGAGTTACGTTTATCTGCATCACAATGGTGGGCGTGATCAGGCAAACATTGACAGCATTTCATTAGAGGGTGCCTGACTATTCTGTGGAGATTACGTTTAACAATGACAACAAACACAGAAAGCTTTGCTTACATCGATTCGCACATACGTGGGATCCGCATAATTTTGTGACTATCAATTTAGATGCTTCAGAATGGCGCTCATTAGCGCAACATTTCCATCCACAGTGAGCATAAGCGGCTGTCGTATCCACAGTAGAATTGATTTAAATGGCTTTAATCCCATGGACATATCGTCGCCAACTTCCGTGGGAATGGAGTCGTCAAAATGGAATACAGGTGACAGGGAAATCAGGAGGTTGATGAACGGCAAGAAGGCGGAAGCTTGCGCATGACCCAGGGATATAAAATGACTTTTTGAGCAGCTTGGTCAGGGGGCCATGTAATGGTTTCCACGTCTATTAAAAATCCTCCAAAATATTAACAGAGGCCGACAAAAATGCGGGCATTTCGGGAAAGGTGAAGCCGCTGGAAATTTCACGACAGCCTTAGCCTAAATATAAAAGATGACTTAAAAATAGGAAACCATAACGTTGACAGGGTGGCCAAATTCTGGCACAAATAAATCGGCTGTTGAAGCAGTTCAGCTGAAACGCAATGGTGTGAAATAAGGCGAGAATGTCGGCAAGTGTTGAACAAAGGTCAAGTAGGTCCTGTGGCCGACGCCAGCGCTCAGCAGCTGTCAAACGACTGCACGTATTAGCGAGATGCCTGGTCGTCAGTAATTACAGTATGATTCGGGTCTGAAATATTGGACGCGGACTCCATCACATTGAATACAGTGCATTCTACGGTGTCATTCTTGGACAGATGGTACCCATTCTCCAGCAATGAGGATGGGAACAAATTGTCTCACGGGCCGGCTGTCACCTTCCTCCTACTGCCAACATTCCTTTCCCTCCGTAGTTGCTTAGCTTGTATTCGGTTCGGCTGCTAATCACGAGGTCTCGGGATCGAATCCCAACCACGGCAGCCGTATTTCAATGGGTGTGAAATGCGAAAACCTGCGTACTTAGGGTTAGGCGCGCGTTAAAAATCCCAAGTGGTCTAAATTATTCCCGAATCCTCCACTACGGCGTGCCTCATAATGAAATCGTGGTTTTGGCAAGTAAAACCTCATAATGCGTTATGTAACATTCGTTAAGGATGTCCTGGGCAGTCGCACAACTCTTGAATACAATCAAGTGTCAGAGTTGCGCGTGAGGTCCTTGAATATGTCATCATCATCATCATCATCATCATCAGCCTGGTTACGCCCACTGCAGGGCAAAGACCTCTCCCATACTTCTCCAACAACCCCGGTCACCTACTAATTGTGGCCATGTCGTCCCTGCAAACTTCTTAATCTCATCCGCCGACCTAACTTTCTGCCGCCCTCTGCTACACTTCCCTTCCCTTGGAATCCAGTCTGTGTATAATAGCCGTGTCTTACCAGTACTTACCTACGGGGCAGAAACTTGGAGGCTTACGAAAAGGACTCTACTTAAATAATGGACGAGGCAACGAGCTTTTGAAAGAGGTGTCATGAAGAAGAAGAGCACAGGAACAAGGCCAGCCAGATCGTCTCTTCCATGCCTGCTGTGCAACCAATGGGCCAGCCGGATCGCCAGTGCTTGGCACGAGTGTGAGCCGTTCGAGCTACCAGCTGTTCCTGCTCTGCGTCACCTGCCTGTTCAGTGCACCCATTACAATTGGTGGAGGTTCGGGGTACTCAATAACATCTACACACTGGAACTCCGGTCTCGGACTCTGCCTACCGTCATGCCTGACTCTCCCCAGCCGACGCCGCCGCCACCCCCGGTTGCCTGCTCTGGCGCTGTCCCGCAACGCCATCCAGCGGTTTTCAACGGTACGGACGAACACGACGTCAATGACTGGTTGGCTACGTACGAACGGGTGAGCTTGAACAATCGATGGGATGATACCGCCAAGTTAAATGCCGTCATATTCTACCTAGCGGGAGTGGCTCACCTGTGGTTTAAGAATCACGAAGCCGACTTTCAGTCCTGGTCCGCGTTCAAGACCAGTTTCGCTGCCGTCCACAAGTTGCGCGCCGAGCAGCGGTTACGAGAGCGAGCGCAACAACCCGGTGAAATGTTCACATGTGATATTGAAGAGGTTCTCGACCTATGCAAACGTGTGGATGCGTCTATGCCGGAAAATGACAAATTGAAGCACCTATTGAAGGGCATCGCCGATGACATTTTCCATATGTTGATAGCTAAGAGCACGCGCACCGTAGCAGAGCTCATAAACTTGTGCCAAAGCTACGACGAGTTGAGGAGGCAGCGCGAGTTTACTAGGCGCCCCTCAGTGGCTGACGAGGCCGTCTCTTCCATGACGGCCTTCTCTGATCGTTCCTCCTTGCTCACACAAATCCAAGCTTTCGTGCGGAAGGAAGTTGCACAGCAGGCATGGAAGAGACGATCTGGCTGGCCTTGTTCCTATGCTCTTCTTCTTCATTACAATTCTTCATTACCGCAGCCATGGCCTAGTTGCAGAGCGCCCGCCTCGGCTGCGGGAGGCTGTGGGTTCGATTCCCACCGCCGCCGGGTACCCACTGGTTGCACAGCAGGCATGGAAGAGGCGATCTGGCTGGCCTTGTTGCTGTGCTCTTCTTCTTTATTACAGAAGAATGATGGGTGTAACGTTAAGGGATAAGCAAAGAGCAGATTGGGTGAGGGAACAAACGCGAGTTAATGACATCTTAGTTGAAATCAAGAAAAAGAAATGGGCATGGACAGGACATGTAATGAGGAGGGAAGGTAACCGATGGTCATTAAGGGTTGAATATGTGGATAGCCTTTATGGTGTTCGATAGCTGCTAGTCTACATTGCGGCTATATAATAAAGGCGGAACGGCAACATGGTAGACAATGTGGAGAACATACAAATCCCGCATATATTACTGCACAATAATTTTAAATAGCGTTCCTGCTTCACGCACGTGGATAGCCGCCATAGGAGACTACTTTGGAAACTAACTGCAAGTACTGTATATGTAGTACCCACGGGTGTACCTGTCCTGGTGGCCAGTAAATGTGACGTAATATTGCGAGCAGCTTCGGCCATAGCATGCTAACGGATGACGACGCAGACTGAAGTGACTAGCGCAAGAGTAGACAATAGAGAGACGCTACAAGGACAAGCGCCCAGTTGGAAGTTTGCGCTTATCCTTGTCGCCTCTTTAGTGTCCCGTGTCCACTCTTGCGCTAGTCACTTTAGCATGGAATACCAACTAGCCCCCTCTCACACCCTGCGGCGACACAGGGACAGTTTGCTCAACTCTTGTTTCGTGACTTTTGTGTCAACGTGAAAAGCCGACATATCCATGTATATGTCTTAATACTTAAGCACATCTAGATTTGCAGCTGCAGCGATAGCCCATGAGTGCGCATTGCAAAGTCGCTAGTGAAATAATTGTGTGCACCTTAACGAATTCGATAAGGGAAAATCAAAATCCATCCATGACGGCGTCTCTAGTATACGCGGTGCGATGTTCGGACGTTAACAATGTATGCCGATTGAAGAAAGGCTGCCCCGAAGTGCTTCTGACGGTTAGGCTAGCTTCTTTACTCCGTAGAATGAAAAAAAAATGAAAAAGAAAAGGAAAAGAGAAGAAAAAAAGAGAACCGAATCAAAAGCCCAGAATCAACAATTGCTCGTCGCGAGTAAACGCTGGATGACAAGCAATTTCCAGGCGACGAGCGAATACGCTTGATCAAGAACACTGATAACGCCGGCGGGACAAGCATTGTGGCGAAGTTCAATGCGCAGGGATAGCTTTTACTTTTTTTATTTTTGTTTGGTTGACGTCATCACGCGTCACCGCGGGAAGTTTGAAAAGTTTAAGGTGAGTACGCCACGTGGTGGCATTCACGCGAACTAAACCCTTGTGTCCAGAAAAGCTGGATACGCTAGGCATTGTTGGACGTTGTGGTCGGTGATGTTATGATTTGGTTCGGTGCTGCTACAGGTGTGGGCTCGTAAAGGTTCTGTCGTAGCGTCTTACGTGGTTTTGTGGAGTGAACCTGGTTCTTAAGCTTGCTGTCCACAGTGGCTTCCATGTGTTTTATTGCGGCATCTGTGCGTTGCATTGCAGTCTGTGTGATTTGTTCCGATTGGGCGCGTGTAGCGTCCATGAAGGCTTGCATCTGGGTGCAGATGGCATCGACATGGGTTTGTAGGCCAATGATGTCCTTGTGTGGATCCTTCTCTTGTGCTATTTGTGTGAGCTGTCACACTTGTTCTTTGAGTTGTCTGTTTTCTTGTGCGAGTGTTTGTATCTATGCGCGCATGGTCGCGAATTCCTGTTCCAATTTCACAGATGGTGGCGTCGATGGTTTTTTATACGAAGGGGAGGTTACTGCTGCCCAGCTTACCTCATGTTCTTTTGGTGGTGTTGCTGGGGCCCCTTGTCTTTGAGTGCCGCGGTGGCTGGTGCTGCTTGCTGTCCTTGTTTGTGCATCGACCGAGATCGCCGTCTGGGCGACCGAAAGTGAGACCGGGGGCGAGAGCAGGAGCGGGACTTGACCTCGGGTTGGAACTGGACCGGGATCCGTCCGGGATCCGGACCGGGTGAAGGTGAGCCGCCTTGGTCGACTGAATGACCGGGCGGTGCTGTCGTTGGGTTTTGGGTGTGATGGTGGAGGCAGGCTTCCATCTGGGTGGAATGTGCTTAAGCTTGTTGTTGCACCCTGTTTGCGGCCGTGAGATGGGCCCCTCCGCACAGGGCGCACTTCGGAACACAAGCGTGTCCGGCGACTGGGTTAATGTTGTTGCAAACGTTGCACGCACGAACCGTTAGGTTGGGGCAGACGCCTGGTCGGTGTCCGGTGATTGTACAGACGGAGCAGGACTGCCTTGTCAGCTGGTATTCTCGGCAAGGCATCTCCCCTCCGTAATAGTACACAAATCTAGGCACCTGGGGTCCCTCGAAGTGGAATAGGGCTGTCTGGGATTGTCCGAGCATACGGATCCGCACGATGCGGACTCCATGTGTGCGGACCCGAAGATTCGCCATAAGCTCTTCATCGCCGGTGCCTGCGTCGATGCCGTGCACTACACCTTTAAGCAGGCACTCGGGTGTTGATAGATGCACCTGCACAGGATGTGGTCGTCCGTGAAAGGTGAGGCTTGTAATTTTTATGAGGGTGGCCGCCATGGCCTCGCGAGGGGTGCTCACGATGATGATGTTCGAGCCGTGTCGCAGGCGGACGATGAAGTCATCCCCCTTGCAGGTCGGCGAACCTACGGTGGCTTGTACGATCGCCTTGGCCATTGTTGGATCTGTAGTTTTCGAACGATGAGGCCCGGGGTCGGGCGGATAATGATTTTCATGTCAGTGCGCGGGAGTGGAGGCGCGCATCGGCGAGGCCTGCTCCTTGCAGCCGCGTCTTCAGAAATAGGTGTTCCGGCTCCGCGCTCTTCACAGGTAGCTTGCGACGTGGCTTTCGCGGCGGCGGCTGGCGCCTGGGTTAGAGCTAGCCCTAGCGGTGTGGTTTTTGATGGCGGGGTTTGCCCGACTGGGGTCTTGCTCACCAGTGGATTGTTGTTTTTGCAGACGGCGTTTCCGATGGAGGAAAACGACCATTTGCCACTGAGATTCTTGATTGTAAAGCTGCTCCGAGAGCATCGGAGATGGCCCCATCGTCAGGCTCTCGGGTGACTCTCGGATACAACTCCCATGGTCTCGGTGTCGGTGGGTTGGTGGGCAATGGTGCCCCGGTTTCCAGCGATCGTAGCGTTCCGGGCTGGGTCGCCCTCGCAGCTCACCGTAGAAACGGTGGCAGCTTGCGGGTCTCCGAGCTCCCGCGCGCCAGCGTTCGGCGTTAGTGCTAACTCTACCGTCGGCGTGGCCGAACGAATAGGGCTCTCATTGGTCTTAAAACTGCGGCTCACTGAAGTTCGGTTCCCTTGAATCCCCTTGATGTTTACAAATATTCCTATGATACCAGTGGTACCAGGAGATTTTAGGTGCTTGGAAAATTTGATATCACGGAGCCGATGCGAAGCTCGTCTGCACGCCTCGAGCTTCTTCTTCCTCGTCAAAAGCGAGCAGAAAGCGTGCCTCCTGCTGTCGCGCGCGATGCACCAGGACAAGTAGAGGGAGGGAGGGGGGCTGTGATCTGTGAATCTGTGTTTGCGCAACATGTTTATTTGCCCTGACTGCTTTATATATAGTGGCTGTTTTTAGATACGTAGATTCATTGGGGACTTACACGTTTACTTAGATATCTTGTTGCAAAATTTTGTGTATACGTGCAGTGAACTTTGTTTCCAGTGACACTTCTTTGCCCTTTATCAAGCTGTATCTTCGCATTTCTAATGTACGAGGGCAAGTCAAATGAAAGTGAGCCAACACACCCCTCCAAATAATGGTTCGGTTCATTATCTGTCAGACATGCACGTAGCATATGGGTATCTCATTTACAAAAGTCACATGCAGGTGTGACAGTAAATGTCCTTTAATGCTCTCATACACTGGGATGAGCATGGTTGTGTGACATAATGGACGCTGGAAAAGTTGAACAGCGTGGCGTCGTTAGTTTTTTGACAGCTGAAGTTGTTTCCCAAAAAGAAATTAGTTGCCGTATGGCGGTCGTGTGCATTGAAGATTGCATTTCCTTGGCCACTGGGAGGCGTTGAAGGAAACGGTTCAAAGTACGTGAAATTTGCAAAAACGATCCAAGACCGGGCCAAAGTCACCGTGCAATCACCCCTACACAATTCCAAAGGCTGATTAGACAAGAACGGAGGATAAGCATAGATGAATTGGTAGAGCGTGCGAACATCAGTCATGGTTCGGCTTACGCCATAATTCATGAACATCTCGGTTATAGGCTCTTGTGTGCGCAATGATTGCCCAGCATCTTGAACTACCGTCAGAAGACGGAGAAGTCCGGCGCTGCCTTGACTTATCTAATCCGGTATCAACTGAGGATTATGACTTTTTGTCTGCAGTTGTGACCAGGGACGAGTCATGGTACCGCTGCTATGAGTCTGAAACACGACGGCAAAGCTTACAGTGGAAACATTTGAATTCCCCACCCCAAGGAAAGCAAAGCCGTTATTCCTGCCAAAAAGGTATTGACTTTTTTTCGATCGTCTTGGGCCATTATTGATCGAATTTGCTGAACCCGGAGAGGCTATCGATCGTTTCCGATATTGTGAAACGTGGGATCGGCTGCGTGTAGCAATTAAGAACAAACGACGTGCAAAATTCAGGAATGCGGTCATCTTGGTCCACGATAATGCCCGTCCCCAAGTCTCTGATGTTAAAAAATATAAATTATGGGGTTTTACGTGCCAAAACCACTTTCTGATTATGAGGCACGCCATTGTGAGAGACTCCGGAAATTTCGACCACCTGGGGTTTTTCAACGAGCACCTAAATCTAAGTACACGGTTGTTTTCACATTTCGCCCCCATCGAAATGCTGCCGCCGTGGCTGGGATTCGATCCCGCGACGTCGTGCTCAGCAGCCTAACACCATAGCCACTGAGCAACCACGGCGGGTAAGCCTCTGATGTGGTTAATACAGAACTGGTAAAGGTCAAGTGGGAAACGCTGAAACATCCGCCATACAACCTAGACCTGTCGCCTTGTGACTTACACATTTTGGGGCAAAAAAAAAAAAACAGCTCAAGGGAACCAGGTTTGTGTCGAACGATGATGTGAAATAGTCAGTTACAGAATTCTTGAAGCATCAACACAAGAAGTTCTATGAGACTTGAATCACGAGACTCGTTAGTCAGTGGGACAAATGTCTAAGTGCTCATGGAGGCTACTTTTAAATAAAGTACCGCGTTTGTCATATATTCGCATTTACTTACTTTCACTTGACTCACCCTCGTATATTTCGCAGAATTCCTGCTTGTTATATGTGCTCTCTGTTGCGACTATTTCGGTGCAATTTCCGTGCAATTATGCACAATAAACGACCGGTGCCAGCGGCTCCTACGGAATATATTGTAACAAAACACAGCGTCATTGAGATTTTTCTGTGGTCGTTGCTTTCGTACAAAAATGTAAACAAGGTTCTTGAATGACAGAGAGAGAGAGAGAGATGCAAATGAGAGAAAGGCAGATAGGTTAACAAAGTTGCATCAAAATATTTGTCCTCAAGTTGTTCATTTTATGGCCTTTACATTTTTTTATATAAGCGGCATGCACTGCTTTGATGGTTTCAAACTGATATAGTTTATTTTATTTATTTAAAGATGTCCTTACAGGCCTCGTATGAGGCATTGGGTAAGGGGGGCGTTACAGTAGGATTAAAAGATTATATAGAGAATATAACAAAACATAATAGGCATACATTATTAATATACAGTGGAAAAATGTATACACATCTTATACAAGCATTAAAGCATTATACAAAATAAAAAGGTACGTAATGTACATATTAGAAAAAGACAACGATACAGTTCCTTCAATAAACAATAAAAAATAGAGCCACTCCAGTGCAAATGCTAAACAATACTAAAATAATTACGACTAATTACGACTAATAACGGAAATGATGAGCTCATAAACAAAAGAGCACATAATCGGAAAAAGAAGAAAAAGCATCATGCACTTTATTGAAGTTAGGCAGTGGAATATGAACTGATGAGCTGGCCGAATTTATCGGGATTAGGCTCGGAGACGATGAAATCAGGAAGTGCGTTCCACAATCGAATGGCATGAGGAAGCTCCGACGATTTGAATGCATGTGTGTTCCCGTAGCGGCGTGGGAAGCTGAGGTGATTATATAATCTGCGAGATGTGAAAGGTGCGACTTCAAGCCGTAAAGAACATTCCCTATCCGCATGAATGTACTTGTGCAATAATGATATGAGCGCAAAATCGCCTCGAGTACTTAGTGGCTGAAGTGAAATATCAAGTTTTATTTGTGAGATGCTTGAATTGTAGGTGTAGTTGCGCGAGATAAACCTGGCGGCCCTATTTTGAATTGATTCTAATAAGTTGATCAGGTTGTTATGATGGGGTGACCAGATTGGGGAGGCAAATTCAAGCTGGGGGCGAACAAATGTCTGATAAGCTAGCTTACGGATGTTAGAGGGAGAATTACGTAGGTTTCGGCGTAAGTACCCCAGTGATTTCGAAGCATTAGCACATATAATAGTAATGTGATGGGTCCGGGAAAGGCTTGGTGTGAGATTAATGCCTAAGTATGTGTAGGAAGTAGCTGTAGAAATTGGCTTATTATTTAGGTTATATTGGAAATAATATTGGAATTACCCCAGTTCTAAAGCTCGTGTTATACTTCTTTATCAAATAGACAGCAAACATGAAAGCATTGATATCAGCTATTTCGGCCACGATTTTGGAGACATAATAGTATACTCTTTTATGAAAAATTACATATTTTACTTGTCTTGACAGTGCGTAGCGTTCAAGAATTCGTTTTCATCGACTTTGGCAAACGGCAATGCAGTTATCATTAATGAATTTGATTCCTCGACAAATTGTATAAGGAGGCAGGGCTGCAACATGAAGCCTCCCCCCCCACCCCCCGCGAAAGAAATTTCTCGCTACGCCACTGTTTCCTACCGTCTTGTTCAGAACTAACTTTGTGGAGATGTTCTAGTACGCCATGGCTACACTTTGTGTGATAACAGTACCGACAGCGATGTATTCCAATGCAGCTAACAAAATATCATGCGAAACACAGCCGAATGTTTTTCTAGATCTATCTGGAGAAGCATGACAAAAACCTGCATTGCATCACAGCACTCCAGAACGGACGTAGCTTTATGAATGCTATTTACGATTAAACGACTTTTTATACCACACGTTTAATGGCGGCGAACAATTTCTGGGGTAACAAACTGAAGTCTGACTGCTAAGGTCTTCGTTAGGATATTATAGTCGAAGTTTGTCAATGAGATGCTTTCATTGTCATGTATTATCATATCTTTAGTTCAATTAGTCAGTACGAGTAACTTCCCTTATGAGGTCCTTGGTGTCCTTCTTGGCTTTTCATGATGAGATGGGTCTCTATGGCACGGGTAGTTTTATTTCTTCTGTTTGGTATTTTTTGGGATGAGGACTGTGTGACATGTGTTAGACGGCAGAGGCAGCACTTAAAGCTCATACGCCTTATTAAAAACTTCGCTGAGAACTGGTGTAATTTCTTAAAACTTTCTACAAAGGTGCACTCAACCCCTTAGGTCCGGGTGAATTACCCATATTTAAGTTATCTATAGCTGGATAAATTTCTTCTTGTGACATCGGCTGCTCCCATCTTTCTTTTGTTTCATTGTCAAGCCGTGACATGACACCCAAAAAAGCATTCCCAAACTTATTTACGTCAACATTTCGTAGCGAAAAGAGCGCTTGGTAGTACTGAAAAATCACCTATGATATGCTGAAGTTATCAGTTACCACAATGCCATTCCACTCAATCTCGCTGAATATGATTTTGACTGGCGTGTCTTTTCTAACCACAACGCCCTTTTCCTTGGCACTTCCCCTGCGTTCAATGCTTCGGCTCTCGCCCTCACAATTGCACCATGGTAGTTCTCCTCTTCTATTACTTCGAGCTTATGTTTAATTTTATGCACATCTTCTCTGAATACCTCCGGCATTTTACATTCAAGTGCAATCAATTCTTCAGCATTGTTATTAGTGCACTTTCGTTCCTTTTTTCTTCATATTTTGTGCAACTTTTCATAAAATCTTTCAATAGCCTTCATTCTGACGCGTTTGCACAGTTTCCATTGTTCTCCCATCAAAATCATCATCATCATCATTATCATCATCTTTATGTCCACAGCGGGTTGAAGGCCTCTCCCTGCGATCTCCAATCGCCCCTGTCCTACGCCAACTGATTCCCACTAGCACCAGCAAATTCCCTAATTTCGTCGCACCACCTAGTCTTCTGCCGTCCTCTACTGCGCTTCACCCTTCTCTTAGTAACCATTCTGTCATCCTAAGGTCCAACGGTTATCTAATCTGCGCATTGCATGACCAGCCCAGCGACATTTTTTTCTCTTGTAATTCATTAGAATATCGTCTATACCCGTTTGCTCTCTGATCCGAACCACTTTCTTTCTCTCATTTAAAGTTATGCGTAGCATTCTTCGATCCATCGCTCGTTGTGCGGTCCTTAACTTGTTCTCAAGCTTCTCTGTTAGTCTCCAACTCTCTGCCCCATATATCAGCACCGGTAAAATGCACTGATTCTATACCTTCCTTTTCAATGATAACGGTAAGCTCCCAGTCAGGTGCTACCGATGTCCGCCGTATGCAAACTAACCCATTTTTATTGTTCTGTGAACTTCCTTCTCATGGTCAGGGTTCCCTGTGATTAGTTGACCTAGGTAAACGTACACTTCACAGACTCTAGAGACTGACTTGCGATCCTAAGCTCTTGTTCCCTTGCCCGGTTATTTAGCATTATCTTTGTCTTCTGCATATTAATCTTCAATCCAACTCTTGTACTCTTTCTGTTAAAGTCCTCAATCACTTGTTGTAACTCGTCGGCAGCGTCGCTGAATAGAACCATATCATCGGCAAACCGAGACTGCTGAGGTGTTCGCCATCGATTCCTAAGTCCTAAGCCTTCCCAGTTTAATAGCTTGTATACTTCTTCCAAGCACGCAGTGAGTAGCATTGGAGAGATTGTGTCTCCTTGTCTGACCCCTTTCTTTATAGGAATCTTCCTAGTTTTCTCGTGTCGAATTAAGGTGGCTGTGGAATCTCTGTAAATATTTTCCAGGGTATTTGCGTAAGCTGTCTATACGTCATGACTACGCAATGCCTCTATGACTGCTGGTATCTCTACGGAATCAAATGCTTTTTCGTAATCTATAAACACTATATAGAGAGGCTTATTGTACTCGGCGAATTTCTCAATAACCTGATTAATGGCATAGGTGTAATCTATTGTAGAGTATCCTTTCCTGAAGCCAGCAAGTTCCCTTGGTTGACCTCATCTTACCTTGGCTTACCTCATCTCTAGTTATAGGAGGAGTTTCTGTATACTGTTCATTATTGTTTCATATAGAGTAATCCACGTCCTCTGGGTACTGTGCAGGTCAGTATAGAATTCCTTGCGCTGCTTTTACTATACCTTCGTGATTGCTGATGATATTACCCTTCTTATCTTTCAGTGCATGCATCTTGGTTTGTCATATGCAAAGTTTACTTGTCACTGATTTCGTGCTGCGCCCATTTTCACTATTATTTCAGTCTTTCTCAGGTGATAATGTCGAATATCCACGTTTTTCTTCTTGTTGATCAGTTTTGACAGTTCAGCGAATTCGATCTTATCTCTTGAGTTGGACACTTTCATTCTTTGTCGTTCTTTTGTTAGGTCCTTTCTTACTTCGGAAAGTTTACCTATTGGTAGCCTTGGTGCCTTACCTTCCCCTTCAGTTGTGGCTCCGGATGCCAGCCTAGTTACGGTTTCATGCATTGCTGCTATGTCACCTTCATCTCTCTGTTCTAAGGCTGCGTATTTGCAAGTACCAGTCTGAATTGGCCTGATTTTACCCTTGCTGCGTCTAGATTCACCTGTTTCTTCCTCAGCAATTTTAAGCTTTCGCTTTGCAAATGATGGTGAATTCTAGGCCTCCCTAACCTATTATCTCTGCACTTTACGCTTCCTAACACTTCTACATCCTGCACTACACTGGGTTTGGCAGAAAGTATGAAATCAATTTCATTTCCTGTTTGACCATTAGGGCTTTTCCAAGTCCACTTTCTGTTGCTACGCTTCCTGAAAAAGGTGTTCATTATTCGTGGCTTAATAGTTTCTGCTAATTTTACCAAAATCTCTCGTCTGGTGTTCCTAGAATCGATTGTAGTGGCCAATTGCTCGTTCACCAGCCTGCTTTTTCCTCACTTTTGGATTGAATTCGCCCATTACTGCAGTATACTGTGTTAGCGTTTTTCTCTCCGCTAATTCCACATCATGATAAAACTGATTTATTTCATGGTCATCGTGACTGGAGGTTGGGGCGTAGGCCTGTTCTACCTTAATTTTACACCTCTTAGTAAGTTTGTTTACGACTACAGCCACCGTCTGATTAATGCTGTATAGAAGTCATCAATGTCGCCCGCTATATGCTTATGCATTAGGAATCCTACCTCATATTGCTTGTTATTTAGAGTCACTCATAGAAGAGGACGAAACCGTTAATCAGCACTCTAGAGGCCTCGCCAGTTCTAACCCAACTAAGGCCAATGAAATCCCAAACAATGCCTGATAGCTCCTCAATGAGCCCTGCTAAGCAAGCTTCACTCAAGAGAGTTCAGGTGTTCGGGCCTGTCCGGGTCCAGAGATCCTTAGCACCCTCGGCTGTGTTACAGGCCAGACCGCCGCCTTCGTCAGGTGCTCCGCAGCTGCTGGGGAATGAGGGTCACTGGTGCTTCCAATGACTCATTTGCGAGGGCAGAATACTGCACCAGGTAGGTCAATTCCAGGGGGGTGGGAGGTGGGAGTGTTATTCTTTGAAACTTAGCGGGCTTCCTAATTTGCTTCTACCTAGATTAGTACAGCTGCAGTGGCTTTCGCCATCTTTTGCGGCTGTCAGGCGCCACTCCAAGTTAAAACAAGTTGGCAGGCTAATTGGTTAGAATCCATGGTAGAGTGTATAAGCGCGACTGAACGAGTAGGTAGAAAGAAACAGGTACACAGACATAGCGCTTCACATTCAACTATATATTTTGTTTTCGCGCGCATTGCTAAATATATAGCGTACGAGCGGAAACAAACGTGAAAAAAAAAAGAACATTCAGGGGCGCATTTCGATGAACCGTGTACGTGTGCAAGGCATGGTGAAAACATGTACTGCAATGGTTACAAAGATAAACCAAGGAATCGTATCTCCTTTTCAGATAGTGACACTTGTTGGTTGCTTACGCACTTTTCCTGTAATTATGCAATCTCGTAGGCCTTCACATCTCCCTCGTCAGCCGGCAGATGCATCAATGAGAGATAAAAAGAGCATCGATATAACGTCACTAGGGTAATCTCGGGTCATTTGGGTATTCATTGCCGAGATTGTTCCTGCAAGCCCATGTTTGAAATTACGTCCATTCTGTATAGAGCTCATAGCAGGATGACGAGGGAGATGGGGTAGGCCTACTATATTGCATAATTAGAGAAAAACTGCGTAAACAAGCCATCAGTGTCGCTATCTAAAAATGAGATACGATTCCTCGTTTTATCTTTGTAACCATTGCAGCACATGTTTTCACCGTGTCTTGCACAGGTCTACGGTTCATCGAAATGCACTACTGAATGCTCTTTTTTGCTGTCACGTTTGTTCCCGCTCGTACGCGATATATTTATCGATGTGTGCGAAAATGAAATCTATAGTTGAAAGTGAAGCGCTGTGTCTGTGTATCTGTTTCTTTCTACGTCCTCGTTCAGTCGCGCTTGTACATTGTACCATGGCCACTCCAAGCCTGGAGATGTAGATTACTTGAGAAGGTGAATTCGAGCTTACCACCCGCAGGCAAAAAAATACCTTTTCATAGGAGCATTTGAACTATTGACTATGGCAGCCGAGCAACCGAGATAGGCCAGTCAGGTAATCCCGCAGACGGCTAGGCCACTTTATAGCGGAGAAGTCCTGCCCACTGCATCTTTCTTCCCTAAGATCTCCCTTGAATTATCCGCGAGTGGCGCTTCTCACCACGTCTTGTAGGGCAGTATTGTTTATTTGGCTCGGATGGCAGCGCTAATCTCTCGTCTCTGGCGGCGCCGAGCTGTGCGGGAGAAGAGAGGATAAATGAATGCTAAAAAAATTTATAGATGCTTTTGACAGCGTGGTTTTGAACTGCACGCCACCAGCGACCATGAAGACGTTCAGAGATACTAGACAATTTAGACAAGCTTGGTATTTGAAGTAGACTGCCACGCTGAAATAGCGCTCAAACGCGAACAGAAATATTTCTTGAATTTCAGTATTAATGCTTCCTGAACAGAGGTTATTCTTCAGCGCTCGGTACCATCGTAGCTATAATGTATAACTAGTTGGGAATAACAAAACGAGAAAGCAAAACAAAACAAAAAGGAAAAGAGAAAAAGAGAAAAAATGGGTTTCCGAGATAGCCCTAGAGCTACTGGCCAAGCACGCTAAGGGAACACCACTGTCTGCCTGTAGTGTCGCTGGTTGCGCATTTATTGAGAAACTTTTTTTCCCTTTTAGTCGCTGGCTGGATGCGCCCCCAAACAACGCGCACCACGTAGTCCCGATCTGCAGCTGTCTATTCTCTAGCGAATCGAAAAACCTATGCGATTCTAAAAAGAGCCCTTGCCAGTAATCAATTACAGACGCGACGTGTACTTCCCGGGTGGAGACATCCTTGCGTACCCAGCTTTCCTTTGCATTATAGTGTAGTTCGTGTCAGTGCCGCCACGTCGCGTAGTAACGTTAAAATTTTCAAACTTCCCGCAATGATGTAGTGATGACGTCAACAAAACAAAAATAAAAGAATCAAAAGCTATCCCTGCTCATTGAAATTGACGACAAAGCTTGTCCCGCCGGCGTTATCAGCGTTTTTTCTTGATAAAGCTTAGTAGGTCATCGGATGCAAATGACTTATCCTAAGAGCATTTCGTCGCGACGAGCGATGATTCATTCTGGGCTTTGGAGAGGCTTCCCGATAGACAGCCACGTTTTTTTTTTTTTACTACGCAGTGAGCGGGCTAAGGTAATCGTCCGAAGCACTCCGCGGCAGCATCAGTCAGCAAACAATCTTTGCGTGCAAACCTCTCACAGCGTCTGCCAGAGACGCCGTCGTGGACGGCTTTCTATTTTGACCTATCGGTTTCTTAAAGCTGCCCCCAGTCGTTTCCCTAGCGACTTTGCTATCCGCACTAGTGGACAGCCGCAGCAGCTGCACATCGAGTTGTGCTTAACTGTTGAGATGGATGCATGGATAAGTTGGTTTTGCACCTTGAGACAAAAGGCACGACACAAAAATTGTGCAAGCTGTCTGTGTCGCCGTCCGTTAGCATGCTATGGCCGAAGCTGCTCACAATATTACGTCCCATTTACTCGCCACCGGACCAGGTGCAACTATGGGCATGAGATATACAGTACCTGGAGTTTATTGTCAAAGTACTGTCCTGTCACGGCTGTCCACGTGCGTGAAAGAAGAGCGTTATTTAAGATTATTGTGCAGTAATAAATGCGGTATTTGTCTATTCTCCCTAATGCCTACCATGTTGCCGTTCCGCCTTTATAATATAGTGGCAACGTAGACTAGCAGATACCTAACACCAGAATGGCTGCCCACATACGCAAAGGCATCGACAAAACTCCTCCCAATTACCTGTGTTGAAAGGCTATGCGACTGTCATGGACATCAATAAGGGATGTAGGCAGCTCATGGAAGGTGACAGTTGGCACATAAAATCAATTGTTCTCATGCTCGTTGCGCGAGAATCGGTACCAGCTGTCACTGTAGAGTGCATCGTGTTTAAAATGAAGGACTCCGAGTCCGAAATTTTAAACCCGACTCATTTCAGGCCCGAGTTGACCGACAATTCCCAGGCACTGGCGTAGGCCACAGGACCTACGGTGCCTCTCTTCAACACCTGCCGACGATTCTCGCCTAATTTGGCACCCTTAGGTGTCAGCTGAATTTGTCATACAGCCTATTCATTGGTCTCGAAATTTGACCACTCTGTCAAAGTTATAGCCTTTCTATATTTGGTTATCTTTTATATTTAGGTTTTCACCTAAATTCTAAATGACATGTTTTTTCTCAATGTTTGGTCATAAATATTTCACTACGTGTCCTACATTAGATGCACTCTCTGATGTAGGCATGTCGAAAATAATATTTGACGAACAGGCATCTTTTTTTTTGACGAGCCGACTAAAATTATCATCTACGTGTGACTAAAATGGGTTCAATCCCAATATCCTTAAAAACACAGCTGAAGGACTATCGCACGTACTCTCCGCAATATTTTCGCAATCCTGGTCTAACTCAAGCATCCCTAAGAACTGGTGAATGGTCAAGCTCATCACAGTCTTCAAGTCCGGCGAGCGTTCTTCATCCCTGAACAAGAAACCCATATTATTAAGAAGTACAATCTGTAAGTTATTAAAACACGCCATCCATTCACAGGCTATGAAATATTTGGAAGAACAGTGCTTAATCTTTAAGTATCGACATGGATTCCGCAAAGGATATTCGCGCGACACGCAGTTAGCTGGATTTACTGATGACCTGCAGTAAACCATGGATGCTGGTATTAAGATCTACATAATATCCCTTGATTATTCGAAGGCATTCGACCGTGTACCACACCACCGTCTTTTAACAAAACTAGCAAGACGTAACATCCATCCTCTAGTTCTCACATGGATTAAAGACTGCGCATCTTGCAGGACGCAGGTCACAACAGTAAACAATTTTAAAACTTCATGTGGCCAGGTGACGTCAGGTGTACCGCAATGCAGCGTGCTTGGGCTGTTACTCTTTCTCGTTTTTATTAACGATCTATCAAACAGCGTTTCATCCGGAATAAGTCTATTCGCACATGACTGCCTAATTTACCGTAACATTTCTTCTGTAATTGATCAAGAGACTCTTCAAATTGAGCTTCACTCTATAAGTGTTTGGTGCAATACTCGTTCAATGTCACTAAATCCCTCAACAAGTAAATTTATGTCTTTTACTAATCGAACTACTAGACTTCAAACTTGCTACGTATTAAACAACACTAACATTGACCTTGCCTCCAGTTATAAGTACCTAGGAATTCGGTTGTGCAGTGTTCTTACGGTGAAAGCCACATTTAAACCATTTTAGCATCCGCTAACCGTGGTCTAGGCCTCATCAAACGAAATCTAACACATGCCTCATTCCACATTAGGAAACTAGCATGCACTACATTAATTCAATCAAAGGTTGAGTACGCGTCGGTCTTGTGGGACCCAGAACAAGAGTACCTTATTAATGTTATCGAAGCTCTGCAAAATGGAGCTACGAGATTTATTTTTTGGACCATTCATGAAAAACTGGAGTCACACAGCTAAAACAGCGTGCGAAACTCAAGAATTTGTCAGTTCGTAGCAAAATAGCACGCCCTGACGCTCTTTCGTATACTGTATCGCCACCCGTTCCTCCATGAAGATTTGTTTCATACCGCGTTCGCTATACACCCTCGTCATGATAATCCTTTGAAACTTCAACCCGTTTTGCGCCACGCATCACGGTACGCTCATTCTTTCATACCACACAGTATACAACCGAGTGGAACGGCTGCCATCTGACGTTGCAACGGAACTCGACTTTAATCAATTTCAGAAACTTGTTTGTTCGCATCTTATGCCTTGAATGCTCATGAAGCATGTTCTTCCTCTTTTTATCGCTCTCCGTGTTTTTTTTCTTTTTGCTCGGTTTTTATGTTTACTTACAGCTAAAAATAACTGTTTCGTGGTACTAAATTTGAGTGTTTTGCATTGTATAACCATTGCATTGTTCTGCATTGTATAAAATGAAACTTTAACCAAGTTGGGCTTACATTCTTTCTTAATTTTTTTAGAGTGTCATTGCCTTCAGTGTTCTTCGCTTTTTTTTTTACCTTATATGTTGTTGTCACCTGTTACATGTTACCTTTGACAATATTGCACATCCCCCCTATGTAAGGCCCTCTTCTAGAGTATACTGAGGTAAATAAATAAAAAAGCGTCACATTTATGCTACATTTTCTGCAAAGGCTGATAATAGCAGAAAACTATCAATTCGTTAATGTTTTATGCGCATGGTAATCTGAGACTCAACCAGGAGCTCATGCCATTAGCACTCGCATGGCACGCTCCAACTGACCCTACTAAAATGAATTCCTTCGTCGCAGTTCTCGTACGACTCAACGGACGAGCACTAGCTGAGCAGGCAACAGTAAACATTCGCCTTACATGGTCTTTCGATGTGCACCACGTCGATCATAAAAATTCAGCATATGAAAAAGTCTAAGAGTGTGTGTCAATGGCCAAGGCGCTCCGTTCTAGTGTAGTGATCAGACTTCGTTGTTAAAATGTTTGAGTTACTACTGGCCGCCCAATCACAGTTATCTGGTCATACGCTAATTTGGGGGGACTCGGGCCTATCTTACAGTAGCAATAATGGCCTTCCCCCAGCGCAAAAAAAAAGAAAACCGGCCTGCACATTGCTATAGTGAATAACATAATTTAGGGGCCAAGAAAACAACTCGTCACAAGGCCTTTTTTTAAATACAAATGCACAGCACAGCTTATGACAGCATCCTATTGTGCGTAATGAGCCGAATTCGGTCCTTTATTCTATCGAGAACAATATCCAACAAGCCAGCTACAACCGTGATGAAAACGCCAGAAGCTCCAAATGTGAATGAAAAAGGTTTTCGCGGGTACTGGGGATATTTTATTCGCAAACATGGAGCGAGCTATTCGGGATGGTATGAATAGCGCATGAGCTTACGAAGACGTTTGCAAAGCACGCACGCTTTACAGTGAATCGACTGTTAACGTCCCAAAGTGAATTCTGAGCTATAAGAGACGCCGTGATAGCATGCTCCGCAAGATATTTGACGACCTCGACCTCCCTAGAGTCCTCTGAAAACCTGAAACACGATTTTTCTTTTTTTTTTGCATTCCGTTTCCATGATAAGACTGCTACCACGGCCAGTAATTAAACCCGTGACGTTGCGCTTAGCGTCAGAACGCCATTGCCATCGAGCCACCATGGCGAGTAGCATAGGCAAAGAACATATATTGCGCGTAAAGAATGTTTCAGTCAAGCTCCGCTAGGTGACAGCCTGTAGCCAAGATTGAAACAGCTATGGCGTTACACTGCACATTTTGTATTGGGAAGTAAAGCAGAAAACAGACATTATCTGGAGCAGCTGCGGGTGGTGATGGACATTCGCTGCAGCTGGGATACAGAAAAAAAAGATATATCCTCAATCAGTGCACATGTCTCTGCACATTGTGCACATAAGCCGCTGTGACAAATTGAAATCGACGTACGCCAAACTGGCTTCACGGCTTCGCGTCAGAGCCTCGTCAGCGTCGGGCCGTCGAGAGAACAGCGATCGCAGCGGCTCCTTGATCGCAAATTTCAGGTGTGAATGGGATTGTGCTCCTGCACTCCCAAACAGCTTAAAACTGGAGCCCGTAAAAGGCATACGGCTACGGCAAGGTGTCAAGAAGTAATTTTTGCTTACTCTTGCTCACTGATTGCCTTTTGCGAACCTTAAACCACGTACACGCCGCGATATACCTCTGTGGCTACATGGCCTTGCACTGCATAAGAATCGACAAAGTGGCTTCGGTCTCAGGTGATGGGGCCGAAATGCAAAAAAGGCTCTTGTACTAAGATTTAGAGGTGGGTTCAAAAACCCGGAGTGGTCAAAATTATCACGGAGCCCTCCACTACGCTGTGCCTCGTAATGAGATTGTGGTTTTGAATCTTGAAACCACGAAATGATTTATTTTTTTTTCATTTGTGATCATGTCTCAGTTACTGTGTCCACGGGCTTCTTTGGCGGAGCTTTAGTATAGGCTGACTCTTGGTAACTGTACAGAAGCTTATCACAGTATATAGGCCAATAACTTAATGAAAAAGAATGTTTTTGAATCATAAGTTGATCGCACTGCCTTGTAAAACGAGTTGTACCGAAGGGTTCACCGTTTCTGTTCACCAGTACTTTTTTATGGTAGAAGTCTTCGAATTAAAACAAGCGACAGTTAGAAGAGATGATTTAGAACATGTTCGCAGAATAACTTTCGGTTAATAGTGCAGCTTAAAAGGTAGGGTCGTCAGCTTATAATCGTAGTGTTTTTAAAGAAGCAGTGGCTTGCTGTAGCGGAAATAATTTTTACGCTTGCCAAAACCAATGGCATCATGTAATGCAGTCCTGCATGGCTGCAGATACAAGAAAATGCGAACTTCTTTCGGCCAATTGCAGCATATCAAAGCAGGAAAAAGGTGAGCAATGCAAAAAAATTCACCGAAGATACTCGCTAATTCGAAATTTCAGCGTAGCTCTGTAAATGTTTCATTTCGCCTAATATTGGCTGGCGCGGACACTCTTGTCTCCTGCGGCACGTTGCAAAGGGAGCGAAGTGTGGCGCGACTGCCTCGCTAAATCTGGAGATCGCGGGAGGCAGGGCGTGGGCGGCACGTGGGCGCGATTCACAGCAGCCGCTGCAGACGCACATCCTAGACGAAGGGCGCCACTTAGGCGCCATCTGGTAGCCGTTGTAGCCGCACTGCGCTTTTCTTCTCGCGCTTTCGCATAACCTCCGCCTCCTCCACTTGGCTCATCACGGTTCCGCTGCACCGTTCTCTCCGCTATCCTCCTCGCGTCTTTGATCACCCCCCGCTGCACTCCACGTTCGCTTTTATCTTTCGCTGTGCTCGGTCGCTCGGTTGCGCCGAGCTACGACGCCTACGCTCGCCGCAGCAATCGGCACCTAAGAGCTGGGTTCTAAAACCATCGAAATAATGGGCTCGAAATGACCTTAATGAATTCGAAGTGGTACGAACACTAATATTTGTCCACGTAAGTGGTTGCAAGAGGTTACGTCAGGCCTGGAATGACGTTTACCTAGGTGTGATAACAGCGCTGGCGTTTAACAAAACCCGGAAGCCTTTCAGGTACGACCACTTTCGCCAGAAACGAAGTATGCATGTATACCTTGAAAAGAAAAACAAAATAATGAAGCGAGAAGCGGGATCCGCTCATGAGCGGAAGTTTTATCTGACATAGCGAATATTTTTCATTGAAGGCTAAGTATTTTTCCCGAACGACAGCGCATAAATAGTACATATTTCGATTCTTTAGAATAGTGATTAAGGAAGCTAAGAGGAGCAACTGGAAATAATTCAAAGTAGTATTTATGAAGCCTTCTGCGATCGAGCACGTTCCACAATACGGCCTTACCACTTCACCAAACAGCTGGTGCTGTCCAAATGACGCCTTACTTTTTTTCTTTGCAACGAAGAGAAGCGCTGGCAGCAGCCGCTCATTCGGAAGCGTTATAGCTTGGGTCAAAACAGTGATGCAATAGCAAATGTGTGTAGCACACTCAAGAGCGGCTATTGGGAATGATTTTAACACCACGTTGTGACTCGCTGAAGCTAAAGTTTCAAATTCGTGAAGTATTGCAAGGGTTTAGCAAGTGCATAGATCTCGTTAACTATATATATAATAATTAATCAAACCCAAGAAATACTAATCAGCTTCAACCTAGCGAAAAGAAGTATTTGTTTCAACGCGATGATTTTTACTGGTTTTCTTTGTGGCGAAACCATTTTTTTATTTTCTATGATATATTCTTCTGCTTGACGTCAATAGTAGCCGAGACGGTAATGTAGCAACGGCAATCAGCGACGGCAAGTGCACACATCATGCAAATCTATAAACACTTACTGCCACCCGCCTGTTTGCGTAATATGTCCTGTACACATTTAAGAGAAAGCTTTAGCTCGGATGCTCCTATCTAAATACATGTAAAGGGAGAATTCATTTTTCTCGGCAATCACTTCACTAAATTCAACAAAGTTTGTTGCATTTAAAAGAAAAACTTATATTCTAGTAACTGTTGCTTTCAAATTTTTCATCTAGGTTGTCAATTTTTTAATAAAAATTACCGAAAATTGCACATCTTCAGAAAACGAAACTATCATGTTTACAACTTTGTAACTCAGCAATTAAAAAGTATATCATAATTCTGTGTATTGCGTCTAATAGCACATCTGAAGTGGAATGAATTTATATGTTACACATGAATATCAAAAAATGGAATAAATTGTGAAAATAGCTTTTGCACAACCCTCGTACACAAAATAACGAATGCGCGTAAGATACCAATTGACATATCGAATTTGTCCGCTTTAAATGTTCTAATTGATGCTGTTCACACAACCGCGATATCTGTTTTTGATGCAGAGGTATTAATGTGCAAACTTAGTGCTTCCACTTTTTCGTACTTTTGAATTTTTACACTATTCTTAACAAAATTCAGGTCCTAACTCGAAATTCTGCTTCCAAAAGTCACTACAATTTAACTTTCTCTCTCAAATGCAACAAATTTTTATAATATAGCTCCAAGGGTTGCGTCAGCAAAGCGTTTGTGCGTTTTACATGTATATGAATAGAGCGCTTCGGAGTTGGGCCCGAGCTAAAACTTCCTCTTAATGCCGACCCAATGGGAAATGAAGGAAATGCGATTTATTTTCAGTACACTTCTTTTGAAAACAAGCGTCATGTTCCACCTGATTTTATGTTCCATGTCGCAAAATGTAGCTCTCAGTAATTGAAAACACCGGAAATCAGCTTGAGCGCGGCATTTATTATTACGGATAAATGCTCGCTAACCTCCTGCCTGGGTCGAGAACACGAAAAATTGTGGCCTCATTGGAACCGCACGAGGAAATAAAACGTTGCCAAAGCACGGCACAGAAAGGCAGGAGACGACGAGGCAATGAAAGGCAGTGGAAACGTTTATCTTGAATGAGGGAGAGATCGCCAACATAAAGGGGCGTGTCCATAGTCCTTTACTTTCGTTGTGGATCCTATCAGCACCAGTGCCTCCCACGCGGAAAACAGCGCACCGTCTTTGTTCTTGCTAGCGTAGACGGAGAGGCGGGAAGTTTAAAAAGAATAGTCAATACAAGAGCGCTAATTCGTCAGTGAGTGTTGAAATGGTATGATGAATATTTCGAGTTAGGGGTGAATTTTATGACTTAATAATTAGCGTACTTTAATATCTGACTGCCAGGCAAACTTGCAATATAAACAGCTATTCCGAAGTCTCTAACAAAAATTTATTTAGGAAATTCGCATTATTAGTCTTCTGCAACTCGCGTCATAAGCGGCAAGGTATGTGGGCCTCAGCTAAGAACTCACTTACAAGAGCATCCCTATCGCAACGCTCATAGCATTTTGATAAAAAAAAAACAAATTAAGTAAAAAGACTCAGTATATAGCTGAACTTTGGTAGAACTTATTTATTGATTTATTTATTTTAATACTTTCAATCCCCGAGGGCATTTTAGAAGGGAGTGGTAAAAGAGAATAAGGTACATGTCATAGGCTACTAGTACATACAATAATCTTCTACAGCAGATTTACATACGGAGATGTTGGGAATAATAGCGACGGAGGTGGGAAATGCATCTGTAGATTCCATTGTTTGGATGTGTTTGTGATGAATGAATTAGTGCGACTAAAAATTGCAAGGTTACCGCGACTAAAAAGGACGCCAACTTTACGGCGGTGGTTAGTACAACATGAGATCTAAGTTGGCTAACCAAGAAGTTGATTTTTTATTTGTGCGCTTATGAATTATCTCATGGAACATTGATAAAGGGGAGATTTTACTGCGCAAAGAGAGGTCGGGAAGCTGCAAATTGAGTTTCATCGACATTACACTCGAAAAGCAAACGCGCACTGCAGTTCTGCACCGATTATAGCTGATTCACAAGAAATTCTTCGTTACGATCCCACAAAGCGCATGAATATAGAAGCTTACACCTCAAAAGTGTATGATAACATGTTCATTTAGAGAGGCGATGGTGCCCTTAAAAAGTGGCGGCGTAACAAAGGTAACGTGCGATCACCAACTTAGTAACGTAGTTGATATGATTTTTCCAAGAAATCTTAGCAATTTTGTGAACTCCTAGGTGCTTATGAGATGTTACTTCGTCTGACACAGAACCATCGATGTTATAAGGAGTGGGATTACAAGTGTTCAATTTTCAAAAAATTGTCATTGCAATGCACTTTTTGGCATTCACAAGCATTTGCCATGCCTAGCACCAGATAATGATAGCGTTCGGGTCAGAGTGAAGTGCTGCAATGTCAGCGCCTGAAGATATTACGCGATAACTTATGCAGTCGCCAGCATGTAGAATAGCAGACGATAGAACTGCACTTGTCTGGTTGGTAATATCGACTGAAAACAGAATAGGGCCGAGGACAGAACACCCTAGGTAAATGAACAATAATGGAATTCAAATTTGTTTTCTGTAACAGATTGCGTTTTGCTAAAAAGAATGTTTTCAAACCAGGCAATAATATAGGAACCGATGTTTAATTTGCTTAATTTCGAATATTGTATTGGGTGAGAGACAAGAACAAATACTTTCTGAAAATCTAGGAACATGGAAACGATGAAGCACCTATTGCCAAGCGCAGCGAAGAGTTCATCAGAAAAATAAATTAGTTGTGTTGCACATGGAAATGATTAACGAAACCCATGCTATCTATACGTATGAAATCATTAGACTCGAGAGAGCTAGCTAAACTTAAGTAGATATGTTCTGAGAGCTTGCACGGCATGCTAGTTAGTGATAGAGGCCTGTAGTTAAGAGAACAAGGAGCGTCACCAGATTTGAACAATGGTACCATCTTGCTCACCTTCGAGCCACCGGGTAACTGGCCGGAAGCGATGGATGGTGAAAAAAAGTCCTATTAACATTACATAACTATAGATGTCATTGCTCTTCCAAAATTTCGAGCTAACACCACCAGTTCCAGAAGAGGAAGACAATTTCGAGGTTTAATTAAGTGCAACACACCAAATGAACCCATGAGTGCTCGATCCATCGGCGGGTCATTCATTATAAGATGCTAAGGGAGATTAATAGTTAACGCATAGGAAATAGACATAGCTAAAACTTCATTTAATACAGGATAACATGGTGAATGCCGGAGCACGGACAACATCACTTTTGTTCAACCTTATTTTGTTATCTTTAGGACCACTCACAGTGTTGGAAATGTTTTACGATTTTCTGTGAGTGATGATGGAACAGTTCCATTGAAAAACACTTCCTTCTTTTCTCATATCGCATTTTTAAGTATAAGAGTTGCGTGGTAGTACATGTACCACAGCTCAGAATTGTTTGACCTGCCGCGGTGGCTTAGCAGCTACGGTGTTGCGCTGTTAAGCATGAGGTCATGGGTCAAATCCCGGCGGCAGCAGCCGAATTTCGATGGGGCCGAAATGCAGAAACGCCCGTGTCCCGTGCATTGGGGGGCACGTCAAATATCCCCTGGTGGCCAAGTTAAAACGGCGTCCCCCACTACGGCGTGTCTCATAATCAATTCATGGTCTTCGCAAGCAAAGCCCCAGAGTTCTACTTGAAATTGTTCGATCGCTCAGATTTGTGGAACGTGTCTTTTCTTTTTCTATGGAGAAGACCTTTTAAAGAGGTTCTGAACCAGACCGAACGATGTTGGCAACGAATGACACCTAATGGCACGTATTTCTTAATTACATGCTTAACTTGGTTCTTAAACAAAGACCAATTCGACTCAACTGTTTGTTCAACATAGTTAGACAAGTAATGATCAATAAAACGTGACAGTCCTTTGTTGTTAGAAATACAGTTGGCTTCAGAATATTCCCGTATATGCTTTGGTCTCAATGGAACACGCTTGGGGAAGACATTGCCCTTGAAATGTGTTTCTATTGAACTCTTTGCATGGCTGGCCTTGATTTGCATAAATTGTGAAGACCTGAGGGACTTTGTGATAAATTTTTCTGGTAGAGTCTCAAATCTCCGCTACCTCAATTGCGGCTGACGTTGTCCTGCAGTTGAGCTGATACCTTCGAATGACACTACAACCCAGAATAAAAGCTGGCGCAGTTAGAGTGGGGAATGTTACAGAACCCTCCGTGTACATGAGCATGCAGCTACCATAGTCTTTCTATTGTATACGACTGAACTTGAGTTGCCCGAAGCTTCAATTACACACTCTTGTAGAAAATATAATTAACCCACCGTATTTTTCACCAGCCATGCGCTGGACACTGCCAAGAGCGCAGGAACGATCCAACACAAGCAACAGCGAACAGCGGAATGACAGCTTATACTCGACTGATCTATTCTCGAAAAGAAATAGCAACATTGGGCAGAATAAAATGGACAAACGCGTCTTTGCAGTTCAAGAAAGTATACAAAGTATTGGATGTTATATGGTATCGAACGTAACCATGGGCGCCTTCTGCACAGGTTAAGGTTGCATTTACACTATACGCGACGATATATATATATATATCGTCGCGTAGAGTTTATATATATATATATATATATATATATATATATATATATATATATATATATATATATATATATATATATATATATATATATATATATTGCCACGACAAACTTGGTGACATTCAAGTTGCGCGCCCTTTGTTATGATTCTGTGCTTCGCAACAGACGTGCGCCGTACCTTCGAGGACGTGGAGAAGCAGTCAGAAAAATCTTTTATCAGGGCATATATCTGTTTCTTTTGGGCTTCAGGGAGTCTCGGGTTGACGGTAATTGATCTGTCGACACTGCAGGTTCCTGGCAGGGCAGTTGACGTAGTTAGGCTGCATAATTCGGTCGCTTCACAGAACTCGTGGAAATAGGCAATAGCTGTTCCTTGTGCGATGTGTTGGAATTCATTACCGAAATTTGTAAGTGCGACATTTGCACGGCCATCGCTTAACTGAACAAGGCCCCGAGCCACGCAAATACCTTTGTTGAAAAGGAGCTCTATGTTTCCATCTGCTATGCCTTCGCGGTCAGAAAATCTTTCATTCTCCACAAGAACCATTATACTGCAGCGTGGCGGCACAGTTACGTCATCGTCAACGACGCGCAGTGCAGCGAGACGTCGCTCCTCCGATTCTTCCACAGGTATAGCTTGTTTTGTCGAGAAAGATACACTGGACTTACGTAGGTTAATTATGGCGCCGTTAGCTTGTAGAAAATCCATTCCCAATATAAGTTCCCGTGAACATTCTGGCAGTACAATAAAGTCAGAAACGTATGTGAAGCCTTTTATCGTAAGTCTTGCGGTGCATCGGCCAAGGGGCGTAATAACATGGCCGCCTGCCGTGCGTATCTGCGGACCAGTCCACTTCGTCACAACTTTTTTAAGGTGCTTCGCCATCTTGAAGCTTACTACTGAATAATCAGCACCGGTGTCGACTAAGGCATTCAGCTCGCATCCGTCTATTATCAACCGCAAATCTGACGTAATCGTTTCGTTCCTGCACCTGTTGACTGGAATTATCTCGTCACCGCACTGGAATCGCGTTGGAGGATCTTCGTAACTCTGGTTATCAGCGGCCTCACCTCCACAGGTCGCTCGATTCAGTTTTCCTGGTGTGGGCTTGGTGAACGACGCCTAGGCGATCTTGGAGGCGCGCCTGGGCTAGGCGATCGGTAGCGCATGGGCGATGGTGCCCGTGGTTGATGTTGGCGAGGAGTAACGGGGCTTTGGCGCGTCGACAAGTATTCTTCGATCTCCGCTGGCCGTTCACCGTTTCGGGGGCATGGTGCGCTTAAGGGAAAACCCCTTAACCCAACTTGACGGTACGGGCAGAACCTATACAGGTGACCCGCTTCTCCGCAGTGGAAACACAGAGGCCTGCGCTCGTGGTCACGCCAGACGTCACTTTTGCGGGGCCTTTGTTCCGCAAAACGAGGTGCACTACGTGCTAAAGGCTGATAGGCAGCCGATGGTTCCAGTAGACGAGGTGCACTGCGTACTGTCGACGGGTAGGGAACGGTCGTCGCAACTGCTCCACTACTGTGTACCGCGGGTTGCCTGAGTACGTCGGCGTAGGTTGGGGTGCGCCGCGTCGGCTGTGGCTCACGCTCTGGATCCCGTATGACGTTCCTGAGTTCGTCCCGGACAACGTCGACGATAGATAGCGCAGCTGGAGCCTGAGGTATCTGCAACTTGTTGAGCTCTTCCCTGATCACTGACCGGACAAGCTCCCGCAGGGCTTGCAGGTCGTTTGGCAGGCCTCCAGGGAAGACATGGACAGGTGCGCAGCTTGCCTCACGGTTGTATTGCCGAGCCCGCTGTTCCAGTGTCTTTTCGATGGTCGTTGCTTCACATCTGAACTCGGCGACCGTGCGCGGTGGGTTGCGGACGAGAACTGCGAAGAGTTCCTGCTTTACTCCACGCATGAGATGGCGCAGCTTCTTATCTTCACTCATGGTGGGATCAGCACGCTTGAACAGGCGGGACATGTCCTCGATGTACATCGCCACGTTCTCGTTTGTGAGCTGGTTCCTGGCTTGAAGTGCGATTTCCGCCTTTTCTTTACGATCAGTGCTGGCGTACGTTGCTAGCAGTTGTCGTCGAAATTCCTCCCAAGAGGTCAAAGAGGGTTCGTGGTTTTCATACCACGTTTTTGCGAAGTCTTCCAACGCGAAATATACGTTACGGAGCTTCTGTCTTTCATTCCATTCATTAAAGCTCGCCACTCTCTCGAACAGTTCCAACCAATCTTCCACGTCTTCGAACGAGTCACCATGGAATGTTGGCGGCTTGCGAGGTTGGCTTACGACTAGCTGTGCCGGCGTTACCTGGGTAGTCATTGTGGCGGCGTCCGTTGCGGGAGTTTCTCTTGGCAAGAAGAGAAGAGGGCCGAATTCGGGCGAGTCACCTCGAAGACAGCGGCTGGTCCGCTGGTGTACAGGCGTCAGTTCCACGGGATGGACTCGCTGGTTGTCGGGGCTACGCTGACTTTCGTTCGTGGGGCTTCGACTCATACCCCGCACCTCCACCAGAAATGTAACGATGTTAGTAAAACAAGGATATTTATTAGAGGCGAACTTGTGCCCACAAGTAAAAGTCACTGAGGTCGCGCAGAAAACCGCGGCAGTCGCGTTCTCAAGCTGGGCTCGAACCGTCTTCCTCTTCTCCTCGCGTGACACCTCGTGCGCGTGGTGCATGCGAGACGGGTCCAACTGGCTGCCCGTGCCACGAAGATTGCTGCCTGTTGTTGCCGAACAGCGCCACTGTAAGGCGTGCACAGTGCCCAATGCAAAGGGCGCGCAACTTGAATGTCACAAAGTTTGTCGTGGCGCATATATATATATATATATATATATATATATATATATATATATATATATATATATATATATATATATATATATATATATATATATATATATATACATGTCGCAGCAAACAGGCTGTCTACTCCAAGTGTGATTTGGGGCAAGTGGCGCAGAGAGTATAGCAGATAATCGTTGCTTGCGCACAAGTAATTGTGAACAGGATGCATTGGCATGTTCATTACTGTAAATTGGCAACTTTGTTTCTAGAAACTCAGAAAGATTAGCTGTAAGAAATGAATGACTTCTGTCAATATAGATGCGTAATTGATAATACCGTTGCCTTGGTCCAGCTGAAAAATTGGCGTGTGCAAACACGCCCACCGCACTCTTTAAACATTAGGGTACTAGAAGAACTTCAACTGGGCCTCGTAGGTGTTTATTGCGTGACATCCTTGCATCTAAAAGAAAAGTGAGCACAGTGCATGAAGCACGAACAACTGTTCGTGTTGTTATTATTCTTTCCTCCGCTGACTTCGTCTTTCTTTAGCGGCAAGCATGTCGTACTCACATTAAGGCAGCCTATGTCTCCATTCATCACAAAGCAATGCTCGATACTTTGAAAGCCCTTGTCTGTAGAAGACGGCTTTCATCATCACCATCAGCCTGGTTGCCTTCGCCTTTGCCCACTGCAGGGCAAAGGCTTCTCCCATACTTCTCCAACTACCCCGGCCATGTACTAATTGCGGCCATGTTGTCCCGGCAACCTTCTTAATCTCATCCGCCCAGCTAACTTTCTGCCACCCCCTTCTACGCTTCCCATCACATGGAATCCAGTTCCTAACCCTTCATCATCATCATCATCATCATCATCATCATCATCATCATCAGCCTGGTTACGCCCACTGCAGGGCAAAGGCCTCTCCCATCTTTCTCCAAGAACCCCGGTCATGTACTAATTGTGGCCACGCCGTCCCTGTAAACTTCTTAATCTCATCCGCCCACCTAACTTTCTGCCGTCCCCTGCTACGCTTCCCTTCCCTTGGGATCCAGTCCGTAACAATTAATTTCTTTTTCTTGATTTCAACTAAGATGTCATTAACTCGCGTTTGTTCCCTCACCCAATCTGCTCTTTTCTTATTCCTTAACGTCACACCTATCATTCTTCTTTCCATAGCTCGTTGCGTCGTCCTCAATTTGAGTAGAACTCTTTTCGTAAGCCTCCAGGTTTCTGCCCCGTAGGTGAGTACTGGTAAGACACAGCTGTTATACGCTTTTCTCTTCAGGGATAATGGCAACCTGCTGTTCATGATCTGAGAATGCCTACCAAACGCACTCCAGTCCATTTTTATTCTGACTATTTCAGTCTCATGATCTGAATCCGCAGTCACTACCTGTCCTAAGTAGATGTATTCCCTTACCCCTTCCAGTGTCTCGCTACTTATCGTAAACTGCTCTTCTCGTCCGAGACTGTTAAACATCACTTTAGTTTTCCGCAGAATAATTTTGGGACCCACCCTTCTGCTTAGCCTCTCCAGGTCAGTGAACATGCATTGCAATTGGTCCCCTGAGTTACTAAGCAAGGCAACATCACCAGCGAATCGCAAGTTACTAAGGTATTCTCTATTAATATTTATCCCCAATTTTTTCATATCCAGGTATCTGAATACCTCCTGTAAACACGCTGTGAAAAGCCTTGGGGAGAGCGTATCTCCCTACCTGACGCCTTTCTTTATTGGGATTTTGTTGCTTTCTTTATGGAGCACTACGGTGGCTGTGGAGCCGTTATAGATATCGCTCAGTATTTTTACATACGGCTCGTCTACACCCTGATTACGTAATGCCTCCATGACTGCTGAAGTTTCGACTGAATCAAACAGTTTCTCGTAATCAATGAAAGCTATATATAAGGGTTGGTTATATTCCACGGATTTCTCTATCATCTGATTGATAGTGTGAATATGGTCTATTGTTGATTAGCCTTTACGGAATGCTGCCTGGTCCTTTGAATGACGGAAGTGTAATGTTTTCCTGATTGCAATTACCTTAGTAAATACTTTGTAGGAAACGGACAGTAAGCTGATCGGTCTATAATTTTTCAAGTCTTTGGCGCGCCCTTTCTTATGGATTGGGATTATGTTAGCGTTCTTCCAAGATCCCGGTACACTCGAAGTCATGAAGCATTGCGTATAAAAGGTGGCCAGTTTTTCTAGAACAATCTGCCCATCATGGTGCAACAAATATGCTGTTACCTGATCCTCCCCAGCTGCCTTCCCCCATTGCATGTCTCCTAAGGCTTTCTTTACTTCTTCCGGCGTTACTTTTGGAATTTCGGATTCCTCTAGACTATTTTCTCTTCCATTATCGTCGTGGGTGCCATTGCTACTGTATAAATCTCTATAGAACTCCTCAGCCACTTGAACTATCTCATCCATATTAGTAATGATATTGCCTGCTTTGTCTCTTAACCCTTACATCTGATTCTTGCGAATTCCTAGTTTCTTCTTCACTGCTTCTAGGCTTCCTCCGTTCCTGAGAGCACGTTCAATTCTATCCATATTATACTTCCTTATGTCAGCTGTCTTATGCTTGTTGATTACCTTCGAAAGGTCTCGCAGTTCTATTCTAGCTGTAGGGTTAGAGGCTTTCATACATTTGTGTTTCTTGATCAGATCTTTCATCTCCTGCGATAGTTCACTGGTATGCTGCCTGACGGAGTTACCACCGACTTCCACTGCACACTCCTTAATGATGCCCATAAGATTGTCGTTCATATCTTCAACACTAAGGTCCTCTTCCTGAGTTAAGGCCCAATACCTGTTTTGTAGTTTGATCCGGAATTCCTCTATTTTCCCTCTTACCGCTAACGGTTTGATCGGCTTCTTATGTACCAGTTTCTTCCGTTCCCTCGTCAAGTCTAGGCTAATTCAAATTTTTAGTATCCTATGGTCTCTGCAGCGCACCTTGCCGAGCACGTCCACATCTTGTATGATGCCAGGGTGGCCGCACATCTTGTATGCTGCCTGCACAAGGGTGGCAAATCCTGCTCTGGTGAGAGAGTGCGTTATCCGTTCTGGTCACCGGGATCAAGCCATACTCCAGGGCTCTTTATGGGATTTTATCAACACGCGGGATTTTTTTAATCTGGTGGAACATTGCGCGGCACCGGGATTCGAACCACGGTCCTCTTGAACGCGAGGCTTTACACACACATTACTGGTCCACACACGGTCCTCTTGAACGCAGGCTTTACACACACATTACTGGCTTTTCAGTCTGTACTGAAAACACAACTTTTGACGCAACGTTTTCTGTACTTCTGAAGACCTTACAGCGATTTAGGATTTTCAGGAAAAAAAATAAAACGAGAATATGTTACCTGCCGTGGTTGCTTAGTGGCTATGGTGTTGGGCTGCAAGCACGTGGTCGCGGGATCGAATACCGGCCACGGCGGCCGCATTTCGATGACGGCTAAATGCGAAAACACCCATGTACTGAAATTTATGCGCGCGATAAAGAACCCCAAGTGATCGAAATTATTCTGCAGTCCCCCGGAATATTATAACTTTAACTCTTTCATAATTGAGCCATTCATTCGTATCAGAAAAAACTGGCCGCGTTTTGTTAGCATCGCACTGTATGCGGACCACAACTGCATGTAGACCGCAGCGTGTTCCAGCCGTACCCCTCCAAGTCTCCAGAGAACACTAGAAGCTATCTGTTTACCTGAATTAAAGGGAAATGAGCTCGTTCCCCGACAAAAGCGTTGCTATGGCTTTGCCGCAGAGGTGTATGGACAGCTACTACATAGTATTAAATGGTCGTGCCCATTCCATATGTTTGAATACAAAATTGTTTCAGAGTGGCGATCAACATTAATCTCCCCCGGTTGCCTCAAGTGAAGAAATTGTGCGAGTTCTAGCTTAGGGCAAGCCGTCGGAAGCATCTATTCCCTAATTTCTTATTAAGTCTTAAATATTATATCACAAAACATACCACCCTAGGCAATGTCACCCCTCCGAAGTTCTAGCTTAGGGCAAGCCGTCAGAAGCATCTATTCCTTAATTTCTTGTTATGTCTTAAATATTATATCACGAAACATACCACCCTAGGCAATGTGACCCCTCCAAAGTTCTAGCTTAGGGCAAACCGTCGGAAGCATCTATTCCTTCATCATCATCATCAGCCTGGTTACGCCCACTGCAGGGCAAAGGCCTCTCCCATACTTCTCCAACAACCCCGGTCATGTACTAATTGTGGCGATGCCGTGCCTGCAAAATTCTTAATCTCATCCGCCCACCTAACTTTCTGTCGCCCCCGGCTACGCTTCCCTTCCCTTGGGATCCAGTCCGTCACCCTTAATGACCATCGGTTATCTTCCCTCCTCATTACATGTCCTGCCCATGCCCATTTCTTTTTCTTGATTTCAACTAAGATGTCATTAACTCGCGTTTGTTCCCTCACCCAATCTGCTCTTTTCTTATCCCTTGACGTTACAACTATCATTCTTCTTTCCATAGCTCGTTGCGTCGTCCTCAATTCGAGTAGAACCCTTTTCGTAAGCCTCCAGGTTTCTGCCCCATAGGTGAGTACGGGTAAGACACAGCTATTATATACTTTTCTCTTGAGGGATAATGGCAAACTGCTGTTCATGATCTGACAATGCCTGCCAAATGCTCCCCAGCCTTTTCTTATTCTTCTGATTATTTCCTTCTCATGATCCGGATCCGCCGTCACTACCTGCCCTAAGTAGATGTATTCCCTTACGACTTCCAGTGCCTCGCTGCCTATTGTAAATTGCTGTTCTCTACCGAGACTGTTAAGCATTACTTTAGTTTTCTGCAGATTAATTTTTAGACCCACTCTTCTGCTTTGCCTCTCCAGGTCAGTGAGCATGCATTGCAATTGGTCCCCTGAGTTACTAAGCAAGGCAATATCATCCGCGAATCGCAAGTTACTAAGGTATTCTCCATTAACTTTTATCCCCAAGTCTTCCCAATCCAGGTCTCTGAATACCTCCTGTAAGCACGCTGTGAATAGCATTGGAGATATCGTATCTCCCTGCCTGACGCCTTTCTTTATTGGGATTTTGTTGCTTGCTTTATGGAGGACTACGGTGGCTGTGGAGTCGCTATAGATATCGTTCAGTATTTTTACATACGGGTCGTCTACACCCTGATTCCGTAATGCCTCCATGACTGCTGAGGTTTCGACAGAATCGAACGCTTTCTCGTAATCAATGAAAGCTATATATAAGGGTTGGTTATATTCCGCACATTTCTCTATCACCTGATTGATAGTGTGAATATGATCTATTGTTGAGTAGCCTTTACGGAATCCTGCCTGGTCCTTTGCTTGACAGAGGTCTAAGGTGCTCCTGATTCTATTTGCAATTACCTTAGTAAATAGTTTGTAGGCCACGGACAGTAAGCTGATCGGTCTATAATTTTTCAAGTCTTTGGCGTCCCCTTTCTTATGGATTAGGATTATGTTAGCGTTCTTCCAAGATTCCGGTACGCTCGAGGTCATGAGGCATTGCGTATACAGGGTGGCCAGTTTCTCTAGAACAATCTGTCCCCCATCCTTCAACAAATCTGCTGTTACCTGATCCTCCCCAGCTGCCTTCCCCCTTTGCATATCTCCCAAGGCTTTCTTTACTTCTTCCGGGGTTACCTTTGGGATTTCGAATTCGTCTAGACTATTTTCTCTTCCATTATCGTCGTGGGTGCCACTGGTACTGTATAAATCTCTATAGAACTCCTCAGCCACTTGAACTATCTCATCCATATTAGTAATGATTCTGCCGGCTTTGTCTCTTAACGCATACATCTGATTCTTGCCAATTCCTAGTTTCTTCTTCACTGTTTTTAGGCTTCCTCCGTTCCTGAGAGCATGTTCAATTCTATCCATATTATACTTCCTTATGTCAGCTGTCTTACGCTTGTTGATTAACTTCGAAAGTTCTGCCAGTTCTATTCTAGCTGTAGGGTTAGATGCTTTCATACATTGGCGTTTCTTGATCAGATCTTTCGTCTCCTGCGATAGTTTGCTGGTATCCTGCCTAACGGAGTTACCACCGACTTCCATTGCACACTCCTTAATGATGCCCACAAGATTGTCGTTCATTGTTTCAACACTAAGGTCCTCTTCCTGAGTTAAAGCCGAATACCTGTTCTGTAGCTTTATCTGGAATTCCTCTATTTTCCCTCTTACCGCTAACTCATTAATTGGCTTCTTATGTTCCAGTTACTTCCGTTCCCTCCTCAGGTCTAGACTAATTCGAGTTCTTACCATCCTGTGGTCACTGCAGCGCACCTTGCCGAGCACGTCGACATCTTGTATGATGCCAGGGTTAGCGCAGAGTATGAAGTCTATTTCATTTCTAGACTCGCCATTCGGGCTCCTCCACGTCCACTTTCGGCTATCCCGCTTGCGGAAGAAGGTATTCATTATCCTCATATATTCTGTTCCGCAAACTCTACTAATAACTCTCCCCTGCTATTCCTAGTGCCTATGCCATATTCCCCCACTGCCGTGTCTCCAGCCGGCTTCTTGCCTACCTTGGCATTAAAGTCGCCCATTAGTGTAGTGTATTTAGTTTTCACTCTGCCCATCACCGATTCCACGTCTTCATAGAAGCTTTCGACTTCCTGGTCATCATGACTGGATGTAGGGGCGTAGACCTGTACAATCTTCATTTTGTACCTCTTATTAAGTTTCACAAGAAGACCTGCCACCCTCTCGTTAATGCTATAGAATTCCTGTATGTTACCAGCTATATTCTTATTAATGAGGAATCCGACTCCTAGTTCTCTTCTCTCCGCTAAGCCCCGGTAGCACAGGACGTGCCCGCTTTTTAGCACTGTATATGCTTCTTTTGGCCTCCTAACTTCACTGGGCCCTATTATATCCCATTTACTGCCCTCTAATTCCTCCAATAGCACTGATAGACTCGCCTCACTAGGTAACGTTCTAGCGTTAAACGTTGCCAGGTTCATATTCCAATGGCGGCCTGTCCGGAGCCAGTGATTCTTAGCACGCTCTGCTGCGCCGCAGGTCTGACCGCCGCCGTGGTCAGTTGCTTCGCAGCTGCTGGGGACTGAGGGCCGGGGTTTGATTGTTGTGTTCATATAGGAGGTTGTGGCCAAGTACTGCTCCAGGGTGGCCAATCCTGCTCTGGTGAGGGAGTGCGTTACCGGTTCTGGTCACCGGGATCAGGCCACACTCCAGGCCTGTTTGTGCAATTTCATCAACACGAGGATTTTTTTTAATCCGGTGGAAAACTGCCGGCACCGGGATTCGAACCACGGACCTCTTGCACGCGAAGCGGGTGTTCTACCTCTACGCCACCGCTGCACCCTGGTCCTTAATTTCTTCTTAAGTCTTAAATGTTATATCACGAAGCATACCACCCCAGGCAATGTCACCCACCCTAATTGTAATAAACGAGAAGAAAGGTCAACCAAGGCGCCCGATTTCTATTAGTCATATCATGAGAAGCCATCAAACACTGAAACCAAGGACAACATAGGGGAAATTACCTGCGCTTAATGAATGAAATACAGAAACGATATATGATGGAAATTAAAGTGGATGAAAAAACAACTTGCCGCAGGTAGGAACCGAACCCACAGCCTTCACATTTCGCGTGCAATGCTCAACAAATTGAGCTACCGTGGCGCCATTTCCCCATCCACTTTCTTGGGTATTTACGTGCACCAGTAGAACCCTGGCATTGTTAGCCAGCGCCACAACTCACAGACCTTGGCGGCGGACATGGAACGTCCTCTTTGCCGCAGGCGTAAGGAGAACGTGATTTTTTTGGGTGAAGGCAACTGGTCAATAAACCCACATGTGCTACCTGAAGGCATCAATGTTTCTGGATTCGAGACCCTCGTTATGTAATAAACGAGAAGAAAAAGTTTAACCGAGGGGCCCGATTTTTATTAGTCACATCATGAGAAGCTAACAAACACTAACACCAAGGACAACATAGGGGAAATTACTTGTACTTAATAAATGAAATAAGGAAACGATAAATTAATGGAAATTAAAGTGGATGAAAAAACAACTTGCCGCAGGTGGGAGCCGAACCCACAACCTTCGCATTTCGCGTTCATTTCGGGTTCGGTTCCTACCTCCAGCAAATTGTTCTTTCATTCACATTAATTTCCATTTTTTATCGTTTATATATTTCATTTAATGAGCACAAGTAAATTCCGCTATGTTGTGCTTGGTGTCAATGTTTGTTGGCTTCCCATGATAACCCTCCAAATTGTGCCGTATGTATTCCAGGAATCAGTGAAAAAAAATGGCTGTGGCTTAGCTAAGGTTAAGCCCAGGATGCGAAGCATGCTAGCCTTTATTTTAGTTGTTGAACCACTGTTTAGCCTGGTGAACTGCTGTTGCTTGGCTATATTTGTTTCGGCTAGACGAAGAAACAACTCATGCAGGCGAGCGCACGAGCTGAGAGCCGGCTATGTAGCTACGCGGCCGCAAGCGAGCGCACGATTTGAGCCTCTGCTTTTGCAGCTGTTATGACGTCATATGGTAGCTACGCGGCCGCGCGTGGCGCAGCAAGGAAGAGCGTGGTTGTGCGGCTAGTATGCTTTGCATAAAAACAGGTCAAGTGGCATACCTCTAACGAAACGCTTCAGGTATACTGAATGACCAGCATTAGCCTTCAGGACTGGTAACCAAGAAACTATACATTCAAAGCTATGAAATCGGCAGTTATGGCACGAAAGCGACATCGAGGGAATGGAAGTAGTGAAGTAGTGAATGAACAAACATAGCAAACTTAAAAGAGAATAGACCCACATATGAGACGCGCAGCAATGAACAATGGCTCATACCCTCAATGGTAGCTACGCGCCCGCGCGCGGCGCAGCAAGGAAGAGCGTGGTTGTGCGGCTAGTATGCTTCGCATAAAAACAACTTACAGTGGCGTTTCAATTCGTGAACGTGGGTCACGTACAAGCGTATGGGTGCTGCAGCGCACACGACGCTATCAGCCATCGGTGCGCCTAGACGCCTACGCTGTCCATATCGCAGATCGTATTCAAGGCAGGGCTCATGCGGCCGCGCCATACGCAGCAGCCGCCGGAGCAGAAGGCCCCGTTGTAAACATTCACTTGCTATCTAAAATACCCAGGATAGTGTCAACGCGCACAGGCAAATATCAACGCTTCACACTCGATGACCGCGGACACTCGTTGACAAACCGCTGACGTGAGGGATCGCCGCAGCAGCAACGGGCGAAGTGACCTTCATGCTGAGTGGTAAGAACACAGCGCACGCACAGCTACGAGCCATCGGCCCACCTACATTGCGCCGTCAAAGTAAATCGCCTTCCAGATAAAGCCTACACGGCCGCGCGTAACCGCACCGTGGGACAGTATGGTGGCACTGTGGCAGGTTAGTACCATTGATTACCGCATGGTGGCTTGTTTGGATTTTGTGGGGAATGGACGTGCTTTTTGGGGCTCCGTGGCAGCGACGAAATCATGAGTTCTTGTGCATGCTTTGAGCTTGCTTCTGTTCTTTATTTGCTGATTTTTCGGCTTTAAATAGTAAATGGGTGGTTTTCTTTTTCTGTCCTTTTCTTGTCTCTCGCGTTTCGGGTGCGCCGGTGTGTTTCGTGTACATTTGTTTTTCAGGATGCTTAGAGAGTCCTTTCGTGACCCGTGCTCCAACACGTGCAGCCGGGTGGGACGTTGAGTGTTTGTAGACTTTAAATGGTAGCTTGGAGTGACAAGACAAATATCTATTAGTGGTTTTACTGTGCGTGTTTTGGTAGGAATGTGAGAGCGTGGCCACGTGGTTGAGCGGTGCGAGAGCGTGTCATACCTTCGGTTTTCGCGGCATTGATTATTTTTGAAACAGGGGTGAGAGTCGCTTTGCGACATTGTGAGGATTTGTATCCTGTCCGCATCGGTCTTTGCTAAAGGTACGCGCTCTGCATTGATATAGTATTATAGTATTATAGTATTTGCATCAGTAGTAGCATTATTATAATATTGTAGTCCATACTGAGGAGCGCCACGTCCCAATTCCTCTTTCTAGAACTGACACGGCACGGAAGCTCCGCCTACTTGCTCGGCAGTGCACCGCGTCGCAATGGAATGAGCCACATTTAAGAAATCCGCGACTGTACTCACTTGACCGAACATTAAGCCTTCGAGCGCCATCACAGTTTCGCCGTAGAGATGCCACGCTTTTATATCGACTTTGGTTGGGCGTTGCCTTTACTAAAGCCTATGCCTTCCGCATAGGGATGCCCGACACCCCAACCTGTGGCCACTGCGGCCATGAAGAATCAATTGGCCATATTTTGTGCACCTGCCCGCAGTACAGTCCACAGAGGGCATGCCTCAGCCAGGAACTTGACCAACTGGACGACCAACCACTATCCGAAAAAAGAATCCTGCAACATCGAAAGGACCTGCCGTCACAGAAGAAGGCCGTGCAAGCGCTTTTGCGCTTCTTGCGATCTACGGGCCTGTGTGAACGACTTTAACTGGAACGCCTTTTGTGTGTATGTCTCCATGTGTGCGCGTTCGCTTTTTTTTCATTTTTTTGCGTTTTCCCCTCTGTCATCTTTCTAGCCCCTATCGCCCATCCCCAGTGTAGGGTAGCAAACCGGAGACTCATATCTGGTTAACCTCCCTGCCTTTCCTCTTCATTCTCTCTCTCTCTTGTAGTATTTGCAAAAAGACGTGCAATACATGGTGAGAAAGTAGGGAAAGCAAGCAGTGCGCAGGGGGTCCCTCAAGGCAGATGAAGAGACGGATGAGAATGGAGAGGGCATCGAACCAACCGGCACACAATGTGATGTCGATACTAGGCTGCAGAAAATGGAGACTTTCCATGTTCTTCTCAAACAGGCGCAAAAGCTCAAAAATTACCTAAACAGGGAGCGTGATACATGGATGTTAGTTGAAAAGAGACTTGAAGCAGCGGAGGAAAATCTGACCATTGTGAACGAGAATGTGCGTGACAATGGAACGCAGACCCCCGACGCGACAGGCAAGGGAGGATCAGCGAAATACGTGGAATGCATGCAGGGTGATGAAGGGTTAGCTGGAAAGAGCGGCATCTACCTTGAGGCACCATGCGGAAAATGCAGGAGCCCAGGGCACAACGCCCCTTGTCGAGCACGAATCACGCAGAAAAGGACAAAGGCAAGCAGGTCGAGGTAGGAGAGAGTGAAATGGTGATTATCGCCGGCGACTCAAACCTGGCTGGGTGCTCAAAAGCAATTGTGAAGAGGGTGAAAGACGACAAATGAGTGGCGGTAGGGACACTTCCAGGGCGGGTGGGTTCTGTCAACTTGCGATTCGCTGATGATATTGCCTTGCTTAGTAACTCAGGGGACCAATTGCAATGCATGTTTACTGACCTGAAGAAGCAAAGCTGAAGGGTGGGTCTAAAAATTAATCTGCAGAAAACTAAAGTAATGTTTAACAGTCTCGGAACAGAATAGCAATATGCAATAGCTAGCGAGGCACTGGAAGCGGTAAGGGAATACATCTACTTAGGGCAAATAATGACCGCGGATCCGAATCATGAGACGGAAATAATCAGAAGGATAAGAATGGGCTGGGGTGCGATTGGCAGGCATTCTCAAATCATTAACATCAGGTTGCCATTATCCCTCAAGAGAAAAGCATGTAACAGCTGTGTCTTACCTGTACTTACGCACGGGGAAGAAACCTGACGGCTTACGAAAAGGGTTCTACGTAAGTTGAGGACGACGCAATGAGCTATGGAAAGAAGAATGATAGGTGTAACATTACCGTATAAGAAAAGAGCAGATTGGGTGAGGGAACAAACGCGACTTTATGACATCTTAGTTTAAATCAAGAAAAAGAAATGGGCATGGGCAGGTCATGTAATGAGGAGGGAAGATAACCGATGGTCATTAAGTGTTACGGACTGGATTCCAAGGGAAGGGAAGTGTAGCAGAGGGCGGCAGAAAGTTAGGTGGGTAGATGAGATTAAGAAGTTTGCAGGGAAAACATGTCCACAATTAGTACATGACCAGGGTAGTTGGAGAAGTATGGGAGAGGCCTTTGCCCTGCAGTGGGCGTAACCAGGCTGCTGCTGCTGCTGGTGATGATGAATACCAGTTAAATACATGACCAGCTTAAAAAATCTGGATGATTGCTATAAATAAAATGAAGGAAGTATAACATTAATGAACATATATAACATAATAATAACGATATTTATTTCCCCAAAACAGGCTAACCATGAACGGCGTGGTTAATTGAGCAGAACGGTGGAAAATCCTATGGTAAGTGCACCTGCCGTATACGCCTACCTTCCTGTATTGTGCACAGCACGTATTGAAATGGTCTTTTTGTTAGAGGTTCACAGTATACTAACAGCACGATACACAGGAAAATAAAGTGGACGACAGGCGTGTCTTTCAGAATGCTATGATGCCACGTACAGGTTCCTACAGAAGTGACGGTAGCTGCACAAAAAATTTGATGTGCCGGCTTTTGCGCCTTTAGCAATATTAAGAAAAGCCTCCTATATATAATCACAGCACACACCACGATGGGCGAACCAGGCTAGTGCTAAGGCTGAATACCAGAACACAATTTCCATTCCACGTTCGGCAATCACACACAGCTCATTTGCGGCTTCGTTCAGGGTCAGACGTGGGCTTTCGGGTCGGTGCGTGTTGCGTTTGGCGCAATAATATTGCTAGGAGCAGGAACCGCTCGTGCGGAATCACAAGCAATATACACACATCATTTCTCCAGAAACTGACGCTGAGCGCGGCTAGCGCGAGGATCTGGTTGGGCTGACATGACAACTTCGCTGTAGGAAAAATTCCGAATACTGTATATGCGGTGAGGGTAGCTATATGAGCTTGATAGCTCATCTTGTAGGTTGTTGTAGCGCAGGCAGAACTACACGAACATAGAAAGCACGAGACAACACATAGCGCTGAACAACCAGCTGCGTACAGTTGCTGTTTACGTACGCCGTGTCACATCGCACCGAACTCAAGTTACATATACCTGGTAGCGAAGCTTCAATAGAAGCCCTTACGTTCAAAAGATGGCGGTTCAGTAGCGGTTCATGGAGCTTAGCGCCATTTGCGTGACGAGGGAACAATTGCGGTGGAAGAACAGATCTGACGCCACATCCGATACGAAGAGAAGTGACGTCATCTCAAAGGCACGAAATTTGTTTTGGGAGCCTCACAATAAAGCTGTATATTCAAACGACCCACCATTCGACTTGATGGCCTTTCGAGCCTTCAGCGCCGAAATCGATGCAGGAAATGGGCAGCCGTACGGATGTTGTTAGCGCACCCCTGCACTGAAGTTACTTTCTTTAAAGGCCGACGAAAGCTTTAGGTGCAGAGTGCTGGTCCTATTATCGGACGCCAAGCCCATCGGCTTGCGTAGTCGCACGAAAACAACTAAAGTAAAAAACAATTATCTGGTGGTCGTAACTTACTACTTTTGACTGAACAGGTTAAGAAACGACGAAGCTACCCGCGTTATCAAATTCACACAAATGTAGACAAGCAAAACAGTAAAACGTGTGGGGGAGGGGGCGCATTGTAACAGGTGAACTTCATGAGCGCGCCTTTCTGCACTCTCCAAGGGCTGCATGGCATTGCAAGTGATAATGCATTGCATTGCAAGGCATTAATGGATAATGGTAAAATGAAATGGAGTTGTCTTTTCGTTACTCGTTACGCATATATAAAATTTATTAGGAATTTCATTTTTGTTGAATGAACCTAACTGCGTCTGGGTTCAATTAAAAAAACACTTTTTTCCCGAAATGTTTGTTCCCTACAAACATAGTCACGCTTCCATCGCAGCTCCAATAACCACTCTTGTTGATAGCGGTGAAAGTTTGTTCCGAACCGCTTTTCGCTGGAAGGTTCGCAACCTATTTGGATCGACCTTGCCAAACTTCAGAAACCACCGTTGCGCGCTTCAAAACAAATGTACATTTCAAATCTGTTTAAATTACAAAAAAAGCCTATTATATGCTCCGAATGAAGACAAGTCAATAATATTATGATGTATATGTTTTCTTTGTTATGTTAAAAGGATTATGCGGCTTTTGCCCCAAAACCTGGCAGCAAGCAACCCTCGTCGCCGAACCAGTCGCCTTGTTGAAATCGCAATCATGTGAAATGGGCCATCTAAAAATCGCTTTGCGACACGTGCGACTGCCCCGATTTTCGTCGTTCCAGTCCCAGCATGTGAAACAGCCTTCACCCTCGCACGCTTTTAGTCGCACCTACCGCATTAGGCGCGCGGCGATGATTTTATCGCCTTTGGATTTTATATACGGAACCTCATGGCAACGCCCTAAGTAGAAATACTCCTGAGTGTACACATAATTGCTATCGCAATGAAAAAAAAACGTACTGGCTACAAACAACGACAAACTGTATTATCTTGGTTCACTGTAGCTACGTGGCACTTCCATGTTTTTAAATTTGGCACAATTTACCCGGAACACTTGGTATGTTCTGGAAGAAGACGCAAACTAAATAAATACAAGGTAGTGAACAGCAGAATAATTGAGAGCTGGAGGATTTGGTGCACTAACCAAAGACTAGTATTAGCGCACAAAGGACGAAATACGGGGAAGGACAGCGCCCGTGTCGTGCCTTTCACCGTCCTTCGTCCTGTGTGTTCGGTTTGCGGTCTTATAAAAATGTACCAACCCACATAACTATAGATTATTTTGCACTTAATCTCTTACACATCGGACTCCTTTCTGTGTTATAACCCTCAAAGAAAGCGCACGTGTTTCTTTCACCGTCCTTCGTCCTTTGTGTTCTGTTTATATTATTCGAAAACAGTACAACGCAGGCGCGAACTATCGACTCATCTTGTCTCTGAAACACGCGCGCTTTTAAATGAGAAAGTATGTCTGTGCTAACCCAATGAAGAAACCTATCGGTCCGTCTTTCCGTCCGTCTGTAACGTAACAAGATCACAAATTTCAACAGAACTGCTTGTTGGCCTAGTTGGTGCTTGCTAAAAGACATGTTTTTTGCCGCAATTGAACACTCACAAAAGGAAGACACATTTGTGAGTGTTCCATTTGTGAGTGTTCAATTGCGGCAAAAAACATGTCTTTTAACTGTATACAGTGATCCAGGGAAAGGATTCGGCAAGCACACCTTGCACGTGTGAAGTTTGCTGGTCCGCGCCGTACTTGCCTGCTGCGGTGGGGTGCGCGCTTGCTCTCTAAAAGCGGAGACAGGAAATTCTTCGGCATTCCTCGACGCAGCATTGTGTACTGCACAGCCAGCACTCGTGTTTGAGTAATGTGTTCAAGCATCTGAAGGCCACGCAACGTTTAGGCATTCTTGCAACAGCACAAATTACGTGGGCAATGTCAAAGCAGACCGAGAGAAACGCCCATCAACTTGGAAATGTTGAACGAGCGACAAGCAAGGGTTCCTAGAGCGCCACTGAGAGATCAGCAGTGGTTCGCCCTTCTGAAACATCCCGTCATATCCCCATCACTACCGCTTACCAACGGGCGCCGGCGTCGTCTGCTCAGGGGCTTTATACAGGCTGCTAATAAGAAAATTTTCCAATTACGAGCTTTGAGGCTTTGATAAGATTACATTGACATTACATGCTAAGCGTTTATAGCAAGTTAGCTCAAGTGAAAGTTTGTTGCAGCCGGCGTTTGACTAGCACGCATTTATGGCACATTTAGTTACTCTGAGTACTTTCTTCGTTGTGCCTTCCAGAACTATATAGCATTCTGTAGCCACAACGTACAAAATATTCAACGGGACGCTTTGCATCACAAGTACGTATTACGCAACCTTCAGGAAGTAAAAGTTTGAAATCGGGTGAGCTAATCCCGCAGCTTGATTTCAAAGCTTGCTCTTTTTGAACGGTGTCTATAATGCGGCAATAAATAGAAATCAAGTTCTTCCCAGCGCTAGGGCAGGGTCTAACGTCCGCAATTTTCGAACAGATGTAGGCACACAGCATTTGTTACTGTGTATGTGGAATCACTGAGTCCCTGCGATTCAGCAGAGATGCGTCCTCGAATCTTTTTTGCTGCTCCACACTCTAAAGGACCGACCACAAGTTCTACTCTATCGCGAAGATTGTGCTTAGTGCGCAACGAGGGCACTGCTAAGCGCTTGCGCTGACTTCGCGCATTAGAAACTAGCAGATCAGCAACAATGATAGGAGAACATCGAGCTGTCTACCCGCAGATAATGTCTAGACCAGTGATGACAAAAAAAAAGCATAGAGTGGTCCATCGTCGCAGAAATCTCAGCGCGCTCTACAACTGCACATACCAAGGTCAGTTCTCGGTAAACGCCGATCAATAATATGCCAACTTTTGTATCTGTCATGCTGTCGTTTTTCAGGCCCCAGTTCTGATATGCCTTTCTAAGATGCCCATATAAAACTACCGTTCGACGCCAGGCCATTCCTGCCTTCTGCAACGAGCACAACAATGTGGGTGCCTCGCCTCTCAAAAGAAACGACGAAGGCGATCGCACGCCTCCAGCACACATGGCACCTTGACACGGCCGCCTACGAAGTCCTCAAGCCCTGGGTCCTAGGGGAGAACCTCAGGGCCCTCGACATGGTTCGTTTTGCACCGCCCGCGGCTATGGCAGCCGGTGCCGAGCCTCAGTACCTCGACGTCGGTTGTGGGCCGGGAAGCTTCACGAAGGAAACACTGCTGCCCCGAATGCGACCAGCGTGCCGCCGTATTGTGGCCGTCGACAGGTAAGCTACTATGACCAGCTGTATTTTATATGCGTTATAATGTCCAAAGGACCACGCCTGAAGCGCTTGACCTATGGCTACAGCCTTCTAACGTATGCTACAGCGGTGATTATTTTAATAAAATAGACAATATGGAAAAAGTGAATATGAAACAAGCAAGGTATTTAATGAATGCAAGCATAAAAAAAGATAAGTGATTTGTAGCGTTCCTATTTAAAGGACACAGTAGACGTAAAGCATTGCTGTGGAACTGGCGTCCATCTTGTCTACATTTTTATTCCCACTTCCTTCTTCTCTTCTCCTGTCTCCCGGTTCTCGCGCTTCTTCATCTTCTATTCGAAGGCTTATACCGCTTCACCCTTCCAGGTTTCTTTTGCTAACCCCTCCTGGGGTAATACTTGAAAACGTTTCCAATCGAAGCACATTCAACTGTGCCCCGTTCACCAATGTACCACACAGTCTTCAATATTCCTTTCTGAGTGGCTGTCTTTGTCACAGAGTAAGGACCATAAAATTTGGCACTGGATTCTCTTACTCCTTTCCTAACTAGAATGAGGTCGGTGACTTGAATGTCTGGGATATCTACGCAATGTCTCTTGTCAAAATTTTGTTTCATTCGTTTACGGTACCTCTCCTCCTGCGATTTTTGTTTCCTCTCCTCGACGATCTTGAGATTTTCTAACAGCCCCAATTCACGGTCCGCCTGAAGAATAGGGGTCTCTCCTGAAGACGCGAACTGCGGGCTACATCCCAAGCCACTGGTGTAGGAGCGATTGTGATGTCGTACAGCTGCTTCTAAAGAGCATTTCCAACCACCAGGGAAACTATCGTACATCCTGATGTATTGTTTTACATCTCGTATAGCACGCTCTGCAAGCCCATTCGCTGCGGGATGGTATGGCGCACAGAATTTGATTGATATATTATGGTCTCGAGCCCATCTTGCAAGCTTTTCACTCTTGAACGCTGGACCGTTGTCACATACAATCGTCCTGGTTGTCCTAAACATTTCCCGTTCGAGAAGGGCGATGACACTATTCGCATCTTCTTTTCCTGCGCGTGCCGCGATCATCCTGGCGCATTCATCTATGGCCAGAAGAAAAGCTTGCGTTTTTCGGACTCCTTCTCGTTTCTTATTCAGCTCGGCAAAATCAAGGTGTATAACTTCAAAAGGCACGTTCGAGTGGCAAGGTATTATCATGGCGTCCGTAGGCTGCTTATATTTCACTTTGTTGACCTGACAAAGGTGGCATGAACGAACGTATTGCTTGACGTCTTCTTTCATGTGAGGCCACGTAAATCTCTTGACTAGCTTGTTGTAGGTGCGCCAAAATCCGTCGTGTCCTCCAGATTCTGGGCTATCGTGGTACAAATAAAGAACCTTTGAAATCAGCGTTGGCGGGACTTGATAGCGACCTTCCATAAACATCAATTGTTCAGTGCCTTCCCACAATTTTACTTCATTGATTTCTTCAGATTGTTCGGCCTGTATCATCAGTCTAGACAATGCATCTGCATCAGTCAAAAGGGGTCCAGGTCTGTGGGAGATGGTGAAATCAAATTGCTGCAAATAGTTCACCCATCTGGCGATACGTCCCTTAGGTTGAGTCATATTCAAGAGATGAGTGAGGGCCTGGTGATCGGTGAACAAAGTAAACTTCGCACCTTCTAGGTACGTACGGAAGTACTGAATTGCTTTAAGGACTGCAAGCGCTTCCTTTTCAGTAGTGGTGTAGTTGACTTCAGGTGGCTTGAGGGTGTAGCTGTAGTAGCCTACTACGTGTCGCTTTTCTCGGCCGGATGCTTCTGGACATTTCTGGTACAAGACTGCACCTGTTCCATAATGTGAGGCGTCGGTATTCAGTTCAAAGGGTAAGGTGAAATCTGGTATGCGTAGAATAGGGTCAGCAGAGATTCTGTGCACCAGATCACGGTAGACTCTCTCACATTCCTCATCCCACTCAAATGGAACTGCTTTCTGCGTTAGGCGCGTGAGGCATCTTGTTTTTATGGCAAAGTCTTTTATGAAAGGTCTGAAATGTCCTGCTAATCCCAAAAACACACGCAATGAGTGGACGTCATATGGTTTTACCAGTTGGGATATCCTCTCAACGGACTCTTGTTTCGTGCTTTTGGTAGTCCCATCAAAGACTCTTCCAAGAAACACAACTTTTCTTTGAAAGAACGCACTTTTCTTAAAATTAACCTTGAGGTGTGCCAAGCTCAAGGCATTTAATACCTGGGACAGGTGTTCCTGATGCTCTGCCTCTGTTTTGGAGAAGACGATAATATCGTCGATGTACACGTTACAAAAGACACCTAGGAAAGGCTTCAGGACTTCGTTCATTATCTTCTGGAACCATGCTGGTGAGTTTTTCCAGCCGAAAGGAAGCCGGTTATACTCGTACAGGTCGAAGGGCGTGATAAAAGCAGTGTACATTTTTGTTTCTTCGGTTAGCGGGATCTGCCAGAAACCTTTGCACAAGTCAATACGTGAAAAACATCGGCAGCCACCTGTCTCATATATAATCGTGTCTATCTTCGGCATGGGAAATGGTATAAGCTCTGTCTGGCGGTTGAGAACCCTGTAATCTGTGCACAGTCTGAAAGTTCCATCTTCTTTCGGCGCAATAGTTATGGGAGAGGCGAAGGGTGACACCGAAGGCCGGATTATATTCGCGTCTAGCATCTCCTGCAATTCCTTCTTCAACCAAATCTTGCGCTCTCTTGACATGTTATAAGGCGATTTTCGGATGACAGTCTTGTCGGTTAGTTCGAAAGGCACCTTGTGTGACGTCATCGCTGGTGGGTAGCTTCCTATGCATACCAGTTCAGGATAGGTCGTTGCAATATCCCTCGCGCACTTGACAACTCGCAGGTTATCTTTTCTATCAGGCTGTGTCTCTTGCCTTGATAGTCCTTCCACTAAAACAGCATCGTCCCAGTAAACGTTGATTTTTAGTTTCTTTATATCTGGTCTGGATAGCAGAAAGTCATACGTCACCCCCTCAATCACCAGTACTTCACTCTCTATTTGATGACCTTGGAACTCGATGTTTACTGAGGCCCATTGATTATGCATTGTCACTTTTCCGTCGTAGCCTTGCACCCGTAGTACTCTTCCACTATGCAGGTGACTTGCATCTACCAGCTTGGCATTAATTATAGACACAGAGGCACCGCTGTCAACCAAAGCCATCATATGTCTGTTTCCCACTTTGACAGGGATGTGAAGTAGGCTAGAGCAAGTTAAATAAACAGTCTCAGTTGTGGTCATCGGGTCGGACTGATCACCCTTGTTTATCAGTTTTGTTGTCGTCGGAGCCTCTTCAGCGTCCGAAAGGAGGGGAACGGGGTCGCTGTCGACGTTATGCACCCGACCTCTGGGAGCGCGCCAACCCAAGTTCTCTGTGCCGCCTGCAAGGCGGCGCGGTTCTCGCTGATTACGGCTTGACCAATCCGCGCCGGACCGTGTGAAGCGACCGCTTGAGCTACCGTTTATATTTTCTTCTGAAGTAAATGATATGTCGTGAAGGCACTCCAGGAGCCCGTCCATAGTTTTAGGTGACCGTATTTGCACTTGCTTCAGGACTTGCGCGTGCAGTCCGTGCATTATTAGTGCTACTACGGCAGATGGAGGAAGCAGAGGTTCGGCCAGCTTTAAAAGGCGGCATTTGTCAAAGAAATACTCGACGAGGGAGCCTTGCTTGAATTTGAAATTAAGCGCGGCGTCCCACCTTTGCACTGGGTTGCTTCGGAATGTCGTCAAGAATTTTTCTTTCCACTGATTCCAAGAGTTGCCAGCCTCTTCAATAACGTGCAAATCATACCACTTCCGTGCAACACCGCTTAAGTAACTACGCATGTTAGTAATCTTGTCCTCATTAGAGTGCCAGTTGTTCTTCCCAGCAGCATAGTCATAGAATTCAAGCCAACCTTCTGGACTTGATGACATGCCGTCGAATGCATCGGGTTCTACAAATTTAGTCACTGGCTTCTCAGCGTTTAAAGAGCTTATAAGCGATGTCACCAGCTGGTTTTGTTGCGAAATCTGTTCTTGTTGTAGCCGAAGTGCTTTCAAAACCAGGCTCACCTCTTCCGTCGACGACTGTGATCCAGAGTCCTGTCGACGCATCGGTTGAAGAACTAATTCGTCGAAGATCACCAGAGGCAAGTTCACGTTCACAGCACCCTTCCGACGTAGTTCATCAGGGTCCATGGAAGCCTTCTCTAAAACCAGGTTCATGAGTTCTGCCGAGTTGAGTTCGCGAGGTAGTTCCACCGCTGGTTCATCTTCAGCTTGGTATCTCGAAAAGATGATCTTGTCCGCGGAGGTCTCCTCAAGGAAAAATCTCACCCACATGTTGGAGTTCGCTGTCGGCTGCGCCAAAATAATGTAGCGTTCCTATTTAAAGGACACAGTAGACGTAAAGCATTGCTGTGGAACTGGCGTCCATCTTGTCTACATTTTTATTCCCACTTCCTTCTTCTCTTCTCCTGTCTCCCGGTTCTCGCGCTTCTTCATCTTCTATTCGAAGGCTCATACCGCTTCATGATTTAGAATAACAACTTCTAGTTGTCTACTCAAAATCAAGTCGACGTGTAGCGTGCCTTCGTTGTGGGCCACAGGGTATACAAACGTAATTCAAGGATCCTATACGACCTTTAAGGTTTTTGCAGTCTCGTTCACATTCGTCCCTAAGAAGTCCTATATTCTCATATTTGGTGGCACCTTGCGGTTTGTGACGAATATTAACTTAATAATGTTGCAGAGCAGGAAGCGTTGGCTGAATTGGATGCAAATGGATGCAACAATAATCCTTTCACGCTAGGCGAATGTTAACATACACCAACCACTGATGTACGCCAATCTAATGTGCTTACCTATAACGGATAGTTTACTGAAATATCATATTTATCAAACCGTTCGTCAGTCACTGTACTGACGGAACTGCTAGCAAACGAATTAGCTTTGATAATGTTTCTAGTGTCTCATTTCATGTCCTTCTGAATACAACATAAGATAGCATGTTTATTTGTTTATTTATTTATTTTACCCTCAAGCGTACAAAGCTTTACAGAGGGGAATGGGGCACACGAATTAACAATACAAAGTATCAAATGTAATAACTGGACGTGGGTGGGGCGAACGAATAAAAACAGGTGTTAGTGCTGCAACTAGCAACGTGTGCCTTGCGGTAATAATCTTAGCGGACTGAAAAATAAGATAGAGTCGTAACGAATTGAGCTTTCAAAACTTGATTATGGTATTTCTTATGGAAAAGCGTACACACGACATGCTTTGCGACGGGAAACAAGTGTGTTTCATCGACGTGGTGCTACTAGTGCGGTGGTAGTTGGGCATTATAAAACGTACTTCATTATTCTGTATGATCTCAAGAGAATAAGTCAAGTGCCATTGAGAATGGTCCGAAATAGAGCATCCGTATTCATGTTTTGGGTGTACTATTGTTTTATACATTCTTAGTTTCACATGTACAAGAACATGGCCAAAGTTACGTCGTAGGTATCCTTGCATGCGGTTACCATTGGTAATAACGTAGTTAATCTTATGGTTTCAGCTTAGATGAGAAGTTCTATGAATCCCCGAGTGTTTATAGAAAGTAAGATTCTTCAATAGCGTTATTTAGGGTTCAGATAACAGGAAGTCTGCTAGTGCGTGAAAGACTTTAAACTTTGCGTTTGTTAGTCTTTAGTTCCATGTACCAAGTTCTGCACCAATTAGCAATATTTGATATATCGGTTTGGAGAGAACTAACGTCAAGTTTACTTGAAATATTGCGGTAAACGACAGTCAACTGCGATGAGGCGAATTGAAGAGCTTACGCAATCCGGTAAATCAATAATATAGATCAGGAAAAGTAAAGGACCCACTACAAAGCCTTGAGGCACGCCGAAGGTAACAGGTGACGTCGGTGAGGTGGAATTATTGGCCACAACATAGAGTAAGCGATTAGTTAAAAAGAACTCAATCCAAGTTAGAATTCTGCAGTCGATGTTCAAGCTCCTAAGCTTGTAGAATAATAGATGGTGGTTATTCTTGTCCAAAATCTAGGAAAAGTTCAAAACGATACAATCGACCAAGGAACCACGATCTAGAATGGGTGTAGGGAATGGGTAGAGCAGAACTGCGTTGCACAACAGAACGATTTCCTAAATCCATGCTGTGACTTCGGAAAGAACGAGTTGGATTCTCGCAAGGTGACCAGATTAGAGATTACACGCTCCAGAAGCTTACATGGCATACAAGTGAGAGAAATAGGTCGATAATGTATGTCGGATTGTTTGCTTCCTGATTTATGTAGTGGAACCACCTTCGCCTCTTTCCAAGCATGATGCAGCACACCTTTATTAAAAGACTGTTGAAATATCTTGCACAGAAAAAGAGGAGAAACGCCGTGTCCCATGCATTGGGGGCACGTTAAAGATCACCTAGTGGCCAAAATTAATGCGGAGTCCCCAACTGGAGCATGTGGCATTATCAAATCGTGTTTTTGGCACGTAAGACCCCAGAATTGAACTCATTTTAGCTGGGCAGTGCGCTCTGTCTCCCTGGCCTCTTTCGCGGCTTGTCGTGTGGCCTTCAGCCGGATTTCTTCTTCTAGATGGGCCGCGTCCATATGGATCCATGCACAGTATGGCGTAGTGCGGTGTGTCATCGTGAACACGCACTACACCCATTTTAAGATTGTGGATTGAATCATCTCCAACCAATCTGCTTTGCCGGATGCCATTTCATGCTTATTTCTACACTTGATTACCGAAGAGCCAGCACTTTCTTTTTTAACCGAGTGCCGTATTCTTACTGTACCTATCTAAACGTGCCTCGAGATAAGTGCGAGGTGTCGTAAGCTGCTGTATAATAACGCAAGAGAGTGAAAGGCCTCGTGTCACAAAAAATTGGATGTTTGCGTCGGTTTTCTTTTTTTCTGTTTCTTTTTTTTGGCGGAAGATCATCCGAACCCCAACCAGGCTGTCCGCGCGGCGCACAGACGGTACGGAACTAATTGAATTCCTTAAGGATGCTTCAGAAAAAATCGTATAGTATACAACCTAAGGACGGTCCACATACATGATAGCATCGATTTTAATTTGAATATACCATAAAACATGATTTTGTTACGTGGAAACTCAAACATAAACCACACTTCCAGCATTTCTGCCATTCTTTGAACGCTCGCTTCCTTGCAACACCATCTAAATGGCGCTTGCCTCCGCTGCACACGCACGAAGCTGCATTTCTACGAGAAAGCTCGCCTTCGTAAATAGCGTTCGCCGCCAGTGTTACCCGGTAAACATTACGCTTGCATGAGCTGCAGTTGCAGGGAGGCGTGAGAAGCTGGCGGGGATCTTTGAATACCATCGCGTTAGACTCTCAAAGGGAAAACATAAGCGTCCTCCATTTTTTTTTTCAAACACAATATGTGTGGAATTTCAACGGTGATGCCAAAGACCAATCTTTATTTTTTGCTTCTTAGAAAAGGACAGCGACGCTTTAATTCTTAATGTTAGCGCGTACAGGCACCTCTGCCGGCCCGCCAGTTGGTCACTCTCGTAGGCCACGTGATCTCAGAGGGCGACTGTGCGCCCGTCGCTATATGGCCCAGAGTGGCCACAGGGAGGCGCTAGAGAGGAGCCCTGCAGCAATTCATGGCTGATTCGTGACGTATTCCTGGTGTAGCAATACGTTTTGTCCCAGCGTTGCTTGAATGCTAATCATACTAACATTCACTGTCATTTTCATGCCTGTTCTGCTGACATTTTCATTTGAAAAGTAATACTATAAATAAATAAATTTTGGGTGGGCCATCCTAATAAGGCCACGGGTAGACGCGTAGAAGCTCAGAAAAGCAAGTAAGCAAAGCTAAGCACACAGTAACCTGCAAGCCAAACAATGCTTATGCATTACCGTGCCGACGCCCGTGAGGTTCATCAGAATTCGTGGCAGCCCATAGAGTTTCAGGCAGTAATTACTAGAGCGAATTCTGGCGCTGGTGTCTACGAGCGATGCAGTCGGGGTTGTTCAGCCTTTTACCTCCAAAGTAAGCCCCTTGTCTAATATTTCAAGCCCCTTCTTCATTTCTTTTTGACTTACTTTAAACCCGTTATTGCACACCAGCAGGAACGGGTCCTTCCGTTTTTTTAATTTTCTTTTAATGCATTAGGGGAAACAGTTTATCCAGATGTGGTTCAGCTATCATGGTAATTATGGGAAGTGTATTGACTTGCCTAAACTTCGTCCTTCTGGCTTTAAATGGCTGCGCAACTTTGTAAAGTCACCCTTTTAAGCAAAGTACTGTGTATTAGATAAGTAAAGAAACATTATTAAAATTGCCAGACTGCAGGATACGAGCACAGGACCTCCGGCACAGAAGCCTGATATTGTAACTATGCATAGAATAGTTACAATATCAGCCTGATACAAGCCTGATATTGTAACTATGCATAGAAATGCATAGCGTCCTTAAGAATGATTTAGACGCACTAACTAAACGCGTCAATGACCTTGCATCTAAATGTGTACCTATGCCTCCAACGCAACTTCCAGAAACCTGTGACAGCATCGTTCGCAAACTCCAAGAGAAAATTGATGACCTCGAGAACCGTTCACGACGATCGAATGCACTGTTTTTTGGCATTGCAGACACCGACCATTCAGAAACGTGGGACAGTACCGAAGCTATAGTTCGAGAATTTTGTAAAAATAAACTGGGGGTTTCAGTACAGTCTATTGCCAGGTCCCACCGCCTGGGTCGGTTCTCAGCCGAGAAAAATCGGCCAATAATAGCTAAATTCTACAATGAAAAAGGAATCGAGACTCTGCTCAGCAATGGCAGCAAGCTGAAGGAAACAGGTTTCAGGATAGCTAGGGACTACTCTGTTGCCGTGCGCGATAAGCGCCGAAAGCTTTGGCAGTTCTCGAAGTCAATAAAAAATGGCTGTGGCTTAGGTAAGGTTAAGCCCAGGATGCGAAGCATACTAGCCTTTATTTTAGTTGTTGAACCACTGTTTAGCCTGGTGAACTGCTGTTGCTTGGCTATATTTGGTTCGGCTAGACGAAGAAACAACTCATGCATTACTTCTTCGCCTTCAAGAGTGGAACGCGACAGCGTTCCCGTCGACCCGCCAAGGGGTGTAAGACAATGGGCTACAGGGCAGCGACTACGCGCCCCGCATTGGACGCGGTGAGCGTCGAGCAAAGCAGCGTTCGGCGCGGCAACGAAATGTGCGCCTGAGCAAGAGACGCACGCCTTAGAAACAGCGCGTTTCTAAGGCAACACCGCATTCACTAGAGGCGCTTTTGTACCGCTTTGAAGCGTTGTACTCGTGGCTCAGTGGTAGCGTCTCCGTCCCACACTCCGGAGACCCTGGTTCGATTCCCACCCAGCCCGTCTTGCAAGAGTTGAGCCAAAGCCACTTCTCCTCTTTCGTGACGTCACGGTGTCACGTGATTTCATGGTCACCGCCGCGCCTGAGGAGCTGGGTTGAGCCCTCGTAATATGCTTCGCATAAAAAGGAGGGTGATCGTCCCCGCCTTGCTTTCACCAAGCTCATTCTAAATGATGACGCTTACGTCCGGGACACGGATGCCAACTGCGCAGTCCGTTTACAAACATCTGGAAATTATGCGCCAGAGGTAAAGGACGGCGCCCACAGAAGCGCTGACGAATGACCCAATCATCCTCCTGACTCAGCTCAAGTAATCAACCCTTCTTCGCCGTCAGTTCATAAGCCTTGTCATAATACCGCATTAACTTTCCTCTACACAAATACCAGAAGTATCCTCTCTAAAGCTGTTCCCATTTCCTCGCTTATCGATTCATGCTCTGCATCCTTAATCGCGTTCACGGAAACGTGGCTTACGGACAATGTTCCCGACGACAGCATTTTTGTTACCGAGGCGACGTTTAACATATTTCGCTGCGACAGGTCAAATCGGAGAGGCGGTGGTGTTCTGTTGGCAATAAAAAAAGAATTATAATGTGTACCCATCATAATTTCTACGTTTCTTGAATGTGTATGGGTGTTGTTAAACGGTAGCAGTACTGACATACTTATTGGTGTTTTTTATCGCCCCCCTAATACGGGCAGAGCTCTTGTTGAAGAGTTCTATCGCATTTTGAGTGAAGTGTGTAACCAATTTCCAAAATGTGTGTAATTAATATTTGGCGATTTTAATTATCCACGCATCAATTGGGCAACTCTATCTGTCACGCAGAGTGAAAGAGAATCGAATGCATTTCTTCAGTCATGTCTAGATTTTGCATTACACCAACTTATCATGCAACCCACACGGCGCACTGCCACATGCTCCAGTATTCTTGATCTAATCCTTACTAATATCCCTGATATTTGCGCCAACATTAGTCACCTAGATGGGCTCTCCGATCATGACGTCATTACTGGCGACATGTTTTGTCGGCATAACAGTAGGAAGATCATAAAAAAAATTAAATGCTATAGCAGAGCTAACTTTGATGGAATGAATGCACAATTATCTCTTTTTGCAGACCAGTTTCTTAATGACTTCTTGTCCCGTACAGTTGAAGAAAACTGAGTCGCGTTCAAAAATATGTTTACTGACGTCGTTACAAATATATACCGTCCATAACAATTAAGAGTAGGAGCTCTACGCCATGGTTCAACAAGCAACTTCGGCGTCTAAACAAAAAAAAAAAGCGTTTGTACAGGCAAGCCCAGAAATCCAGTCTTGCACCATCATGGCTTAAATACAAACAGTGCGACAAAGAATACCAAGAGTTACCTAAATCCAGTTGTCGTCACTTTTTCAACCACGACCTGTCATCTATGCTCACTACCAATCCTCGTAAATTTTGGCAAGTAATAAATCCAAGCAATCGCCCCGATGTTGTGCTTACCGATCCCACAGGCGCCACTGTTCCCGAGTCAAAGTATGCACAAATATTAAACAATGCGTTCTCGTCAGTGTTCACCCGCGAGGACGTCACTTCATGCCCAAACATAGGTACACTTTCCGATATCATCATGCCGCAGCTAAATATTACCGACTCCGGTATCATATCACTACTTTATAGTCGTAAGGTATCATCTGCATCTGACCACGTTGGGTTCAACAACAAGTTGCTTAAAAGTACATCGCAAAGCATTTCGGGAATCTCGTGCGCTCTTTTTTCAGTCATTGTCATCCGGCCAAATTCCTAATGACTGGCGTACAGCCAAGGTCATACCAATTTTTAAATCTGGCGATCGCTCATTACCGCTTAAATACCGGCCTATTTCGATACCTAGCACCATTTGCAAACTACTCGAACATATCATAGATTCTCAAATCATAAAATACTTAGAAGGACATAACATAATCTTCAAATACCAGCACGGCTTTCGCAAGGGATATTCATGCGATGGGCAACTTTCAGGCTTTACTAATGACTTGCTTTCATGTATTGACGCTGGCAACCAAGTCGACGCGATATTCTTAGATTTTTCCAAAGCTTTTGACCGTGTTCCTCACCACAGGCTACTACTGAAACTTAAACATTAAAACATTGGCGCACTAGTCATTGCATAGATAAGATTTCTTGTCATTTCGAACTCAATTCACAAATATTAATCATTGCAACTCCCATTTTATTCCTGTCACGTCCGGCGTTCCAAAAGGGAGCGTGCTTGGCCCTTTGCTTTTACTAATTTATATTAATGGCTTGCCTAACTGCATGTCGTCCAGAGTAAGACTGTTCGCCGATGATTGCGTAATTTACCGTACCATTTCTACTGACACTGACCATCAAACATTGCAGTCAGACCTCAACGCAATAAACAGATGGTGTTCAGACTGGCGAATGACCCTAAATCATACTAAAACTAAGTGCATGTCATTTACGCACTCCTCTTCCGGTATTCGAACTTCATACTTTATAGGTAACAATGTTGTCGAACTTACTACCACGTACAAATACTTAGGAATCAACTTGCAATTGGATCTCACATGGCATCATCACATCAACGTTACTCTTGCATCTGCTAACCGTACTTTCGGAATCATGAAACACATACTAAAGCAAGCGCCTTCACAACTAAAACTCGCGTACACCACGTTAATCAGGCCTAAAATTGAATATGCATGTGCCATTTGGGACCCGAGCCAAGGCTACAATCCCTGCAAAGCCGTGCTGCTCGCTTCATTTTTTCAGATTTTTCTCCGTACTCCAGTGTTACATCTTTAAAAATTCGTGCCAAACTGCCTCCGCTATCACTACGACGGAAACACGGCCGCTTATCTCTTTCACAAACTTTATCATCATGATCGTTTGCGCGACGACTTGTTTCAGTCACCCCCTGTCATTTTTCCTCGCCGTGATCACCCCTGCAAAGTCAAACGCCCAGCTTGCCACTCGGCCCATTACGCACAATCATTCATCCCCAAAACCATAGCTGACTGGAATAACCTACCATGTGATATTGCCACTGAAGTTAACACCGATCAATTTCATCAAATGCTGTGGACTCATATCAGAATTTCACGTCTCTGTGCGTCTTTGGTGTTAGCTATTTTTTTCGGGGCTATTTAATACCTTTGCATCTTGCTTGACATCGCATTGCAGTTTTTATCTTTTTATGTGTTATCCTTGAACCCCCGGTGTTTCCATTTTCACACTTCATTCTTTACTCGAACTTTAATCCACTTCCAATATTGGTGTATGCGTATTTTGTGGTGTTCTTACTATGTTTGCTGAATTGTTTATTCTTACTATTTTTTTTCGCATATTCTTATTAGTGTGTTTCGTGTGCCCCCCCCCCCCTATGTAATACCCTCTCCTAGAGGGCCTTTAGGGTATTTGAATAAATAAATAAGTAAATCACGCCGCAGACACATGCATCGAGAAGCAACATACTTGGAACACTGTTTGACCACTTTCTGTTTGAGGCACCCCGTAGCGGAGGAGCGCGGAAATTTTGACCACCTGGGGGTTCTTTAACGTGCACCTAAATATATGTACTTGGGTGTTTTCGCATTTCGCCCTCATCGAAATCCGGCCGCCGTGGCCGGGATTCGATCCCGCGACCTCGTGCTCAGCAGCCCAACACCATAGTCACTAAGCAACCACGGCGGGTCATTATGAATTTCTTACAGAAAAGCGTGTTGAAACGCTTGGCGCGTTTCAATTTGGCCACCTTGGCAGGTTGAGCTGTTGCAATCGGTAGTGATTGTGGGTGTTCGCAGAGTATTGTGCACTTACAACAATACAGAAGGCTTTGAAATTTAGGGCAATGAAGACAGATAAGATTGATAAACTAAGCCACAAGAACGTCTGAATGCACAAGTACGAAGATCAGGCAAATCCATGTATTTCCTGAACAATCGTAGCGCTAGAGCTCCTTCTAGTAATTATTGTATGAAACTCCGCCTCGCTGCCACGATTCCCGAAAGAGGGAGGGGGGGGGGGGGGGGAGGGCGAGCTATGTGCCGTTTCCAAATTATGGAAACGCATGGTCCCACTGCTGTTTCTTCTGCCGTGACTGTCGGGGCGATATATCTGCGTATATATCTGGACGCGCCTAACACAAGCCGCTGCCGGCCATAAAACGAAAGCTCTCGTTCGATTATCATGCGTACAATCTTTCACTTGGATTTTATGCAATGCTTGTAAGCGACAGCACTTCAGAAGGGATACGTTGAATAGCGCTTTATGACTATGGTGGCGTTCGGCCAGCGACAGGGGTTGGCGCAGGGAGCGGGCCGCTAGCAGAACGCCTGACAGGCAGCAGCGGCAGAAACGTTTGTAGAAACGAAAGAAGCATGGCGCTCTATTCTCCACACGCATGGCAGCTGCACGGCGGCCATTATGTGACATGTTGACTCTCTGATTAGCGGTCTAGAGGTCAGGTGTTTCAAAATTTGATCCGAGAAGCGGAAGTCTTGCGAAATGCAATCTATAGTCTCGATTACGGGAGAAGCCAGCAATTTTTCTACATATGCCCCGCCGCAAGCTCGCCGAATAAAAAAAAAGTATTAGGCAGAATGTTACACTCGTGTAACACGTGAAGGCGCAAGCCTTCTGCACACGTGGTAATCAATTAAGTTATGTGATAGAAGGGGTCAGACTTCTTGTACCACATCACGAGCCACAGTGTGAAGTAAACCCATGGCGCTGTAGGTCGACCTCCTTAAGGACACATGTGAGCACCTCATGCACTACCGAAAGGTTCTTTCTTTCGTTCTCCCTTTCTTTCCGTTTTCTTTTTTTTTTGCAGTCTGTGTACTTCAAGCGACGCATTCTTTTAAAATAAGGGCTTGCATTTGCCTGAAGCGCTCCACTTCGATTTAAAACACAGCGATTGTCGCCGTAATATGAAGATGTCAGCGCAATTCAAGATATAAAATTTTCAATTATCCCCCTGTGAAAGAACTCATGTAAGTGAAACTAATAATTATAATAACTATCTAGTTAATTATTTAGTTATTTATTCGTTAAAACTAAGTGTTGGTTTGCATTACTCGTATTACCTAAAGGATTCAGTAATTAGGTAAATCATTTGGTTCATTATATTTGCGATATGTAATAGTGTTCAGCCTGGCACGTATAGACATTAAGCAGCCAGTTTCTTTACAGAATGTCCATGTATTGCTTTGGTATAAACTTTTTTAAAAACAGGGTTGAAGTGCCTCAGACAGGCTGGCCAACGTTTCGATAGGTGGACCTATCTTCGTCAAAGGCGGCCTCGTCATCCTCGGCGTGTTAGTTTTAAAGGGTTAGTGCAGTGACGTCACGTGCGGGTGTTGTCGCTGGCGGCTGGTTTTAAAGAGAGAGATTACAAGAGGGAACAGGCGTTGTCGTCCGACGTCTGTGAGCCTCATTCTCAAGACGAAGGGACAAGAGCGTGAGAGTGGGCACGCGGGGAGGAAAGAAAAGAAATAGAAGCAGAAAAAAGGGGGAAAAAAACAGGGGGGAGCCAGGGCCGTACCAAGACACAACAAAGGGGGGGCGGGTGAAAGAAAAAGAAAGAGAAAAATGAAATCTTTAAGAAATACGGGGGCTTGGGAGCGTGTTGGGGATGCGAAATGTTAGGAGGTATTCAGGGGAGTCGTTGGCGGCATGTTTTTGAGGCATTAGAACGGCCGGTCAAGCAATAGGTCGAGTAATTTTGAAAGAGTTAAGGTGGCGACGAGTAGTCTGCGGTGCAATGTGTGGGGTGACTGAAAGGCAGCGGCATGGTCTTTCAAGGGGCACTGCCCCACGCGCTTAACGTAGGTGTCGTTACGGCGGCATCCAGAAGGCGATACTCCGGGTTGAGGCGCCGAAAAAGGCATATTGACTTCGGAATGTGTTGTCGAGGGGGTTTCAAAAAAAAAAAAAGAGAGACTAAAAAAGGGGGCAGGGGGAAGGGGGGGGCGAAATCGGTATAGCAAACAGGAGGGTGACGCGTGCAGAAGCGGGCGCGGGCAAGTGTACATGGAAGAAGGGGATCGTACACTTGTTGTAGACGTAAAATCCTGAAAGAGTACATTAAATTGAGTAGTAGGCAGGAAATTTTTTTTCCCTTTTTTTTCTTCCCTTTCCCCTTCCCTTTTCCTCCGAAATGAAAGAGTAGGTGAGGTTAAGAATTAAAGTTGGCTGGTGGCCTAATGTGTTTTGTGTATTGGTTGATGATATGAGAGTTTCAGATTTAAGTTACAGCTTTTAAAGATTCTAAGTTGCCGCGTGCCAAATTAATTCCTGTCGGGTGTAGGCAATTAAACTTGTGTATGACGTATGATTCCGTGTACTTCCTTTCGCGAGGGGAACGGAAATTTGTTTGTAGTATATAGAGCCTTGCTTTGTCAAACATATGTCCATGTTCATTAAAGTGGCTGGCTACTGCTTTGGGTAAATTGTGTTTTGTGTCCGCGCGGTGACCATTGAGTCTTGTATTGATTTGTTGTCCGGTCTCACCTATGTATTGTTTGCTACAAGCGGCGCATTCTAGACAGTAGACTACATTGCTTGATGTGCAGGTGAAAGCCGAAGTTACCTTGTGTGTGTAATTCGACGCTGTACTTTTTACTGTAGTAGTGGATTGAATGTGTTTGCATGTAGAGCACCTGGGGCGACCACAGGGATTGGTTCCCAACTTCTTCTTTTTCTGTAGTTTGGCATGCACAAGAACATCTTTAAAATTAGTGTTGCGTCTGTAGGCTACTCTGGGAGGGTCGGGAAAAATCTTCTTAAGTTTCTGGTTGCTGGTGAGAATCGGGTAGTATTTACTTAGGATGTTATTCACGTTTGGGAGTGCGTTTGAGAATTTAGTAGTAAGAAGAGGCGTTGTTGTTCTTGTGATCTTCGGGCGGGGCTTGAGGACCTCGGTTCGATCAAGTTTGGTTGCAGCGGTGTAAGCTGTTTGAAGGTCACTGTTTGGGTGGTTCCTGTTTGATAGCGTTTCTTTAAGGTGATCGAGTCTATCTATGTAGTCTTGGTTTTCAACGCAAATGCGACGTAGTCGTGTGGCTTGGCCTTTAAAGATGCCTTGTTTGCAATGTCTGGGATGGTGGCTGGTATATTCTAGGTACTGTTGTTTGTCGAAAGGTTTCCTATACAGCGTTGTCTTTAGTTCACCATTGTCAATGTATATTGTTGTGTCCAGAAAGTTTATGCGCTCAGTTGAGGATTCTGATGTGAATTTTATTGTTGGGTGAACAGAATTTAGAAAGGATACATATTTATCTAGACTGTCTTGGCCATGTCCCCAGATTATGAGTATGTCGTCTATGTATCGTAGGTATGTGTGGGGCTTGGTAGTGCAGCGCGATAGGAAATTTGTTTCTAGAATCCCCATAAATATGTTCGCGTAGGTTGGTGCAAAAGGCGTACCCGTGCTTGTACCATGTATCTGTAGGTAGTAACTCTCTTCAAATTCGAAGTAGTTATGTGTGAGAACTAATTCAAGGAGAGACAGGTAAACTTCAGTAGAGTGTTGTGCACTGTGTTTAGACAGCGTTTGTTTTATCGAAGATAAACCATCAGGGATTGGAATGTTGGTGTGCAGCGCCGTGACGTCTAGTGTTGCGAGAATTGTGTTGTGGGGTAGTGTGCCTTTAGTATTAATGTCTTCTATAATTCTCAGCAGGTGGGGCGTATCTTGTACAAATGACGGAAGTGTTTTCGGCAAGTTACCAAGGTAGTGGTTAAGGAATGTGGAGATGCTCTCTGTCGGGGTGTTGTTGTTTGATACTATCGGACGGCCTGGGATAATAGCAGTGTATAGTTCAGCGGATGGAATTTTATGAATTTTCGGAAGGAGGTAAAAACGTCCGGCAGTTTTGTTGCTTGGTTTAAGAAATTTGTATTCTGATGGTGTTATCAATTCATCAGCCAAAAGTGATTTCAACCTGTTGGTAATTGTCACTGTGTAGGACAATGTCGGATCGTTATCTACTTTGCGGTAATGTTCTGGGTTGTTTAGTTGTCTGTAAGCCTCGTGCTTGTATTTTTCTATTGGCCAAATAACTATACTTCCACCCTTATCTGCTTCCTTAATAACAATGTCATTCCGGCAGCTCAGATTTGAAATGATATGACTCTCCGACGCAGTTATGTTTTTAGGTCGCTTAGATGTCTTGGATTGGCTTATAATTTCTTTAGTGATAGTTTTAAGGTATATGTCAAGTTCTATGGCTTGTTCTGGTTCGGGAGTCCAAGTGGATTGGGCTCTAAGTGGTGTCGTCCCGGTGTCTGGTGTGTCTGCAAAAAAAGTGTCGGATACGCATTCGTCGGGAGAATTGAGTGATACGAAGGAGTAGGTTTTCATTTATACAGTTAAATTTATTTTAATTGCAAGAATTGCGTGTGCATTTTCACAGTTCTGACTTCTACGGCTTACTATTGTATAGCATTTGTTTGATACCGCCAAATTTCAAGTAACGAGTTGACTCGCTCTTCTTTTCTGTATATTTACCCTTTCTTAGGCCCCCTTACGCAAAGCACTCTAAACCAACAACTTCACCAGCCATCTAAAAACTGCCGCGTCACCCCTTGCATGTCCTCTCCACTTTGCCACTTCTGTGCAGCACAGTGCACCCTTTACCACATTGTAGGGAGCTGTACAGAATAACCCTGTAGCACAAACAATCCGAACCACACACGTGAGCTTTGGTAGAGAGCCCTAGCCAGCTCCACCCTCGCAAGCCAGCGCTAGCTGGTAGCGAGGACCGTGGGCGCGGCGATTGCCTATGATTCCCTGGAAAGGGAGACCACCCTAAAGACGACGCTTAAAGAATCCCTGAATAAAGGTGTCTATTCTCTCCCCCTCACGCATTGCTCTACCACCGAGCATGTGAGGACCTTGTATATAAGAAACAAATAAAGCCACAAGCATGCGCAATCGGCGCAAAGAGCCGTCGTTGCAGAGCGTGTCGGGGGAAACACGGTGGCCTCCGTACAGGATGGATGAATGGATGTTATGAGCGTCCCCTTTGGAACGGGGCGGTGGGTTGCGCCGCCAAGCTCTTGCTATTACAGTTGATGCTGAAGTGGCGCCACCTGGTGACGTCTACAAAAGGAGCCTCAGCCACAGGTCCCCCCTGAACACAATACCACACTTCCAGTCTACTATACTCTGTGGTATGCTCATTGTCGCGGCTATCTTGCGATGCCAGTCGTGGATCGCGTTCGCTGATTTTCGTCAGGGCGCGTTCTGCTAGACGGCAATGTTCTCCAATTTGGCAGGGCTGTGTGGAAGGCGAGTGTGGGCCGAGCGTTATCTTCGGTAGCGAGGGGACGGATGCTTCAATGCTAGGCGATGTAGTAGTGTGCAGTTGCATAGGCGAGCACGGCGCATGCGCCGTGCTCCGCCATGCCGAGCACCGGCTAATAGGTCTGGCTGTTCTCAGGAGGGCAATGAACTGCTACATAGGTCACCGCACCTGGATTAAATGTCCGCACCTGGATGGCGAATCCCTTGCAGTGTCCGTTAGCGTCGCTCACCCACGAGAAGAATCTCTGCAGACTAATTCCCGCAGGGCCAAAAGCAGAGTGACGGAAGGCACGTTCGTCCGCTGGCGCAGACAGCCGAGGCATCACAATATGTATAAAACAACAAATTTATGCCGACATTGCCGCCGGAGATCAGCCTTTATCAGGAATGGTTTTACAAGTGCATGACAGATATTTTAACGCGTCGGGTAGAGTATTCCTGACGCATTGCCCAAGTAGCTGAAAGGAAGTTGTAAATAGAATTAACAAAGGAAAGTGTGAAGATACATAGTACAATAAAAACAGCACGGTTTCGCCATGAGTGACGCACAGTACACTGCCACGAATTCACAGTCGTCAGGCAAAGAAACTTCACACCTCTAGAAAGTCGCTGAATGACTTCCTGTATACGAAAGGTCATGTTTCGACTCGATACTAGACTCATCAAGCAGTACTTGAATTCTCAAAAGCAAAAATTGACTCTCGTCTGCAGTTCTCATATTTTGCATGTGGTGTGATCTGTTCGGGAGTGTCTTCGTCTTTCCTCCATTTTTCTCTCCTCTTCAATCCGAGGAGCGTAGTGTTCTACCATGCTTATTTTTCCCATTGTGTGGCGTTCTTTTTGTTCACATAGAAAATATTGTTTAATATCTCATACCTAGCTCTAGTTGGCGCTTAATTACGTGAGTCTCTTCTGTTCCCTTGAGGTACAATAACTGTAGCGCTAACAGAACGCATGCCTATCAAGGCTAGATCTGCCCGCAGCTGATTGCATCCTTCTGCTTCGAGAGTTCGTGAGAAGTGCTTTCTTCATTTTATTTCGCATATTGAGCCCTATGTTGTCGTTCTTCGTGACAACGTAAAACGTATTTTTTAGGGTATTGATAACTCGTTGACACCTCAAAGTAATATGTGTAAATTGTTTAACACGTAAGAAAAGACGTTACCATACCGAAAAAAAAATAAGCGTATGTCCCATATATCCCATATCCACTAAGAACATGTGAAATATTTTATATGAGAGAATTGGAATAGGATTAGTGCACGTTTCTTTTTTCAACAGGGTAGGTTTTAAATTTCGGAAGGCCGATGGACAGCCGGATGATTCCTTAAAGCCACGTATTTAGAACACATATGAGGTAGCATACTGTTCCAGTTTATTTATTTTTCACACGATATGGTCCCATAATAAGCAGCAGATGAGCCATGTATTTGCTTCTAGAGCTGCTTTATGTATTTCACTAGCTCCAGTTAAGAGAGGGGTGACTACATAAATCTGACAGCTTTCTTTTTTTTTCCCAATAAGGTGCTACAAAGCCATACATTACGCCAGAGAGAAATTCAGCCACCAACGCATAGTGTACGACATCCTGGACATTGAATCCCATGACGCGACGAGCATCCTTGAACGATACGGAGCATTCGATCGTGTTTTCTCATTTCTCACTTTCCACTACGTGGCGGACATCGCAAAGGCGTATGGCAACATTTTCAAACTGCTGAAACCTGGAGGCGAGTGCCTGGTGCTCTCCATCGTTCGAGCCGACGCCATCGACGTATGGAACGAAGTGTGCCGGATGGAAGAGTGGAAACCACTGATGATCGTGAGTGTCAATGGTGGAAAAAGAATCTTCGCGAAGTCGAGTGGGCGTAGATGTGTGGGAGCACAAACGGCGCATAGGCGAGCCGTTAAGGTGAGGTCTGTTTTGACTAAATAAAACAGATGGCTTTTTGTTCGAGTTCCGTGGAGTTCACGGTTACATTGATAGTGCGAAGTGTTTTATGCTTTATTTTGCAACATCCTGTGCATATGCTCCACAGTTGTTAATGGCCAAAATGTTTCCGCTAACGCTATTCATGTTGCAAACGTTTATTTCTATACTCTTAAGGCAGTTAAGGTTACTCGCTTCAGAATGAATTAAAACGTTCTACAGCCAGTGGGCTACAAACTGTTATAATCATGTACCGTACCGTACAGTGGCCATACGAGTATTGTGGATGCAGAGAAAGTTCAAAAAGCAATCCATTGAATGATATATTTTCCATATTATATGCCTTTTTTTTAATTGATGCAATGGTATAGCGACAACCTCTAAATTGCACGTAATGCTTAAATAGCAGTTGTCTTTCCTACGGCAACATCTAAGCTCTTGCCTTTTATTTCATCCATGTGAGGTAACTGTTCTTGTCGATGTAAGCAAGAAAGTACGGCACTAGAAAGTTCCGTCTCCAGCACGTGTCTCGGAGCCACAAGTAGGCGCACTAGAAAGCGCTGTCGCCATCACATGTCTCGCTACTAGTTCGCCTACGAAGCTGGGCCATCGTTGTTACCTCTGTGTTTCCGGCTGTCGCTCGACGACTCCATTAAACCTCGTCACACAGAGAAATGTGTACACGAATCAAGCGCGTAAAGCGTGATTGCTTAATTCCTGGGGAAGCCTGACCATGCCGCCTACGCTGGGGTATTGAAAAATGGGAAAGTTGCCTGATTACGCCGCGATTCGCGCAGGTATTGCTTTACCTGAAGTTTGTGTATTTTTCCTTTCGTTCGCACCTATAGCACATAAATATCAAGAATTCATTGTGGAGCACTTATCCACGGAGAAAATTGAGGTTGATGTTGCTACTGCTCTACTCATTTATCTATAGAGACTGACTCTTCTTTCGGCCTAGCTGTTTGCAATGTCTGTGGGATCACTGGAAAAAATGGGAGTGTGTGCGGTTTAGAGATTTCCGCTTTATCTAAGCCAACGCCACGGGAAATAAAACTTTATCCTTAATGATCACTGTCTACGTTTTGCAGCATATCGAAGATACCATGAAGTGTGTTCAGTAATTTTGCTTATGTAATACTTGGCTTTATAATTCGTCTTTCTCAATTCCCCGTTCAGAATCCTACAGAGCTGTTTCCAGGAATGGTGCATGATAGCGCTGTCATGAGATCAACTGTTCAACTAGAAGCCGACACAAGGAACAGTGTTTATGCTGCTGGTCTCGAATGTTTAGCCTACCAAAGGTACAACAGCTGGTGGATGTTTCGTCACCTCGAAGATTACCTTGGTAAGTTGGCGAAAAAACAACATTGAACTGAAAGTTGGCAGGGCCTGGAATTTAGGGGGTCTTTCTTTCCCTACGATTGCGCTTAGAACTCTCCTCAACATGCGTAAAGCGTTGTATTCAAATTGTTGGAACACACAAATGTGAAACCGTTCGAGTACCTTAATGGAAGCCTAAAAGGTATACTCTGAAATGTAACTTTCTCATGATAAATAAAATAGTAAATTCTACAAGCAAACAGTAAAAGTGTACTAAGTCGTCCATAACAGTGGAAATATACTCGATATGATCTTTACACAAGTGAGAACCCCTTTAAGCCAAATGCGATGTCTGTCTAGATGTAAATGAGCTGGATTTTTTGTTACCTTTACTGCCGCCTGTAAACGTACTTTTTTATGCGTTGCATATTGCAAGAGAGAGAGAAAATAATGCAGAGAAAGGCAGGGAGGTTAACCAGAGGTAGTTCCGGTTGGCTACCCTGCGCAGGGGGAAGGGTGAAGAGAAATAAAAAGACAAACAGAGTAGAAGGGGGAGATAGAAAGGGAGACAAGCACGAACAAAGCGCGTACACTACAGAGCGGTAGGGGGCGGCGTTCTTAGAGTCTGTCGTGAAGCCCCGTAGACCGCAAGAACCTTACTGGCGCGTGTAAGGCCTTCAACGCGGATGACCTTTCGGAGCATTGGCCTAAAGCTTTTAGTTCTGAAAGTGGACGATTGTCCAACTGGTCCAGTATACTGCACATCACTTGTCTCTCAGCACTGTATCGCGGGCAGACACAGATAATGTGTGCGAGCGTCTCGTCGATGTTACATGTCTCGCACGTGGGGCTGTTGGCCATTCCTATAAGGAAAGCATAGGCGTTTGTAAAGGCAACGCCTAGCCACAGACGGTAGAGCATGGTCTGTTCACGTCGTGGTAATCCAGGCGGGAGGTGCATCCGTATGTCCGGAGACAATGAACGCAACCGACACATGGTGAAACCATTTGAGTCCCACAGGGGCAAAGTACACTCACGGGACATCAATCGCAACTCAGCCGCAGCGTCTGTTCGCGAAAGCGGAATGACGACTCGTTGACCACTTTCGTGTGCAGATCGGGCGGCTTCGTCGGCGTGGTCATTCCCGCTGATGTTACTATGTCCTGGAAGCCACTGAAAGATTATGTCGTGTCCCTTGTCATAGCTTTGATGATATATGTGCCGAATTTCTGAGGCCAGTTGTTCATTCGGTCCGTGGCGCATTGGGCTTCGTATGCACTGAAGGGCTGCCTTGGAGTCACTAAAGACTGTCCATTGTTGCGGTGGCTTCTGCTTAATGAAATCAAGTGCAATCACACAATTCAGCCCATGGGCGCGGCCGGGCAGCCACCATTGAGGGTATGAGCCATTGTTCATTGCTGCGCGTCTCATATGTGGGTCTATTCTCTTTTAAGTTTGCTATGTTTGTTGTAAAGTTGCTTCTATTTTTATGCGGTGCATATTGCAATCACTCAGTTCAGCCGTTGGGCGTGGCCGGGCAGCCACCATTGACCTTTAGCGCAACCACGTGACGTGACGTCACGACAGCCCGAGGAAAAGCTGGGCCCCAACTCGGGCAATATGCAACGCATTCTTGGCTTAACCAAGCTAAGCCTGGCCATTTTTTATAGAAACAACTTTTGCCATGACATTCCGCCTACACAATGACGGACTCTGAATTCTTCAAGTGTTGTCACAACATCTAATCATACTTTCGTTACTTTCAAATCTGCAAAGATTCCCGGACGTTGCAGCGATATTTTGGGCTACATGGACATTACCGTACCTGTCGCTTTCTGAGTTTTATTCGCAGCAGATAGGTCACTCGCGCGCGCGGTGAACCCACTGCGTGTGAAGTTTCTGGTCGTGGACATCTTGTCCATCAAATGTTCATGACCTCGCCAATGATGTTTTTTATTTTGCCAGAGCCATACGGTAAGCATTCCAACCCTAAGTATAGCCGATTTTGAACCCCGCCACCCTGTGGCCAAATAGGCACTTATGTAAAACTCGACTGCCTCCTGTGGTGCTCGGACTATGATCAGAAAAATGCGGTGCCTGGTCTACGCTGCAAAAAGAAAATAAGTGCCCAAGTTGAACTTAAAGCCACTCTTAAAGCCAAGGGGAAATATGTCAGCGCTTCTTCTGTAGCAAACAAACATGGTAGACTAACATTGCATGCATCTAGTGGATGCCTTCTTTATCGTGTTTATCCGAGTGCCATGCGCATGCGTAAGTTGCCTTAGCTGCCGCGGAGCATACCCATGGGGCAGGTACTCCCCCGTTGCCGACGTTGATAGTACAGGAAGAGAGCCCAAGACGCACTGCGAAGCGGCTGGCCTTGCGCTAAGCACACCACAGTGATACGGGACAACCCCTGGCGACAAACAGCCCCTTGGCCAATAAGGACTCTGTAAAAGCGGTTAAGACTCTATTTGCAAGGAAATTTAGACAGCATTTACATATGAGCAAAGTGGGTCATCCTGCGTGGTATACCTACACAAAAGCACATTAAAAATAGGAGTCACTTGCAAAGAATCGTCCGAAAAAGGTGCGGTTATCTCTAAAAAATCTACAGCAAAGTGAAGCAGGCACATACGTCGCAAAAGTCTCCGTCAATGAGTCCCCTTAACTCCCAAGGCTCTCCGGTAAAGATTCCCTATATCTCGCAAAAGTATCCGGCAATCAGTTTCCATACATCGCAAACGTCTCCAGCAAAGAGTCCTCATATAACGCAAAGGTCTCCGGCAAAGAGACCGCGTATCTCGCAAATTACGTGGCAAAGCATGTGTGAAGAGTTCCCCATATCTTGCAAAAGTGTCCGGCGAAAAGTCCCCATGTGTTGCGAAATTCTTGGATGAAGAATCCCCATATCATGCAAAAGTCTCCGGCGAAGATTCCACATATCTCGCAACAGTCTCCGGCAGTCAGCCCCCTATGTCACAATGGTCTCCAGCAATCGCTCCCCATATCACGAAAAATTCTCCAGCAATCACTCCCCATATATCGCAAAGGTCTCCAGCAAAGAGTCCCCCGATATTTCTGTCATGGCTGAAGCATGCCCACGACATCCTGGCAAATCCGAAGCAGACACTCTGGTCGCACCTATCGCGCAGCCACCGCTGCAGACTGAGCGGCAGCAACAGATGCTGTAGCATCCACGTGGCCAGAACTCCTCCAGGTCATAGTCGCGCTTCCATGTCGAAGGTGAGAACGCCTATGAGGCGCTCTGACCTAGAGCACGGCACTCAGAAAGAACCCGCCAAATGTGTGGTTAGTGCTTTATTTTGAGCAGGAAAATGCAAATCGCTCTACCAAAGTAAGCTAGTAATTTGCTGACCTCTCACGTAACCTTCTTTATGCGTGCGTGTGTGCGCGTGCGTGTGTGCGCGTGCGTGTGTGCGCGTGCGTGTGTGCGCGTGCGTGTGTGCGCGTGCGTGTGTGCGTGTTCAAATGCAGGATGAAACAAGGCATGCCATAAGGGATCTCCAGTTTCGTGCCTAAATTAAACACCATGTCTTGTTCTTGAGAAGCGAAAACCTGCTGCAGATAGCTATTTGGTAGGCGATGGCCCCTCCGTAAAGAATGCAGCCGCTATTGGCAACGACTAATATTCGTAGCCAACTATGACAACGTTGTCACATTACGGATAGACGAGGACACGACCGCAACAGTACAGTTGCGCTTGAGCCGTGTCACAAGGGGCACTGGTTTCAACCAGCGACTTGTCGATGTATCGAAGCAAGTTGTGAGGCCGGGCTAATTGGTATTCTTTGTTGATGTGTCGAGCTCGGAAGGCTGGCGTGACCGTCGTGGAGCTTTTCCCGGACTAGCGACGCTGAGGCGTGTAGGTGGTTTGATCGGAACCGGTGAAGGCAACTTTCGCGAATGCTGTTCTTAGCGGTCACGCACAGCAGATATACAGCCACTGTTGGATATTTCTGCGTGTTTGCGTTTTTTTATAAATTGAAAATAGATCTCTATCTCCTAGAAAATATCGCACAATTCAGCTGTATTATCAGAAGAAATGCGCATTACTTGTACGACAAATGACAGCGTTCTGTTACGTGATCACAAAACTTACATTAATTAACCTTTCAGATGTTCTTTATGGCAAATATTGAAATTGATTGGATTTAAGTTGAGCAATTGGGAATTCATGTCTGTCTCGACGAAATTACAAGGCTTACGGCACCTTTAATATTTGTTCCAGGAATGTGAAGCGAAGTACATTGACGTTTCAGCAATTAGTTTCCCAGAATAGTTCATCTCGCATCTGCATTCAATGTAGGCTGCAGGCCAATGCATCGGTTGTCGGATTTTGTAGACGGGAATCAGAACTAGAACTAGTTTTGACAATTCTGTTCAGTGGATTGGATTTAATTAGAGCGGAACCTCGATAAAGCGAAGTTGTACTTGCCGCGAAAAACATCGCAAGATCGCGATATTTTTTTTTAATTCGAGATATAAAGTTTCAGAATGAAAACAACTTTGCAAATTCCTGAAGCATTCCAGTCAAATAATATTTTCTTAGTAAGCATTTATACACAAATCGCGAGAAGGGCGGACCATCATAGCATGGTTATTAGCGCCAGCGCGTGCGGTGCAGATCGCACCGAGAGCAATGCATCGACGTGGCTCGCGGCGTCCGATAATGGCGTGTACTGCATCGCGCGGGGACGTCAATCTTGGCCGCCATATCTGACCACGGCGCGTGGACCGCGCACGGACGCGCGCGCGGAGAAGGCAGATAGGGGCACGTGTCTGCCCCACTTCCCTCCCAGCTCGTGCTTGATCCCGTTGCCGTGCGTTCACTCCCTCCCCATCCCTCCTGCACGCAAAAAAAAAACGTCAGCTCTCGTGTTTCTCCGATTTGTTTATAGCAACGCAACAAACGATCCAGAGGTGTTCCTGCCTACCGCGTGCCGGCGCGCGCGCTTTTACAGCGGCTTTTGGCGCTCGAACTTTTCACGCAGTAGGACGCTTGGACTAACTTTTGCATCGGCTGACAGTTTTTTGCTATATTTACTAGCCATACAGGCTCCAGGTACACGACTGAAATGGCCGGAAACTTCGTTAAATCGACACTGTGTGACGAAGTTAGTTAAATCGCGCAAAATAAATACGCGCTCTTCGAGGCAACTTAGATCGGGAAATGGAAATAGTTCTTAACATCGCGAATTTAGTTAAATCGAGCTTCGTTATATCGAGGCTTGACTTCTTACGTGGCTTCTTTTCTGGAACTGTGACATGCGCGCTACATTGTTTACCTGGAAATTTCTGCACGTCGTTAATTATCTGTCGGAGATTGCAATTCTTGTGAAAATACATTCCGCCTCTTCCACAAAGCTGGCTCAGAAGGTGGACCGCTTACTTGTCACAGGCGGCATTAGAGCAAATCTGTTTCAATTAAGCAAAAGGAGAGAAGGACACGCACACGCATAGGGATAGAAGTGGTTTCTTCTCATAACATCACGCATGCAGGGAGGTTCGTGCGGGTCTTTCTGGTTCGCTTAAAATTCAGTGCTCATGTAAAGGCTGTAACGACACAGGTTGAATTTCCACTGGCTCCATATGCGTCGAGTCGTTTACTAAAAGAGCCACGTAAGGTCCTTACGCTGAAGAAGGCCTTGAAGGGCCTTGAAGGAGACAAGTACACTTGTCGAAACGTTGGCTCCGGCTTTCATCTTGTTCCCGTTTTGCTCAACGTAAGGGCCTTGCTGCTCCTTGCGTAATGAGCGGTCTGAAATACCAGATAAATGTATGTAGATACCAGGAACTGATGTTAGGGGGGCTACGGAGCGCACGAGTGATGGTTGCTGCTTCCCTGTGCTTGCATGAGTAGGGAACCATTCTTCAAGGAAAAATCCCCGTTTCCACGGGGTTTCTAATGGGGAAGGTGCTTCACTGACACACTACTGCAAAGCCTTACGTACTGCTAGGTTAAACTGTTTATTGCTAATGAAGGGATGGAATTAGCCTACATTATGATAAAATCTTTAAGATTTACTTCTATTTAACGCACCCATCAATAGAACTCTATAATGAGGACATTGTTTTATATTTGAGTAGATACCCTAAGGAGTACATTGGAACAGATGCTCGCGAGGTGTCTTTACGTACAGTGGATGGCCCTGTAATGTCAGTTATGTTTCCGTTACGTACAAAAGGCTTTCGAGTACCTTACCTCGCATGTACTGTCTTGTTCTGTACAGACGCCTTCATGTCGGCATTCCAAGCATACGACGGTGTGCCTCCAGAGCGGCGATCTACTCTCAGGGATTTATGGATCGACTTGCTTCAGAAAAGGACCCATTCCGCTCTTGGAAAAGAATGCAGCGTTAGATACACTTTCAGCATTGTTCACGCAAGAAAGCCATACATTTGCGGATAAGCATGTCTTGGACGTTTCTGCTTGGAGAGTGGGCAATGACGCCAACTGTTTCAAACTCCTTTATAAACGAGAAGTGGCTATCTCGAAATTTTTCCGAGCCAAGATATTCTGTAAAAAAGAGTTGAATAACTACAACATGTGAAAGCAGTTCAGCAAGTGTCTTGTTTCGTAGTGACTTATTTTATTTCACAGCCTTTCTTCTTTATCATCCGTAGCGCCACCTGGACACTCCCTGTGCAGCGGCTTGCTGGCGTCCGAGCCTACTAACAAGTACCAAAATATCGGCAAATGGAGCGTTTTGTTACGTGGTACAAATCTTTGTTAGTGATAAAACAACCGCACAGCGTTAGCTGGAAGCGAGCCTCTGCAGGCCCGTGTGGATTTGAAGTTGCAGTGCAATGTCGCTTGAGATTGTGGCAACTTGTTACGCGCTTTGGGTCGTATCGGAAATTCTTTTAGGATGTCGGTGGCATCAACACCGTCCACCATCTACCACCTAGAATTTTTCTGTCGATGCACACGTAGTTTTATACGAACACAAGGTAACCCTTAGAGGTGGACGACACCGAAGATCATCTTGATCTAACGTGACCTTAGTGCGCCCAGCGCTTCTCGCAACTTTATTAATTGTGGAAGTTGTGGTTTCACGAAACACACAATGAGAGCAGCGTTGCCAATTTAGCGGTTTTTCCGCAAAATTTAGCGTTTCTTCTTACGGTGTCTTGAGTGAAAATTTGTTCTGTTGCTGATGTAGGGTATTTTAGCGGGTTTTAGCAATAACTGATGCTTCAAGTGTCGCAAACGCACAGCTTATCCACGCCATTCTTTAAGTTAAAGAGATTTATAATCTTCAGCAACAAACTGTGGTTCACATTCATTTCTCCTCTGAGATATAGCTTTAGCCGTTTCGGCAGTTCTTAGCACTTTCCCTCTTCGCCATTTTCGCTCGGGGGCTCTGTCGAATTTGGCCTCGTGGAATGGATGCGATGAAATATGTCCAAAAGTTCTTGTAGGAATGTTTACAGCTGGCTGTGCTTCGAGAGTGGTTGATGGAAGTTGCAGGTGATGGCAGACCACCCAAGTGCTGCTATTGCAACGCAAAACTTCCTGCAAAGCGCAGGAATTCAGTCGCGCACGTTGCTATAAAAAAATTAAAATGTTACGGCTGCTGAAGCGTTCCTCTCTGGAAGCCAGGCAACAGGGGAAGTACCACAAAGAAAGCGTCGGATTTTACGCGCTGCTATGGAAAGCCTCGCCATGTTCGAGTGCGGCCTCTCTGAAGTTGTAACTTGGAGCCACTAAGTGCTGAATAATAAATTCTGCTTCGGCTACACACTGCTCAACCACGTTATTCACAGAACCGGCACGATGGAGATCTGTGGGATGAGCGATGGCGCCGGCCCTAGACCCAACCGCCCCAGCGAACAAATGCATACAGAGAACGCGAGACCATACCTAGACGAAATAAAGTGTCATTTTTTCTTCGTAACTTTAATCCCTACCCGTTAAGTTAACCTGTCTTCCGGCCATTCATTGTACGCAATTGTAAGCATGTGATGCTTTTTTTTCGTCTTGCTATATGTTCCCGCACTTCAGTCACACATAAAGCTCTTATCAATGTTGATAATTTACACATATTGTTTCATAATGGAAAGAAAGAAGTATACTTTTTATCAAGTGTATTTTTTAGCTTTGTGTTACCTAGATATATAACATATTTGGAACGTGATTTTAATTGTCTTTGTTTAGCGGGTGTTCAGTGGACCCGCCGTGGTTGCTCAGTGGCTATGGTGTTGGACTGCTGAGCACGAGGTCATGGGATCGAATCCCGGCCATGGCGGCCGCATTTCGATAGGGGCGAAAACAGCGGTGTACTTAGATTTAGGTGCACGTTAAAGAACCCCAGGTTGTCTAAATTTCCAGAGTCCTCCACAACGGCGTGCCTCATAATCAGAAAGTGGTTTTGGCACGTAAAACGCCATAATTAAATTTCTTTTTGGACTTTGGGTACTCGTATCGTGGGTTTGAGTTTTTTCCTCTTTGACTAGCGCTCTCTTCTTTCAAATTGGCAACACTGAATAGGAGACCCAACCAGTGTCTAAATATTGTGTACCGTTAGGGTTCTCGCAAAACCTCAGACCAAGCACTTAAGAAAGCAGTGAGTCCTAGGTAATGGTTCGGCTGTGAATACAATTAGTCATAGTTATTTGCCTTTTCCTGTCTACTACTTCACCCACGCTAACCTGCACTACAGGGACCTCGTCCCTCAACGCCATTTGAATCATTACTATGATGGACGAATAGAAAGAAACAATTTAGTTTTACGAAAAGGAACGCCTACTTTTTTGCTGTGGCCTGTACTTGACGAAACATATGATGGCTCACTAAGTATAGTTCTCTCTTTCGCGCATTATCAAAGATTTCATAAAAGAAGAATAAACGACTCGTCTTCGTGCCTAAGGGAAAGAGAGGAAGGTGTGACGATGCTTTCATAGACCACATAGTTGAAAGACGAGCATTATGACATAACATAAAGCGCGCACTGCGGTTCTGCACAGATTCAACTTGATTAAAGCTACGCGTGACTTTGATCCCGCACCGCATATGTGTATTCCAGCTAAGAGTGCACAAGTGTTTGTTGCTTTATTTGTGATAGTGCTCTCAAAAAGTTACGACGTAAGTTACCTACCATCTTCTTACTGTTACTGACTGCTAGCGTTACTCTTAGTGGCAATAATATTGATATGATTGTGGCGAATAGCGGATGCGACTGTAACACATCGCGCTCTCGTCACGGGCAGTCACTAAACTTACTGCAGCACTAGGAGGACAGTGCAAGGCTAAATTATTCCGTGCGTCTCCAAGAAATGTAGGTCAGCTGTTACGATAGTGCTACAACAAAAAAGAAACTATGTTCAAAGATAGGCTCGCCGTACGCACACGTGTAAACACGCTGGATGTAGCAGACGACGTGCAATGCAATCAACACTATCCGTGGCTCAGTTTGTGCCCGCATGGTGGGGACTCTATTTGATCTCTGGTGACCATTCAGTGCACATTTTAGGGGAATGTCAAGGTCTTCGATTTGCGAGACCCATACGTACCGTACACGTGCATCTTCCAGAAAGGCTTGAATTTAATGTTGCTGGAAGGATCAACTGGTCAGCAGTCGAGGCAAGCAAGTTACGTTTAGAGTAATGGTGAAAAAAAGAAAAGGTTGATCTCTGTTGTAGGAATCGGTCATAACACGAAAGTAAAATGTCTCTTTATAGAAGTATGCGCACTTTCGCTAGAAGTTAAGACACGCAAGACCATAAATTTGCAGTGGCCACTGCTTTTGGGGGGGGGGGGGGGGGAATTTCGGTCTGCCTCAGAAGTGTCTTTGGCAGCCCAGTAACTGGCCATGCGCTCAGCTTCGCAAATGCGAGAGGCACACTTCGTAGTGTGCCCCCGGTATGCGCGAATGCCTTGACCTTCCCGCTGGCGCGTCTGTTGCTGGACCAAGATGTCGGTTTCAAAACATTCTCTCTTAGACGTCGTTGGCTTCTTGCGGCGCTTAATGCAGCAACAATCACATATGGCGCAATTGCAAGCGAGAAGAATAGTAAGAATTGCACTGTTTTGTATATAAATGTACGTAAAGTTAAGCAATAAGTTATTGAAGCTGCCTTGTTAGCGATAGCCGCTGATAACTGCATAAGTTCTCCCTTCAGCTGCTCTGACTACAAGTGCATTTGCGTTCCTGGAAGCTGCTGGTTTTCATGTGCGGTGATTAGGCCTTTTCGGTGGGCTGGCCTACAAATGCGGTGTTTTTTATGGAAATAAACACTTACTTGAAAGTTCGCATTCGTCCCTTTGTCTCACTCTTGTCCATGTCTTCCAGAGCTATGACCACCGTTGGTATAAACAGTGCTGCAACGCGATTAAACTGCACTCCGGAGGCAACCAGGCGTCATAGGCTAATTCGATCCGGAAGAGCATATAGGAAGAGGAACTAGGGTTGCCACAGCTAACCACTCTAGCAAAACTGCGTCGCTGGCGTAGACCATCAAAGCAGAAAGCGCGTGATGATAACCATGATAATTTATTGACTTTTACTTTGACACGGGGCTCTGACAAATAGTCGCCTAACCTGTTTCAATTAACCAGGTATGCTATACGTCTCCATTTCAGGATTTTCGTTTACGTCTCCTCAACCTGCTTTTCTCTTCCTCAAAGCTTGTCCCTCTACCTTCCACCACACCTATGCTTGCAGTGGTACCCGGCCGTGTCAATCTCTTCCGTATCCCCCCCCCCCTTTTTTTTTCTTGCCAGTACGCTAAACGTCTCTTGCTTATGGTCTCTGGAGTGGTGTCCGCATTGGTCTCCGGAGTTTTGCTGCAGCACACATATGCCTTATCTTGTTGCGAATGTTTGCTGAGGTATGTTTTAGACGAAAGCCTTATTTGGCTAATACCCCTTATGGCCTTGTAAGAAACGCATTGTCCAGTCCAATAGTACCAAAACATCATCAGCAGCAATTGCTCATACCCACTGCTAAGCAAGCAAAATGTACAATGGCTCGTCCCTCTCGTAATACAGAGGGTACAAGCACTCAGCAAAGTTAAACTTACAGTGCATACATTCATTGGGATCACGCATATAACGTACAGAAAGAAACGCGACGCCTAGACAAGTGGTGCAAAACGAAACACGTGACCTTCTCAATGGCTGTAATAAAAAAATGCGATGGCTCATACAATTACTACAAGTGCCTAGCAAAGTGAAGCGAACAGTGCACACAATGCCTATTCTCATAAGATCACGAGTTACGGGAAGCCTTCAGACAGAAAGGATGTTCCACATCCACACACCATAGCTCTGAGTGGCGCGTCCTAAGAATAATAGGGTTATATCCACTAAACACCAATACCAAAGTTACTAGACGAATTGACAGCCGTTGCCGTAGCACAATAGAAAACTGGCATTAGCAGACGGCTGCTCCGAAAGTCGTAGATGTGTTTCGTAGATGTGTTTCAGCCGAGTTTGCATTTCCGCTCATTTTTTTTGCTTGCGACCACCATGCGTGTTTATGTAACAAATTTTACCGTCTCAGTACTTATTTATTGTGCGTCCTTTGTGTTCATAAAACAAAAAAAAATTGCGTCATCTCGTGGGCGCACGAGAAAACTTGCGTCCTGTTTTCGTGAGGTTATTCCGGTTACGTACGTTCACGCGAGAAATTCTTGGTTGAACCCAGCATAAAACACTGTCATGTCAATGGCGTCATCTCGCAGGGATGCTAGAAAACTGGCGTGATGTTATGTCACGTCATTTGCTCGACGTACATAAAAGCTATAATTTTTGGTGGAGCCCAGCATAAAACGCTTTCGGGTTAAATAAAGCAAGGAAGAGATTTATACGACCAAATTCATTAAATCATTCTAGGTGAGGTCATTATGAGAGCTCTAAGAAAAAGAAACAAGGTTAACCATATGTACACAAAATTCTACAATTAAATGCTTCTAAAGCAAATAGATTAACTGAAGCAGGTTAAGCGACTTTTTTTCACAGCCCCGTCAGAAAGGCGGGGCCAATAAATCGTGATCATTATTAGTGGCCATTAAAGAGGCATGACGCCGCCTAGTTTTACCATTGAAGCAGTCAACATCTTCATTTGTATCTTGGTGCACGATACAAACATTTCGCACCCGCTGTGGTTGTCTATTGGTTTTGGTGCTGAGCTGCTAAGCATGAGGCCGCGAGGTAAAAATCCAGCCATACATTGAGGCCGGGATATGTATGCGGCCCATACAGTGGCCGCATTTCGAATGGGCTGAAATGAAAGAACACCCGTTTACTTAGGATTTAGATTTATTTATTTCACAGTAACTCTAAAGGCCCTCTAGGGAAGGTATTACATAGGGTAAAGGTTACATTGGTAAGGCAAAGAACAGTGCGTAAATGTAAATACAATACAAAAAGAAAAATGGGACAAAATTAATTACAGTGCAACGTATAAACACCGAAAAAAAACGAAAAATAAAAAGTAAACAGAGTTATCAGTACAGCAACCTTAAATAATTTGCGCGAACTATGACAACGTCATGGATACTTTGGTTATCAGCACGTGAATAAATGCATGTTAAAGAACCACAAGTGGTCAAAATTATTCCGGAGTCCCCTAATGCGGCGTTACTGATAATCATATTGTGGTTTTGGCGTGTAAAACCCCATAATTTAAGAAACATTTCGCATGGTGCGAAGACCTGTGATGGCGGCCACCATGGCTGTGACTAGTGGCGCTGACGAACACTCCAGTACAAGCACAAAAATACTCTAGAAATTGCATGGGACCACGGCATGGCGGTAGCAGGCTGCGGAAATTCGCTATGCCCTCCTTGCGACTCTCGGTAGCATGCCGATACGTGTCGACAGCACCGCTTGCACCACTTGCGGTTGCCGGGTATCGAAAATGAAAATAATTCACAAATAAAACAGTGCCTTTGTGACGTCACTGCTGAAGCCAGAAGGTAGAGGAAGAGGGCCCGAAAATGGGAGTAGGAGGGTTGCCGCGGAAGCTTTCCTTTCCCACTTCGCATGCAAGCGGGATGTGTTCGTGCCCTCTTGCAGGTTCGCTGGCTACGCGACGACATTGGCCAAATCACGGAGCAGAACCCGCTGAAGTGTGCCGTGCATACAAAGAGCTTTTTTTTTTTGCTGCTACGTTTACCCCACAAGCAACTGTTCATTATTTAAAACACTCGGACATCGTTCGTGCACACCAGCGTCAAGCAATTATAATGAGAAATATTTATATAGCAAACCGTCGTTAACTGCCAATATTCGCTGTTAAAATGTTTAATTTCTTCAATTTGTGGAAGTAGTCGCTTTGGAATTCTTGACTGGTGGTTAAGTTTAGGACTGCAGTTGAACTACTTCACAGATGTAGTGGGTGCTAGCATAAAAATGACCTCCTGGCACCATCATTTGTTGATTTTGTTCGTGTGTTGTGAAATAAATCAGTAAAGCTAGCCATTTCACCATGAACCAAACTCGACGCAAGTAAAATGTAAACGTTTCTTTGTTTTCATTCACAGTGAGAGAGAGAGAGAACCCTGTCTCTCTGTGCAAAAACACTGACTTCAAGCATTGCGAAAGTGTCTATCTGCAGAAGCAATTTTCAGTCCCAACTAAAATTTATGCGTAATAAGCCAACATAGATTTTCACGATGTTATTCATTTGCTTTATTTCACGGCTTCTGGAAGGCTCCCATAAAAGTTAATTGACAAGCAGTAAATCTCGCAGGGTTACCCAAGCCGTTCCTAAGTCAAGGGCGTATGGTACCGCCTATGCGCCAAAATTGAGAGAAAACGGACAGCTTAAACCTCCTTCGGTGCGATATCTTAGTAGTGGTGCATAAAAAGGCAACAACGAATTATGTGCGTGCATCGTTTTGCCGTGATTGCTTTTGAAATTTGATAAAACATCAAAGATATGTCTTTTTTATTTTTTTACTTTAGCCTTGGCTATACAAGTGGGCAAAGAGTGAACAAAATGTATAGCCCAACAAATAGACACAGTGGCTCTTCATTACAAGTATTTTACCGACAGCAGATGGGCTGCGGAAATGACTAATGAGTCGAGCGACACCTTTCTTACGTCAGTCCACTCAGGCTTGCAGAGAACTGCTTTACCATAAAAAAATGAGCCCCTCCTCAGAAGATAGCGTGAAATACTTGTGTTTACCTGTGGTTACCTGTAGTCACTAGCAAACCCGAAAAACTTCGTAGAACTGGAAATACTGGTGTTATGACTAGAGAGCCGCAAATGTGATGCTCCGATTTAGCCGTCTTCGTAGAATGCATTGGCGCCCTGGTTTCCTGGTCTTCCGTTTCTCGCATGCCTGCTCAAGCTTCTCTTTCTTATCTTTTCCATCTTCATATTTAACCGAAGCTGATTAACGAGCCCGATCAGGCTTGTGATATCGCTGAGTCAGTGGCAAGGCTGAGCGGAGGCAAGCTCGACGGACCCACTTAATCAACTTCACGCGCATCGCCGGATTTAAAATAAAAAAAGAAATAAAAATAACTATACAAAAAGCTGAGTTGTTTGTTATTCATTCAGTTTTTTTTTCGTTTGTAAAACAACCTATGGTTGACAAGAAATGCGAACATCCGAACCTACTTTGTTCCACCAAATCTTAGGGTTCTTGAAACTGAAACAAGCACTCGCCGTGCGGCGGTTGGCTGTAGCTTGACCGGAATGATCATCGCAAACGCATTGTGAAGAGGTAGGGCCCTATAACGTAAAACTATTCCAATATGTTTTTATTCCTACCTCCTGACGTCAAATTTGCGTAACCGCCGACGCAAGCATCGGGCGGTCATCCGCAGGGTTTTCTGAACATACCAATCAAACGCTCTCCTCGTTCATAGGAGGTCACTTCTGTTTGTTTCAAAAACGAATAACATTGCCTACACTGAGCGGCTTGTCTTATATAATTGGCTGACAAGAGGCGAGGAGCATGCTCAAGTGGAGAGGCATTCGATGGCGCCGAGCCACTGCACATGAAAATTGATAACGGGATGAAGAGGGTGGTGCCGGCGTCTGTGATTGGTCCGCTTTCCCTTCATAGCTTGATGTGCCTGATCAAAAATTGCGGTGGCATGCAACGGAAGGTTAGGAATGCCGCTAAAACGAATCCTCAGCAAAGAAGAGTTGGCAGAACGAGGTCGTTAACGTGCCGAAAAGGATCGAAATCGTTAAACGGCTGCGCAAGACGTTTTTTAATACGCATATAAACCCATGCTCTCGGCAGGTGCGAGTACCTAGCGCCTGAGCGATCGGCAGCAGCTATCTTTTATTCCTTTCGGAATGAGGCAGCCTGCGGCTATTCGGAAGAAATTCAGTTTTGTTCGGCATATTAATGCATCTTCAATGCGTAGACATCACTCTGATGCGGTGAGTTTGTGAGGTTTTGTGACGTCGGGTGACAGGCAGGTGAAGTGGGTGCAGCCCGAAAACTTTTTGCCAATAGCCGAGGGCTAATGGCGAAAACACGTCGAATCAGAAATAACAATTTTTCTTTTGTTTGGTCAAATCATGCATAATCAGCGTGTACACGTCATATAAGATGGGGAGCTATCGCGGTTTTCGTGACGTCGCGTGATAGACAGGTGAAATGGGGGTGGTTCAATAAAGCTTCTGACCAATCGCGGAGGGTCGATTGCAGAAATGGAATAGAAAAGTTTGGAATAGTTTTAGGTTATAGCGCCCGTAATCTTGGTTCGCACCTGCGGTAAGTTGTTTCATCACCACTTTTATTGCTCCTTACTTTAAGATCGCTAAGCTGTATACATATACATATATATATATATATATATATATATATATATAGTCATATAATGAGAAGCCAACAAACACTGACACCAAGTACAACATAGGGGAAATTGCATGTGCTTAATAAATGAGATAAAGTAATGATAAATTAAATGGAAATTAAAGTGGATGAAAAAACAACTTGCCGCAGGTGGGAACCGAACCCACAACCTTCGCATGTCGCGTGCGATGCTCTACCAATTGAGCTACCGCGGCGGCGTTTCCCCATCCACTTTCTTGGGTATTTATGTGTACTAGTAGAACCCTGGGAGTGTTAGCCAGCGCCCCCACTCACAGACCTTGGCGGCGGACGTGGAACGTCTTTTTTGCCGCAGGCGTCACGAGAACGTGATCTTTTCGGGTGAAGGCAACTGGTCAATAAACCCACATATGCTACCTGAAGGCATCAATGTTGCCGGATTCGAGACCCTCGTTATGTGATAAACGAGAAGAAAGGGGGTTAACCGAGGGACCCGATAATACTCATATAATGAGAAGCCAACAAACACTGACACCAAGTACAACATAGGGGAAATTGCATGTGCTTAATAAATGAGATAAAGTAATGATAAATTAAATGGAAATTAAAGTGGATGAAAAAACAACTTGCCGCAGGTGGGAACCGAACCCACAACCGCGGTTGTGGGTTCGAAGGTTGTGGGTTCGGTTCCCACCTGCGGCAAGTTGTTTTTTCATCCACTTTAATTTCCATTTAATTTATCATTACTTTATCTCATTTATTAAGCACATGCAATTTCCCCTATGTTGTACTTGGTGTCAGTGTTTGTTGGCTTCTCATTATATGACTAATAATTATCGGGTCCCTCGGTTAACCCCCTTTCTTCTCGTTTATATATATATATATATATATATATATATATATATATATATATATATATATATATATATATATATATATATATATATATATATATATATATATATATATATATATCCTAACAAGCCAATAAACAAAGAAACCAACACAACATAGAGGAAATTACTCATGCTTACTAACTGAATTACAGAAATGATAAATTAATGGCACTGAAAGTGGGTGCAAAAACAACTTGCCGCAGGTGGCGAACCATCTGACGTCTTCGAATTACGCGTGCGATGCAATAACCAATTGAACTACCACGGCTCCGTTTTCCCACCCACTTTCTTGGGTGTTTATGTTTTTTATAAGTAGAACTAACTTCTGATGTGTTAGCCAGCACCACCACTCACAATGAATTACCCCCGGGAACGAAAAGGGAGCCACGCGGTGGCCCAACAGCTTGTCCTTATGAGTGGGTCATAGTAGGTCTTCAGGCGGTCAGCCTTCACAAAGTCTCGTCCACGACGGCGCATGTTCGAAGACAGTTCAACGGGTTCGATTACGTAGCTGACGGGGGATGCGTGTTCGACGACCCGGTGGGGCCCTTCATACTTGGGTAGTAGTTTTGAAGAGAGACCAAGTGCAGCGAAAGGAACGGAGAGCCACAGAAGGGCTCCGGGAAGGAAAGTGGGCGCAGAAGTGGTGTCACCGTGAGTGCTCTTCTGGCGCTCTTGGTCCCTGGAGGTAAAGGCCCGAGCGAGATCGTGGCACTCTTCAGCATGTCTTGCCGTGGCAGAAATGGGCGCACATTGAGATGTATCCGGCCGGTATGGCAGAATTCTGTCGATGGTGTGCGACGGGTGGCTACTGTGCAATAAGGAAAAGGGTGAAATGCCGGTAGTGCTCTGAATAGCGGTGTTGTACGCGTAATTCAAGAAGGGCTGAATGACGTCTCAATATGTGTCGTCGGAGGCGACGTACATGGCAAGCATGTCACCGAGAGTACGGTTGAAGTGTTCTGTAAGGCCAATGGTTTGACGATGGTAAGCCGTAGTTGTACGATAAACAACGTGGCACTCTTTAAGAATGAATGCAACTTCTTCGGTACAGGAGGGCACCTCTGCGATCACTGAGCAGTTTCCGAGGTTGCCTATGACGCAGGATGAATCGACGAAGCAGGAAGGAGGTAGAATCACGTGCTGTAGCTGCCGAGAGGGCGGCATTTTCGGCGTATCGCGTGATGTGGTTGACTGCCATAATGGTCCAGCGGTTGCCAGCCGATGTCAGGAGCAGGGGTCTATACAAATCAATGCCGACGCTCCCAAACGGCCCGGTATGGCAAGGTAAAGGTTGCAAAACAGCTGTCGAGAGGCGGGGTTAATATTTCCGGCGCTAACAAACGGGGCAAGAGCAAACCAACTTCTGGATGTAGCTGCATATTTATCGCCAGTAGCCCGGTTGCAGAAGGCTGGTACGTTTTGAAAACTCCCGTGTGTGCACACTGTCGATCGACGTGAAAAGTTGCGCATATCTCGGAACGCAGACTGGGAGGTACTACTAACAACCACTGGCGCCTGTAGGGGCTATTATTGCCTCGATGAAGCCGGTTGTCGCGAATGGCGGAATGCTGAGCTTGACCAAGCAATGTTCGAGTGGTTGGTTGTGCTGCTGCACCAGAAAGTCCATAGGAGAAAGGAAATATAATGGTCTTTGCGTTGCTCAGAAGCGACGGTGGTAAAGTCGAGCGAAGAAATGGTAAACTCGGATAGAGAGCAGCAAGCATAGTCGTAAAGTAACGGAGAGCGCGAGGTGGCGTTGGCGTCAGAATTCTGGTGTCCGATGCGGTACAGAACGCGGATATCGTAGCCCTGCAGACGAGGTGCCCATTGGGCCAGACAGCGCGAGGGTCCTTCAGTGACAACTAACAAAGCGCATGATGGTCCATGACGACGTCAAATGGGCAGCCATGCAAATATGGCCGGAAGTTTTTAGGAGCCCAGATGATGGTCAGGTGTTATTTTTCCATCATAGTGCGATTGGTCTCAGCTTTCGTAAGTGTGCGACTTGCAGATGCCACGACATACTCAGGAAACCCTTGTTTGCGCTGGGCCAGCACAGCGCCGAGTGTCCCTCGGTGTTACTATATAGCCTCTTGACAGCTGCAATTATCCGTGCCCCGCCAAAGCATTGCAGAAATTGCAGCACTTATCTTTGTACTAACCTGCATGTCCAGAGGAAAGCTAAATAGAATGGTAGAAGGGGGGAAAAGGAGGCACAGAATCGATAGAATCGACAGTTACCAAACGAGGGAATAACAGCATTGTTAGTATTCGCTCGCACTCCCTATACAAGGAGGGTGAGAGGATAGGGAAAAGTTTACTTTAGGAAACGCTATTACTAAAGACACGACAGTTGTTGCGGGCAAACAGGATAACTTTAGAGAGATAATATTTAATGGCAGAAAGGTGGGGAGAGGTCGGTCTGAGTGAAGTGCCTCTAGCCTGCTACTTCCCACTGGGGACGGGGTTTGGGGAATAACAGAGGCAGGATGTGAAGAGGAAGGAGGGTGGTGGTATGGTTAATATAAGTTCATGTTGCAGTTGGGTACATTTCTGCTATTTCTGAAAAATAAGCACCATGTAAATTTGTGAAGTGGAGAACTTACGCCAGGCGTGAGGAAGCAGAGGCGCATTATAGCGCAACGTAGTGACTAGACGACACTAAAAGATCGGTCACATGACAAACGTACACTTATGTGCCGGCTGCAGTAGCTTAGTGGCTATGATATTGCTCGAGGTCGTGGGTATGATTCCGGCCACGATAACCGGGTTTTGACATATACGAAATATCAACCCTTGTGCACTTCAATTTAGGGACGCGTTAAAGAACACTACGGTGTCAAAATTCACGATGTCAATGCATCGTGATCGTCATAACCATCATCATCGTCAACCTATTTTGTGTCCACTGCAGGACGAAGGCCTGCAGTGGACATACCGCATCGTGTACCGCATCGGACACCAGAATCCTGACGCCGACGCCCTCTCGCGCTCTCCCTTACCTGATGACTATGCCTGCTGCTCTCTAACCGAGTTTACCGTTTCTTCGCTCGACCTTACCACCATCGTTTCTGAGCAATGCAAGGACCATTACATTATCTCCCTTATGGACTTGCTTTCTGGTGCAGCCGCACAACCAATCACTCGCATGTTGCGTGGTCAAGCTCAGCATTTCGCCATTCGCAACAGCCTGCTTCATCGAGGCAATTATAACCCCTACGGGCGGCAGTGGTTGTTAGTAGTACCTCCCAGTCTGCGTTCCGAGGTATGCGCAACTTTTCGCGCCGATCGACAGTGTGCACACTCGGGAGTTTTCAGAACGTACCAGTCTTCTACAGCCGTGCTATTGGCGAGAAATATGCAGCTACATCCAGAAATTGGTTCACTCTTGTACCATTTGTTAGCGCCGGATTAACCCCACCTCTCGACAGCCATTTTGCAACCTTGCCCTACCTGGCCGTTTGGGAGCGTCGCCATTGATTCCAACTACCCCTCTCCTGCGTACATCGTAGTGAGCGTTAAAGTACACCGGGAGGTAAAAATAATTCAGGAGCCCTCCACTACGGCTTGCATCATAGCAGCTTTGGGATGTTTAGTACTATTTTTTTACACATTAGTCCCGTGTTTTAAGAGTTCATTGATTCTGAAGAGTTGCCACTTCTATCTATTAAGATGCTTTTAAGCTGCCTGTCTGCCATAGTCCAAGTTAACTGAGTAAAACACAAGAAACGCAGGCACATTGTATTTTGAGTGTAGGGCAAGTAATTGTGGAACATATCTGTAAAAGTACACGTAGATTTCTTTTCTGATGCGTTCTGCGCATTTAGTTTCTTCAGTGTACAAGTCATAACATAAACATCAAATTTTGCAATACCACTTTTAGAATTTTTTGCATAACTCTGTTCAATGTGCAGCATTTCTTCTAAAAACTTCTACAGAAGTAACCTGTCAGAAAACTCTTTGTAAGACACCATTACTACAATATCCTATAGCTCAGCAGTCAAGCCGGCTGCGTTTAGTACTGATCAGTTAACTTTTCTTTAAATACACGGAAACTGTACTACCAAGGACTGTTTGGAGGACGTTTCTAGTAGGTCTGCAAACTTGTATACGACGTGGGTCATCTCACCGCTTTTACGGATTTATTGACAGTTAGGCATGTTTGACGAAAACCGCTATAAAATTTTTGAGTATCCTTACTGCAACTGATTTACGAATACTTCACGCGATTCTATGATTCCTAGGTGGCATATTCTATACATCAAAACTTATTCCGCAATGCTTCAGTCGCTTTCTGGCTGGCATTCTAATGCCCACAAGGACGTCGCCGAAAAAGAGGCTTTGGACCCCACAGGTGTCTCGCTTTCATTATAGGCCACTTCAAATTAAATACTTGTGGAAGTCTGGTAGATGCTATCTCGTACACATACACAATTCATAATACTTTCTATTTCTGCACTATTCGTACCTTTGGCTACCAGCAAGGCATTTTAATTTAACCATGAATGATATCAAGAACACATTATCATCGCTGCTTCCTTGTGGCTTTTGAGAGCCAGTGTGAAAGGGTTGAAAAATGAATAAAAATAAATATCATTGTTAGGAAAGTTTGGTATATTTCCCTAACAGATACATACACTTATATCCCACTCATGCTCAAGGCTAAATCAGAATAGCACCAGAATATTTGAAAATACTGAAGAAAGTGGGTAAATGTCGCCAGGATCTCACTGAAGCGTAAAAAAAAGTTGCAAGGATGTTTCTAGGATGAGCAAAACGAAGTTGGACAAACGTTGCGATCGATCTTTTTAGGTCGAGCAATAATACCTTGGTAGAATGTTACTATAAGGCTTCGAAGAAGTGCTCAGATTGTTAGTAGATCCTGCTTTTAATGTTTGAGGTATGTTCGTTCACCGTTTAGGGTTTGTATATGATTTTAGACTGCATTATTAGTGGTCTCATTATTGGTGCAAGTCGACGGAAAGTTGGTATGAGGTATTTAGGAAATTTAAGAACTGTATCAAAGCAATATTCCTCCGCCGAATAGTTACCCTAATGATTCTCCCATAGAAGTCGTTACCTCCTATATGTACCTATGCGTCCACATGACCTCGTCACTTTCCTGGTCATTGCACGTCGATCAAGTAATTGACAATACCAACTGCATGTTAGGGTATTTTCACCGAAATTTTCTACTGCTCCTACAACATTATAATTATTTTTATACAAGACGCTTATTAGTAGTAAAATGGACTACGCCTCATCCATCTGCGACCCACACCACGAAACCCTTATCCTGTCACTTGAACTAATCCAAAACAATGCCTCGCGTTTCATTTATAGCAATTATAGCCGCACATCAAGCGTAACTGCCATGAAAAGCTCTCTGTTAGTTTCTCCTCCCTCAGCCTGACGTAAGTGCTTCTGCCTGGCTTTATTTTATAAGGTATATTTCCACAATTGCTATGTGCGCGATAATTTTATGTCATCTCCTACCTACATTTCCTTTCGCATTGATCATAGCCATAAGGCTGGAATAATTCTAGGCCACACCAGAACTTGCGACGAATCGTTTCTTCCTAGTACCTCTCAGGAATGGAATCACCTTCCCGGCTCAGTTGTCGCAATCAAGGACTACTCGAAGCTTCGTTCGGCCATATCAGACATCATCTTTCCCGTATGCAATGAACTAATCAATTTCGCTGTAATAACTGAGCACCTTTTGCTGCTTTGTTAATTACTTATGTAGATGTTTCTTACCCACTCCCCTCTGTAATACTTGGTCTTGAGAGCACAATAAAATAAAATCATGAATAAAATAATAAACTGTCAGTAGTATCTAGTAACATTTGTCTAAAATATGTTTATCCAAAGTTACTAGAAAATGTCTTAAGGGATGTTCGCTCCCATTGCAGCTCTCCTGATGCGGCAGGCTGCAACTTTATTTATTGCAAAAGCGTAATATGCCCAATTACGTAAAAGCCAAGGTGGCCGCATTCATGTGGGGCGAAATGCAAGATCACCGCTGTACCTAAAAAACCTTACATGTTTAAAAACCCCAGTTTGTAAAAATTAATCTGTGGTTGGCCAATGCGGCGTGCCTCATAATCTGATCCTGGTTCTGGCACGTAAAACCCCATATTATAATTTTGAAATCGATGATGCAAAAAATAACCGACTTGGCAAAGAGCGCGAAAACGTGAAAAATTATGTGATCGGCGTCAAATTTTTCACAGATGTACGTTCCTCAAAACAAAGTAAGTTTACGGCTTTGAAAATAAAAGAAAAATTGGCAGAGTACGTTAAGGCTGCTTACTAGTGGGAATGCGAATGCAGTAGAGCTCATCTGGTGAAACGTTTTTCTCCGCACGTTCCTTGTCCGCGCAAGTACCCATCTGCGTTCAAACTGCATCTCGGTAAGGCGAAATCAAAGCGCGCTCGCTTGCCCGCGAGGAGTTCGTAACCCGACGGATCACTCAACGTCGTTTAATTGGACGATAATTCTTTTTATTTTGTACACTCATTTACACACTTTTGTTGCTGTGCCACCTCTTCGCCGATTGACTGCGCCTTCACGCATGCACTGACGCACGCACTAGGCACCTCTTTGGTCAACGAAAACCGTGGGAAGCGTGCTCGCTTCGGAATTCGGAGTCCCCAGCTCGGTTTCCACCCATACTGGATTTTCCAAATTTTTGTTCGAAGCTGTTAATTTACTTTGTTTATAGAACCTCCCTGAGCATCCGAGCATTTCTTGACGCGTTCTTAATCTTTGCGCCTTCGGTCATCTTTGGTACCATTTTTCGATCACGCCTACTACTTCAAAGTGTTGTTTTCACTGGCTTTACTCAACAACAAAGTATAACAAAAACATAGACGTTTCGCCACCTATGCGGGTGGCATCGTCAGTACACAATGGCAACAAATGAGAAATACATCCTATTTATCTATGAAAGTGCCGTAAACATCCGGCAGGGGGCCACGGTTAGAGTTACATGAAGATTGATTACGACGGATGAACCATGACTCTACGAATTTTCTTGGGCCCCATCTGTGTTCCCGTGCTAGTGTGGTTACATTGTTAAAATCAAACATGTGTCCCTTCAAAGGGACACATGTTTGATTTTAACAATGTAACCACACTAGCACGGGAACACCGATGGGGCCCAAGAAAGTTCGTAGAGTCATGGTTCATCCGTCGTAATCAATCTTCATGTAACGCTAACCGTGGCCCCCTGCCGGATGTTTACGGCACTTTCATAGATAAATAGGATGTATTTCTCATTTGTTGCCATTGTGTACTGACGATGCCACCCGCATAGGTGGCGAAACGTCTATGTTTTTGTTATACTTTGTTGTTGAGTAAAGCCAGTGAAAACAACACTTTGAAGCATGAGTTCCCCTGGCTTTTGGAACATTTTCTCACGCCTACTACGTCGCGAGAGTTTCGCGCAATGGGGCATATAATGCTTTCGCATGAAAAGTTTGTACATATCGGCCTGGGTGGCAGTCGAAGCCGGGCCTCCGGAGTGCGAAGCGAACAGCTTCCCCGATGCCATAGCAGCTTCACAGCTCTGGCTGATTAAAGATGGGGTTAGTGCGTACGTCGTTGCACACGTTACGTCGGAGCCATCTGGCTGACTATAGACCTCTTCATCGGGCGAGGAGGATAGGGTGCGCGGCGAGCCTTTCCTCCTCTCTGGCTTTGCCGATCCGGCTCAGCGCTGCTTGAAAGTATTGCTGTCGCGTGCTGCGGAACGATTTCGAGATGTTTTAGATCATACTCTGTGAATGTTACGCAATGTACGTTCATATAAGGTCGTCAGGGAAGGCTTTCGGTGCATCGGTAACTACAGTAGGCGGAAATATGTGTTGGGGGCGCAAAAATGTGACGCGCTTCGTCAGCCGCGGTGTACGCCCATTATCAGTCGCGGTGTGTGTATGTGTTGTGAACTATTTTGGTTATATTGGTTTTAATTTAAGAAAGAAAACCAGTGTCTCTGTATTACCAGCATTAAATGGTAAATCAGCTCACTGTCTGATCGCTTGACGAAGGGAGTAAAACATAAAACATAAAAGCGCATGCTCGTGCACGGCCAAACTAAGGCAACCACGAAAGATCTAAGCGGCAGGCACTATCAGATATTTATGATGCACCGGCATCGTTCGCACGCATTTCAAGGCTAGTAGTCTTGAAATGACTATATGTCTAGTAGGCTAGCCTACCTGCATGAGTTCCGTGGCACTGCTCAACTTAGCGATCACTGCGGTTGGTGATCCAGCACGATACATATATAAGCTGTGTGCTTCGGCATTGCCTTTTTAGCCTGTATACAGCCATAATATATGAGAGGGATCCCGTAAATAAGGATGCCATGGCTATTTGTGAGGACAAAATTTCCCTAATACATCTGAGTGCGTCGTAGAGAACCGAATGAACGCGACCGAAAAAAAAAAATCGGTTATCATGCTCTTTCTCGAACAAGAAAGAGAAAACGGGCCTAATGCTGCAATATGACCTCGCATAGTCGCGCCGCATAACGTTTATATATATATATATATATATATATATATATATATATATATATATATATATATATATATATATACACATATATATATATATATAGGCACTATTAACGTACTTCGTCGTTTTCATTTGTACATAGCCATAATCATCTACCGTGTTCTTCGACTTCTTCGCGCGTGAGCTGGGGGCGTGGCCTTTTGTGGAAAAAACAGCGACGGACAACTTGATCGGTCTCGGTATTATAAAGTGGTGGAGGTAGGTCAAGATCCCGACGTCCTCTCGCGTTCCCGTCCTCCCTGGAGCTCCGTTCCGGTCGCCGCCTGCACCCAGCTACCCCTACTACAATGGACACTTCCAACCCCGGCCCTTCCGGCGCCTCAAACCCTACCACACAGACGACCACACCTGCGGCGCCCTCTTGGACTGTGACGAGCCCTCAGCGCGATCCGTCTTTGCGGGACTCCGCGGTGATGACGTAGACGATTGGATCGACCACTACGACCATGTGAGTTCTTGCAACAAGTGGAACGACACCCAGAAATTGAGGCACGTCGCCTTCTACTTGACCGGTGTTGCCAAGACGTGGTATTTCAACCACGAATCCGACATCGTGGATTGGTCCACGTTTACCTCGAAGCTGCGGCAAATCTTCGCTTCCTCGTCTGGCCGTGCAGAAGTCGCCAAACAGAAGCTGGGAACACGCCGCCAACTTCCCCAAGAGTCTTACACCTCATACATAGAGGATGTCTTGGCTCTGTGCCGCCGTGCGAATCCTAGCATGACGGAAGCCGAACACGTTCGCCACATCTTAAACGGCATTGGGCCTGTCGCGTTCAACGTCTTAATCGTGCAAAATCCGGCTTCTGTCCAAGACATCACTTCAACGTGTCAACGCCTTGACGAGCTGCAGTCTATTCGTCTTCCACATGACAGCAGCGATCCTCAGGTTCCTCATTCTCCAGATCTACGTGCTCTTATCCGCACCATCATCCGCGAGGAGCTTCAACTACAAGACCTAAAGCGTCCCCCTGCTGCCTGCGCACCAACCCTCACCTTCGACTTGCGCGAGGTCGTAAAGAAGGAGTTGACAGCGATGACTACACCCACGACGCATCTTGCTCCGGTGGCGCGCTCCACACCTACCTACGCGGATGTTGTTTCGCTACCCATTCCTACCGTGACTTCCGTGCCTACTGGCGTTTCCTATGACCATTTGGCTTCGATGGGAACCAGAGAACTTGCTGCGCCATCATGGCGTCCACCTCGTCCGGTTTGTTTTTACTGTGGCATACGCGGCCATATATCTCGCTTCTGCCGCCGGCGCCAGCAGGATGAAAGGCGAGGCTATGCTGAGCACGAAAGAGACCGCACTCACCGATCAGACGACTACTATCCCGGACCGCACTCGTTCCCCCACCAGCGTTCTCCGTCTCCACTAGCTGCTCCCAATCTGCCTCATAGTTCCCGTTCGGCCAGATGTCGTTCTCCATCCCCTTACCGGCGCTCTACATCACCGCTTCGTCCCACTTCCCATTTTGTCGACCAGCACTCGGAAAACTAACTGTTGCAGTTTTTGGAGGGGAAACTGCTTCTTATCGGTCTTCAAAAATTGCCCCTGCTCGCCCGGCCAACATGCTTTCTGTGACTGTCGAAGGTGTTCCCGCGTCAGCTCTCATCGATGCCGGTGCCGCCGTTTCTGTTCTTCGGAGTGATCTGTGTTCCCGGCTCCGTAAAGTAAAAACCCCTTATCTTGGACCTATTTTGCGTGGTGCTAATAATGCATTCATTCATCCTGACGGACAGTGCACTGCTCGTGTTCTCATCGACGGCATACGCCACCACATCGAGTTTATCATCCTTCCCACGTGTATCCATGAACTTATACTTGGTTGGGACTTCCTACATTCTGCTTCAGCCGTCATTTCATGTAGAGAGGAAGTTGTCCACATCACGGATACAGAGCTTGAACCTGTTGCGGACTATTCACTTTCATGCGTGAACTTGGTCATCGCTGCAGACTACGTCCTGCGTCCTGGTCATGACGACGTTGTAGCCGTAACATCCAGTCAGATCGCCGACGGAGACGCCCTAGTCGCCCCTTCTTCCCGCTGTACTTCTCGCGGAATTCTCATTGCCACCTGTCTCGTCCGCTTTTTATGCGGCCGCGCCCTTCTGTCTGCTTGCAACAAAACCCCAGATCCTGTGATGCTGCCCAAAGGGATGACTGTGGCAACCCTCGCCGACACTCTATCTCTCTAGTCACGCTTTGCCCTTCTTCATCGCCAGCACCAACCTCAGGTTTGGATGATTCTTTCCCTCCTCCAGCCGTTCTTGGTTCTGACCTAACAGCCGCGCAGTCCGAAGCCTTAATGGTGGTCTTGGCAAAACACAAAGCCTGTTTCGATAGCTGTTGCCCTGTGTTGAGCCAAACTCCTGCGGCTACACACCGCATCAAAACAGATGGTTCCGCTATAATACGACGACGCCCCTATCGTGTATCGCCGTCCGAACGAAAGGTCGCTGACATGCTTGCGCGGAAGATAACACGACCTTCATCTAGCCTATGGGCGTCTCCCGTGGTCCTGGTCAAGAAAAAAGATGGCTCAGTTCGCTTTTGCATTGATTATCGAGCGCTCAATAAGATCACACGCAAGGACGTATATCCAATACGTCGAATTGACGACGCCTTGGACACACTACAAGGGGCGGAGTATTTCTCCAGCCTTGATCTTCGATCAGGATATTGGCAAATTCCGATGAACGAGACTGACAAAGAAAAGACCGCATTCGCTACACCGGATGGCCTTTATGAATTTAACGTGATGCCTTTTGGCCTTTGTAATGCTCCTGCCACATTTGAGCGCATGATAGACAACGTACTTCGTGGTCTAAAATGGAAGACATGCCTCTGTTATCTGGACGATATTGTCATCTTTTCGTCTGACTTCAGCCAACATCTTCATCGCTTAGACGAAGTTCTCAAGTGCCTTGCGAATGCTGGTCTCCAGATTAATACAAAAAAATGCAAATTTGCAAGCAAAACAATAAAAGTATTGGGTCACGTCGTCTCAAAAGATGGCATCCAGCCTTACCCCGAAAAGATTAGTGCCGTTCTTCAGTTTCCTCGCCCCCAGCAACAGAAAGATCTACGCAGTTTCCTCGGCTTGGCGTCATATTTTCGTAGGTTTATACGCAACTTCGCAGCAATAGCAGCTCCTCTACACAAGCTACTGGTTACCGGTGCCTCTTTCACGTGCACTAGCGACTGCGAGTCGGCTTTTCAAGCTCTTAAGCGGCATCTTACTTCCGGACCAGTGCTTCGCCACTTCGATAATCATGCCCCCACCATACTCCATACTGACGCAAGCGCACAAGGTATTGGCGCAGTACTTCTGCAACGTAATACAGCATCTAAAGAGCAAGTCATAGCATATGCCAGCCGAACACTTTCTCCAGCTGAGCGGAACTACACCATTACAGAGCAAGAGTGCCTGGCTATCGTTTGACCGATTCAGAAATTTCGCCCTTACCTTTACGGCCGCCACTTCACCATCGTCACCATCATGCTCTGTGTTGGCTGTCATCAATAAAAAAACATGTCAGGATGCTTAGGACGCTGGATACTCCGCTTGCAGGAATATGACTTCACTATAACGTACAAGTCTGGAAAACTCCATCATGACGCAGACGCATTGTCTCGCTGCCCACTCTCACTCTCTCCAAGTAACGCGCCGTCGTCTTCCCAACCACGTCGTTCCGATGCTACGCCGGCCTCTCACCAACTCTCGATAACGCCCCTGGACCAAGGTACGCTTTCATCACGCTCTGATTTCGTCTCGCTTCAGCGGGCCGACTCCTACTGTCGAGCTCTCATGGATCGCCTTAGTGGGTTCGCCGAACCGCCCAACAGCCGCTTGCGACGCCAACTTCGACAATTCTGCCTTCAAGCTACACCGCTACATTTACCACCCAACAGGTCACCGGTGGGTCCCAGTTCTACCTCGCTGCCTTCGTTTGCGGGTATTAGAGGCACTTCACGACGATGTATCGGCTGGCCACTTAGGCTTCCACAAGACTTACGACCGCATAAAGACCCGCTGCTTCTGGCCTAGCCTATCCTCAACGGTGGCCAAATACATTGCCTCTTGTGCGTCGTGTCAGCACCGCAAACGCTCGACATCCCCTCCTGCTGGTTTACTACAACCTCTCCCTTGCCCGGACGCACCTTTTGAACTTGTTGGCATTGATTTATATGGTCCCTTGCCGTTGACACCCTCCGGTCACCGTTGGATTGTCACTTCGGTCGACCGTTTAACAAGATATGCCGAGACTGCACCTCTGCGATCCGGCGCCGCTTCTGAGGTCGCCGACTTTTTCTTGCGCGCCATCGTCTTGCGCCATGGGGCTCCTCGCGTTCTTCTCAGTGACCGTGGCAAGGCGTTCATTTCACAAGTTCTCGAGGAAGTTCTTCGAGCCACTAATACCGTCCACAAATCTACTTCTACTTATCATCCGCAAACCAATGGCCTTACTGAGCGCTTCCACCGTACGCTCTCTGACATGATTTCCATGTACATCCGTCCTGACCACACTGACTGGGATAAAATTCTTCCTTTTGTGACATTCGCATATAATACTGCTATTCAACGGACTACCGGCTACAGCCCTTTCTTCCTTGTGTATGGACGATCTCCTTCCACCATATTCGACATAGAACTCTTTTTCGCACCTTCTTCGCCTAACGCGTCGCTTCCAGAAGATTTTGCTGGCCGAGTTGCACATTGCCGTCAAATAGCCCGGCAAAGCACAGAAGCTACCCAAGCTGAGCGCAAGCGTTACTGCGACAACAAACGCCGTGACCTACATTTTCACCCTGGAGACCAAGTCCTGCTTTGGACTCCAGTCCGCACGCTACATTCCTTCCACGCTACATTGGCCCATACACCATTGTGCAGCAAACATCTGCAGTGAACTATCTCGTCCGCCCAGTACACTCCGTCACTGACCGGCGCCGCCGGAATGCTGAAATTGTCCACGTCTCGCGGATGAAGCCCTTCACTCTCCGTTTAGATAATCTCTAATCTGCGGCCAGGCTGGCCGCTTCCATGACGGGGGGAAGTTAGTCTAAGCACTATTAACGTACTTCGTCGTTTTCATTTGTACATAGCCATCATCATCTTCCCTGTTCTTCGACTTCTTCGCGCGTGAGCGGCGTTTTGTGGAAAAAACAGCGCCGGACAACTTGATCGGTCTCGGTATTATAATACATATACATATATATATATATATATATATATTGTTACGTAGGAAGACGCAGACGAAAACCTATGTACAAATATATTTACAAGGAAAATATGCTGCGCTTGGCCAAGAGGCGACAGCCCGCGCAAGCTTCTAACCGTCGTCGTCGTCTTCACACTGCCGGCCTTTCGTGATCGCACATATTGTGCCGTAGCACTACCCCCGGCTGCAAAAGCGCCGTCCCGGAGCGACTAAAGATCGGACTCGGAAGCAGTGTAGTAGGCCTTGAGCCTACTGACGTTTACGACATCACTAGATGCCACAGGAGAGGACGAGGTTGAGCCCACAGGAGCAATTTCGTAAGTCACAGGCGTCACCTGGCGCAGCACGCGGTAGGGCCCTGTGTATCGCGAAAGAAGCTTCTCTGAAAGTCCGACGTGACGAGAGGGCGACCACAGGAGCACGAGCGCACCAGGTGAAAACTGTACGTCACGATGGCGGGCGTTGTAGTGACACTGCTGAGTGGTCTGTGAGGCCGTAATTCGAGCACGGGCAAGCTGGTGTGCATGGTCGGCGAGGGCGATGGCGTCGCGCGCATACTCGCTTGTTGAGACCGCAGCAGGAGGAAGTGCCGTGTCTAGGGGCAAGGTAGGTTCGCGACCGTACAGTAGATAAAAGGGAGAAAATCCGGCGGTGTCGTGCCGGGAAGAATTGTACGCAAATGTTACGTAAGGAAGGGCAATGTCCCAGTCGTGGTGGTCCTTGGAAACGTACTTGGCCAGCATATCGGTAAGAGTACGATTTAACCGCTCTGTCAGGCCATTGGTTTGAGGATGGTATGAAGTAGTCAGTTTGTGTTGAACGGAACAGGAACGCACAATGTCAGCGATAACTTTCGAGAGGAAGTTTCGACCACGGTCAGTAAGCAGCTGTCGCGGGGCGCCATGAAGCAAGATAATGTCACGCAAGAGAAAGTCCGCGACGTCAGTGGCGCAGCTGGTAGGGAGAGCCCGAGTGATAGCGTATCGGGCGGCGTAATCAGTCGCGACGGCTACCCATTTGTTCCCAGAGGATGACGTGGGAAAGGGACCGAGCAGGTCTAATCCAACACGAAAGAACGGTTCCACAGGGACGGTGATCGGCTGGAGATGACCGGCAGGTAGCACCTGAGGTGTCTTCCGACGCTGGCAGGGATCACAGGCAGCAACATAGCGTCGAACGGAGCGAGCGAGACCAGGCCAATAGAAGCGGCGGCGGACGCGGTCGTACGTGCGGGTTACCCCAAGATGTCCAGCAGTGGGTGCGTCATGCATATCAAAGAGCACAGTCTGTCGTAGATGTTGTGGCACGACAAGAAGAACATCAGGGCCATCAGGGAGGAAGCTCCTTCGGTACAGAATGCCGCCCTGGAGGACATATCGGCGAACGGATGCGTCGGTAGGTGTAGAGCGCAGACGCTCGATGAGTACTCGCAGCGATAGGTCTCGGTACTGCTCCTCGGCGATGTTAGCGAAGGCAGACACAGAGAAAATGCCGTCGGTGGTACTACTGTCGGCGTCGTCAGGCTCGTCTACCGGGTAGCGAGACAGGCAGTCAGCGTCCTTGTGTAGTCGGCCAGATTTGTAGGTGACAGAGAACGAATATTCTTGGAGGCGTAAGGCCCAGCGACCAAGTCTTCCTGAAGGGTCTTTCAATGAGCATAACCAACAAAGCGCGTGATGGTCTGTGACAACGGAAAAGGATCGGCCATATAAGTATGGGCGGAATTTCGCAACCGCCCAAACTAGGGCCAGACACTCACGCTCAGTGATGGAATAGTTGCGCTCCGCGGGTGAGAGGAGCCTGCTGGCGTAAGCGATAACACGGTCGTGGCCACGCTGGCGTTGTGCCAGTACTGCTCCAATTCCGTGACCGCTGGCATCAGTACGGACTTCGGTAGGCGCAGAAGGATCGAAATGGGCCAGAACGGGAGGCGTTGTGAGAATGTCGATTAGATGAGAGAATGCAGAGGCCTCGTTATCGCCCCACTGGAAAGGAGCGTCTTTTTTCAAAAGGTCGGTTAGTGGTCGTGCTATGGCGGCGAAATTCCTCACGAAACGGCGGAAGTACGAACAAAGGCCGATGAAGCTGCGCACATCCTTGACACACTTCGGAACAGGGAAGTGCGCAACAGCATGGATCTTGCCTGGGTCCGGTTGCACTCCGGTCGCGTCAACGAGATGTCCAAGGACGGTAATCTGGCGACGGCCGAATTGGCACTTCGATGCGTTGAGTTGCAGACCCGCTCGCCGAAAAACGTCCAGGACTGCTGAGAGGCGCTCGAGGTGCGTAGCGAACGTTGGGGTGAATACGATAACGTCGTCCAAGTAGCACAAGCACGTGGACCATTTGAAACCGTGAAGAAGGGAGTCCATCATGCGTTCAAAAGTGGCAGGAGCGTTACATAGGCCGAACGGCATCACCTTGAATTGATAACGACCGTCGGGTGTTACAAAGGCAGTCTTCTCGCGGTCGAGATCGTCCACGGCAATCTGCCAATAGCCGGAGCGAAGGTCAATAGAGGAGAAATAGCGAGCACCGTGGAGGCAGTCAAGGGCGTCATCAATCCGAGGTAGGGGATACACGTCCTTTTTGGTAACCCTGTTAAGGTGCCGATAATCCACGCAAAAGCGCCATGAGCCATCCTTCTTTTTTACCAGCACAACCGGTGACGCCCAAGGACTACATGACGGTTCAATAATGTTCTTGGCAAGCATTTTGCGAACTTCTGCGTGAATAACTTGACGCTCAGCTGGGGACACTCGATACGGGCGGCGATGAATAGAAGGGGCATCGCCGGTATGAATTCGATGTTTGACAGCTGTAGTTTGGGCCAAAGGACGATCGTTAAAGTCAAAAATATTGTGGTAGGAAAACAGAACGAGGTAGAGTTCACGAGCGTGCTCGGAGGGCAAGTCGGGGGCAATCATTTTCCGTAAGTCAGCGATGGTACAATTTGTCGACTGCGATGGTAGAGGAGTAGCGGATGAAGTGTCGTCTACTGCAATGGATGCTACTGAGTGATCCTCGAATGAACAAAGCTGGGCCAAAGACATCCCACGTGGCAGCACTTGTGTCGTCAAGCCAAAGTTGGCCACTGGCAGGCAGACGCAATTCGCCGTAATAGATAAAACTGTATGGGGTACTGTGATCCCGTGTGTAATGAGGACGTCTTGCATAGGAGCCGCGATGTAGTGACCGTCGGGGACTGGTGGGGATGACACTAGGTCAACGTAGGTCAGTGCCGAAGGTGGCAAGCGAACGAAGTCGGCGGAACTGAGGCGACTGGGGTGGGGTTCAGCAGGATCCAGAACAGGCAGGTCAAGGCGGAGAGTACTGGCGGAACAGTCGATGAGAGCAGAATGTGCGGAGAGGAAGTCTAAGCCGAGGATGATGTCGCGGGGACAGTGGGCGATGACTGTGAATAGCACGATTGTTGAGCGATCGGCGAAGGAGACGCGGGCGGTACACATACCAATGACGGGGGCTGTTCCGCCATCGGCGACACGGACAACAGGCGTCGTGGCGGGCGTGATAATTTTCTTGAGCCGGTTACGAAGGTCAGCGCTCATTACGGACAAATGCGCTCCAGTGTCTATGAGAGCAGACACAGAAACACCGTCGACTTGCACGTCAAGAAGGTTCAGATGAGTGGGCAAAGTCAGTAGAGGATTTGGCGGCGTAGGGAGCAATGCAGCGTCACCTCGAGGCGCTGCATCGTCTAGTTTTCCGGCTGGGAGCGGCATGCGAAGGGAGTCGGCGAGTAGGAGCGACGGGGCTGGGGAGAGCGAGATTGTCGTCGTTGGGGCGAAGGCGAACGAGAATAGGGGCGGTTCGTTGCAGGAGAATCAGCGGCGGCAATATCGGAGCGTGCGGCATAGGGACGAGAAGGGCCACCTGAGGGGCGAGAGTAGGCAGTATAAGTAGACCGGATCGGGGAACTCCAGCGACTACGACAGTACCAAGAAATTTGCCCGATTCGATGGCAGTGGAAACAAATAGGCTTGTCGTCAGCAGTGCGCCATTCAGATGGGTTGCGGAAACGTGGTGGGTAAGAAGATGCGGGACGGGGCGAAATCGAAGAAGCCGGGTGGGTATCAGGGCGATGGGCCGAGCAGATGGTGTGAAGACCCATGTTTTCAAACTCCTGGCGGACAACTGCCTGGATCAGTGAGACCGTGACTGCAGATGTGTTGGTGGGACTGGAGTCGAAGGCAGCCGGATAGGCGGCCTTGATCTCACGCCGGACGATCCTGGTAACATCGGCAGTGTTGTTGGGACGAGGAGCGTCGGCACAGGAAGATGTCGCTGGGGTGTTGGGCAGACGGGCAAACTGCTGGTCAATACGTCGGCTTTTGGCGAGTTCCAGGCGGCGGCACTCTTTGATAACAGCATCCACCGTGGCTACGCTGTTGCAAACGAGCAAGTTGAAGGCGTCATCGGCAATGCCTTTGAGGATGTGGGAAACCTTGTCTGACTCAGTCATGTGGGGGCCAACTTTGCGGCACAGAGCCAAGACGTCCTGAATGTACGTGACAGAGGGCTCTGTTGACGTTTGCACACGGCCGGAAAGCGCCTTCTGCGCGGCAAGTTGTTGACCGTAGGGGTTGCCGAACAAGTCTCGAAGCTGTGTCTTAAGTGAATCCCAACTGGTGAGCTCATCTTCGTGCGTGCGATACCAAACGCGAGGTGTGCCACCGAGGTAAAAGACTACGTTTGCGAGCATAATAGTAGGGTCCCACCGGTTATTGCGGCTGACGTATTCATACAGGCTGATCCAGTCATCGACGTCTTCCCCATCGTGGCCCGAGAATACGCCAGGATCACGGGGAGCGGGGAGAGTGATGTAGGTCGGCGAAGGGGCAGCAGGTGTCGGAGCCGGCGGAGTCGGGTTGTCGTCACCGGGAGCCATGAAGGAAGGCTCGACGTACCGTCCACTGCGAAGCTCCGTGACGAGGTACACGGAACGTCCACCTCCACCAGATATGTTACGTAGGAAGACGCAGACGAAAACCTATGTACAAATATATTTACAAGGAAAATACGCTGCGCTTGGCCAAGAGGCGACAGCCCGCGCAAGCTTCTAACCGTCGTCGTCGTCTTCACACTGCTGGCCTTTCGTGATCGCACATATTGTGCCGTAGCAATATATATATATATATATATATATATATATATATATATATATATATATATATAACCGCTGATGCCGTAAGCTTGGTCCATGCGCTATTAGCACAATGATATCTATAATCCTGCACCTACTACTGCATAGGACGCTCGCGCAGTTCGTAAACAGTCCCTTTGCTGGACAAGCTTAATTCAGACTGTAAGGTATACTGCTATTAGTGGCCAAAACTATTTTATTCATGGGAGGAAACCTCATCCATCGAACCAAGTAATCACGCAATGTAACCTGCAGCTGACAGTTTGAACGCTTGCCATAGCATAATACCACAGCTCCTATTGTAGCAGAACAGTACCCACGCTGTTATAATCGTCGCGTATGTTTCATGGCTCCTAAACCGCAGCTTAGAAACAGAGGATAATACTACAATAAGGTCACATTAGTGAATGTAACATTCAGAAATACACCTTTGGTCTCCAAGGTGAATTGCAGGCTAAAATATGCGCGTACGCACCGCGCTGCGTGTTCCGTCCACCTCAACGCCAGCAGAAACTCCGGCCATGACGCCTTCAACCACCTCAACGCGTCTCATATAACTGTTTTCCGCGTGGAAGGCGTAAGTCATTCTATATAGACCACACGAGCTCGAAAACAAACGCCAGAATCTACCGCCGAGCGTATACTTGCCAAGCAAAACACCGCTTTCACCCAAGCCAGTATGGCGCTGCTCATAGGCGGCGCCACTGCGTTCACAATATGGCGGCGCCCACGAAAAAACGGTGTATAGGTGTGGCCTAGTACTAGGCACGTGCCTGCGCAGGCACGTCCCTGCGTTATTCGGCATGTGGCGGCGCAGCTAATTGGGAGGAGATGCGCCACGTACTGAGTGCATAAAATTATCGCGCTGCCTCCCGCGCGTGACTTGCTCTTTGGATTTCATCGGTGCTATGTTTACTGCGAAGGACTCTCGGCGCCACATCATGACTGCATAAAATGAGCTGTTCTGCGGCCAATACACGCGCAAACGCACACACCGAATCAGCATGAAAAAGCTTAATGCATCTAGAAAACATCAATGGAAAACGTTTAACCAATGGATTCTAATGCTTCCGCATTCCTAAACGTGAGCAGTCTCTGCCAATTTTTTTTTCAGTTGCCGTGCTTCATTTTAGACAACTTTGCTTACTGTAATGAATTGTAAGACCGCCTATGCACATCGTGCCGGCTTATGCCGTTGTTTTCTCACACTTCCATGGTAGCGCGTAGCACCTGACGATGCTGGGTTTCTGCAACGAAGCGCTACGCCCCTCAGATCTCGTAAACCGCGTGTTCTCAGAACGTTAGCCCAATAGCTCCAGCGAAACGCTAATCGCACTGAAACAAGGTGGCTCCAGATACGCCCCCAGACAACTTCGTGGTTTGTATGCATGGACGACGGACTGCGGGAATGTGCGGCGCAAGCTGCAGCTCAACGCCGGAAGCGTCCAGACTGCTGAAAGGAACGGGTCAGGCTAAGCGACAACATGGACAACACTACAAAAATGTTTTGTATTATCGCCAGTTCAGTCAGAAAATTGACTAGGCACGTACAATATTTACTAATAATTTATTTACTTACTGATTCATTTAATGAATGAATGAATGAATGATTTCATTCATTCATTCGTTCGTTCGTTCGTTCGTTCGTTCGTTCGTTCGTTCGTTCGTGCGTGCGTGCGTGCGTGCGTGCGTCCGTCCGTGCGTCCGTCCGTCCGTCCGTCCGTCCGTTCGTTCGTTCGTTCGTTCGTGCGCTCGTTCGTTCGTGCGCTCGTTCGTTCGTTCGTTCGTTCGTTCGTTTGTTTGTTTGTTTGTTTGTTTGTTTGTTTGTCTGTTTGTTTGTTTGACCCTACAGCGGCTCCCTTGCCGTGCCTAGATATGAAGGGATTGCATTTATAGTGTAGTCATGGAACACTACCCGAACAACATATTACAAAATCAAATGTTAAATAGAATATTACACTTTACAACGGTATTACATTCCACGACCGTGTTACAACTTGGCATTTTGAAACACAGTTGTTCCTCTGTCTCCAGCATGAACATCTAGCCCAAATTAGAACAACTACACTCAGACGAGACACAAACCTCTCTAATAAGATACTTGAATAGGAGCAATAAGCTGTTCTGGATGATTCGTGCTTACCACTCAATCCCTTAGTTTATTGTATCGAGGGGTCGTCCGCGAAAAGAGGAGAGGGGGGAGACAAAGGGGAGGAAAGACAGGGAGGTTAGCCACTGCAAGTACCGGCTGGCTACCCTGTGCTGGGGAAAGGGGTAAACAGAATAAAAGGAGAAAGAAAGAGAAGCAAAGAAAGAGAAAAGGAAACGGGAAAATTGACACAGTAACGCGATACTACGTGATAGAACACACAAAGACGGTCGCACAATTCGCATGTCCTTAAAAATTTCAGCAAAGCTCTTAAGGCCTTGAGTGCCGAAGCCCGTCTAGACCAGTGTCCTAGAGCTTTTTCCTCTGTAAAGGGGCGCTTGTCCAGTTTTTAGCGAGATCACGAGCACTTTTCTTGGCACTTTGTAACGGGGGCAGTCACAAAGGAGGCGCCCAATCGTCTCCTCGCAGCCGCAGGTGTCGCAAGTAGGGCTGTCGGCCATTCCAATGCGGAATGGATAGCAGTAGGTGAATGCCACGCCGAGCCACTGGCGGCACAGAAGTGGGTCTTCCGGTCGTGGTAACCCTGGTGGTAGACCGAGTTGCAGACGTGGATCCAATCTGTAGAGACGTGCGTTTGTGAATTCACTGGTGTTCCACAGGTTCTTCGTAAGCTCGTGGGCGATGCAGCGAAGACTTGAGGCTGCATCTGTTCGTGGCTGCGGTATTGGTATAACATGGGCACCATCATGTTTGTAAAAGTCCGCAGGAAACCTGATCTCCATGAGACATCGGGCATGCTCATTTCTTGTCACCTGTCCAAACTAGTTTCCACTAAAGATCGTACACTTCGTTTACATATTCGATTATAGTACGGAAAAGCATTGTGAAGGTGGTTAATTTAGCCTGACCAACGACATCGTCTGTCTGTTTTTGTTCAGTTGAGGCCTCATATCATAGTGACACTTAAGGACTTATATTCTGGTGCACAAACTATGGGAACACCGGACATTGGATAGGCAGATTCTAATGGCGCTCACTTATGTGCTACTATGATGGCCAATTTTGTTTCTATTTTCAAATTTAGACACGTTTGCCATTTCTTACACAATGGATAATTTTATGCAAGTACTCGTTGAATTTAGCGTAATCAGAAACCGATGTAATTTAGGTAAGAAATGATGCGGTCGTCTGCAACCAATCTGGATTAAAGCAGCGAGTTATGTTTGACGTCATCGCTAAGCATGCGGCACCCCAGACGCAGCACAACCTACGGTGGAATGGCTTTTCTGAGCAGAAATTAAATTAAATTAAACTCCGAAAATTTCGACCACCTAGGGCTTTTTAAAGTCCACCGAAATACAAGTACACGGGTGTTTTCACATGTCGCCCACATCAAGATCCTGCCTCTGTGGTCGGGATTCTACCTGAGCAGGGTACCAGCACAGGGTAGCCAGCCGGTACTTACACTGGCTAACTTCCCTGTCTTTTTTCTCCTTTGTCTCCTCTCCTTGAAATGGCTTAATGCTGCCTATATAACTGCAGTTTTCCAACACTACTCTAAATTTCAATAATTGTTTCTGGTGACTAACCGTACCAAATGGGCTGGTAAAATCGAGTTAACCCATATCAACACGTCTTTTATCAAGCACTTCACCGATAAAGTGTGTAGTTTCCAAATCGGCACCGGGCCCAGACGCCGTTACAAAAACGATAGTCAGAGACCTGGACGACGCGTCAGTTGGCAAACTAACAGAATATACCAACGAGTGCTGGAAACAAGGAAAGATACCACAGCAGTGGAAGAAGGCACAAGTCATCCTAATACCAAAGCCTGGCAAACAACTACAACTCGGGAATCTAAGACCCATATGTTTAACTTCCTGCGTGGGCAAACTAATGGAGCATGCCTTCCTCGCGAGGCTCACCAACTACATAGAAGACAACGACTTACTCCCAAACACGATGATTGGATTCCGAAGAAACCTGTCTACACAAGACGCCATGCTGCAACTGAAGCACCAAGGAATAGATGAACCTGGGAGATCGACTCGAGCCATCCTCGGTCTAGATATCAAGAAGGCATTCCACAATGTGGTGCACCAAATCATACTGCACCAAATCATCAACCATGGCTGGGGAGAGCGGACGCACAACTACATACGAAACTTCTTAACGGATAGAGAGGGGGCGAAAATCATGGTAGGAGATCTGACATCCGAGAAAGTGCCTGTTGTGAGTGCGGACACACCGCAGGGATCGGTTATATCGCCTATGCTGTTTAACCTGGCTCTGATTGGTCTTCCTAGAAAATTACGAAGAATCGAAGGACTTCACCACACAATCTATGCAGACGATATCACGCTATGGATAAATGACGGCAGTGATGGATCGATTGAACAGAGACTACAAGAAGCTGTTGAAACCGCCGAGAAATACCTAGAAGGCACAGGTCTAACATGCTCGGCCGAAAAATCTATGTTGTTGCTGTACAGACCAACGCTAAAGGGGCGACCTCCCAGAAACTACAAGACACAAACCTACAAAGACACACAACACGTGACGCAAGATGGATAACCCATACCCAAAGTCGAGAAGATAAGGGTGTTGGGAATGATCATAGCAGCCAAGGGCACCAACGGAGAAACTATTCGCAAAATTGAAGCCAAAGTTTCTCAGACGATGCGATTGATCAAGAGAATCACCAACAGGCACGAGGGAATGAAAGAAGCAAGCGTCATCAGAATCATCCAGGCGTTCGTCATAAGTCAGATCACTTATGTGGCGGCATACCACAGATAGAGCACCGCAGAAAAGAAGAAGCTTGACGGCCTGATTAGGAAGATATGTAAATAAGCGATTGCGCTCTTGCTAAGCACGAGCACGGCGAAGCCCCCAGCGCTAGGATTCCACAGCACGCTAGATGAGCTAATGGAAGCGCAACGCATAGCGCAATACGAATGCCTCTCCAAGATGACGGTGGGCAGACACATCCTAGATAAATTAGGGATCCGCTACCACACAGAACACGGAGACGAACGGGACATGCCCAAGGAAATAAGGGCCAAACTCACGGTACCCCCCTTACCCAAGAATATGCTTCCTGTACACCACGAAAGCAGGAGAAAAAGCAGGGCAAAGAACATGGCGAAGAACTACGGAAGGAACAAGGACGCTCTCTTTGTAGACGCTGCTCGTTAAAAACAGAAACGCAGCTTTGTCGCAGCAGTACCTATTCACAATAGACAATGCTGCACAAGCTTGACCATAAACATGACACGCATCGAAACGGTGGAGGAAGCGGCTATAGCGTTAGCGATAGCCCAAACCAACCCATACTATATAATCAGCGATTACCAGTCGGCAGCACGCAACTTCCACGGCCGTATCCCAGCTGAGGCGCTAAACATACCCATAAAAGGCAAACCAACAAGGGAAGACAGGTGCGTCCTAATCCAATGGATACCAGCCCACACCACCGACTGAACCGGAGAGGACAACCCTAACGCGGCGGCACACACTGTAGCTCGAGGACTGACTTTGCGAGCTGCGATGAACGTAGACCCCTCGACAGGGCTCTCCGAAGTATGGGAATGGGAAGACAGATTGACCAGGTTCAGCGACATCACCAACCATTACAAGATGCAAAGGTGCACTTATCGTCCACCCCATTCACAACTCCCTAGATCGCAAGCTGTCCAGTGGCGACAACTACAAACCAAATCCTACAAGAGCCCGATACTAATGTACGCTATTTATCCAGAAATATACACAACAGATAGATGCAAAGTGTTTGGCACTAGAGCCACGCTACTACAGATCCTATGTGAACGTCAGGAACTAATACAGGACAATGCGAGCGCAGCCTCCATCGACAGCCTCCGCGCGCGATGGCAGACCGCGCTGCTCAGCTAAAACCTAGAAGATCAACTCTGGGCGGTCCAGCGGGCCGAGGAAGCCGCCGAGAGGAAAGAACTCTTGGCCGTAACTTCGGCGGTTGCCCCACCACACTGACTCGCCGGAGGCGAATCGTTCCGATTCGAAATAAAGTTTTCGCACTCACTCACTCCATACGTTCTGTTACGGCCGACAAAGCCATCACTGAATCCATGCTTAAACTCGCTAAAGAACGTATCGCAAGACAAAAATTTCCTTATATATTTGGAGACTATGTGTTGAAACAGCTTGCAGGATTTTGAAATTAGGGCAATTGGCCTAAAGTTATAAAATACTGTACCATTCCCTGCATATTAGTATGTAGGCAAAAATACGCTGGCTAATCACTCTTCCTCTTCAATAAAGAGCTTTCTCTCCCTGTTTTAGCAGTACCGCCTTTTGGTACCGGAATTATTTTGCTCATTCTCCAGTCGTCAACGAGAGTGCCGTATGACACAGATTTAAAAATAAATAATGAAAAGGCGTCTAGCACGCATTCGGCATGCCTTTTTAAAGAGACATTCGAGATAGCGTCAGGGCATATCAACTTAATTTGCGTGAAATTCAGCAAAATTACAAATATATTCTGCTCTTAAACTCTTAATTCACAAATGGGTGGAAAACTCCTGCGCACGCCTAGGTCAGCATTGTTGCCATTGTCTAGTAAACACACAAGACAGAAAGAAATTAAATTGTTTGCGATTTCTTCCTTGTCATCGATAACACCTTAAGGCGCGCTTACCTCGGAGGTAGCACTTAAGTTCTTCGAAAGTTGTTTCCAAAAATTGTTTCTTGAGTCTCGCACAAACTCGCGCATTCAACACCACTGCAGGACGAAGGCCTCTCCCTGCGACCTCCAATTACCACTATCCTGCGCCAAACGATTCCAATTAGCGTCTGCGAATTTCCTGATTTCATTACCCCACCTAGTCTCCTGCCCTGCTTGACTGCGCTTCCCTTCTCATGCAACCCATTCTCTAACCCTAATGGTACACCGGTTATTCAACCTACGCATTACATGGCCTGCCCAGCTCCTTTTTTTTCGTCTCTTCATTTCAATTAGAATATCGCCTATCCCTGTTTGCTCTCCGATCCACACCGTTCTCTTCCTGTCTCTTAGCGTTATGCTTAACATTCTACGTTTCATCGCTCTTTGCGCGGTTCTTAACTTGTTACCAAGCTTCTTTGTCAATCTGCAAGTTTCTGCCCCATATGTTAGCACCGGTAAAACGCATTGAGTGAACACATTTCTTTTCGATGATAGTGGTAAGCTTCCAGTCAGGATGTGAAAATGTCTGCCGTATGCACTCCAAACCACTGTTATTCTTCTGTACATTTCCTTCTCATGATCAGCGTCCCCAGTGACTAATTGACCTAGGTAAACGTACTTCTTCACAGAGTCTAGAGGCTGACTGGCGATCCTGAACTCTTGTTCATTTGCAAGGCTATTGAAGATTATCTTTGTCTTCTGCATATTAATCTCCAACCGCGCTCTTACACTCTCTCTGTTAAGGTCCTCAATCATTTGTTGCAACTAAACCCCAGTGTTGCCGAACAGGACAATATCATCCGAAATCGAAAGTTGCTCAGATATTCGCCGTTGATTCTCACTTCCAAGACTTCCCAACTAAAAAGACTGAATGCTTTATCCAAGCATAGAGTTAATATCATCCGAGAAATTGTGTCTCCTTGCGTGACCCCTTTCTTTGTAGGCATCTTCCTGCTTTTCTTGTGCAGAATTAAGGTAGCTGTGCAATCGCTGTACATATTTTTCAAGACATTTCTGTATGCCTCTTGTACTCCACGATTACGCAGTGCTTCTATGACTACTGGTATTTCTACTGAATCAAATGCCTTTTTGTAATCTATGAAAGCTATATAGAGAGGCTGATTGCACTCTGGAGATTTCCGGATCACCTGACTGATTACATGCATGTGATGCATAATGGAGCATCCCTTCCTGAAGCCAGCCTGTTCTCTTGGATGACTCATGTCCAGTGTTTCCCTTGCGCTACTGGAAAATATTTTGATGAATATTTCATACAATAATGAAATTAAGGTAATGTGGGTATATATTTTTTTTAATTCTTTACTGCCTCCCTTTTTATGGAAGCGTACATTATTGGCATTCTTGCAGTTCTTTGGGACCCTTGATGTCATGAGAAATTTCGTACAAACGACCGCAAGCTTTTCAAGCATTATGTATCCTCCACCTTTGCTTATATCAACTGGTATTCCATCTTCTTCTGCCGCTTTTCCCCGTATCATGCCTTACAAGGTCCTTCTAACTTCGTCACTAGTTATAGAAGGAGCCTCTCTAACATGTTGATTACTACTTCAAAATGCAGGTATCGTGGTTGCTCTGGGTACTTTATAGGTGAGTATAGATTTCTTCCGTTGCTTTTACTGTATCTTCGAAATTGCTAATGACATTATCCTACTTATCTTAAAGTGCATACATGTCGGCTTGTCTTATGTCAAGTTTTCTTCACGCTGATTTCATGATGCCTCCATTTTTACTGCTTCCCCAGTCTGTGTCATGTTATAATTTCGAATATCGCTTAATTTCTTGTTGTCGATCAGTTTTGACGGTTCTGCGAATTCTATCTTACCCCTTGAGTTGGACACTTTCATTCCTCGTTATTTCTTTATTAGGTTCTTCGTTATTTGGGACAGCTTACCCACTGATTACCTTGTTAACCTACTTGCCACATCAATTGCTGCCTCTGAAGCTATCCTAGTTACGGTTTCCTTCCTGATATCTATGTCACCTTCGTCTCTCGATTGTAGGGCTGCATATTTGTTTGCAAGTAGCAGTCTGAAATAGTTTGCTTTTACCCTTACTGCGTATAGGTTAACCCGTTTCTTCTGGACCAATTTTACTGTTTCTCTCTTCATATTAAGGTGAATCCAAGACCTCACTAACCCATTATTCCTGCACTATACCTTACCTAACACACCTACATCCCGCACTTTGCTCGGATCGGCAGAAGGTAGGTAGTGAAATTCATTTCTTTTTTCACAATTAGGGCTTTTCCGTGTCCACTTTCTGTTGCTACGCTTGCTGAAGAAGGTGTTCATTATTTGCAGTTCATCCCTTTGTGCAAATTTTACCAACGCCTCTCTTCTAGTTTATCTAGAGTCGATGCCGTAGCTGCCAATTGCTTGACCACGAGCCTGCCTTTTCCCCACTTTTGCACTGAAGTCGCTCATGGCTACAGTATACTGAATTTTCACTTTTCTAGCCACTAATTCAACAATTTCGTAAAACGGATCTCTTTCATCATCATCGTAACTGAAGGTTGGACCATAGGATTGCAATATCCTTATTCAATACCTCTTATTAGGTTTTATTACGAGTACTGCTACCTTTTGAGTAATGCTGTAGAATTCGTCTATGTTGCCCGCTATATCCTTATGGATTAGGAATCCTACCTCGTATTGCTTCTTATGTAGGAGACATATAATGCAGAGAGCGTCACCGCTAGTAAGCACTGTATAGGCCTCACCAGTTCTTCTAACCGCACTAAGGCCACTAATATCCCAAACAACGCCTAATACTTCCTCAAATGGTCCTGCCAAGCTAGCTTCACTCGGGAGGGTTTGCATATTGAACGTTGCCAGAGTCTCTTTCCATTGGCGGCCTGTCCGTGTCCAGAAATTCTTAGCACCACCCACTGCGTTAAAGGTCTGACCGCCGCATTGGTCAGGTGCTCCACTGCTGCTCGGGAGTGAGGATTGTTGGTTGATCGAAGGAGTCATGAGGGATGTGTTGGCCTAATACCTCACCAGGGAGGCCAATGCCTGTTCTGGTGAAGGAGTGTCGTGTTGAAGCTTAGTGGGCATTCCTAATCTGGTTGTACCTGGATTAGTATAGCCCAACTCTCTCTCGCCACTTTTTACCGGGGTCAGGTACCGCTACAAGCCTGTAGATGGTATTGTTACACTTATATGTTTGGACTCTTAGTGTATATTTTAATCCATTGCTAAGAGCAGTAACGGCAAAACAGGCCGGGACTGCGTTCGCGTTAATAAACATATTTTTAACGCGAAATCCATTGGTTTAATTAAATAATTTACAGCGATATCCGAGGGTTATCACGTCGAGGGGATGACTTGGAGGACTGGCTCCAAAGCTATGACCTCGTAAGCGACTTCAACATGTGGGATAGTTCATAGAAATTACAGAAGGCCCCCGATGTCGCGAACACTTGGTTTTGGAACAATGAGCCAGATGTTCCTGAGTAGGCGACGTTCACGCAACAACTTCGGCAGATTTTCGGTGCCCCAGCTGTTCGCGCTGAGACCACGAAGAAGCTCGGTGAGCGCATTCATTTCGCTGGGGAGTCGTACACCTCATACATTGAGGATGTGCTTACATTGTGCAAGCGTGTGAACGCCACCATACGCCCCATTATTAAAGGCATAAGCACCATCGCCTTCATTGCCCTTGCTACGCAAAATGCTGCTACCATCCAGGATGTTATAACTGCTTGCCAGTGACTTTAGGAGCCAAGTCCTTTCTAGTATGCACCGATACCTCCAACATTCGTCTCCCTTCGACCAATGACTCGCGAACACTTATCCGCAACATAATCCGTGAAGAGCTTCACGGGCATTGCTCTTCCTGCGCTCCGAAATGTACAGTCTCTTCTCCACCGACCGGCTTGCGCGACATCGTTTGGCATGATATCACATCCGCATCGCGTCTACCGTGGTCCGATGGCCCCTGCACTCATCAGGTACCAACGCATGGCAAGGTTTCAGCGCTCTCTGGAGCCATTACCGCTCCTCTGCCTACACCAGGAGACCACCCTGCAGTGGCTTCGTTGTCATCTGCCAGTGCGTGTGCAGCGTCACTACACTCCGCCTCCTGCCAGGCCCATTTGCTGTTACTGTGGCTATCGAGGACACATCTCCCGATTTTGTCGAAGGCGTCAACAGGATGAGCAACATGGCTACGCTCCCGAGAAACGTACAAGCGTCCATCCAGCATTGAACTATCACCAGACGTCTTACCGTTCCTCTTATCAGCGGTCACCTTCTCCTTTATACCGTACTGATATGCCTGCGAATTCTCGTGAATCTCGCCGCAGGTCGAAGTCTCTACGTCGTCATTCGGCGTTACCTCACTGACCCGCTTCTCATGACACGAACGCCCTCTTGGAAACCTCGCCGATGAAGTTTTAGGAGGAAAAACTGCATCCACTGGACACCCTGCAATTCCTCCAAACTTGTTGTCAGTGTTTGTAGAAGGCGTCTACGTCAAAGCTCTCGTCGATACTGGTGCTGCCATTTCGACTATTCTTGCTGACTTCTTCTGTTCCCGCCTCCGAGAAGTGGGCACGCCTTACTGCGGCCCCTCTCTTCGTGCAGCGACCAACGCTATTATTCGTCCAGTCGCGCAGTGTATTGTTCGTGTGTCCATAGACGGAATTCGTCACCACATTGTTTTTGCCTTATTTCATGATTGTAGCCACAAACTCATCTTGGGGTGGGACTTCTGCGTCCGCTTCTATCTCTTATCGTGAGCACCTCATACAACTGGGTGCCGGCGGCAATTCTCTTCCTAACCACGAAGAACGCATTCGTTTCTTCACCTCTTCCCATTGCGTTCTTTGGCCATCTAGAGAAGAGATTATAAATGTCAACTCCTGCAACATTGTGGATGACCACGTACTCATTCTACTCTATGGCCATACCCTCTCTCGAGCAATCCTGATTATTCGCTTCTCTGAGGGGTCTGCATTGCCTTCACCCAAACTCCCGAACCGCAACTGTTTTTTCGTGAATCAACTGTCGCTTGCGCTGTTGACACTCACCACGCTGCGATTGTCACACTTTCGACAGTGCCATCCGAATCAAGTTCGGTGCCATGTAAAGCCTCTTCCGCACCATTGTTGGCAACCATTAGCCTTGTCCTAAAGCCCGCCCCGAGTCTAGGTCTCCTCGCAATGTTGAACAAACACAGTTCCTTGTTCGACGTCAATCTGCCCGTCCTCGGTATGACTACTGCCGCTACTCACCGCATACGGACCGCTAGCTCCCGCATTGTTCAGGGGCGCCCATATTGCGTCTCTTATATAGCGCGAAATCATCGAGGAAAACGTCTCAGACATACCTAGACGAAATATCATACCTCCTTCCTCGAGTCCCTGGTCCTTTCCAGTTGTTCTAGTGCAGAAAATGGCTCAATGCATTTTAGCGTCGATTGCCGCGCGTTGAACAAAATCACGCGCAAAGATGTTTACCTGCTGCCACGGATCGACGATACACTTGATTCGCTCCATGGGGGCAAATATTTTCCTAGCGTTGACCTTAGATCAGGCTACTGGCAAATATCGATATCCGAATCCGACAAAAACAAAACTGCTTTTGCTACCTCTTATGGGCTCTACGAGATCAATGCGATGCCTTTTGTACTCTGCAATGCGCCTACCACCTTCGAACGCATGATCGATAATGTGTTGCGTGGTTTGAAATAGAAAGCCTGTATGTGCTATCTCCGCGAAATTATAGTGTTTTCAACCACGTTCTCACAACATTTGGAACATCATGAAGAAGTCCTTGCTTCTCTTGAAAACGCTGGCCTGCAGCTCAACACACAATAAAAATCAATTTCGCCAGCAAAACCATCAACGTTCTCACGCACTTAGTCAGCAAAGAAGGTACATGACCGAACCCTAAGAAGCTTGCTGCCATCCTCGAATTTTGCCGTCCGCTGCGTCAAAAAGACCTGTGCAGTTTCCTCGAACTTGCTTCTTACTTCCGGCGCTTCATACGCAACTTCGCTGCGCTTGCGTCCCCGCTTCATCAACTCCTCGCCAGTCATGCACCCTTCGTTTGTTCCGACGAATGTGAAGGTGCTTTCCTAGCATTGAAACATGCCCAGACGTCGAAACCAGTAATGTGCCACTTCGATCCAACAGCGCCCACCATCCTTCACACTGACCTTAGCCGTCATGATCTCGGTGTCGTTCTGCTGCAACATGACAACACCTTCCGTGAACGAGTAATTGCTTACGCTAGTCATGTACTAAGCACTGCAGTGAACAATTACGCCATAACCGAGCAAGAGTGCATTGCTGTTGTTTCGGCAGTGCAAGAATTTCGCCCTGCTATTTTACAGTCGTTACCAAACATAACGCACTGTGGTGGCTTTCATTGCTAAATAATTTATCGGGTCACCTTGGTCACTCGGTGCTTCGTCTGCAGGAGTATGATTTTGTTATCACCTGCAGGGCTGGAAAGAAGGATCAAGATGCCAATGCTCCATCTCGCTACCCTCTGCCGAACCATGACGAATCATCATCGCCACTCCGTACTCCGAGTCCCGAGTTCTCTTCATCGGCTTTACCCATCGCAACCCTCGATCGTCTGCAGCCCAACAGCCCATCAGTCATCGTGTCCTACCAATGTAACGGCCTATACTGCCAAACTATTCTCCACCGCATGGAAAGTTCTTCGTCACCTCTAAACGCCCGACTTCGTCGACAACTTATTCAATTCAAGCAGCGCAATGCGGCTTTACTTCACTACATATATCACGTTGATGGCAACAAATCGGTCCCGGTCATACTACGTTCTCTGCAATGTGAGGTGCTCGAAACCTTTCACGATCATCCGACGGCCGGTAATCTAGGCTACCACAATACTTACGATAGAATACGAAGTCGCGGCTCTTGACCTAGCCTGTCTCTAGCCGTTGCGAAGTACGTTGCATCCTGCGTTCAATATCAAAGCCGCAAACGACCGATAACAGCTCCTTCTGGCCCTTTACAACCTCTGCCTTGTCCCACTTTGCCTTTCGAAGTAGTTGGAATAGACTTGTACAGTCCTCTTCCAACCACCTCACATGGCAATCGTTGGATTGTAACGGCCATAGACCATCTAACACTCTACGCGGAGACAGCATCTCCACCATTGGGGACTGCTGCTGCTGAAGTCCCCGATTTCTTTCTACACAACATTTTCTTACGCCATGGTGCTCCGCGCGTTCCGTTCAGCGACCGCGGCAGTCTTCCTCTGTTCTATCCTTACCGAAGTTCTGCGCGCCTCTAATACAATTCACAAGGCGACTTCATGTTGCCATCCGCAGGTCAACAGCTTGACGGAGCGCTTTCATCGTAGCCTCTCTGACATGATTGCGATGTACATCCGCCCCGACCACATGAACTGGGATGCAAGCCTGCCGTTCGTGACATTCGCCTATAACACGGCTACGCAAGGTACCACCTGTTTCTCACCTTTTTTCCTCGTCTATGGCCATTCACCAAGTTTCGTTCTTGATGTATTGTTCCTTTCGACTCCTGTACCCTCAGCAGCTCCTTGCTAGAAACAGTTCCTGTCTCGCCTAGCGGACTGCTGTTGCCTCGCCTGCCTTAACACCGGCATCAACCACAACGCTCGCAAGTTTAGTTACGACTCGACCAATCGTGCTGTGACTTTTTTTCCTGACGACGATGTTCTTTGGACTCCTGTGTGCATTCCCAGCTTATGCGAGAACTTTCTCACGCGTTTTTTGGACCTTACACGGTCATTGAGCAGACAACACCTAGGACAGACACAGTGTGTGTCTCTCGCTTAAAACCATATAGCCGACGCATTTCATATTACTTCCGCGTGGCCAGGAGGCTGCTTCCTCAGCGAGAGGGGATTAGTGTGAGCGCAACTCATGCCTGACTTTCAACTTCACCATCGTCACATATCATCACCCATTGTACAACTTCATTTGTACATATCATCACCAGCATACCCAGCACCTCCACCACATGCAAGGAACCGCTTTATTTCAGCCGATCTCACGCTACTGCTACGAAGGTAAATCTGTGCTGCTGGTGATGATATATACAGATAAAGAAGATGTACAATGGATGATGATATGTGGAGATGATGAAGTCGGAAGTCAGGCATGTGTTGGCTCACAATACTCTTTTTTTTTATCCTGGAGGGCACAAACTCTTCTACAGTTTTACTAGGGCTTTAAACATCTGCGACATATTACTCACACATGCACCCTTCCGGCCACTAAGATCCTGAAACGGTTCAAAAATATCCATTTTATCCAGACAGTTTTGTATCAAGGGCTATATTATTGTTCTTATACTATGCACGTATCGTGCACTTTGTTCTAATCTATCATAGCGTCAAGGTCTAACCAACTATGAAAGGACCTGAAATGCAAGGGAGAACTTCAACAGTATGCAGCCATGATTATGGATTCTCGTTCCGAAATGAAGAGGCCCAGAACGTATTTGAAGTCTTCTTTACACGCACATAGGGATGCACTACCTGGCGAAGACCATGTACAAAACACATTTCTGTCTGCACAGTCACAGACGCATGCTCTCGTTGTTCTGACAAAATCACTTTCCATTGAATTCCCGGAACACTCGGGTCATGCACCAGACTACATTTTATGCTGTGGAAAAAAATTATGGACGTTTCAACGGTGGCGACATGGAGCTGACATCCGGAATGGTCCTTAGGGTATGGTTTCATCAAATGGAGTTCGGTGTTATTTTTCAATAACCATTTGCTTTCTTAATAGGTCAGATTTTTCAAAGGTTATTCAACGATGTTTCACGTTCCTTTTGGTGTGGTGCAGCCATGTGTTGATGAATAAATAATAAATACATGTCTCTAAATTATGTGCAGGGGTTTTTGACGATGAGCACACGTAGATCTTTTGCAGCTGTGTACCTTGGAAATCATGCATGGGCACACTGACCCAAGCGTCACTGTTTTGTTGACTGCAGCTTCGAAAAGAATTGATTTCGGCTTCCATGCAATTGCAATAAATTAATACTCTGCGATTTCATATATATTTATTGACAACTGTGTTTCCAGTAGACGGGGAAGTGCAGCAAAATGCCTGAAATGGTTGAGACCCTTAAATAATTACTTCAAGGCGAACAATCAAAGAGATGGCTGCCTCCTTCTGATCCTTCGCTTTTGGTTCCTGCGAAACAAGTTTGATATTTGGGGTATATTTTTGTGCATGCAAGAAATAAGTTATGTATAAGTACAAAGCAGTGTGAAATATGAATGGTTGTTATTCTCTATCGGAGAAGATGCCAATGCACGAATGCGATAGGGATCTCTCTGAGAAAAATAAAATCACATGCTTGTGCTAACTAAAATAAAGTTTAAGTTCGGAGAAAAATCCCAATTACAACACGACACCTGCAAGAAACTATTACTGTTCCGAAATAGACACATATGACCAACATTGTATTACCTGCTTAAGGCTTATGCATAAAAACAAGCGTATTCCCATAGACTTCAGGAAAGCTTCAGTTAGTCATCCTTTGAAATCCTCAGTAGCAACTGCGCAGTGCTTTTAAGTTGATACTAAGAGGTGCCTATTAATGTGAATAGCATTATCTGCGTGTTTGAACCGTTTTGAGCCTATCTGTCTATCTGGCCTCTAGCGATGGCTCAGTGCCCCAAGTTTTTGACTTGCTTAGGCCACTGCTAGGTATGAGCTCCCGGTCGTGATGTCGCCATAGTCGTTCCATGATCGTCATTCAGCTTCGTGATCACAATCGCGCCATGCTGTCATCGTAACGCGTTTTGATGTGATCCTGTGGCCCAATTTGTCTAACAGCTTGAGTAACTAGATATAGACTCATGGTTTTGATGCCATCCTGATCATTGCGGGGTCCCCATTGCAGCTCTGTCATTCAACTCTAGTCATGCCATCGTCGTCATGCCATTGTCGTCATACAGTGACGTATTCCTTGTCACGCCATCGTTACGCCGTCATGGTCGCGCAATCGTAGTCATTCCAGCTCTGGGATCTGACTCTAGTCGTGCTGTCATTGCCACGCCATCTACTCCGACCGAGCGGTCCAAGTGATCTAATAGCTTGGGCCACTAGGTGCATGTTATTGGTCATGATGGCGTCTTGGTCATTAGAACGTCGCCATTCCAGCTTTGTCATCAGGCCGTCGCCATGCCATCGTCACCTGGCCAACGTCATCACAGAGTCGTCATGCGGTCGTCGTCATATAGCCTTCGCACTTCCATCGACGGCACTGTATCTTCTTCATTCTATTGTATCATCCTGTCGTCATGCAGTCGTGATTATGCCATCCTTGTCATGCCGCGATCGCGAGACAGTCGCTATCATGCATCCGTGATCAGACTATCTTCGTCTTGGCACCATAGTTGTGCCATAATCGTCATGCCAGCATTTTATCCGGTTGTCGTCATAACGTCGTTGTCCCGCCATAGTCGCCATACAATCGTCATCTCATTATGCTCATACATTGTGTTCATTGTCCGTGTTGTCATACAGTCGTTATCGTCGCCACACTGTTGTCATTACACCAGAGCAAAATATAATTCTCGACACTGCATTGTCGTCGTCATCATCATCATCAGCCTGGTCACGCCTACTGCAGGGCAAAAGCCTCTCCCATACTTCTCCAACTGCCCCGGTCATCTACTAATTCTGGCCATGTCGTCCCTGAAAACTTCTTAATCTCATCCGTCCACCTAACTTTCTGCCGCCCCCTGCTACGCTTCCCTTCCCTTGGAATCCATTCCGTAACCCTTGATGACCATCGGTTATCTTCCCTCCTCATTACATGTCCTGCACATGCCCATTTCTTTTTTCTTGATTTCGATTAAGATGTCAAACTCGCGTTTGTTCCCTCGACCAGTCTGCTCTTTTCTTATCGCTTAACGTTAAACCTATCATTCTTCTTTCCATAGGTCGTTGCGTCGTCCTCAATTTAAGTAGAACCCTTCTCGTAAGCCTCCAGTTTTCAGCCCCGTAGGTGACTACTGGTAAGACACAGCTATTATATACTTCTCTCTTGAGGGATAATGGCAACCTGTTGTTTGTTCACGATCTGAGAATGCCTGCCAAACACACCCCAGCTCATTCTTATTCTTCTGATTATTCCAGTCTCATGATCCGGATCCGCACTCACTACCTGTCCTAAGTAGACGTATTCCCTTACCACTTCCAGTGCCTCGCTACCTATTGTATACTGCTGTTCTCTTCCGAGACTATTAGACATTACTTTGTCGTCATTGTCGTATTGACATTGTCGTCATAGCGTCGTCATTATACCGCCTTTGCCATTCCATCGATATCATTCCTCTTACGACTTTGCGTGGCCACTGTATTGGCATCATACCGCCATGCTTATGGGTGACCTTGGGAAGCGAGTGTCATAGCAAAGTAGGATGATATTGGAGTATTTGGCATACAGCCGAAGCAACGACAGTCTCAGGATTACCACTGCACATGACAAATAAACCTGGCTTAAGAAATACGGTTTGTCGCCACATTCTTCTAACGCTATTCGCATTACCGTAAGCACTCGACTTGAAATCAGTTCTGGCGCAATTCTTTTTTTAAATATTATTTCAGTAATACAAAAATTCACAGGGTCTGATCATCATTAGCCTGGTTACGCCCACTGCAGGGCAAAGTCTTTCACATGGTCTCATGTTATTCCTAAGAAGACTTGACGGCGAAAGCCTAAATGGCGATGCATTAGGCGGACAATCGACGTACAGTTCACTTAGTTAATTCACTTACTCGTCGTCTTAATTCCAATAGTATCCTCTTAGTTCCTCTTAATTCCAAAGGTCGAGGGTCCGACTGTCACCGAAGGTCGTGAGTTCGAGTGCTTTGATCAACTCTATCTTAATTACCTGTACCTTAACCTATTTCATCTTAACACCAAAGGTTATAGGTTTGACTCCCACCTATAGTCGTGGGTACGAGTGCCTTGATTAGCTCTATCTTAACTACCTCTGCTTTAATTTACTCTTCCTTACTTACCTCCAAAGATCTAGGGTTCCAATCCTACCAAAAGCCGAGGGTTCGACTCTGTGGGGATGCGTGACTCTCACGCGTCCCCTGAGATCTAGTTTTCCCGCACAGCTCGTCTCATGCAGGGCTGCTTCGCCGCGTAGCCTGGCGCCCGCGGCGGTCGGAGTGGTTGACGCACCGTACGAGAGATGGCGCGAGTGTTGCGCTGCGGACGCCGCCTACAGGCGGGGCTACTTGGGCGCGGGAAAGGAGGGCTCGCGCTCTTGGGCGGCGGACCGGCGAACGTGGCCGACGTCCCATGCGTACGCCGATCCAGGCTTCTGCGAGACCATCTCGCGTTGCCGCCTTCGAACGCGCCACCGCTCGCGTGACCGTACGCGCGAACGACCAGACGTTGGGATCCAGCATGGGACGAACATATTCGCTCGTTATCCGGTCGGGGTGAGTCGGACTTCTAGATTTGTTGTGCGCCCATCGGCATGTTTTGTGGACAGCAACTCAGCTAGCAGGCATTGATCTATGAAAGGTGCAATAAATGTCCTTGTGATTGTTTGCACTACTGTGTTGTTGTTCCTTTGTCCCAAGAGCACGGAGGAGAATCCCACAACTCCGACCAAAGTTTATGGGTTCGAGTGCTTTAACCCTATTCTAATTAATGGTGTCTGAATTACCTTGGCCTTCGTTAACACCGATGGTCATGGTTTCGACTCCCACAAATGGCCATGGCTCGACTCCTCCCGAAGGTCGAGGTTTCGTAGCCTTAAATAACACGAAAGGTCGTGGATTCGACTTCCATCAAAGGTCGAGAGTTCGCAGCCTTTTTGTACCTTTCGTGTCGTCGACGCCTTTTCGCTCAACTTCGACTTAACGACGAGATATATATGGCTTTTATGTTAATAAATACATTCTGTGGTTGTACTTGCCACTATCACGACCTGGTTTGAAGCACACTGTACTGCTCAACTATGGATTAAGTTTGACCACCTTGGTTTTTTTCAACGTACATTTAAGCCTAACTAAACGAGTATTTTTGCACTTCACCGACATCTAAATGTACCTGGTGCAACGCAAATTTCCACTTCCGTGGGGCAACGCCATAGCCACTAGATTACGGCGGCAAGATCAAATTGGTACCTATGCTAGTTCCAAGGCAACCTGCGTCGTCGATGAGGCTGTTTCTTCTCCCGCATTCTTAATGTAGGTCGCATTATATCAAGTCCGCGAACGAGACTTTACCTCTTGGCAGCGTAAGCGTTTTCCTATGCGAAAGTGGTCTCGCCTTCACAAAATGTTTTCGCCTGCATTAAGCCATACCGCTGCGCTCTCCTTCCTTCTATTCTCTCCCCCAGACAAACGCTATGAGTTGTTACTCCACTTCAGAAATAATACAATTCGAGACAACTACTTGTGTCAGCGATGCCGCCAATCAGCCATACTTCGTTTGCACAGACAACCTTCTGATATAAAAGGTATCCCTGCTAAAGTTAACCAAGCTGTACAACGAAGCTACATATTGTCATGAGGTCAAAAAAAAAAACAGGATGCAGGACTAGGATGTTAGAATCAAAAACCAGCTCTGTGTTTAGAGACCACAAGAGCTGACGCGCCAACTTCGTCTTCTTTCAAAGCGAGCGTGGTCGCTGCTCGTGTGCCTCAATTCATTTTCTTCTAATGCTTGCCTTTAGTCGTGACATCAGCCTCTCTTCGTAAAAAGCATCGTCCTGATGCTTTATGGTCACGGCAACAGAACCAGGATACGGTTGCGGTGCAGTGAATTCATTCGGACAAATAGGGCTTCCTCCGGATCAATTGCACAACCTCCGATAGATGCCGTCGACAGTGTGAGCAATGCTGACTATTAGGAGCAACCTTACAGTTCACATCAGTGAGCTTTATGTGACCCGAAGTAGCGCCTTTACAGTTTCTCCGAAAGGCGGCGACAGTGAATGAGAGTCCAAATCCAAACTTTCTCTCCCGGCTCGTAGAGGCTGGTCTGTGACGAAGATTATAGCGTCTGGAGTCACAATCCTGCTGCCTATGAATACGTATGCAAGCAAGTTGCCGTGCTTCTTCGCCACGCTGAGTGAAGTCTTCAGCATCCGTTTCGATGCCATCACATTCATGTGGCAGCATCGCATCTAACATAGTTGTGACTTCACGACCATGTGGAAAACGGAACGGTGTCATTCGTGTTGCCTCTTGCTGAGCTGTGTTCCATGCGAAGGTGCCATACGGCAAGATTTAATCCCAGTTCTAGCGCTCTGCATCCACGTACATGGACAGCATATCAGTTAACGTCTTATTCAGGCGTTCTGTCAGTCCATTCGCTTGCGGATGGTACGCTGTTGCTCGCCGGTGAGCTGTTCCACTAAGTCTTAACACTGTGTCCAATAGTTCGCCTATAAATGCGCTTCCCCTGTCAGATAATACTACTGCTAGAGCAGAACCTACAGCAGAAGTCAGAAATGGGCCTATAAGGTCCATTCCGACTTGAGCAAATGGAGTTTCGGGCCCTTCAACAGGATGGAGGAAGCCTGCTGGTTGGACTGCTGGCGCTTTTTGCTGCTGGCAATCAAGGCATGTCCGGATGTATTGTTGAACGGTCGCCGTGAGTCTTGGCCAATAGTATTTTTGCCGCACCCTGCACAGCATTTGTCTGTAGCCCAAATAACGGGATGTTTCTTCATCATGGTATGCCTGTAATATTTCATTCCTGAGAGGTGTTGGGACGACGAAAAAGTAGGTGCTTTCATTCGGAGAGAAGTACGCCTGATACAGAAGGCCGTTACGCAAGCAAAATAATGGTAGCCCTCTTGCAAAAAGCCTTGGGACAACGGAAGTGTGACCCTTCAAGAAACTAATAAGGGGTTGCAATTACGGGTCGTCGCGTTGCTGCTGTGCGATTGTAATTGTGTTGCCAACTCCGAAGAAGCCTGCATCATTGTCATCTTCTGCATTGGCAGATGCGAATGGGTCGCGAGACAGGCAATCGGCATCGGTATGCCAATTCCCCGATTTATAGACAATAACGATGTCGAATTCTTTAAGCTTAAGGCTCCATCGCGCCAATCATCCTGATGGATCTTTTAAGTTCATCAGCCAACAGATCATTTAAAACATTAAAGAAGTGGCCGTACAAATACGGGCGAAGTTTCATAATGGCCCACACCACCGCAAGGCACTTTCTTTCCGTGGTGAATCAATTCGCTTCCGTACGGGAAAGGGTTCTCCTTGCATAGGCTAATACTCGTTCAGCGCCGTCTTGGCACTGCACGAATACTGCTCCTAAGCTGACATTGCGGGCGTCTGTGTGAACTACTGCCAGGGCGTCTTCGTCAACGTCTCCGAGGACTGGGGACTTTGGGAGGCGTTGTCACAGCTCGTTGAACGCTTGCTGCTGTTCTTCACCCCATACGAATGCAATGTCTTTCCTGGCTAGGCGTGTCAATGGTGATGCAATCCATTAAAAGTTCCGAATGAAGCGTTGGTAATAGGCGCACTGTCCTAAAAAAATTGTCTAACTGCCTTTTTGTCAGACGGTGCTGGAAAATTTGCGACGGCAGCTATTTTGTCAGGATCAAGCCGTACACCTTAATTGCTGACCGCATGACCGAGAAAGAGAAGCTTTTCAAAGCCGAATTGGTATGTTTCAGGCTTCTGCGTGAGACCGGCAGATAGGATGACTTGAGAAACCGCATCTAGGACTCAAGCGCTCGTGAAAAGTTGCAGAAAATTCAATCACGTCGTCCAAGTATATTTAACACGTGTTCCATTTGAGGCCTTGAGAGTACCTTGTCTAATAGTAGCTGAAATGTTGCTGGCGCAGAGCACAAGCCGAAGGAAAGTACCCTAAATTCATAAAGGCCGTTAGGTGTCACGAATGCAGTTTTTTCTCGGTCTCTCTCGTCATCTTCTATTTGCCAGCACCCACTCCTTAAATCCATCGAAGATAAATAATGTACATGTCACAGGCTATGGAGGGAATCGTCTATATGAGGTAGCGGGTAAACGTCTTTCTTGGTGATCTGATTGAGCTTGCGGTAATCAACGCAGAAACCTAAGCTGCCATCCTCTTTTTTTTACTAACACCACTGGTGGCACCTAAGGAATCTTCAATGGCTGAATAACGTCGTCTTCAAGCATTATTTTTACCTGACTTTCCATGACTTCGCCTTCGCGAAGGGCCTCACGATACGCAAGAAAAATTGGCCACCCTGTATACGCAATGCCTCATGCCTTCGAGCGTACCGGAATCTTGGAAGAATGCTAACATAATCCTAATCCATAAGAAAGGGGACGCCAAAGACTTGAAAAATTATAGACCGATCAGCTTACTGTCCGTTGCCTACAAAGTATTTGCTAAGGTAATCGCAAATGGAATCAGGAACACCTTAGACTACTGTCAACCAAGGGACCAGGCTGGATTCCGTAAAGGCTACTCCACAATAGACGATATTCACACTATCAATCAGGTGATAGAGAAATGTGCGGAATATAGCCAACCCTTGTATACAGCTTTCATTGATTACGAGAAAACGTTTGATTCAGTCGAAACCTCAGCAGTCATGGAGGCATTACAGAATCAGGGTGTAGACGAGCCGTATGTAAAAATACTGAAAGATATCTATAGCGGCTCCACAGCCACCGTAGTCCTCCATAAAGAAAGCAACAAAATCCCAATAAAGAAAGGCTTCAGGCAGGGAGATACGATCTCTCCAATGCCATTCACAGCAAGTTTACAGAAGGTATTCAGAGACCTGGATTGGGAAGAATCGGGGATAAGAGTTAGTGGAGAATACCTTAGTAACTTGCGATTCACTGATGATATTGCCTTGCTTATTAACTCAGGGGAACATTTGCAATGCATGCTCACTGACCTGGAGAGAGAAAGCAGTTAATCTGCAGAAAGCAGAAAGTTAATCTGCATAAAACTAAAGTAATGTTTAACAGTCTCGCAAGGGAGCAGCAGTTTACGATAGGTAGCGAGGCACTGGAAGTGGTAAAGCAATACATTTACTTAGGACAGGTAGTCCTAATTGACGTGCGAGATCCAAGCGGATTTGTTTCTGCGCAGGAAGCAAGCTTGGGCCAACATCGATGAATAAATCTGGAGGCACGGAAGGCAGGCTGGGGGAACTACCTCGCGCTACAGTAAAACAGTCTGTGACCTGACTGAACTCTTCGACGTACGTGAGTGTCATACCTCTTGTAAGATGCCGGAGCTCACGGCTAAAGTTTGTTACGCGAACTGTGCGTCCACAGTTAATGTTGACTATGCCTCTTGCAATGGATACGTCATGGCTGAATAGTAGCGCTCGAATTTGTTCGGCGACAGCGTCGGAGTTGCTCGGTATGTCACATGTCACCGACTGAAGGAAGCATGAGCGCGGTGGAAGGGTCACGTCGTCATCGGTGATGCGTAAATTTATACGTTGCTGCTCTGTACAGAGTACAACTGAACCTAGGCCCATGCTAAACGGGACCGACCTGTCTGGATTGTTTATAACGGCACCGTATTCACGCCGAAAATTCATTCCCGAGATAAGGTCTCTGCATCACTCCCGCAAAAACGACAAAAGCAGCAACCAAGGCCAAGGCACCGATATTAATTCTAGCAGTAACTTTGCCTGCGGGTGTCATCAACTGGCCTCCTGCGGTTTTTATGTGGGGACCCGTCCACGAAGTCCTGACTCTCTTAATGCATTCGGTGAGATTTCGGCTTAATGGCTCCAAGAAAGAACCAGCTGCTTACGGCAGCGCAAGCTTCTACAAAAGGACGCTGACATCCTGCAGGCACCCGCACACACTCGGCAGCAGTGGCTTCACTCGGTCTTGCTGGAGCAAGCATCATATTTCTTCACAGGTTGGTTGTTTTTCAACTTGTACTCGTACGGTCTAGTGCTACCACTGCTGCCGAGTGATCGTGTTTTTCGACGTGACAACTAAATCATGTCGGACTGTCTTGTTTGCCACAAACCGCTTCCCGACGATGAGCCATACTTATCATGCTGTGAATGTGATTTTAGTTATCATGCGGGCACTTGCTCGGGAGTAACATTAAGCACGTACCGAAAAAAATACGAAACCGCCTTGAAATCTTGGAAGTGCGTTACATGCAAAACAGGCAGGACCAGAAGCAGTCCGAGCACAGCAAATGACGACGAAGGACCAGAATTGAACCTAAAAAACGAAATATCAGAAATAAACCGTAAGCTTGCTGTGCTGCTTGAAACGAAAGTCAAGATAGACGTTCTGGAAGAAATAAAAGAAACGGTGACAAGCGTTGAACAGGCAATACAGGAAATGGCTACAAAATATGATGAGGTCATCCTTGAGATGAAGCAGCAAAGTTCAGACATTGCAGGCCTTCGAAAGCGTGTGCAAAAACTTGAGATCACGGTAAAAGAGCAAGAAATCGACAAACTTAGGAAAAACTTGAATTACATCGATCAGCACGGCAGCCGCCTGAATTTCGAAGTGCATGGTCTGCCACATCATGTCAATGAAAACTTGCTTGAAAAGTTGAACTGCTTAGCGGTTGATCTCGAGCTTCCAAAACTTTCGAAACAGGACGTTGAAGCCGTCCACCGCATTCCGTTGAAAGTCAGGGTTGACTCAATTGACGATGAAAAGGAAACAATCGGTACAGAAAAATCTAAAAAAGTCCCACCTATCCTGGTTCGCTTCACATCTCGCGCGACCAGAGATGCTTGGCTCGGGAAAAAAACGCAACTGAGAAAATCAAAATCAAAAATTTACCTGAATGAAAATCTCACAGCACAGAACAAAAAGCTTTTCTGGCATATGAAGACGCGGGCGGCTGAAAAAGAGTACAAGTTCACCTGGCACAAGAATGGAAAATTCTCGTGCGTCGTGGTCCTCGTGATCGAGTCATTAGGGTTATCACAATGGACGACCTTGACAGAATAAGATAACCTAGAAGTACGGCTTTTTATGCGCATTCTTCAAGATGGCAATCCCTTTTCAGGAAAGCAAGTACTACGACAAGCTTTCCTTCAGACAGAGCACAGAGTTACGTGATAGAAATCAGATGTCTTTGTTTCATTTGAACGCACAAAGTTTAAAAAGCAAACACGAATCTGTCTGCATGCTTCTACATGAAATACAGCATGAATTTGATATTTTAGCGTTCTATCAGACTTGGTTCTGCGACGAATACGACGCTGTACACTTCTCAGGCTATAAGTGTTCTTCACTGTCCCGAAAACATAAAAAAGGGGGTGCTGTCGCTATTTATGTAAACACGATGTATGCTTTGATGTTATTTCCGCGTTTTCTGTAATACACCAGCACTATGAATCCCTCATGATCAAGTGTGCGAATACTATATTCGTGGTTATCTACAGGCCTCCATCCGGTGTTGTATCCATGTTATTAGATTTCATTGAATGTATGTTGGATTTTTGTACACATCTTGGCACTCCCCTCATTGCAGCGGGTGATTTTAATATTAACCTGCTTTCAATAAACCGATCCAAACAAGCATTTCTGGATGTTTTTTTTCGTTTGGCTACGGAAATGTTAATAATGTTCAAACTAGGGTGACAAACAATTCCGGAAGCCTACTTGACTTGTGTTTTACAACGCGATTAATTGGACTAGTGTCGGGTGTCCTCATCTCTGATGTAAGCGATCACATGCCTATTTTCCTGTTTTTTACACGTGAGATGAAAGTATACCGACAGCGCAAAAATGACACACACTCACAGTACAGATTGATAACCAAGAACACGATTGCTGACTTTGAAGCGCCAGTCATCAAAGTGGAATGGTCCGAAATACACGCATTGACGGATCCTGTCAAGGCATTCACTCACTTTCTCGGCGTAATCAAACACCTTTATCACAAAGCTTTCCCTCTAAGAGAAGCTACAAGAAGCAAGAAATGCAGGAAACCGTGGGTTGACACCGCCCTTTTAAAACGCATAACGGAACGTGATAGACTATTCGCTACTTTTTATAAAGACAAGGCAACCAGACTACTTAATGAACTACAAGAAGATCAGGAATAAATTGGGCCCTGATATAAAGCTGGCCAGAGAGAGGTACTATGAGAATAAGTTCCCTAATCCGTGAGCTCATCCGAGAGGACGACCTCTCGGATGAGCTCACGTTAGGGAACACTCACTGCCGGCAGTCAGCGCAGAGGCGCTGATCGAGGCGCTGATCGAGGCGCTGATCGAGGCGCTGCTCCGTCGGTCGTGGCACCATTGTTGAAGTGCTCGCTCGATCGTAGTAGCCTCCTTGGTGAACTCCACAACAGTTGTTGGCGGCTTGCGAAGACCGGCAAACAGTTGCTGCCTTCCGTCTCGCATCAAATGTCTGATTTTCGTTGTGTCAGGCATCGCGGGGTCTCCGAAAGAGGTGAGTCATGTCCTCAGCAAACATGGCGACGCTCTCATTCAGTTTTTATGTTCGCGATTTGATGAGTTGCCGAGACGACCGTTGTTAAGAAAGGTATCCAGAAGTAGTTGCCGAAATTCAGCCCAGGCAAACAGTGTGCTTTCTCGGTTCCCGTACCGTGTAAGAGTGCTGTCCGCCAGGGCGAAGTACACGTGCGACAGTTTCTGTTCCGAAGTCCAACGATTCGCCTTGGCAACTCTCTCATCTTGTTCGAGCCAATCCACGACGTCCTCAAAAACATCACCGTGGAAGGTCTCGCGAATCCGAGGATGCTCAGCAGTTCCCTGTGAAGTGTCTGCCGTTGCTATTTCTTCAGACGGAGGACTCCTTGCCTGAGGGAGTTCCAAGGGAATTACGTTGGGGCTAAGACCTCGCTGTAGCCGATGGTAGCGGTGGACAGGAGTATCCGCTGCCGGAACTAGTTGTGGATTCGGACTGGAAGTGCTGTTCTGCAGGTGAGTCCCGAGCACCAGGTGTTGAAGTTTAGCACCTCCACCAGTGTCGCGAGGTCAAAAAAAAAACGGGACGCAGGACCAGAATGTTAGAAACAAAACCCAGCTCTGTATTTAGAGACCACAAGAGCTAACCTGCCAACTTCGTCTTCTTTCTAAGGGAGCGTGATCGTTGCTCGTCTCCCTTAATTAATTTTCTTTTATTGCTAGCATTTAGTTGTGACATTATATAACAAACAGTTTGCAAGGTACGACTTCAGGACGCTGGAACGCTTAGGTAAGAACGCTGACCATCGAATGCCGTAGGTTTTATAATTGAACTTTCAGCCGTGTTTCTTAAGGAATTTATCTTGTTGAATACCTTGGTGAACCTTAGCTGGCACACAGGGTACATTAAACACCGTACCTCACTGCACTTGATGGATCTATGCAAAGCTTGGCGGTGTGGCATATATTCCTTCCAAAGGAGAGGAAGGTCGGACTCACATCTAGAAAGTTTTTCGCATGATAGGGAATTAATATTTGAAAACAACATCACCATGCGATGGGCTTTACAGCCGTGGCCGACTATCAGCCATTGAACCCCCTAGAATATTTTTGTGAGGAGATGCCAATGATTTGCCCACTCTATCAAAACGCTAACAAGGAGACGGCATGATGAAAAGTGGCGGAGCTATGTCGGTGCCATGAAGCCCTCATACTAGCCGTGCATTTGGGCAGCGTTTGCTTTCAATGAGTAACGCAGCTCCATTTTGAAGCAGGAAGAATACTGTCGTTTGTTCCAGGTACTTGTTCTACCCAGATTACGCAACAACTGATCGTTGTGCTTTAAGCGTAAGAAATTACACACACACACACACACACACACATGCACACACACACACACACACACACACACACACACACACACACACACACACACACACACACACATATATATATATATATATATATATATGAAAGTTTTGCGAAAGTGCAGTCCAGTGGTGAAATTATTTTTTTTCTGAAACTTGCCATGGGAATGACTATAGCAACTATTGTTTCGGAAGCGACACATATACATGTGGCTCGAACAAAGAGAGGTGCTTCGCCTAAAGCAAATTCCGCGCAGCAAGCTTTTCGCTGAGCGCATCGAGCTCGTTCACGATTTCTAACTCATGGGTCTCCAAACTGCACCGGATCTGGCTCGCAGATGCTTTTTAGATAGTGCACGGGCGGCAGCGGTCCATCCGGTGACGTAGGGCCCACATACTGGCCGTTTTTTTCTCGCAATGTCTCCAATGTGCATCCAACTGCGAACACGGCATGTCCGCCAAAGTGTCAGATATGGCGCTTTTTCCTGAGAGCCAGTTTCACTGAAGGTACGAGACCGCGCCCCGATGCGGGGTTGTCGAAACCAATGTCAAAGGTTAAGGAGCCCTGTGCTATCGTTCTATCATCGCACGAAGAGCGCATGACACTCCGATTGGCTGGTCTCGGCCACAACGTCAGAAGGTGTGCCGAAGCTTTCCGGACTAGTCGGTGCTCTGCGCCCTGACAGCTTTAACCAGCCTGACGCCCGCGAACCAACAGCATGTAAACAGTTCTGTAGGTATAAATCCACCTTCATCAGTCCACAAGACGCTGAGAGCTTCAGTCCACAGCACGCATCGCACGGTAACAGGGAAGGACATGAGTAAGATATTACAAATGACTGTGTCCGTGCGCATCTTGTAGTGGGGCCTAATAAAATATGCCATTATTTATGGTGACAAACAAAAACGTGGGGCCTTTGTGGGGCAGTCACAGTGCTAGCAATTCCAGGAGACATACCCATGTAATCGGAGCACACAACGTTTATGAGGTCGTAGTGGTTGCAAAGACCCATCGACAATTTTTGGGAGTGGCTATGGACAGTCGCCTTTCATGTAGTATGTGAGTAGATGCGCGAATTTTGTTGACACCCAGCCGTGGCGTAGTTGTGCGCTCTAGTTTATCCAAACAACACAACATGGTGCTAACATGATGCTAATCATAAGCTCGTTGCACTGCCACAGTACTATGACTCTGGCGGGAGTTTGCACTCTGTTGGAGAGGGTGCTTAGAAATTAAGCATGTGAGTAATGATATAAGCAAAACATTTACCTTTTACCACCTTTCTTTATTTTCTGTTGTCGCATTGGAAGGGTCGGCGGGGTGCGTCTCCTGTGGGTACCAATGTCGTTTGCGCAGAAAGAAAAAATGAGGGCACGTGATTTAAAAAATCGGTAGCTCTCACAATTATTGCGATGGTTATTATTGCGAAAACAGTGATAACATAAACATGTTTGGGTGATGGTTCCTTCATATATTCCTGATATGTTGGCGAAAACGTTCTTTTATGCGCTGCACACGAAGGAGTTAGGCGACTAGGCATGTTTTTTGTCACAGTATGTAACAACAACAAAAAAAGATATTGTTATCGAACATGCAGTCAAAAAACCCAACATTGCAAAAGTATTATAAGTAAACATCCACCCTCCTAGACCTGATGACTGGAGTGCAGAAGCTGGCAAGGAAAAAGAAACATATCGAAAGAAGACTGGTGAGCTAGTTGGTACTGTACCACTTGGGGTGTAGCGAAAATGACCACGCAAGACGACGGAGGAGCCGAAGACAAAGCGCTCCTAGCAATTGAATATTGTTTGCACGTGGAAACTACACATATGTCATAGTACAACTGGAAGAAAACAGGGAAACATAACCAGTGGTCGCTACAGTATGTGAAGTGAACACGCGCAATAAACAATCAGTAGCACTGTGACTTCGTCTCCTCTGTCGTCCTGCGTGCCAATTTGCGTTTTACATCAAGTTGATAAAGATATAATTAGCACGCGCACAGACTACCATTTCTATGTTACTGAAGAAACTGGCAGTGTCGCCGAAAGGGCGAAGTGTAGATAGCGATAGCAAGGCTTAGGGTTGGTGCTCTAAATCATCGGAGAGTGTTTTAGCTGCAGTTGCGTGTGACATACTGGCGCTACGCAACACGCAAGGCAGCTCCTGCTGGGCAGGAGCAACAGCGGCCTGACACTTAACAAGTGTCTATCAGGGCTGACGTGACGAGCACGGTGCGATGGTGTTGCAAGCGGCGCGCCTCGATGGTACACGTGTTCAAAGCGATGAAAAATTTTCGACATTAGTCGGCGCCATGTGAAATATTTCATAGCGTTACCTTCACGTCTACTCTGCAGACTACAGCATACACATAGTTTTCAGCGGGAATGGCAGTGGGCTTATAGCTTGCGTGCGTACGACAATCGTGCCAGCAGCAGCGGTCAAAACTCCACCCTCGCTCCGCCACCAGTGTGACTGAGGGTAGCATTGAAGGCGTGTCCACCTCGCCATCTCTGGAGACCCTCTAGCTCTGCGCGTGCGAGCAGTGGAAATACCGTTAGCGGGATAACACGATGGCTGCGCAGACGGCGTACGTGAGTGCACCTCAAACATTCGTGTAATTGCTATAGTTTTCATTAACAAATTACAGGTTTTAAAGACAGAACACCCAGAAACGTTCCAACAGAATTCGTGTCATAATTAATGTCAACGACACTGCGATTAGCATTGCATGGAGCGATGCAGCGACAGACCGTAATTCCGCTGAAGGGATTCTTCGTGCACAAGACGTATACTGCAGCTGAGCTAGATTCTCGCGAATCCATCTGGACACACGGCGCTATCTAGGGGCGCCGCCGCGAAGTCCACGCATGGTGCGTCTGGGATTATACAGGGGGTCCACTTTAGCGCGAGTTTAAAAATATGCGAATGCCATCTAACTCTACAGAACCAAAGTAACGTTGTTTGCCGTCACTTGGAGACATTAAGAATATTTTTTTATCATTCTACCTAATTACATTATTAATCCTAGTTATGTAATCACCTTTCAAATAATTTAATTATATGAAAAGTGTCAATGAAAAAATTGTAGAGCAACATTAAAAACTCCCGATACAGCTTTCTGTCACTCAATACGTGCTACATAAAAGTGTTTTTCCGAGCGTGAAAGAAGCCCGCAAATACATGCAACGTGCGTCCGCCGGCCAGTCGTGCGGCAATTTTGCACGCATTTACAGGCTTCTTTTATGTAGCAAGTATTCTGCAACAGAAAGCTCTAACAGGAGTTTTTCATGTCGCTCTGCAGTTTGCTCATTTACATTTTTTTTCTAATTATCTAATGATCTTTTCTACTTTATCTACTTATAATATTTCAGAAGTTGATTAATAAATTAAAACTAATTGTCTGATTAGGCAGAATGATTTCAGTAGGCTACTTGAACGAATAGCCAACAAACATAGTGGAATGAAAGAAGGCAATATGGTTACACTAGTCCAAGCGTGCGTAATAATCAGAAATGTATACGTGGCATCGTACCTACGATGGTGCTCGTCAGAAAGACACAAATTGCCTTATGGGTGACCCCTATTCAGGGGTCCTTAAGGTAATAAAGTGAAATAAATGAATGAAACATCGATTATACAAGGATTACTTGAAATCGGAGACAGCAAATATCCTAGATGTACGCCTGCTCAGGAAGACAAACATGCTGCTGCTAACTTTTAACACGCATAGCTCCCGAACAGGCTCGTATTCTACTGCGAGATCCCAAGGGTGTACAAGTACAGCTTGAGTAAACTAACCTGATACAACTGCCACAGACCATGGCACATTACCCAGTACTGCCCTTCAGACGAAGGTCGTAAGCAGTACGGACAAAAACATCATGAAAATAAGGAATATGACGAAGAGCTGTTCTCTTACGCATGACAGACACAGGGTCATGCATTGCTACATTCAACTTGCCCTAGCCATCTACTGGAAGACTCAAATTCATGCCGAACATAGAATAAGCTCAGAGCACAGTGGCCTAGTCTGAAGCAATGCGTCCACGAATATCCAAAAAATTGCCGCTCTCCGCTGACTATGAAAAACAAATAAATGGCCAGAAAAGGAAAGTCTGCAGGTGAGAGTGCTGCTACATGAAACACTCGCACAACTATCACCATCGCACCCAGATGTGCAAATAGCAACAACACCGCCGAATAGTGAATCAAGGACACCGGCCGCTGGAGCGAGACGCGTAATCTCAAGCAATCGGGACTGGTGATCAGTGAATCGTCATATCAAGGTAAAGTCTAGAAAGCCGAAATATGCAGTAACTGCAAAGCTCCAGCAGAAACAGGCACTCTCAACATCAAAAACCACTCGCAGGTCAAGACGATGTACGTGCGCACATATGCTGAGCATCGTGACGCAGAACAGAAACACCGAGATCAACCGCCTTGAAAGAATCTAAGGGTGGAATTTCAGGCAGTAACAATGTAATGAAAGCCCAGATGGAAGCAATATATTCGCGCAAATTCACAGAAAATATGCAGAAACCGCCTACCTAACCCAAACGGCGGTAAGCCGGCACAAGAAAGACGATCGCAAGACAGGTATGCATGCAATGGAAGTGTCAAATACTAACACAAAATGAACCTAACCTAAAACAGTAAATTAAATAAAAGAAGTTGCCGTTTCGCTTGCAAAGGGAAGCAACGATTGTGACAGCAAATTAGTGCACACCTATACGAAGTAAGGATAGTAGTTTTATCAGCCGTATAAACTTGGAAACATTCACTTATTCACTGAATTAACAAGCATAAGATGTCAGCATGCACGAGCATACATGAATACATCACACCTGATGAGCGCGGACACTATCTGTCGAAACGCTGGTGCGAGCAATGCGGCAGTAGCAACGAGCGCAGTGACCTTCGTACTATCTATTGCTTCAACGCAAAAGCTGCGAGCATACAGCGCGCACAAAGGCATGAACCGCCTGCATATCACTTTCTAAATACGGCGCGCGCGACTGAGCGCAGCCGTGAAAAGTATACACCTGTTGGCGGAGTCGAAGCCGCCCCCCGAGTGTCCGTATATTTACTATCGCAATAAAATTCAAGCCATTTGCCGTGCTGCTACAAAAGACAAGGTAACCGTCCACTATTCGAGGTTACGAATTCTTTCAGTAGACCGCCATACTAAGCCAGGGCCAGGGAAACCGACAAGTGCAAGGTAAAGCCACTACCTTAGTTTACACGACTGCAATGCTACTGGAAATAGCGTATTTAGAACACTAATTAGGGGAAATTGTAAACTAAATCTATACCGAGATTTTCGTCTCCGCATGCTACATATGCATTAAAGGTATCGGATCGGATCGGAAAACATTTATTGGGCTCTAGAAAAGAGGTCTTCGCGGCTTCAGACGGCGTCTTCCATCTTCTGATGGATTCTTCTGTCTGCAATCACAGGGTTGGTGCCCTAGTCCAAGGCTCCACTGAGTATGGCCAACCCGCGAGCTCGCTCTACTAGGCGCTTTTGGCCGTTCAAGCTTACGCTGGAAAGCATACTCTCCCACTGTTCCGCACTCGGGTTTTTAATTTTATAGATAGTTGGGGACTCAATATTTTGACAGGCCCATGATATGTGGTACAGATCTGGTTTCTCTCCGCACCATGGGCACTTAGCCTCATATTGTGTAGGGAAAATTTTATTCAGAAGGTTTAGATTCGGGAAAGTACCCGTCTGCAGTTGTCGCCATGCAACAGCATCCTCTCTGCTTAGATCCTTATCCGGGGGTGGGTACTTCAGTCTGACCCCTTTATAATGATCTAGCATATCTGAGTAGCCCATGGGTACTGACTCGGGTTCCTCAAGGCTGGATGTGTCGGACGCCCGGTTGGTATGCCCTCGAGCTATCCTATCCGCCTCTTGGTTCCCTGTTATGCCAGTGTGCCCTGGTACCCAGATTATGGTATGGTGAACTTTGTTTCCCGGGTCGCATGAGCAGAGTATATGGCGTGCTTTGCGCCCAATTCTGCCGTTTGTATAATTACGGCATGCTGCTTGAGAGTCTGTTATTATTGTTAGGGACCTGCCAGATCGATAGCCCTCCAGTGCTGCCAGAGCCACACCTGCCTCTTCGGCCTCGACTACCGTGCAGTCCTGTAGTGATGCGTTGGTGATCTCCTTGAGGTCCGAATTAACCACCGACGCCACTGCTCTGCTGTTGTGTCTTCCGTCTTTGACGAACGTTGCCGCGTCCGTATACCTCGTGTTGTCCTTGTTCGCCAAGGTTCTCTGCACGTACTCCGCTCTTGCTTCTCTACGCGCCTTGTGCAGGTTCCGGTCCATATTCTTGGGTATCGGTGCGACTCGCAGTGTACTGCGATACTTGTCCGGAATGGCCTCGGTACGTTCGATCTCTTGGATCATGTTGCCGCCGCCATATCTTCGCAGGAGCACCCTTCCTGTGGGGGTCTGCATCAACCTACGTGCCTGAGAGCATAGTAGTGCTTCTCTTAGTTCACTGAAGGTATTGTGCAGTCCCAGGGCCAGCAGTTTCTCGGTTGATGTGCACTGCGGCAAGTGAAGCGCAGTTTTGTACGCCTTTCGCAGTATGGCGTCCGCTTGTTCTTCTTCTTGCTTGATGCATTTGTGGTAGGGAAGGCTATACACCACTCTGCTAACCACGAGGCTCGTGACTAGCCTAAGTGTGTCGCTCTCCTTCATACCGTGTCTCTTGCTAGATACTCTGTTGATCATACGGGCTACCTGCATGGTGGCAGTCTTCAGCAGTTTCAGAGTATGATTGCACCGTTGATTGGATTGAAGCCACATCCCCAGGATCCGAATGGTGGTCTTCTCCGGAATGCGTTGTCCCGCGAGGTATACGTTGAGGCTGAGCTCGTCGCTTGTAGGGACCGTTCGATTTTGTTTGCCTCGCCACACCCTTAGGAGCTCGGACTTCTCCGTCGAGCAGGTGAGGCCCCTGGCCCTAACGTAGGTTTCTACGCAGGTGGCCGCTTTTTGCAGGCACTCTTCTTTTTCGCTGAGCGATCCCCGGTTCACCCATACCGTGATGTCGTCAGCATAAATGGCGTGCCGTATGCCTTCAAGTTGTTCGAGTTGTCTTGCTAGCCCGATCATTGCGACGTTAAAGAGGATGGGGGAGATGACCGACCCTTGAGGAGTTCCCTTGTTTGGGGTGCGAAACTTCTCTGACCTGACTGCTCCCAGGCCGATTGTTGCTGTCCGGTTAGAGAGGAAGGCCTTGACGTAGCCATGAATCCTTCTGCCACAGTTCAGGCTATCCATTCCTGTGAGTATGGCTTCGTGGCTGACATTGTCGAAGGCTCCTTTATTGTCCAGTGCCATGATGACATGTTCACTGTTTCGTGGAACGTTGCTGAGCACCTCCTCCTTGAGCTGGAGGAGCACGTCTTGCGTCGATAATTTAGCGCGGAATCCAAACATGCTGGGGGGGTACAGCTCGTTGTCCTACATATAATTTTGTAGCCTCATTGTAACCACCCGCTCGTACAGCTTGCCTAAGCATGACGTGAGAGAGATTGGTCTAAGATTTTCTACTTGCAGTTTTTTGCCAGGTTTTGGAATCATCACTACCTCCGAATGCTTCCACTCCTCGGGTACTGTCTCCTCCGCCCAGTGCCTGTGGAGATAGTCAGTAAGTTCTACTACCAGCTCATCACTCAGGTTGCGAATCAGCGCGTTTTTTATCTTGTCTGCGCCTGCAGCCGTATTCCTTGTGGTATTTCTTATTGCTGCGTATACTTCCTCTTTGGTTATAGGCCTGTCCAGATCAGAATTTTCTTTCCCCTTGTAGCACTCCGTGTAGGCTGCTGGGTCACCGTCCCAGAAGCACTTGTGCCTTACTCTTTCCATGAGCTCATACTCTGAGCCCTGAAACTGGTGAACCAGCCTCTGTATGGCCTTGTTGTTCTCCGACTTGGTTTTAGTAGGGTCCAGGAGTGCTTTGAGTATGCTCCACGTTCGAGCGGTACTCAGGGTTCCGCTTAAGGAATTGCTAAATTGCTGCCAATTTGCTCTCGCCAATTGTTCCGCATACTCTTCTGTCTTTTGCGTAATTTCCGCAATCTTCAGCTTTAGCTTCCTATTAAACTTCTGTCTCTTCGACCTTTTGGTCAGGCTCTGTCTTGCCTCCCATAGCCGAAGCAGTCTAGAGTCAACCTCCGGTATTTGCTCTGTGCGGTCGATCTCCTTGGTGTACTCGCTTTGCCTTTCCTTCAGCATATTCCCCCATTCCTCGATTGACAGTATCGCGCCCAGCGGATGTCCATCACAGGCTTGTCTAAAGGCATCCCAATCCGTTATTTTTGCTGTACCTATCCGACGCTTTACGTGAGCCATTCCAATTTGCGTCTTGATGATGTAATGATCACTACCCAGGCTTTCCAGCATATTTTCCCAGACCGCCTGTCTCGCTCTTCTTACGAAGGTGAGGTCAGGGCTGGTGTCCTCCTGGACGCTGTTTCCCATCCTGGTGGGGACCTCTGGGTCCGTTAAGAGTTGGCAGTTTATGTTGTCAGCCGCCTCCTCGACTGTCGTACCCTTTTTATCGGTGGTCTTGTATCCCCACCTAGGATCCTTGGCGTTGAAGTCTCCAACGATTACGAGCGTGTTGTTTTTAGCCAACCTGCTCACACCGTGGAAAAGGTGCGTGAATTTGCCCTTCTTCTGCTTTGGATGACTGTATACGTTTACAATAAAAGTACTTCCCCCGTTCTTCTTTTTCGGTATAATTTCGGTAATCTCATGATCTATGTCTGTGTCAGCAATCTTGTCGTGTGCTATGGCGGCAAGGGTGTTGCTGATCAGAATGGCTGTTCGACCAGTGACCTCATTTACTTGGCATGTATACCCCTGTAATTTTGGCGTGAAGCCCCAGGTTTCTTGCAGAGCAATGACGTCGGGCGGAATTAACTGCTTGTTGATGAACTGTTGTAATTGTCCTTGTTTTCTTCGGTAGCCTCTGCAATTCCACTGCCAGATTTCAAGTTTTTCGTTTTTGCCTTTTCCTTTATTGTGTCTGGCCATGATTAGTTATCTGAATACAGGCCTAATGTTGGACGTCGCTGGTCAAATTTGTCTTTGACCCCTTGTGTTCTTTCTTGTTTACGCATGTTGCGTATGTCTGTGTTTTGCATCTCTATTCGTTGCTCTATTATGTCGAATTTCTGTCTCATCTCTGCCATGAACTTGACAAAGTATTCTGGTGCTTCTGATGCCTGTTCTTGTGGATGCGATGGCCTGTGAGGGGCTCCCGATTGGAGGTCCCTAACTGCTCTCATTAGCTCTTCAATCTTCTTATCCTGCTCCTCTACCTTCTGTCTGAGGACCCTATTTTCTTTTTCTAACTGAGTCTCGTGTGTACTGATGTTATTTCGACTATTGTTACCCGAGTGCGGAACAAGCGATTTGGGAGGGCCTGCATCCCAGCTCACCTTGCCGTTGTTAATGTTGTTGTTGGGCTTCTGCTTCTTCTGGTGCCGCTGCTGCTGCGGCTGTTGCTTGCCTCCCTTGATGCCTTGGGACGACTGGGGAGCGTTGGTCCGTGATCGGTATCGTGAACGGTTCCGTGAACGGCTCCGCGAACTCCTCCTCCGCTCCTGGCTCTGGTTCCGGGATTGGCCATGGTCGCCCTCTGAGCTGAGCCATCTCTTCCGATGCTGCTGCTGCTGCTGCTGCCCGCTCCGGCTCTTTTGGCGGCTTTGCCGCCCGCCATAGGCCGGCCCGCGAAGCTCCTTGAACTGCTTCAGGCGCTCCTTGCAGTCCCTGGACCCGGTGGCATGGTCGCCTCCACATACCAGGCACTTTGGCTGGCATTGATGTCCTTCCGGCGGGTTCCGTGCTCCACACTGCCTGCAGGCCTTGGCATCCGGCGTCGGACATACGTCAGATCTGTGGCCTTGTTGTCCGCGGTTGTAGCACACTTGCCTCGTCGGTCGGTATGGGTGGCATTTGTATTCGCCTCCCCACCAGTTGACCATCCTGGGAATGAAGGGTCCATCGAAGGTAATGAGGGCTGTCTTCGACTTCCCCAGCATTCTGGCCCCCAGTATGGTTACACCCTGGGTGCGAAGTGTCAGGTTTTCCATCAATTCTTCTTCCGTGGTCCCGGCGTCTATCCCGTGGATCACGGCACGCTTGCAATCTTCAGGTGTCGCTACGTAGGTGTTGACTTGAAAGGAGCGTCCTCCGAAACTCAAGCTGGTGATTCCTCGAATTATCTTCGCGGTCTCGTCGCTTGGTGTACTCGCTATTATGATGTTGGAGCCTAGTCGCAATCTAATGATAAAGTCCTTGCCGCCTCTAATCTTGTTTCCGCAGGCCGCACCGATGGCTTTCGCTACATCGGCTCCTTGTAGTGCCTTCACCGGCAATCCATCCTTCGGTCTAATAATAATCTTCGCGTCATTTTTCGGGAGCGGTGGCGCCCTTTGCCTAGGCCGCTGCGTTGCTCTCCCTCCGATTGAGTTTGGTGCGCTCGCGCTTTCCACGCAGGCAGCTGCGTCACTCGTTGTGACGGCACTCGCCGGCGCCATCTTGCCAATGTTTGCTCCTGCCTGGGGCTCTCCGTTCTTCAAAATGGCGGCGTTCCGTAAACCGCGTTTTTGGGCCTTAATTTGGCGCTTGGTCAGGAAGAGTGTCCAATCGTACTCACTCCTCGGATGATTGGTTGGGTCCACTGCTTCATGAAGCATAAAGGCGCCTTCGTACTCGTCGGTTTCCGCTGCCTCTAGGTCGGAGGTGGCCTCGAGGTGGTCGGCTTCCATTTCTTGAGCTTCGAGCGGATTTTCGGCCACTCCGCTCAGTGTTGATGCAGAATTCGGCAAATTCGTGTGGCGGAGACCGATTTCAGGCTGCGTCGATGCCATGGTGTCGGTCTTGCTGCCCGCAAGCGCCGTCAAAGCCCTGGACCTAGCATCAGGCCCAGCGCCTGCGCTCCGCTCGGCCACGCGAGAGGCCTGAAAAGTCCGATAAAAACCCCAAAAACGGGCCTATCGGCTTGAAACCGGTATCCAGGTGGTCGGAAACTTGAGCGGTATCAGACACAACCAGTGGTTGATGGCTCGTTGATGGGTAGCGGTCCGAATAGGTCGAAAAATGCGGAGCCCATGCAACGCACGGCCAGCGTCTCACGAACTTCTTCTTCTTCCGCATTAAAGGTAAGGACCCGAACAACCCCTACCAGGGGCTCGGTCATGTGCAAGCGCAAGCCGGAAGCCTTATCATCAGAGTGGGGCGAGAATTCAACGAAAGCACCAAACCTTAGGCTACGCCGATGCTGACCCTTGAGGGCGCATGGCACACGATCCTACAGAAATTTTGCCTGTGGACATAAAAAACAGAACAAAGACACCTACCCCCATATAGCTACACGCGCAACAAGAAGACACGACGCCCTATCGAACACTAGTTGCTCCAGGGTTTATAAAGCAATTTGGTGTGGAATTGGGTCAGTTCACACAGTTTAAAACTGATTCAAACAGTTGTTACTGCCCCAGCATTCCTGTCATTATATTGCCTAACGCTTTCTTAGATACGTATTTCTCCAAATCTATTACAAATATGTTAGTGCCGGATCAGACGCTGACGCATAGTAGAAATATCGGCCTGACGTGCTGCTGCGACGAGATGTTCTCACCTCTAGAGCTCAACGTCCTGAAACGGAGTATAGGTAGATGTTTTAGAATCTTCCTCTTGGGTTCTCATCCTCTTACTTATACCTTTCTACTACCTATCTCATGGTGATGTAAGATTTGGTACATAAATGCCTCAGAGGGAGGGTGCACGGGAAAAGAAGCACTTTCAACTCATCTTGTGCTCGAAGAGACGGAGACATAAAATGGCGGTCAGGAGAGAGAGCGGGCCTGCCTGGTGTCTACAAGTGAATTAATTACTTACATGGCATGCTTTGGCGGTGTCATAGCTGTTGGCCTTGTTCTCGTTGGGTCTACACCATGTTTCCCAAATTTAACATGAAGCACAGCTGCAAGAGCAGATGACCGACCTGCACTTTGCATAGTGGACAAAATGAACAAACATGCAGCCAACACGACAAAAATATGGAAGCAGGGAGCCTGCGTCATTGTAAAAGGGCATGGGAGGCCTACGTCTGATGGACCCTCTGTTATACATCGCCTCTTATATCTATATATACCCATATATGTATATATAACCATACAATTGAATAGTGTTAAGAAACAAATGTTCTCGTTTTTTCTTCAAAGTATTGTTTGTAATGTGAAATTTTATTCGCACATTTCTGCGCAGCGCCAGTGAGTGTGAATGAATGATCTTTTAGGACAAGAAGGGTAGAAAACTTGCTTATTTGTTCCATTGTACAATATGGGCTTGATGAAACAAAGAAACTGCTAAAGAAGGCTTGCATTTTGCAAGCATTAGATATTCGCACGCAGTGATTTACGCTGACAGAACAGCCTCAGGTTTTATTAGGGGCCCAGTATATGCGCTACAGATAACCAACAAATTTAGTGATGATTAACGCGGCATGCAAAACATTCGATCAAATATTCTGTAAAGAAGAAAACTGTAATCGAGTCATGCAGAGTCTGTGTTACCAAAAAATATTGCACCTTCAATTGCTGCACTGGGTCTGCATTGTCTCTTGGCACAGTGTCACTGGTTCGCAAGCATTATGAAAAGAAATTCCTAAAAAAATTTCCTACATAAAAGATGGCTCATCGCAGCTGCAGCGGGAACGTTTTGTGGTGAAGAGTTGCATCTAAAATATTCCCAAGCAGACAAAGGATGGTGAGAATGAAATGCATGAAAAACGGCGTGTTTTCTGAGCAGGTACTACATCTTCTTTCTAGCTCACAATAGTTGAAGTCTACACAAAGTGAAGTCTACACAAAGCTAGCTTGTCCCTACATACACGTAGTAAAAAGTCCTACAAGTTATCTCTAAGAGTGTCGCCCCCCCCCCAAAAAAATTCTGTTTTTTGTTCTAGAAATGTTCCACCTCCATGACCGTGTCCACGACAGCACTCTCAAAATGGATTTAATTTTGCGTCCATGCGCTGTGGCACAGACGCGTTACTCGGAAGAATTAACTCTGATCAATGCGCTTGCCCTCCTCCTCAATGCCACTGAAGAAGTGTACTGCCTTCACGCTTCACGCGAGAAAGGCAGCTCACAGTTCACGGTGACCAACACCAATGCTATTGTACGGCCGCTTCTTCGCGGTGGCAAAGCCAGGTATTGAGCCGAAGGGATTCCTCCGAGTAACGCCTTGGACTACTGGTGTCGCGACGCGCGGACGTGTAATCAGGCAGCTCTGTTCATATTTCGCGTTTTCTTTTATAATGCGGAAAAAATAATTACTCGAGATATAACACACTGAAAACAACTGAATGGTGTGTTCGAAAACACACTTATAACTTTTCTATCAAAATTTGTGCCCCCAATTCAGTAATTAAAAACATAGGTAAAAATCTCATCTAATTACCGATAGTTCTATTATGAAAAAAAAGATATCCTGGTTCGGTACGTCCCTGCCGACAAAATACCATCGGTTTCGTCTTCAGGTAATCTATATTTTATATTTAAAAGTTCCGTTAACATTAGCTCGGACAGTGTGCACATAGGATGAATATTAGGCGTTATATACTCATAGCTACCTGAAAATGAAATGGAAGATATTAAAAAAATGGCAATGGCATCATACATTGAAGGAAACCTTAAGTGTTTATTTTGTGACCAAAAGTTATATTCTAATTTGTTTTTCGAGTGAATGATGAGGGGGTATGCAGAACAAAAAAATACCCTTGTCCATTTTCGCTGCCGCCTTGAACTGAGCAGTTGTATTTATTAGAGAAGTCTTCAAATTCTTCCATGTAATCGTAGAAAAATGCTGCAACGTCTTTCGTACATGCAAATAAATCTGCCTTGCTCTAATTTCTCATTAGGTTCGGTTAGGGCACGGGCAGTTGAGTATTATTGTTAAGAGAAGTGAAGAGCATTGGTCGGTTTTCCTCAATACGAGGCAGAAATAAATCGCAAACCATGCGATCTAGTTCTGCTTTCTTATTGGAGAAAAGCAATTGTTGTGGGAAATACAAATTATGGCCTGAACGTTAAAGTAAATTGCTGATGACACTGTGCGCATTTGAAGAAACTCAGAAGGCATTATGAAAGATACAGTTAGCAGCCTTTTCTGCACATGTCAAAATGCACGCCATAGTGGTGGCGTGATGCAGAAATTCAACAAAATTACTTCTGGCTTGAGGCGAGAGATATATATTGAGAATTCTACCTTTAACAGGGTCAGAAGTGAAAGCTCTTCTAACCTGAATCTCTTTCGAACTGTGTCGCTGAATTAGATATCGATAAGCTCTTAACAGTGCACGAAAATCTATAGTGATTAAAATGGGTTCGCAAGGCCCTGGTGGTGTTTTATAAAAGCAAATTAGATTCATTGAACAGCCTTCCCTTAGTGAAACAAAGGTAATAATCGCGACATATTAGGTTTCCTGCAAGACTGCCCATATAGAGTAACGAGTGATGCAGTGTTGTTTATGGAAATCACTCTTTTATACTGAAAGTACGCCTATTGGCTCAATTTCAGTTGACGCTCAAGTGTTTGCTACTGGGTGTTTGAGTGAAAAATTTCAATTTTTAAAAAAATTGGCTGTGACAGGTAGCACAATTCTGCTTCATGAGCTGGTCTCACCGAAGAGGCAGATATTACGTGCAGAAAGAAATGAATTGCTTAATTGACTAATTAACAACAATTCGCAAGTTACGTTTTTAACTAGTTACCTTATCGCACAAATTGCGATTTAGACATTCTAGTGGGTGACAGTGCAAGCCAGGTCCACTTGAAGAAAGAATTATGCGGATAGCACCATTTACGAGATATGCGTCGTCAAACAAGCGATAGAAATGCGCTGTCGATCCACTTACTTTCGTAATAAAATGTCGTGTACGCACTGAAGAACAAAAGTAACTGGGATGTCAATGCATTTCGCCGCGAAGTTCTGGAATTAATATCTCAAAGGAGGTGTCATCTTAAGAATTCCTTCTAATTGGATCCGCCCTGCGAGCTCCCCAACTAGAATTTGTAAATTGAGTATCTACCACATGGTAATTAGTTGGAAAGTTCATTAGTAAATTTGTTAATTCTTCGATTAGGCATTTAAATTTTTTTCACATGTGCTCTTCTTCGAGCAGATCAGCTGATGAACTAGAATTGTGCTATCTGCCACAGGCAATTCTTTGAAACTTCGTTCAGCTTTGTATGGAAACGACCTCACATTTTAAAGAATAGGTATACGCTATGACATACTTGGTGACGCCTTTCGTTGTAAGAATTCCTGATGCAATAAACAGATCGGTACGTAACGAATTGTATGTAAATGATTACCTGTTATCAATTACATTTTCGTAGCTTCGGCAATAACAAATTATGTTCACTCTTCACTAACAACTCTTCACTATGCAATTACACGTAAATGCTGATTTAATCATGAGACGAGCTTTAAGAGGCTACACAGCCTGGAGCATTTGAATTTCGCGTGGACTATATTCGAACACGTGTGGTCGTGCCACGCCGGCTCCTCGCGCATGCGCACGGTCAGGAAGCCGAACCTTGGCGCTTAGTATTTTTTCATCGTCCCAAAACTGGAGGCACACCCCAGATTTGGGCCGAGGAATTTAACGTGCGAGATTGTTACATGTGTAGTGGCATCTGCATAAGTCAACGTGCCGTCGATCGAGCGCTGGAGAGACGCGCGCATAGACATAGCCATTGGTCCGGACACAATTACCAGCAATTAAGAACACTGTTGTGCCCTGTTTCGATGCCGGTTCTCGTGCACGTGATGTTGCATGTTCGCGGGTAAGGATAAACAAGACGCTATATGGATGTCGTCGCACGGAGTAAGACTTGACGAGCACTGGAAAGAGTGCAGGTGTCCACAGTGACCTGAAGCTCGGGTGCGGTTACACTGTGAAGTGTGATAATTGAGTGCTTCCAGCCTATTCGAAAGTGTCTCGTAAGGCCCGTTGTTTGCCGTAGCAGTACAACTCTTGTGTTCATGAGCGTTCCGGTAAAAGCGGTAATCACGAACCGGGGCTCTCCGTGGAGCGCCTCGAGATTTAATAAGCGAATATTGAATTATCGGTTCCGTATTCATGACAAGGCGGCTCCAGCAACGAAGCTGACAGATTGTGAAATATTCGACACTGTATCAATGAAATAGAATTTCTGTTACGTGTACATGATGCTTAGCCAACAAAATGAAAAAAACATGTTAACGTTTCTCCGTTTGGTAATTTTGTTGTGAGTGAAAAACAGGTGTAGAACTTGCTGGATATAACAATTCTTTGGTTGGGGCAGAAGCCAGCATGGTCTCAAGTATTTGATTACGACATTCTGCTGCCTATAGTGGAGTCATGGTGCGCGAATACTGACTGCATAAAGCGTGGTTGTTGCATAGCTGCGACCATTATTGACCATTGTTTCGGGAGTTACAGTACTGCGATCGTAAGGGATTGTTACTGCAGCTGTAATTTTAAAGCTTCGAATAATTTCCTATTGTTAAGCGAACAGGCGCACCAGTTCCGTGGACATTCCGAAGTGATGTTTACGCGGCCGCAGCCGCGGAATCTGCAGCTGCTTTCAGCTGCGCATGCGTCAGAATTTTACACGTTTCCATTTTGGGCAAATTTATGAGGCTGGTGCTCGTCTCTATGGCGCCACGCATGTATTATTTGACTGAAAACCGCAATTTAAGTGGATATTTCTTTAAAAGAAAGGCACTGATGAGGCTTCTAAGCATTGCCAGCGTTACTATAAAATTTCGACACTTAAAACTGATGCTGCACATTACTCGCTGTGCCTTTTCAACTCTAAGTACAATCGCGCATTTACTGTTTTAGCAGTTCAATATCCAATATTGGGTTTTCTTTGATTGCCTGTTGGTTAACTTTATTGCTCTAACGACGACCGCTTTCATCGGTGAGCGTACGTCGTTAATTTGTCGTTGTCAGGCCCTTTCCTTATGCCAGCCCTTGCCACATCGCGACGAAAACGATGCCTTCACCTGCAACCATCATGGCCATTCCTTGGGCTCTAGAATTCCGTGCCAGAGTAAAATATAGCTCTCACTTCTTGACTCGGGAAGTCGTGCAACTAAACGCATCTAACTTCCGCGTAATTCAAAACAGATAAAACATCAGCAGCAGCAGTAGCTTATTTATGTCTACTACAGGATGAAGGCATCTCCCAGTTCTTTCCTATTACCCCTGCCTTGCGCTCGCTCATTACAGTTTACGTCCGCATATTTAGTACTTTGATCACACCGGCAGATTCCCTGCCGTCTTCGACGTCTCTCCCAATTCATTGGCACCCATTCTCTACATCTAATCGGTTAAAGCTTATCTGCCTTACTCATTGTAGAGCCTTGCCAAATGTAATTTTCTTCCTAATGTTAACTAGAATATCCCCTTTCCCACTTGCTCTCTAATCCACACCACTGCCTTCATCATCATCATCATCATCATCATCATCATCATCATCATCATCATCAGCCTGGTTACGCCCAGTGCAGGGCAAAGGCCTCTCCCATATTTCTCCAACAACTGCCTTACTTACTTTTAACGCTATTCCTAACGATTATCCTCCTATCACTCGTTGCGCGATTATTAACTTCTCCAACTTCATTGTTCACATCCGTCGTTCAAAACAAACTCAGGAATCTCGGGGTTCACAGTGCTTGCGCTGTGCTCAGTCCTATGTCCACTTCTGGGGCCCCGATAGCGTTCCCTCGTTATCAAAGGTTCACTCCACGATCTCGATACCCTGCTGAATGTAGAACTGAAGATGATCCGCCTATCTGCTTGAACTGCCGTAGTGTCGGGCACGTTGCTCGGTACTGTAACAACCTCTGGTCAATACCGGCAAGTACTCCGGCCTTTCCTCATGCTCGCCACCTTGATCGCTGCCCTTTTCAACCAATACCCGTGGCACACCCATGCAATCCTCACGCTGCCACGACATGGGTCAGCCACTCACTGTCACCTACATGTCACAAGTTGCGTTAGCAACCTTTTCGCCGTCCGTCCTGCCGCTCCCCACCACCTCGCTAAGCGATATCGCCGAGCAACCGTGACTCCTTCATTCCAGAAAACTAGACAATGCAGCACCCGGAGGTAACGCTGCATCCACGACTCCGCAACAAATCCCTCTAGTTACTCTGCCGATTCGACTATGTATGCTAGACGTTGACGCTAATGGCATGACCAGCTCTGCACGTGCCAAAGCCGAGGCTCACTTCTTTCTTTCATGAGCTCTGGCCTTCGCCGTCGCCTGATGAAGATGGCCACACATAAGAGTGGACCATGGAGCAACTCCGGCCGTCCCTGGAATGTGAAACGCCCCATCACCGTCACCGGTTACCCAACTTCTGTTTTATTTGCCGTTTTTGAGCAATGTCTTTATGACGTTATACTTCGTATGGACTTTCTAACTACCTATTTTGCACAAATTGACTGTGGTACTGGAATCCTGCAGCTCAAGCTAGCTCACCAAGCCGATGCTCCGACCATGCATTCGGCCCGTCTCTGCTCTATCAGCTATTCGCGCATGCCCCCCCCCCCCCCTGAAGTCGCCATATATATCTACATGATCTCGAGCGCTCCTGTAACTGATGGCAATTGCGCACTCTCTCCGGTAACAGAGGTTCTGCTCGCCAAAAACGTCACCGTGCATAACACCCTCGTGACCTTAACCGGCACTCGCATCTTCATTCCCCTTTTAAACTTCAGCACCTCTCTTCAACCGATTCCGGAAGGCATGTGCTATACCGACATTGTGCTGAACCTGTTATCACGCTTGTGGGTATGACATATAGCTGCAAAAATACTTTTACAATTGAAAGATATCACTTTATAATTCGCTTTTTGTTCTCTTCTCACCTATTGTTTCTTGGGATAAGGCTCCACAACTTCTACGAAATTGCAAGAACTCGATCTGATGCAAAAGAAATATATCAGAATACTCTGTTTACACTTTACACTATCAGTATAATTGTTTGAGCTTGCTGGAATTTCACCTGACAATAATCTCTACATATTTAAGTTGACTGTACGAATCAGAGGCGAAGTGAAAGAAAATGGACATTTTCTACATGACCTTTTACATATACAGCAAAAGATTACGTCGCCTAATGCACGGATAAAGAAATGTGGAAAATGACCACCCTGAAACAAAATTTTTTTACAGATAAAGTATCCAACATAATGCCTACACTAAACAAATAAATTGACTCTCTATGTAGCCTTATACTTGTTCTTTTGATTTGTTCCTTTATGAAACTAAGAGATACTCTGTAGTATTGAGATAGTAACTGTGTGTGTGTAAATGGAAATCAATAAATCAAATCAAATCAAATCAAACTCTATGGACACATCAGGCGCATTTCTGCCTTCGCTGTCGCCGTGAGATTCTGTAAAGATCAAAGGTCGATAAAAAAACGGAACATACTTTGTCGAGACTAAAGTGTGAAACGGCAGATGACTGACACCATTGCCAATGGCGATTTGTTGCGTCAGAAACACCACGGAGGCACAGAACTCGTACACTGTTATGTGAACGTTTGTTTGCTTAATAAATGCCTGCAACGTCGTTCTGGACGAAGTGCCTATTAAAGTAGTTTGTCGCCGCCTGGAACTGTTGCAGCGCCATTTGCGGATTAGGAGGAGAAGCGTCTTCCATGGCGGTGTCGGGGTGTAGTTGTCCATCCTCAGCATCAACTTCGCTCGATTGACTTGTACTTGCTCGGCTCGCCGCGGCAAGATGGCGGTCACGGCGCTTCCGAGCTTCATTTGCCTTGGTACCCGGAGATGGGCAAGTCGCTTCAAACGCATTGCCTCTCTTGCGTTAGCCCTTCACGTCCCTGGACTCTGTGGTGTCGGATGCGCCTCTCCGCCCTGATGCATGCGACGTATACGCTCAGCCTCTCTTGAGCGCCGTTTGCGTTCAGCGGCTGCCGCACGTCGCATGTTGGAAGACTCTGGTTTGTGAAACGAGGCATCCTTCCCACGCGATACCGCAAAGTAAACTGCCGCCGCCACCGCCGCCACACCACATGCAAGCAGACGGTCGCCACGCGCGCCTCACGACAGTGACGTCAGGGCGCACCGTCGAACACACGGCCGCTATGCGTGCCGATGTGATGAGTCATCCCGCGGGGCGCCGTACCACCCCGACACCCGCGCTTGACGCCAGTGACGTCACGCACGCGAGCCAATTAGGAGGCGCACACTTGTGCCCAGCGACAGGGACGTCACGACACAGAGGAGACCAATCAGGAGGCCGAACGCTGTGACAGTTTCTGCTACCGGCAGATTACCTTGACAATGAGCCATTATAGGCTTCCGCCTTAAAAATGGTTGCCGCGTTCCGTATGCTCTAGTGCGAGAGAAAGCGTGCAAGGGTGAGCCGGCGAACGCGGCTGAATCTCGTGTACACGAGTGAGGAAGCGCGCCTCTTCTATCTCGCGCGAGGCACGGGGGTGACGTGAGGGAACGAGGGTGGCGTCCATTTGCGGTGGCTGCTGCTTACGGCGGGGCAGTGCGGGCACGGTATCTTGAAAGCGATCTGCGACGTAGCCAAAGTCGCAACCTCGCAGGCCTCAGAGCGATCTGCGACGTTTACACTGTGCGCGTAGTCCCTGTAGCTTCGTATGCGCTGCGCTCTCGACGTTTCGTTCGCGTTGAAGCGAGAGAAGCACGAAGGTCAATTTGCTCGCTGCTACTGCCGCGACTCCTTACTCTAGTGTTTGACAGCGTTTCCGTGGTCATCGAGCGAGATGTGTTCATGTTTCCTGTGCGTGCGTGGCACCATGTTTGCTAATTTATTCAAGACACGTTGGCGGGCTAGTTAGTTTGAATCTATGATAGAATATGCAAGTGCGACTGAATGAGGTCGTAGCAAGAAACAGACACGCAGAGACGCCGCTGTCTCTGTGTGTCTTTTCCTTTCCTCGTCCTCGTTCAGGCGTGCTTACATATCATATCATTACTAATTTAGTTAGTAATCTAATGTTTACAAGTTTGTATGGTCGATAAAACTACTATCCTTACTTCGCATAGCTATCTACTAATTTGCTACTACAACCGGTGCTTCACCTTTCGGGCGAAACAGTGACTTTTTTATTTTTTAACAGATCTGCTATATGTTGTAGGCTACTATAATTGCCGCTGCTGACTCTTTCGGTACTGTCGTGCAGAATGGTAGCTGTGGGCATTTCTAAAGCTGATTCTACAAGGAGTAGCTTTTACTTAGAGCATTTTTTTCATCTTTGTGAAGATTAAATATAAACATTATTATATTATCTTGTATTCATATTGTTACGCGCTATTCCCACGCACTGAAGCACGCATCCTGCCGACAATTGAAGGATGCGCCAGGAAGACGGTGAAGGCGACAATCAGAGTAGCGCTCCTGTTGTTCTGCCATCTAGCCTGCAGCCGGCCCTCTCTGCATATATTTTGTAAATACAATTTCCTATCCTTTTTGGCTACTCTCATCCCCGTGGCAATATTATGCCGCTCGCAGCCACCGCTAGGACCGGAGACTCCAAATTTCCGCGTTGGATCCCACTTGTCCCTCCAGCTCATACTTCATTTTACCACAACCACTTCGCTGCGCGTTAAGTCTGTCGGAATGATTTCTGCTGACCTTTATTCTGCTCATGCTACCGACCTTCACCGCCTCCTGGAATAACACTATTATATTTTCGACTTCGACGACCGCTATCTGAGCCAAACATCTGTTGTCCAGCATTGAATCGACACCGGGGTCACCAGCCCTATCCGACGCCGTCCCTATCGTGTCTCCCTCACCGAACGCCATGTTATCCAAGGGGAAGTTGACAAAATCTTGAAACATGGTGTTGTGGTACCTTCTTCCAGTCTATGGGTGTTCCCGGTGGTGGTAGCCAAAACGAAAGGCGGCAGCTGGCGCTTTTGTGTTGACTACAGACACTTGAACAACATCGCGCGCAAGGACATATACCCACTGCCCTGAATCAATGAGGCCTTGCACTGCCGCTACGGATCCACGTACTTTTCCTCCATCGGCCTGCGCTCCGGGTGCCAGGCAGATTACCATCGATGCAATGGACGGCGAGAAGGCTGCATTTGTCACATCTGATGTACTTTACCAGTTCAAGGTTGTGCCTTTTGGATTGTGCAATGCCATTGCAACCTTCAAGTGAATTATAGATTCTCTCCTTAGGTCTATAAGTGGTCTACTTGTCTGCTATCTAGATGATGTGATTGTCTTTCTGCCTACTTTTGAGAACCACCTGACCCGCCTGTCAGCAATCATCAATGTGCTTCGGCGTGCCGGCCTGGAGCTTAACTACTCTGTCATTTCGCTCGACATCACATCACTATTTTTCTTAACCCTGTTAGTGCTAGTGATGTCAAACCTTACCCCGACAACGTGTGTGTGCCGCAAAAGACTTTCCTGTTTTTCGCTCAGTCAAAGATGTCCAGAACTTTGTCGTCTTGTGCTGTTACTACCGCTGCTTTTTCAGGAATTGTGCCGACATTGCCTGGTGGCTGACGGACCTACTCAAGAAGGACGACTCTTTTTCTTGGGGTCATCAGCTAGCTACCGCATTCAAAACCTTGGTCAGTTTACTTATACCACCACCCATTCTGGTGCATTTTGGCTTGTCAGCCCCCACACAAGTTCGCACCGATACTAGTGATCACGGCATAGGCACAATTTGCCCAAGCAACTTCGTGCTACTGTTCTCAAAGAACACCACAATGCTCCATCCGCTGGTCATCTTGGAGTATCGCGCACATACGACCACGTGCGGTGCTGGTTTTTCTGGCCTGTTCTGCACCGATTTGCTCGACGCTACGTTGCTGCGTGTTACCTTCGTTCGCGACGTGAACGGCCCTCGGCGTTGCCTGAAGGCCTTTTGTGGCCCATTGACATACCTAAGCACTCATTGTACTGCATTGGTGTTCACTTCCTCGGGCCAGTTCCTACGTGTACTTAAAGGAACAAGTAGGTCGAGTTGCTAGCTACTATGCTACGCGCTATGCCATCACGCGAGCTTTGCCAACTAGTGGCGCCACTGACATCACCGATTTTCTACTTGATGAAGTTATCCCTTGTCATGGCGTCCCTAGGCCGAAGCCGCTCCTTCTGGTCCAAAGTTGTTCATGGGTTCCTTCGTTCTTGGTCAGTGGAGCACAAGCTCGCTATTACATACCACCCGCAGAACAACCCGCTCATCTAGAAGCTCAACCTCACCTTAAACGATGTGCTGGAAATGCACGGGTCTGACGATCATCGTTACTGTGGCAGTACTTTGCCATACGTTATGTTCACGTGCAACTCATCCCATCACTGTAATAGCAGCTTGGGCTTGCTGGTTTTCCATTCTTGTGTGAACAGCGCAAAACATAGACGGGACACGAGACGAGAAGACGACGCCACAAGCGCTGCCCTGTCGACACCACAGCACTTGTGGTGCCGTCTTCTCGTCTCGTGTCCCGTCTACATTTTGAGCTTTTAACACCAGGATCATCCCGTCACGGCATCGCCGGCTTTTTGCCATTCTACGTGCTAGTTGGCCACTACCCAGCATTGCCTTTCGACACGCTACTACACATTGTTGTACAAGATGTCACAGCGTATGCTAGCGATGCTGGCGCACAAGCCCATCTGGCACGTCCTATTGCCCATGACCAACCATCCGACTCGCATTTATTTCAACAGGACCGCTATTACTGCAGTCACCGTCACCTCTGCTTTTCTCCGGAATCTCTTCCACTTCCCTGGACTCCATCTCATTGTGTAGGTATTTCTGAAAAGTTTCTGTCGTGTTACACCGAACCGTAGAATGTTTTACAGCAACTTAGTAGGATTCACTATGAGATCACGCTACTAGACAGTTCATCATTTGCCTAGTCGTTTCGTGACGTCGTGCACGTATCCCATTTAAAACCATACTTCGTCGCCTCCTCCTCATTGTGTAATTAATTTGCGCCGATACGTCACTGCGCCAGCCGGGAAGGAGAGATGTTACGAAACACCTCCTTAGACTAACAAGGAACATGAACGCCGAGACGTTAGGCTTGTGCAACCATCTTGGCCATCTCTGTAAATAGTCTGTTTACATACCGTGCTTCGCTTTTCATGTATTTCACCCCCCGTCACAATTGGATACAAAGCGCTGCATGAGCGGAGGTCCGTCTGTGGCGGCTGCTGTCACCCATGCACTCCCTCTCACGATCTGCTGATTAACAAGCCAGTCACGCCACACTTCATTCCGTTTGCAACGTGCAGCACGAGACAGATTGTCCTCGCCAGCCAATAGATCGCAAAATGAAAGCACATATAGCGCTGCGCTCAAATTTCGCATTACGGAGTATCGTATTTGTCGATAAATTTTTTTTTTCGTGTCTTATAAAAACGCGAATATTTATTACCGCTATCAGTTCAGCCATTCGAAAAGACTAACGCAATTCCAAGTAAAGAACAGATTCCAAGTGAGGCAACAGATATGGGCATTACGGGAAGTTTAGGAAACGATGTATTGTGTAGTATTTTTCAGCAAAGTATTGTCCATGCAGCCTGATCTTTCAGGGCACCATGCGTTGTATTTTAAGTGGTAAATTAGGCTAAATATTTTTGTAATCGTACTCTTCGCGAGGCCTGTAAGGTTGCAGAAAATAGTTTATTTATTTATTTATTATACCTCAAAGGTCCCTTAACAGGACATTACACAGTGGGCACACTGTAAAAAGACGGCGTGTCAGGTTAAGTAATGAAAACTAAAGTAAAGAAATTAATTCCTTACAATTATGATAGTGTTGTATGAGTAGTCAGCAAAGTCTGAATAAATTAGGCTGAAATGAGCTAATTTTGAAACGAGTAACGTTAACGAAAATGCTTGTTTTACGTTATTATGCGTTTCGAATTTACTAGATCTATGCAGCATATAATTCTCATTTTTTTTATTTTGCAGATACCCTTTTGCGATTCTTCAACTATCTTACGCGCAGAAAGAAGGCTACTATGCTCAGGTCCTCGTTCAGTCACTTTCATGTAGAGCATGACCATGAAGAAACTGGTTGTGTGGTCATCAGGGATGCTTGAACACGTTCGCGTCATGTGGTTCGCGCAGTAAACGTGCCTCAAGACATCACGCTGAAAGCTTTGAACACAACTCAGTGCACTGGGTTGTACAAACAGTACAAAGAACGCAAGATATATCGCCACCCCTGAAGGTGCACGTAGATGTGTCAGCTGTGAGACTGCTGATTGCTTGGAAGGTGCAGGAAGTTTACACAGTGATCATCCCGACTTCAAGGAGTTCACACTGATGCAGTTGAAGTGCAAAGATGTCAAACAGTTGCCTGATGCTACGCTGTAAAAGATATCTACTGACGTTCTGTACATTCAAAGCATGACAGAACATCTTCTCCCATCTGTGCATCAAGTCAAAGATGAAGTAAAGGAAGTGGTTGAGCAGTGGCTTGGTAAGCTACTTAGCCAGCACGAGTTTGAGCAGTAATGGAAACACTGTCTGTCATTTGTTCATCCACCAACAGTAGAAATGCCAGAGGTGTGAGGTAATCATTTGCCTATGTTCCCATCTTAAAAACGCGCTGCAACGCTGTTCTGGTTCTCTGCAATTCACAAAATCAGCAGCCTCTCAGGAGCAACTTGATGTTTCCGATGCGACAGAATTTAACAATCATGCATACTTTCATGGTCATTCTAAAAAACTCTGTTGAACTTTACACGGAGGAGTTTGAAGTATGCGATATGCGTGGTAGCAGAGGTGGGAATCATAAACTTATGGCAGTCTAATATTCAAATTTGAATGCTTCTCCGAAAACCAAATACAAGCTTAATTTTTCGTCAATTATTGTCGCAGTTCTTGCTAAAGAAAAGCGAGCTGGAAAGCACGGGTTAAAAAAGATTCTTCAGGAACTTGTTGATGATATGGCTCAACTAGAAAGAGTGAGAATAGTTGTCAATGATGAAAACGCAAAGGTATTCATGTTCTACATTGCGGGCGATAATCTTTCTTTGCATCGTCTTGGTGGGTTCAAAAGCAACTTGAGTCATGGCCGGATATATCGGCATCGTATGTCATTGCAGCATCAGATTAAAACTCAGCACCGGTTCTCTGACTTTATATAGCGGACCCAGGGAGTGCACAACTACATCTGCTCATCCTCCTTTCGCGTGGTAAATGCTGCCTGCCTTTGTATGGCATGCGTAGTGATTCTATCATTGCGTTTTATGGTTTTTAACACACACAACACCTTCTCCCAATGTAATGCACGACGGGCACGAGGGTATTATTCAGTTCCACTGAAAACTTCTTCCATTTTCTTCTCCAGGCTGCAGTAACCTTACAGTACTTAAACAATGATATTGTACCATTTCAAGATGCTAAGCATGATAGGTGCAAGCAACGAGAGATATTGTATTCACGAATCTTTAAACAGAACGGAATGATCAAAAGAAGTGTCTCACATTTGTGTTACATTTTCGTGTATCTGCCTTTTTTAGGGTGAGTCTGTACAAAGAGGCCATAAGGTGTGGCAGTTCTATCTTTTGTTCAGAAAGCTGGTTTAGGTAATCATGAGCAGAAAGCGAACAAAGGAATATATGGCCCAGGTTGAGCCCCTAATTTTGTGTTTTTGTGTGGACTTTAAGGAAGTGTTTCTCAATGATGCTGTCCCGTTTAGGATGCACTTCCTCATGCGCTATCCAATGTACATGTTAATGTATAGTTTACTACGCAGACTTGGTCAATGAATTCTGGACCAAAACATCAGTCCTTGAAAGGACTGGCCATAAATATATATACTTTAGGAGCCTTTCAACTTCACTGGCAAATCGCCATCAAGCATCCCGTAGCATGAGCATGAAAACAAGGAGATGCAAACCCACATTGTTTAAGCACTTTCCTGTGGACGTGAAGGTAATATAGGCACAAATGGCATAAATACTGAACGTTTCTTGTCTTTAAAATCAGCGGACATAGATGGCACTGCATTTTGAATAGATAGCATAAACGTGACTGACTTTGGTACAAGTTTACCGAAGTTTGTCATAATTATGAGCACTTTCATAGCTTATAGGTGCAATCTGTTTTAAATACTCAAACTTGAAACGATTGAATTTGGTTAGTCTTTTCATGAACATTTCAAGAAAATGTCTCTGGAAACAGAAACTTTAACAGACATTCTAAACCAAAATATGTAAACATTGACTATCCATGTAATAAGAGACAAGACCATTGTTTCAACTCGGCATGTCCTAATATAGTGTGGGCTATCCGGCTTTAAGTTTTGTGTGAAAAAGGTTGCGACGGTTTGATGTGCTCACGTGTTCGCTTAGACCTCAGTTTAGGAAGCTGTCGCGAACCTTCTTCGATGGTGCATACTACTTGAGCATCACTACTCTGATGTTTGCTTTTGAAATATTTGAATTTTGTTTACACTTTTGTATTTAACTTATACTAATTCATATTGTACTACAAGTTCTGTAGTAAGGGCCCTTTTCATGTGCATCAAGTTGTATATTTAATAGCTTTTTATTTCATTTTTCATTATTTTATTATATAGCACCATGGCAAATCATTTACATTTTTCTCTCAAAACGTGTCTCTCTTCGCAGTACACGGGGCATTCAAGTAGTATGTGCTCCACTGTCTCTAAGTTGCCACAGTTATCACAGTGGGATTAGTGGTACGCCCTGTGCGGTAAAGATTTGTTCGTATAAGCCACATTTATTCGAAGACGATGGTGTATTGTTTCTAAGTGTCGAGGAAGTGGTCGTGGAATTTTCTATTAACTATTTAATTTTCTATTCAACAATCTGTATTGGTGAAGCGGCAGACTCCATAGTCGGTGTTTTTCTTGAATAGCATACTTTTTTGCCATGTTCGAAGCAGCGGCTTTGGTGAAAAATATTCTTCTGAAATTTTAATATTGGAGTTCACTTGGGGCAGCTTCACCCACTGTTCCGTTTCTCGAAATACCAGCATTTCCAGGTATCCACTGGAACATGGTGCAATCTTGTCTTTCTGGTGAAGCTGGGCAATGTCAAATGCTGCAGGTTGGCTATTACATCGCTTGTGCCTGTTCCCCATATTTTGCAGAGCTGCTTTCGAATCCGTGAATATCACCCATGTCTTTGGCGGCTGCGGTCGAATTACATACACAAGGGCCTATTTAATGCCATGTGGCTCAGCTGACGTAGATGATGTCGCTCGCTCAAGATGAAACGGGAATCGTTGCCCTGCAGAGGGCATAAAAAGTCATCACGATGAGTGGCGTTGAGCTGTAGAGCCACCTGTGAATATGTGCGTTGCGGTTGCATATTCTTTGTGCATATATTCCAGAGCTGCCTGATGGGTAACTGCTTGAGGCAATTTCTTTTTCGCATAGATTCCAGGTGTATATGGCACGATTTCCAGTGGTTACAGGGTCGAGGGTTATATGTTCTGTCGCATAATTTGGTACGCCTTAGTAGACATCGAAATAGATATGCTTCCGAGGGCCTGCCCAAAGCTAGATGTAGCACGGACGCTAGAAATATCCTTTAGAAAGTGGGTATTCTTATGAACGGCGTGTATAAGGTGAATTCGAATAGTCTCCTGCAAGATTAATACTTCAAAAGACAGGCATCGAGCTTCTGCTACATTTCATGAGCGGGACGACCCCTTCGAAATGCCAAGGCATATTCGACGACAGTTTCGTGCTGCCTCAAGTTTTCTCTTCCTTTTGGGAGATATTTTGTGCAGTATTGGTAGGTAATACAGTAGTGTTCCGCCGACGTATGCCTTATGGAGAAGCACCATTGACTGACAGTTGCTGGCCCACTATGATCCCGCTAAAGATTTATATACGTGCGACGCCGAGGAAATCATCTCATAGCATTTTCACTTGAGGCGACCATGTGAGATTCCTATCGATCGTCACTCCAAGAAACTTTTGTGTCTTGACGTACGGAAGGGTGCGAGCACCCAACACTAGTAGGTATTTTTCCATACGCCTCCGCGTGAAAGCCATAGCGACGCTTTTGTCGGGGAACAATTTCAGACCCCTTGACTTTCCGTGGGCAGATATATTTGCCAGCGCTCTCTGGAGACATTTTTGGGTGGTACTGCGGGAACATGCCGCGCTCCAAATGCTGATGTCGTCCGCACATACAGGGAGGCTGACGCCACGGGTCAGGTTTTTTTCATACGGATGAGGACTAAATTAAATGATAGCGAGCTTAACACAGCTCCTTGTGATACTACCTTCTCGACGGCATAAAGCGCCGTGAGACCATCTGGAGTACACATGAAAAGTTGGCGTCCTTGACGGTAGTCTGCAATCCATGCGCAAAGCCGTCCTCCGAGACCAAGGGTTTCCAAAGCGTCGAGTATTGCTTTATGATAGACGGAGTCATATATGCTGCCTTAATGGTATGGTACCGTGAAGCTTTATTGAGGCCATGCAGAGTCCAAAAATAGTGCTCTATCTGTGTTTGTCCAAGCTAAATCTCTTTCAAGTGATGAGACCACGGCAATGACATTATCGATTGCGAACCTACTTTGACGGAAGCCATTTATTTCCTCCTGGTATGCTTGCGTAGTTTTCATAAACCAATTTCATCGTATGTGAATCATTTTTTGAATATCTCTCCTACGCAACTGAGCAAAGATACGGGTCTCAAGGATGCGTAATTTGTTGGCGGTTTTCCTGGCTTCAATATATGAATAACTTTGTCAAACTTCTATTCCGTAGAAACCTACCCATTTATCCATGAGACGTTGTAGTACTCCAGAAGACGTAGGCGAGATAAGCGGCGTAGATTTGCGAGGGCTTCATAACTCATATTGTCATGGACAGGTGATGATCGCTTGTTTGTGTCACCGATTCCTGCCGTGATCTCTTCAATTGTAAATGGTAATTCTATGTCAGGAAGGGTCGCTCGAGGTGGACAAAGTTGACGACTTGCAATTTGTAAAGAAGGTCCGGCTCCGCCGGAAAAGAGCCCACAGTACTGCTGTGCCACCTCTTTAGTGATGCGCGCTCATGTAATGACAGCGTGATAAAAGGGTAAAGCTGTTGCGACTCTTTGCGAATACCTCTGACAGCTCGCCAAATTTTTCTCAGCTGCTTTCGTACGTCCAGCGTCCCACAAATGTCCCTCCGCCTTTTTCGGTTCAGTTTGGTGAGGTAACGACGTGTGTGTCTGTGCCTTTCGACAAGTTCTGAGGTTTTCGATAACCTTAGTATGCCGAGCCTTTCTTTCGCCACACCTTCGAATGGCACATGGGCTTTGGAATTTTTTGTCGTTAGTTGGTACATTACAATGTTTAGTGGCAGAGCGCGCACTTTGAGGCAGCGAGTTATTGTCGGTATTAATTCTGCATTCGTATTCGAGGCTGTGTTCCTTTTGTCTACGGCTGCTATGTAAGCTTCCCAGCCTACCAACTTCAGTTTAACTTTTGTGGGTGAGGTCCGAAAATGAAGGGCAGATATTAGGATGGGGTAGTGTTTGCTACCTCGAGTCTTGAAATATGTACACCAGCCGAACCTAGGGACAATTTGAATTGATACGATTGTGACGTCAATGCAGCTAACAGTGTTCGAGTTTTTCAGGTATGTTACGTTGCTGTCGTTCAAGGGCTCTATATAGTATCTTGCAAGACGCTTCGCCAGTTTAGCACCACTAGCACATGTATGTGAACTGCCCCATACCTAATTATGTACGGGAAACCCACCACAAATAATACGTAGACATTGAGTGCTTGTGAACCAGTTTACAAATCTTGACACCGTCGAAAGGTGAGCCTGGTTCCAAGTAGACTCCAATCAGGGCTAGCACTTTAGATGCGGTTTAGTGGTTGTGCAAATATATTCATTCTGGTTATAGGGTACTATGTCAATCACAGAGGCAGGCTCATCGTTTAGGAATCCAACGAGGCGTCGCCTAGTACTGTTTTTTTTTGGCATTGCATTATGAAAATATAAACCCTTTATCCTAAACTGCTCGTCGACGCGAGACTCCGAAATCACGATAAAAGGGAATCGGTACACTCACGCAAGATACTTAAAGTGCGCTAACTTCGAGCACAAGCCACGAGCGTATCCACTGGAATATAGTACATGTGCGGAAGTACATGTTGGTGAAAACTGCTGGCGAGACAATTGTTGGCGAAGCCATCGTTGCTACTCTGAAGAATCACGACGTCATGTGGTGAAACAAGTAGACATCAGCGGTTCTTAAGCCAGGACGGCTTTCACCTCGGGGATGCTTTTAAAATGACGGACTGGCATAGAGAAGAGCCTTGATTGCTGTGAACATCATAGGAATCAGCATACTTGATATGTCATTTGCAGTGCTACTATCTAACAACTTTTCTTGCTTCTTCCTGTTCTACTGCTGCGACCTTGGGGGTAATTGTTGTTGGCTTGCGGCTGTATCACTTGAGGCCTTTGACTGACTCTTTGCAGGTGTTGGTCTTTGCTCGTTTGCTCTCACGACTGAGGCGAAGGACTTTTTCGAAGCCGTGTTGCTGCGCTGCACCTTATCATGTTGCTTTACGGTCGGTATATATTGTCACGCTGCACGACACATTAGAAGGAAGGTAAAGTAGAGTTGTGCGTAAGGAGCTGGCCGCTGCCTGTTGGCCTTGCATGACCGTCCTGTACCTTACTGTACGCTAACCATCTATAACTTTGCAAAAAAAAAAACAATCCCATCCGTGACAATTTTGACAGACATGCCGGGTATATCACACTGGGCGACCGAACTGTACTGCCTCTTCGACGCAGGAAACGGCTGGCCAGGCTACCACCGGGAGACGCTTACATGAGTGATTCGGACTAAGGCGACGTTGGCGAGGAAACTGCGGAAAAAAGCATTCACCCAAGGCGAGCTGGCTGCTAGACACCTCCTCGAGAAGCATGCACATTGTCAGACAAAACGAATGAGGACGTCGAAGACTGGTTGAGGCACTATCAGAGGATGAGCCACCGCAAGGAATGGAGCGCGTCTGCGCAGCTCCCTAACGTTGTCTTTTTCCTTGCCGGAACTGTCCTTATATGGTTCGACAATAACGAGAGCTCACTCACAACCTGAGACAACCTCTTGGAAGAGATAAATAAGCGCTTTGGTAGTTCGCTTTGAAAGAAGCAAAAGACTGTGCAGACAATTTCACGACGAGCGCAGTTACTGAAAGAGACATGCACTACCTACATTAAGGAAATCATGACGCTTTGCGGAACTTTGAACTTAACTATATCGGACGAGGACAAGGTTCGGCACCTACTCAAGGCAATTGCCAAAGATGTATGCATAATTTTTATATCTAAGGTCAACTTCACTACCCCATCCGACTTAAGGCGTCGCTGTCGTACTTTCAAGGCTCTTAAAACATGCCACAATGTTACCAAGTTTGGTCGGCTGGACAACGTGACCAACGAAGCAAGTGTTTACGTATATGCCTCTAACTGCCTTGCGGCTTTAGTACCACAAGTTATCTGAGATGAGCTGGCTCATTTTCAAGGCCCAGGTGCCAACCGCGTGTACCACCAATGCTTCGTTGATGAGCGCTACTGTAAGGCACCGGCAGCATGGCCATGCCCTGCCTACAGCGACCATTCCGTTTACGACAACACCCATGCCCAGAGCACCTTGGTACAGCCGCAGCCTATGAGCTTTGAACGTTGACATGACAGACAGCCGCGACGTGCGTATCCCGTCCACAGCACGCCTTGGAGATCCGTGCCCAACTTCAATGAAAATCGCGGGCCACCTGTTTTCTACAGATGCGGGGCTCAGTGACACATCACGAGGCATTGCCACCGTCGCCCACAGCGTGCTCCGTGAGATCGCGCATATTCACTCCGCATACAAGAAGCTGCATCCCGAAAAGCATTTGTCCCTTTTCGTCAGCTACCTCGAGAGTACACGTGAAGGAATGACTCCCCAGTTATGTGACCGCAGCCTGACTCCACCATCGACCCTGACACGTCGATCGCCATCTTCATGTCGCTGCTCGCCTATACGACGCCCCAGCTGAGAAACTAGCTGGTGCGGCCGATAGAGGTGAGGTCGCGGGACGGTCACTTCTTCAAATCGCTCCGCATATCGTCATGTTAAAGAACAAAGTGTGTGTTTGTGTCGATGGTGTAAATATTTTGGCTTAGGTAGATACTGGCGCTTCCGTGTCTGTAACGTGTCTTTCTTTGAAGAATCGCCTAGGACCGAAAGTGATGCTTGCTTGGGACGGAAATATCACGTTTCGCGTAGTAGGCTGTGGACTGCTGCGTCCTTTGGGAGTATGTTAAGTTGTGATAACCACTGGTGGACAAGCATTTCGAGAGGAACTTACTGTACCCGCACGTGCCACGCATGACGTAATTCTTGGTGTTGACTTTTACGGGAGTGTGGAACAACATTAGACAGCAGGGCTGGTGAAATTTTACTTAGCAGCGATGGCGGACCACCAGCGCTAGATAATGTTCCATTCGATTGTAAAGAAGTATTTTCCGTGTCCATTGATGTACGTGTGCCTGCGCAGATGGCAATGTTCACTCCAGTGACCTCGTCTAGCGCCTTTGTTGGTTTTCACTGTGGATTAATTGAACCCGAATACGTCTACACTCTAAAGAAGAATGTACTTGTCCCTCGCTTACTTATCGGAGTTGTAGAAGATTGTGCTCACGTGTGAACGGTGAATGTATCCACTGAGACAGTTATTTTGCCTGCTGGACAGAAAGTAGCACGCTTTGAGGAAGATGGTGTTGCGACCATTCGTGCCGTTGCTACTTCCACGGACACAAGCTTGTCCCTCAGTGACCACTCTTCAAAATATAAGAGCATGATTAACAAATCCCTCCCCTCTTCCCACCAACAAGCGCCCCAAGAGCTCCTTGCGCGCTATGATTTAGTGTTTGGTTTTGTACAAGAGCGCCTACATTCACCACCGCATCGATACTGGAACAGCGTCGCCAATATGACAGTAGTCGATAACTATGCAACCCCCAGACAAGGAGAAGACTGCTTTCATGACGCCGGATTGACTCTTCGAGTTTAGCGTAATCTCTTTCGGTTTGTGTAATGCTCCGGCAACATTCAAGCGATTGATGGATGCGATTCCGCGCGGACATCGATGGGAAATGTGCATGTGTTACCTGGACGACGTTGTCATTTACGGCAAGACATTTCATGAGCCCAACCAATGACTGGGAGTTGTCCTTGCCTGCACACGGCAAGCTGTACTGATATTAAACTAAAGAAAGTGCCACTTTGATGGGCGTCAAACACTTATTTTGGTTTCCCTCGTCGAGAAAGAAGCCATCCGCCCAGATTCGCAGAAGCTTGCAGCCATTCGCAACTTCCACCAGCCGAAGACGGTGAAGGAACTCAGCAGTTTCCTGGGATTATGTTCGCACTTTCGCAGTTTTAATAAGGACATTGCACGCCTAGCTAATTCGCTCATGGCACTCCTTCACAAGCACACATCGTTTAAATGGATTACTGAGTGTGAGTCTGCATTCTGTCAACTAATATTTCTGCTCACCTCCACTCCAATTTTGCGCCACTTTGATCCAGAGGCATCAACTGAGCTTCGCACCGATGCTAGTGGTCTGAGCGTCGAAGCAGTACTCGTATCCAAACACTAAATCATAGCGGGCAAGCAGCTGTTGGAGCGCTTGTTGGTGGGAAGAGGGGAGGGATTTGTTAATCATGCATTGCGGGCGCCGACAAGTCATCGCCTACGCAAGCCGTGCTCCTACCAAGGCTGAGAGAAATGATACCGTAACTGAAATGGAATGTTTCGCGGTAGTCCTCACCACTCACAAGTCTCGACTATACTTGTAGGCCGCCACTTCGCGATGGTGACAGAGCACAATACTCATTGCTGATTGGTTGAACTACGCGATGCATCTAGCCGATTAGCTCGGTGTTCATTACGGGTTCAAGAATACGAATTTTCTATCAAATACGAGAATGGTCTCTGCCACACAGATGCTGACAGTTTATCTCGCCTTCCATCAGCAAGCATGCGAGACACGGACAATGACTTAGATTAATACCTCCTTACTATCTCTGAACAGTTTCCTGATACCACCACGTTCAAGCATGAGTAACAGCATGACCCTTCCGTTAGACCTATTATTGACACCACTCAGTCATCACTACGAGGCTCACATTTATTTATATTTGGCGACTTATTGTATAAAAGGAATTATACTGCTGACGGCGCACCACTTCTCGGCGTGGTTTCCAAGATAATGAGACCTATGATCCTTCAGGAAATGCATGATGACATCACGTCAGGCCGCCTTGGCTTCGCTCGTACGCCCACCGACTGTGCCAGCGTTTCTACAGACCCAAGCTCTGGAAGACGGCGAAGCAGTACGTTTACAGCGGCGCAATTTACCAATGCCACAAGCAGTTAACGACGCATTCTGCGGATGCCTGCAGCCAGTTAAGCAATCGACCTTGCCATTTGAAAAAGTTGGTGTCAACTTGATGGGTCCCTCACACAAGTCTACTACCGGACCTCGCTGGGTTATTGTGTGTGTGGACTATTCGATCCGGTATACAGAGATGGCGGCACTTGCTTCGGCTACAGCAGCTGACGTTTCATTTTTCCTGCTGTTCTCCGTGATTCTCCGTCACGATGCTCCACGCGTTCTGATTAGTGATCGCGCATGGTAATTTACTGCGGACGTTGTTGAAGAACTATTACGTCTTCGTAGATGTGATTACCGGTACCGGATCCCTTACCACCCACAAACAAACGGCCTCACTGAGCACAGAAATAGTACCCTGACCAACATGCTTGCCATGTATGTCTCCAGAAATCACAAAAATTGGGATTCTATTTTATCATTTGTTACGTGCGCTTAGAATACTGAAGTCACAATCATGAATTTCAATCGATGAAGCGCCAATAGTGACGGCACACAAGAAGGAACAAAGACAGCACAAGACGCTCCGCGACAGAAGGAACAAAGAAGGAATAAGGAAGGAACGAAGACAGGAAGCGCCTTGTCCTGTGTTTGTTCCTCGCTGTGTGCCGTCACAATTGGCGCTGCACCTATTGAAAGCTATGCACGAGCTAGCCCCACTACGTGTTTTACTACAATCATGAAGTCACAGGTTATGCGCCTTTCTTTCTTCTGTATGCTTGCAACCCCCAAAGCTTCATCGACACCACCCTCCCCTGGTCTCCATATGATCACTCTTCAATAGGCCTAACTTTATGTCGTGCCGAAGAAGCCCGTCGACTGGCCCGGCTCCGGACTCTCTCCTCTCAAGATGGTGCCAAGGCTCGTCATGACGCTCGACCTATGCTCGTCACATTCCTCCTGCGGGCTTTGTTGGGCTTTGGGCACCTGTACGGAAAAGGGGGCTGTACACAAAATTTATGTTACAATACACCAGCCCATACGTCATACTGTAAAGCTTGAGTGACGTGACATACGGCATCACAAGACTGACTTCGCACAACCAGCGGTCACGTAAAACGCAAGTCGTGCACGTCACCCGTCTCAAGCTGTGCCACCATTGGGCTGTGTAACTCGCTCGGAGAGGTTCGTTCATCTGCCCCCGGAGAAGTTTTCACGCTACAGCCGAAAGAGAAGAAGGCAGAGGTGTACGCGAGGAGTTGGCCGCTGCCTGTTGGCCTAGCATGACCGTCCTGTCCCTTGCTTTACGCTAACCACCAAACATCTTGTAAATAATCCCATCCCATTCATACCAATACAAATACCACATCTGGATTCGGTGGGGGTTCTCGTCATTTCGGCACTTTTCCCTGGATTTGCTCCATTGTCCGTGCTCCATTGTCCGTCCGCCACGCTGCTGCTTCGGCAGCCGCTTGCTGTGCTTCTCTCACAGGACGCTGACCCTCAGACCGGCATTCGTTGAGATCGGACCACCAAAAGCAAAAATGAACTCTACACTTGCTAAACAAGACTTAAACTTACAGTGGGGCATTCGAAAGCCCACCTATTTTTCATCGTCTTCCTCTTCTTTTCTAGATATTCAAGAAAATGCAGTCTTAGTACTTTTCTGTGCACCAAGAGCCATGGACGATTTATCTTTAGTTTCACATATGATGCAATACAAATGCTTGGATAACCAGGCCAAATGAAGCATGCGTTATGGATCTCAACGAATTTTAGTATACTGGTAACATAATGTGCAGCCCATGCTCAACGTGCATACCTCAATTTTGAATGGCCAAATCTTTAAAAGAATACTTCAGCGTGATGAACTCCGTGGGCAAATTTAACACGAATTTGTTACATTGTGGAGAGTTAGAACAAACCAGAAATAAATGTTCTCAAGAAATCTGTACGCACATCAGAACCATTGAGGTAAGAACTGCAGCACTACAAGTAGAAAGTAGTAAATGAATGTGAAAATAGTTGCGATAAATTAGTACTTGCGGCGACACTCCTTTCAATGCGCACGCTGTAGCTTTTTTTTGTGCTCTGCGAATTAAGCACATACCGATTGGTGACTGTAACTCTATTGAAGAACTTCATCGTCAACGACAAATTGACAGATTTGCCCACGATGTACTACAAAATAAGTTTGGAAAAAAATTATTACCTATTTTTCTAGTGAATATACGTGAGGAGGTGTAGTTATCACGCTACGACAAGAAGTCTCGCTCATTGTTTGAATAAAGTAAGGCAGGATGTGGGATGCATCTTGTGCACCATGCACATGAAACAGCAGGATGACATTGACGGATGACATGAAGTGTGATTACATGAGATTTACGAAGAACGAGCTGGCACAAGCCCCTCAAAAAGGGATCGTGCGGCTTTTTTACTTCTTTGAAAAGTAAAATAGTATCAAGGGTGTCAGAGCACCATATTCTCTGTAAGGTGTCTCTTTCACGCACAATACTCTTTTCGCACACCGAAAACAACCAAAGGGTGCATGCACCAAGGGATCGTCCACTCATGAGAACACTCACTTTCAGAATTCTCGGAAATAGTGAAAGAAAGGTGTTTTGGTAACATATCCGCCCACGACATTGTAATTTTCCTTAGAGTGCGGGCTGGAAAAAGTGTGTTTGAACATGTATTCCATCCTCGAGGGTGATATTTTCCTGTATAAGCTCGGTTACATCTCGAAGTGGCGATGGTGCTGATGAAACTTCGATCTCGATGCAAGACCTCGATTAAAAACATTTCGCCACATATAGAACATGACTGGCTAGCAACACAACAAATGGAATGTTATTATGCAAAATAAATATTCCCTAAATATATCGTACGTGCAATGCAGATTTGCAAAGTGCTGACACTATCAATGCAACCGACCATAGCTGCGATGGGTTCCACCTTAACTGACGTTATTTTTTGCATTATGTCATTTTGCTGCAGCTTGCAACAGTGTCTTGTGGCGGCATAGAAGGATCATGGCAAGCTTCTCGTGCAGCTGTAACCCATATTGACAATTGTTTTTTGAGTGCGACAGTACGGCCATCGTGAACGATTGCTTCTGAACTTTTACACAATGTACTATTGTTAAACTGACGTAAACACCTGTTTCATAAATGTTCAGAAGCGAGCGTCATGCTTTACGCTCGCAGCGGCTTTCAATGTCTGCGTCAGCATGTTAAACGCTTTCAGTTTCTGTAAATTATATTGTGGCGTAGTAGTGACGGTGAAGTATAAGACTGCGAAAAGCATGGGTTAAAGCTTCTTCTTATTGGGCGAACTTGTGCCCAGCAAACCGAACAACACTCAAAGCACAACAATAACCACGAGTAGGGTTTCAAATGAGATCGATTCCCGCAATCACAGTTTGCAGAAAAGAACTTGTTACACCTAAAAAAAACGGTTTAGCGCCTGTCCCAAAAACAGGAAAACCACACGCCCATATTTCACCCTACGAAATAAGCTCGTGTGACTACAGCGTTCCCACGCACACGCTTGCACAAAAAGTGGCGAATACACGATGGACGTTCTAGACGATAACCCGAAAGCAGTGCAACGCTCTCATTGTGTCCCAGATCTTCAACAAAAACGAACGGTTACATACAATGGCCCTATCACATACCGAGAGGCATCTCGCCATCACCCATCACCTTTTTCTTTATTTGCTGTTCTTTCCTTTTACCAATATGCTTCATTTTCTTTCCAATCCTTATCGAAGACACCCAGATATTTATCGCGACTGCTAAGTCAATATATATTGGCGAACGTGTCAAATGTTGACAGCCCTTCGCCGTGCCAGACTCCAAGGCACTTCCCCAAGTTTACATAGCTGCCAATGACCTCACTAAAACTTTTTGCAATACTGATCGTAGTCGTGACGTTCCCTTTATCCACGCACCATGCACCTACATAATCCGCATACACCAGCAGATTAATTTCAGTGGCTTGTAAACAAAACCCACGAGTGCATTGATTTTCGACAACGCTCTTACACATTGTTTCAATATATATACTAAACAATAGTAGACTTAGACAAAATTCCTGACGATTTACTCATAACCTCACGCAGTCTTAAAAAAGTATACACCCTATTGGAATTATCTTGTCGCACAACAATAATCTCTATTTTCCTTGCTTGCGTTTCCTTTCTTGAAGACTCAGTGCTCGCAACTTTATTTTTCGAGAATGCTGTGTGACACTGATACCGCGGGTGCAGTTCGTTACATTTATTTATTTATTTATTTATTTATTTATTTATTTATTTAGTTATTTATTTATTTATTATACTCACAGGGCCAAATACATTACAGAGGGGAGTAGAGAATAGGTTCAACATATATTATGCACAATAGCATCAGCAAACAACAAAAATATACTAGTATAATTATACAATATTAGCGGATAACAAACTAAAGTAAATAAATATTATTTCTAATTATTCGAACTACATATTTCAACGTACATAGATTACGTAAACCAAAGTGCATAAGGGACGTTAATAAGCAGAGCGCAGAGTTCAATGTGAGAAGAGCATACAAACCACATTTATAAACACAGGGAAGACAAGAATACTCAAAACGAAAAGTCGTGTAAGGTTTCTTTCAAATGGCTAGCATCACTTATGGAGGCAACAGTTACAGGAAGTTACAGGATGAGTTCAATTTCTGGCAGCGCGCACTACAAGCTCATCGCGGCGTGTTCTCTTCGCGTCGTTACAGGAAGGTGATTCCACTCATCAGCTGTCTGCGGGAGAAAAGAGTGTAAGAAGGAGAAGGATCTACAAGATGGAATACCAACTTTGTGTTGGTGATCAAGCCGAGATGATATGTAATGTGGTACCGAAAGAAGCTCATTTCGTAGTACGGGATGATGATGATATATTTCATGAAAGAGAGATTGCCGGAAGCTATTTACAAATTATTTGTATTAAACCAGCCAGAGGACAATTTATCTTCAGAGAATAGAATAATATTAGGATGTGGCCACTCAGTAGCACAGCAAGCACATTAACACCTTGAGGCAAACAGGTGCGCTATAACGCAAAGTTATTCCAAATTTTTCTATTCCAATTCTGCAATCAGGCCTCCTAGAGTGGTCAAAACGTTTTTGTGGTCCACTCCCTCTTCGCCTGTCTGTCATGTGACGTCACGAAAACCACGCTAGCTCTAAGTCTGACATGACCTGTACACGCTGATTATGCATGATTCGACTTAACAAAAGAAAAACAATTATTTCTGATTCAACGCTGTTTCGCTATTAACCCTCTGCTATTGGTCAAAAGGTTTCAGGCTGCACCCACTTCACCTACCTATCACTAGACGTCACAAAACCGCATGAACTCATTCTGTCAAAGTGATGTGTACGCGATAGAGATGCGTTAATATGCCGAACAAAACTGCATTTTCTTTTCTGAATAGCCGGAGGCTACCCCGTTGCGAAAGGAATAGAATATGGCTGCCCCCGATTTCTCTGGGACTGGCTACTCGCACCTGCCGGAGAGCATGGGTTTGTTTTCGTATAATAAACCTTTAAGCGCGGCAGTGTAAGGTTATCAAGCACTTTGGGCATGTACACGACGTCGGTCTGCCAACTCTTCTTTGCTGAGCGTCCATTTTAGCGGGATTCTTAACCTTCCGTTGCATGCCGCCACGATTTTCGACCAGCCACCTCAAGCCAAATAAGGGAAAGTGGACCAATCGCAGAAGCCGGCACCTCCCTCTTCATCCGGTTATCTATTTTCAGTACGCTCGTTCGACAACATGAAACCCCTTCCACTTGAGCGTACTCCTCGAGTCTTGAAGTCAATAAATATGAAAAACCGCTCAATGCAGGCAATGCTATTCGTTTTGAAAGCAAACAAAAGGGACCTCCTATAAATGAGGGGAGCATTTGATTGGGCTGTTCAGGCACCGCTGTGGGCCACCGCCCGATGCTTGCGGCGACGCTTACATAAATTTGGCGTTAGAAGAGTCGAATAAAAGCATATGTTAATAGTTTTGCGTTATAGGGCCCCAGAATTCGCCTTGGGACTAAATGTACGTTCACGCATGAGCACAAAACACACATGCAAGCATATGCATCCAAACAACAAGATCACACAACCAAGTATTCCTCTGTATTGGCGGTCGCTGTTCGTTTTAAGAACGTCACATGCCTGTGCGGCACATGCAGCACACTCGTACTGTTAGCTGGAGGAGGGGCTCCATTGGAGTTCAATTTCTGGCAGCGCGCACTACAAGCTCATCGCGACGTGTTCTCTTCGCGTCGTTTTCACGAGAACGATTTGAACTTTTTACCGGGCGTCGACGGTGAGCTGCGGCTTGTCCTGCCCTCTGCACAGCGGGTGCTGAGAGCGATGTGTCCTGGCAGCAGCCGCACGCGTAGCTCTACGGCTAGCTTCTTGACCAACTGTTCCTTCCTTGCGAGGAGGTGACATAACGTCTACCGAAGAGTAAACAGAGGTATCCAGACTATCTGCCGCACATGTCACATCGCTTGACCCATGGCACCGTACTTATGGTGCTGGTGGTAATAACGACGGTTTATTTGAATCCCCTTCGAAACGAGTATGTGACAAATACTCACCTAGTCAGCTTGAGTTAACCAGGTTCAGCTACATGGAGCATACAACTGTTATATGCAGCTATTACCTGTCGGGACATCTGGTGGAATATAATGAAACTGCAATGCAAAATTTGCACGTATCGACGCTACGAGGAGCGCATGGCGCATAGCGTGCAAAATGGCATGATACGATGCTAATGATGATGGCAATGATTTAATCGCATACCCATTGAATCAGCACGGTGACAATCACCGTCCTATATGTTTCTCATTACTTCAATATTTATACATCTCTATAATCCTCTGTTGCTTCCACGAGGCTTCTCTATCTACCTTGTACCGCTACCCATACAACTGCCGCACGGCGTGCCACTTGGTGTAATAATATGCAACTACCATGCATCTCACACCTCAAGGCGAGTGACAGGATACGATGCTAATGGTCATGATTTATTTTCATCCCCTTTCAAACACAGCAGTGACACAGTCGCCTAGCCAGCTTGATTTGATCAGGTGCACATATATATTTTTGCTAGCGTTCTTTTACAGACAGACAGACAGACAGACAGACAGACAAAGAACTTTAATAGCAAGGTCCTGAGACGCTTTGCCCTAGGGCAGAGCTGCAGGCCGCTCCCACGTGGGGACTGGTAGGCCGAGCCTAACCGCGTCATCGTGGGCTGTCTGGACAGCCCAAGTTTGATGTGCATATTCTGAGCTCCGGATGGCAGAGCTCCATTCCTGTTCTGTGATGCGATTGGGTCCCTGTAACGAGGGGCATCGCCAGAGCATGTGTGCGAGATTGTTAACAGCCCCACAGTCGGGGCAAGTAGAGCTGAAAGCCTCTGGAGTGATCATGTGGAAAAGGGCCAGGTTCGGATAGCACTGCGTCTGAAGCATGCGTAAAGTGGACGCCAGAGGTCTAGCCAGTTTGCAGTGAGAGGGAGGATAAGTCCTCCTACCGAGGTGATAGTGCGTAGTAATTTCGCTGAAAGTAGTGAGAGTGTCCCGAAACTCGAGAACCCCAGAGTCTGAGCCCAATCTTGCTCCCGCGCGGTGGGTTAGTGCGCGCGCTTGGGAGTGGGCAATGTCATTAAGATTGGGAAACGAGTCAAGCTGGGGGTCGAGGTGAGCCGGAAACCACGTGATGGTGTGCGGAGAGATTATCTTGTTCTTGCGAATCTTGTGAGCCTCCTCAGCGATGGATCCTGAAGCGAAAGCCCGGACCGCCGATCTCGAATCAGTGAAGATTTGTGATCTGCTGTTGTCTAGGAGTGCTATAGCAACTGCGACCTGCTCCGCTCTGGTTGGTGTTGAGCACTTCAGGGAAGCCGCATTCACTATCTGTCCGTTGTGATCAACGAGGGCAATGGCGAAGTTAGACGACTGTCCATATTGGGCTGCGTCGACAAAACATGCCGAGTAAGGATCGTCTTTGGTATGCTTGAGGAGGGCGAGGGCTCTTGCCCTGCGTCTGCCTACGTTGTGTCGAGGATGAACATTACGGGGAAACGGTGCAACTCGTATGTTGTTCCTTTGATTTTCTGATATTTCATATTTCCGCTCTTCCATGAGGATAGGGTTGATCCCAAGAACTGCCAGGATCTTCTTTCCAGCCGGGGTACAGGATAGACGGGCCAGCTGGGCTGACTGCTGGGCCTCGATTATCTCATCCAATGTGTTGTGCACTCCTAGTTGCATAAGGAGGTCCGTGCTCGCCCGTAACGGAATGCCTAGTACTTTTTTTATACTTTTTCTGATGAGAGTGTTTAATCGTTTCTTCTCGGAGTTATACCAGTTGTGCAGGGCTGCCACATAAACTATATGACTCATGAGGAAGGCGTGGAACAACCGAAGGAGGTTGTCTTCCTTTAAGCCTCCACGCCTATTCGAGACTCTGTTGATGAGTCTCATCATGCTCTCAGTATTGGCTGTGAGCTTGTTGAGCGTAGTATTATTACTGCCATTGGAATCGATGAACATGCCAAGCACCCGAATGGTGTCTACTCTGAGGGTGGTACAGCCGCTTTTAATGTGGAGTTTGATGTTTATTTCTGACAACGGTTTCCCGCCTCTAGGTTTGGGACCACTCCTGACTGGCCTGTAGAGGAGGAGCTCAGACTTGCTCGGGGAGCATCTAAGCCCCGTATTTTCCAGGTACATCTCTGTTTGATCTACAGCCTCCTGTAAGCCTAATTCAACAGCTCCTTCACTTCCTCCGGTGCACCAGATTGTGATATCTTCAGCGTAGAGCGTATGATTGATCACTTCTATGTTGGAGAGTCTTTGCGATAATTTCGTCATGGCGATGTTAAAAAGCAGTGGTGAGACTACCACCAGATCTACAGATCTCTTTAAACATCTTTGTCTTCCTCAGACCTTCTTTAACTGCTATGTGCCGTTGCTTGCGCATCTACTACATGATCTTCTACCTAGTGTAATAATATTGTTGCACCCACAAAAGGCGTTACTGTGAAGCCGGGTAGAGTTAGAAGCGATGGCCTTCATCAGCTGAGCGCCTGTCGAGATTCAGCCAGCCAGCCACACGTCGTCTTCCTGGTTCACCTCTCTTCGGTGCCCCTGCATACTGTTTGTTGAGGCGTGAACCCACTATGCACCTAAGAGCGTAACAATATGCAACTGCAATGCAAATTTGCACGCATCGACTCTACATGGCACGCATATCCCGTCGCGTGTCTCCTCGCGCACTAGGAGGCGTTGACAGTGCATTTTTTCACATGGAGAAAGCAGAAGACGCCGCTTCGAACAGCTGTGTTTTCTGGTGCTATCCACCGAAAATGATTAATCGTCTTTGGGCCGAGGTACTGCTCATGCGCCAGCCACTACTATAGTTACCGTACGGTTCTTCACTATATACCTACGTGTAAGCTTGTTCTGAATTCCGTCTTTCCTCATGCACACATTGCTGGATGTCCACACCGTGTCAAATATTCCAGAGGGGCTCCACGTAACACTATTTACCTTAAATTTATTTATTTTTTTATTTACTATACCTCAAAGGCCCCAGAGATGGGGTATTACATGAGGGATGGGCTTTAACAAAACAGTGATTCTAGAGCAGCCTTGAAGTGATGAATGTCGGAGTGGTGCGTGATGTCGGCAGACAGACCGTTCCAGTCCCTGGCGGTTTTCACAAAAAATGATCGTAGATGAGAGGTAGTCTGCGCCGGGGGAGGATACACGGCTTTGCTGTGGTTAATGCGGCTGGACTGACGATGAGCTGGTAGTATAGCTGAAATGTGGAGCGGTGAATGATAGAATTTGTGAAAAAGACACAGTCTAGAAATAAGACGTCGCGATTCTAGATTAGTAAGACCGGCACGGGATTTTCGTTCAGACACGCTTGCATGATAAGAATATTCAGAGTAGATAAACCGGGCTGCACGGTTTTGAATTGATTCTAGTGTATTAGATAGGTTATGTTGATGAGGATCCCAGACAGAGCATGCATATTCTAACTTAGGGCGGACATATGTAACATAAGCTGACAATTTTACTGATGGGGGAGCAAGTCTTAGATTCCGGCGGAGAAAACCGTGTGTACGATTCGCGGCATTGGCTAAGTTAATGACATGTTGTGACCAATTTAGGGTAGTTGAAAATGTTATGCCAAGGTATTTATACGAGTCTACGGATGAGATTTCGGCACCGTATATGGTGTATTTCCCTGATTGGTGATGCTGTCTGCGATGGAAAGAAACTAGCGAGGTTTTTTTTTAGTATTTAAAGACATCAACCATTTGTTACACCATAATTCAATGCGTTTTAGGTCATCTTGGAGCAAATGCATGTCTGAAGTGTTAGTTATGCGTCGATAAACTACACAATCGTCTGCGAACAATCGAATGTTAGAAGTGATCTTAGTAGAAGATCATTAATGTAAATTAGAAAGAGTAGTGGTCCGAGAACTGTGCCTTGTGGTACGCCCGAAAGGACAGAAGATCTTTTAGATGACTGTGTGTTAGCAAATACAAACTGTTGTCGGTTAGTAAGGAAGCTACGTATCCAGTCTAGTACAAATGGATTAATCTTGAGACGGGAAAGTTTTAGGAGTAGCCGTTGGTGTGGAACTTTGTCAAATGCCTTTTCAAAGTCTGAGAAAATAGCATCTACAGGTACGTTCAAATCAAGGTTAGAGCTTAGATCATGAAAAAATAAAGCTAGTTGGGTGTCACATGAAAGACCTTTACGGAGGCCATGTTGAGCTGGGTGAAAGAGGTTATTGGATACTAAAAAGTTTACGATCTGAGAGCAAATAACATGCTCCGTTAGTTTGCAACAAACACTGGTGAGTGAAATGGGGCGATAACTAGAGCACAACGATGGAGGACCTTTTTTGGGGACTGGAACAATCTTGCCTACTCTCCAGTCTTCCGGCACCACTCCTGATGACAATGATTGCTGAAAAATAGCACATAACATCGCGCTCACATTTGTTTTGGTGTTTTTCAGCATTTTAACATTTATTTCATCGACGCCAGACGGTGATGTAAGTTTTAATGAATCAATTACTTTCTCAATGCCGTAAGGACAAAAGGTAATATCAGGCATGACTGCATGATCCGAAAGAGGGAAGCGAGGTAATATGTTGACAGGTTCAGTTGCGAAGACGGAAGAAAAAGTAGGGTTAAGTTGTTCAGCAATTTCGCAATCGGGACTACGATGGTTTTGATCGTCAAACAGAGCTAATGGCTGGGAGTTATTAGGGTTAATAACTTTCCAGAATTTTGGGGGGTTATTTCTTAACATAGACGGCAGCGTTTGGGAAAAAAAGTGTGTTTTTCTTTATTTGCTAGAGCTTCGAATTCTTTTTCTGCAAGGTAATATTTATTCCATGCGCCTGCGTTGTTAAATCGTTTAGCCGAGCGAAAAAGCCTTTTCTTTTTATTGTTAAGACACTTTAGTGTGATATTAAACCATGGGGATGACTGTTTCTTGGTTAGGGTGATAACGGGTACGTATCTCGCGAACACATCGAGCATTTTGTTTTTAAAAAGCAGCCAGTTAGTTTCGACAGAACGTGTCAAAAAACTAGTGTGAAATGAAGCAGCAAAATGTGCGAGTTCCGAGTTAATTGCCGAGTAATTCCCTTTGTCATACAGTTCGATCACTTTGGTTATCTTTATAGGTTGTGTAAGCTGACAGGAGGACGATGCATGGATTATAGAATGATCACTAAGACCAGGCAAATGCGTCATTGCATAAACTTTGTCAGGATCAGAAGCAAAAATGAGGTCGAGTATGTTAGAAGAATTACAACCTTGACGTGTAGGTTCAGTGACAAGTTGCGTTAATCCGAAAGTTAGGCAGGAGTTAACAAAATCGCTTTCGGTACTTTGTTGCGAAGTTGCTGATGTTCGGCTAGTCCAGTTTATGGCGGGGAAGTTAAAATCACCGAACAGTAACATCGGAGAGTGGTGATGCAATTCAGTTACCGAACGCAATGTTTCGTGGAATTCTGCAACAAAGTTAGGATCATTACCAGGGGGGCGATAGCAGACTGCGATTATTGTGGGTGGGTAAGAGGCATTACACAGGACGAACAGAATTTCTAGGGAGGACGATGTCTTAATTTCAGTACATTGAAGGTCCTTATGAGCGCCAATGAATACGCCGCCACCACGTCTGGTAGTTCGATCATGCCTGAAGATATTGAAGTTAGAGAAAAATGGCAATATTTCGGAGTCTTCTATTGTAGAATTAAGCCAAGTTTCAGTAATAACAATTAGGTCAGACTCTGTTGTGTCGGCAAGATTACTGAGAGCGTCAAGCTTCGGAAAAATGCTTCTAATGTTAGTAAAAACAAACGAAAAACAATTTTTCTTGGAGTTAGCATTGCTGGGGCCTAGGCATTTAAAGCACGAGGGACAACCTTTTGGGCGTTGCGGTCAAACGTGTAAGCTTTGTTTCCAATAGTTAGCTTGTCATGTCGGAGCTTGAACGGTTTCTGTTGTGTCTTGGCGAATTCGACTAAACGCCTTCTAGCTGTTAGAGTGTTAGGAGAGTAATCTTCTGAAATTCTATATTCAGTGCCCTTGAGTTTCCTACCCTGTGAAAGAATTTGTTCTTTTACTTTGAAATGTGAAAGTTTTACAATAATTGGCCTGTTGTTGTTTACTTTGAATTTGCCCAAACGGTGGGCACGTTCGATGTCCACCGACTGAACAGTTATATTTAATTCTTTACAGCATAGATCTATTATTAACGATTCTGATTCGGCCCACGTTTCACGTTCGCGATCTGTTAATCCAAAGAATACTAGGTTTGAGCGTCGCGCGCAGTCTTCCGAGTCGTCCAGCCTGGCCTTAATCAACGATATATCTTTTGCATTTTGATCGGCAAGCGTCCGGATATCGTGAACTTGTTCTTTTATTACTACCAGGGATGCGCAGTCTTCTTCAATTTTGACAAGGCGGTCTTTAATCTCCTTTATAGCGCTGTCGCTCTGGGACAGCTTACGTTGCAGGGATTTCATTTCTTTTAGTAGTGAAGCTTGGCCAGATTGAATTTCAGTCAGTGCGGTCATTATGTCACTGGATGTTTGCGTTTCGCTTGCACGGGTGCTTGGACCTGGGTTTAACACGACGTCTCCGGACAGTATTAGTAGTTGATGAAGGACACGTGCACAAAATCGAAAGCAATATAAATACAACACTGTGGGCTCGGCAGCACAACAAGGGCCATATAACGAGTACGTCGGCCATACAATGAATACTGATAATTTACCTGCAGAACGAAAAGGCGTCGCAGGTAAGCGGCTGTTGTCATGGCTGTCGTGCCACCGAGCCCATAGAATGCCGCACTGCACGGTGTCACACTTATATAGTCCTGGGTAAAAGGCGACGTTATCTGGTGGCTTGATAACGGTAGAACCAGGGGGCGCAGTTGTAAGAGCCAAGGTGGTGGCTCGTGAAACGGATCTTCGGGTGGCGATGTAGCAGTCCCTCGTGGTGTCGGTGGGGTGCGCTTCGTCCGGTGTGGCCAATCAAGGTCATCTGCTGCGTCTGGCCAAGCCGGGAGCCGAGAGACCTCCGGGATGTCGCCAGCGTATCCCTTGTCGCGTGTTCGAGGGCTACACCAGAGCAGAACCTGCAGAACGAAAAGGCGTCGCAGGTAAGCGGCTGTTGTCATGGCTGTCGTGCCACCGAGCCCATAGAATGCCGCACTGCACGGTGTCACACTTATATAGTCCTGAGTAAAAGGCGACGTTATCTGGTGGCTTGATAACGGTAGAACCAGGGGGCGCAGTTGTAAGAGCCAAGGTGGTGGCTCGTGAAACGGATCTTCGGGTGGCGATGTAGCAGTCCCTCGTGGTGTTGGTGGGGTGCGCTTCGTCCGGTGTGGCAAATCAAGGTCATCTCTATTACGCAGTTTCATATGTTACATGTTCAGAAGGTGACCTGCAAAACCACTGAGGCAAAAGCAAAACTTCTGAACTATGGAGATTTCTTGGTTAAAAACCGGTGCTGCCTGCTGATAGACCCCGAGCTAAAAGCAATGAAAATGAAGCTCCCGTGGCTTCCTCAACATTTAGGAAATTGCTTTGAAGAGAAGCGCTTCAGTCTTATGGGGAAGTTGTGATCGCCAAGATTGAAAATTGAAGAAAACGTGTGGACCTTGAACCGCGACGTCGGGCTGTCATGGAATCATGGTGTCTCTGTCAGCGATGTCCCACATCTTTCCACAGTATGTGGCATACAATGTCTCGTTTTAATTCCTGGAAGACCACCACTGTCTTCGTTGTAATAAAGTGAAACACATACACCGTCAATGTCGTACGCCTCGTTTGTGATAATTGCCGCCGATTTGAGCACTCAGCAGACGAATGTGATTGGACATGTGCTGTCAAGCTCCAGCATGGCACGCGTCCTCCTGATGAGGTGGTCCAACCCCATTTCATGAACGCGACGGAAGTCCTCGACGCAACAGCAGGCTTGTCAACTGCAGCAGCCATCGTATCAACGACGTCAGATGTGACTCAAGGCATACCACCATTTTTTAAGCAGGAATTAAGCGAAGGTACGCCAACAGCGCTTCAATGGCATGCACCGTCGAGAGAGGAACCGTCTGAAGCTATGCAGACAGTGCCCTCCCGCCGTCGTCAGCAAGATCCAGTGCATTCTTCGACCGTGTCATAGCTTGCTCCACAAGAAAAGTCTGATGTCAGTGCGTCTACCATGCCAGCACTTGCTGTGCAGGCTTGTGGCGAGCATCCTACTGCAGGTGTACCAGGTGCTGTTGCTGTGGCAAAACCCCGCGCGTTTTATGAGGCAAGCTCGGGGGAGAAGACAGAAGGCAGCAATTTTTCCTTGAAAGGACCTCATCGTAAAGCATCTAAGAAGATGGGAGGTTCTCGACGACCAAGGTCAAGTCCTGGTGTCACCTCTGGAGAGGCATCACCAACCTCGATGCAACATGCCTAAAACTATTTTCAGTCATCGTGACGCTGTCACAGCAGCTGAGTTTTGCAACCTTGAGCGTACCAAGGCCTAGATTTCGACAGAAGTAGGTACAGCTGCGCCGATTACTATTTCTTGGCCGCTTTGACTTTGTGACCATTCAGGAGACAAATTTAAAGAGCGATGAGATGACCGGCAATGTCCTGCAGCCTTTCCTCGCAGATTACTTCGTCTGCGTAGCGCACTTGGTTGGACTTCCCGCAGGTTGTTTGCTGTTTTTAAAGCCAAATCTAGCTTTTTCTTATCTCACTTATAAAGTCGACAACCAATGACACTTCATAGGTGCCGATTTTCAGTTACATGTTGTTCTGTGGCCGCTGTGTCATGCTTATGCTTTCAATGATGGAGCTAATTAAGTTTTATGAAGCTATGCCGAATCTCCTAGAATGCGATCGGGAGATCACGGGTGACTTCAATTTCGCATACAGTCCATCTGACCGTGCTGAGTCAGTTAGTGGGGGATAGGAGTGCTGAAGTACTAACATGCATCACTGACAACGCTGGCCTTATTGATACCTAATCTTTTGCTAGGAGTTCGTACTCCTGCACACATAATCAAGGACATTCTCATGCTCGCCTGGATCACATATATATTTTTTCAGCACTCCTGAATTGCCGGATGTCATGTCAAGTTCAGCCTATTTCATTCTCTGATCACTCCTCGGTGATTTTCCCGTTTGGTGATAATGGCAGCACTAATTTCCAACCGAAGTGCACACTATGGAAGCTTACAGTGAGCCTAATTACCGATAAATACTTCATATCTCGAGTATGTCCACTGCTAACACGTTGCTTTACTAAAAATCGGCACACATTTGCAGCTTTGGGATTGTGGGATTGTGTAAACTAGGAATTCGAGACATAGCAATCGAAATTAGTTCTATCAGGCCATATTTCAAGAAGTGCGAAAAAAAATGTTGCGGAAAGTTTTTTTCTAACCTTCATGACCTGGAATCAAAAACGCCTTGTGCATATATAAAGGAAATCGCTCATGGTAAACGCCATCTTTAATGGCACGATGCTGATCGCTACAGAGGTGCTCTTATTCGCTTACGTACAACCCTTGTCTTTCACTCAGAAGAACGAACGCGCCAGGCGCTACTCGATGAGCGTTAAAATTTAAATTTCAAGCATATCACAGATATATATTCCAACGGCGTGCTTGTCTCAAATACGGAAGATATCAAGGAATTTCAAAGGTATTATACATTGCTATTCACCTCTACTCACGCGCGCAGTCCTGATGTTTTGGCACATTTGGTCTCCCTAATTAACCCGTACTCAGAGGATGATGGTTCTGTTCCTCGTCCTTTTCGTGCACTAAAAAACCTCAGATTATGGAAGACACACGTGTTGGATCAAAACGCTCAACCCGTTATACCATCAAAATTTCTGTATTTTTCAAATGATTGGACACTTGAAGGACATACATGACTTCAGAGACTTCCAACCGCACTGGTGCCACCTCTTGATAAGTTGCTTGTTGTTGCAACTTTTTAAAGGTCAAAGCTAGTTATAGTTTTTGTGTTGTGCATGGTGTGCTCAACGTGACTTACAGGTCCTTCCTAGACTATGAATACGAGAGATAGCAAAGAGAGGAAAGGCAGAGAGGTCAACAAGAAGAACGTCCGGTTTGCTACCCTACACTGGGGGAGTACGAGATTTGAATACGAGATTTGTTCGTTAGTACTTGCATGCTTCTCGCGTATAGTACGATTCTTGCATATACATGATGCAATACTACTATGGAAAAGAAATCTCTGGCGTGGCTCGCTCATAGAGTAGCTGCCTCCCACGCAGCACGCCCGTGCTCCATCCCGCCATGAATTCGATTATTTTCACATTCCAGGCGATAGCTGCTACGGATGCCGGACACTGGCGGCGAAGGCGGCGGTGGCGGGCACCATCGCCAACCATAACCGCCATTGGAATGAGCCCATAGCAGCTTGCGCTGTAGAACGTAGACGACTATGCAAGACATTCCACTGAAAAACTTCACATCCTATTGTTGCCTAATACGATGCGCTAGATGGCGTGTGAACCTCACGCATTTCACCTGTGATTTTATCTGTTTAAGTAACGTTAAATGTACAAAAAAGACTTTCCGAATGACTAATACTCCATGCAAAAGGAGCCAACAGTCAACAAAGTCACCGAAAGTACAAGGCCAGATGTGGAGCTCCACCAATTCAGCTGCAAGTGTAACCACCAGCCTACCCCTGTGTTGGCTGCTTTGTCGCTTTTGTTTTTATACATCTCACTTATTAATGGAAAGATTACTAATGATGCGTGCCAACTTAGTTGAAGCATTTATTAAACCAGGCGGTCAATTAAAAAGTGATTTTAGGAACTGAACTTCGCGCTAGTTGGTTATTTATGATCATCACATTACTGCACCCAAAAACAAGAGACGAATGTAAGGACACATACCCAGAGCATTGTATGTCTTTTTACGTCCGTGCCTCATTTTTTATACTCTGGTATTTGAGGATCGTGATGTTGCGTGCAAGAATCCAGATCCTCTCATTGTTTGTTTTCTTGTAACAGGTCGACGCTACCTTAGTATTCACATGAAGCCACATTTTCTAATTGCGGAATTGAACCAGAGCACAGGAAAAATCATGTTAGCTTAGCTGATATCGCAAGCCTTGCACCACTTCCGAGATCATGAAGATCATCGATCATCACCTCACGTGACATTTACATGACTTGGCTGGATTGCATGGATTACTCAGTTCCATTTTTTTTTCTTAATGTCAACTAGAATATCGGCTATCCCCAGTTCCTCTCTTATCCACAGTGTTCTTTCCCTGTCTTCTAACTTCAATTATACTTCATTTCTAGTTCAGTACCACATATTTGCAGCATTTACCTTATAGAACATTTACTCGTAGACAACATTCGAGTGCACCCTATGTCGAGAACTTATCACACGTCGGCTATTATTCAATACTAAGGAAAATGAGTTAAGGTAAGCAACAGCCCTGATAATATAGTGTTTGAGATGCTACGATAAGTGCGTAGTGCTAGTTATGTGAAACAATTACACATGCTACCATTTTAGTTATTTTCCTTTACTAAAAGCTTTGCTGCTTCCCAGTTTGTGCAAATTCATGTGCAGTTTTATTCTTCATGCCAAGTTAATAGGCACCTATGTCCAGGTATTTCTCATTTTTACGGCCCTTCAGTCCCCTACATTTAGTTTTTCTTCGTAAGAGTCACGAAGTGAGGCTAGCAGACGACAGGATCACAATTCCGTGATGCCATCAGCGCCACGCAAGCATATTTTCGTGGCACCGGTACTAGCATGTTCTGCGCCGTACTTTTAAAATGCGCCCATAGTATACCAAGTCACGAAGTCCCATGTTTTCGCTAACAGTTTTCAAAGTCAGATGACGAGTCTGCGATCACGCACAATTCTTTCACATCGTTAACACGCCAACCCACTCAAACAGCGGCAAATGAAGCAACGAAATCAATGCTGGGTGTAACGCGCCCTTCATAACCGGAGGGTTCATAGACCGACACATCATTCCAAACAAATAAAATAAAATAATACGCAGCAGAAAAAAGTAGCCTTTTTCGCTCTCGATTCAAGAAACTAAATACTTTAACGGCGTTAACAGCTGACGCAGCTAAGTGACCTTCGTGGTGAACTCACGGGGCGCTCCGCAAACGCGAGAATGGACAAGAAGACTATTGTGAACTCACTGGGTAGCTCACTGGATAGTACGTGTGAAAGAAAAGGAAACTAAAAGTAAATGTTGTAACCCAGATCAGCATACTCCACGTCTTGCCGCAGTGCATCTGGCCGTCCGCTACGTTACAAACCTCATTCCATTGCTGCGTGCATAGCACTCGGCTGTGGGACTCGATCTCGCGGTTGAGTTCGGCGACCTTCTGGCGTAGCTTTCTGTTTGTCCTCTGCGTCTTCCACTTTGACAGGATGGACTGCTTGGCTTCGATGAGGTGGGTGAGGCGGCTGTCGACCCTGTGGACACGCGTACAAGGCTGCACTCGGACTTCTCGACTGCACAAGCACCGACAAGTTCCTGGCCTTGGGATTGCATAACACTGTGGAGGAAATCGCCGAGGCACAGAGGACCGCTCAGCTCGCGCGGCTATCAGAAACAAGAACGGGCAGACAATTGCTGCGTGACCTAGGGCTGCGACTAAAGGACATGGGACCCGAAAATACAGAAGTGCCTGTACCGGACGCAATTAGTAGACGGCTACGGGTATGTCCGGTGCCAAGAAATGTGAACCCTGAGTTCCACAAAGAGCGGCGGGCGGCGAGGGCCAAGGCGCTCATCGATCTCCATGCCAAAGACAGGGGTGCCGTGTTTGTGGACGCGGCAGAGTATCCACATGACAGAAAGGCATTCGTCGCTGCAGTCGCCGGGGCATCGACCGGTGCAACGAGAACAGCGGCGAGTGTGCGGACTCGAGGGGCGCATCAAGCCGAGGAGGTGGCCATTGCTTTGGCCGTCGCCGACCCCGAGTGCACGACTGTGCTCTGTGATTCTAGAACGGCAGTGAAGAATTACGCCAGAGCAAGGGTGTGTGGTGAAGCCGCGCGTGTGTTGCGTGTGGTCGATCTCGCGAGTGAAAGTCGGTGTGTGGTGATAAAGTGGTTGCCGGCCCACATGGGCAGCGATGTGTCGGATCGCGGCAACGCCAACCACAACGAGACGGCGAACGCGGCGGCGCGAGGTCTAACCAACCGTGCCGCTGCTACTACAGACGACCCGTCATGGTGGTGGGAAACCAAGGACAAAATGACTTCCTACAATGCAATTGTGAAATGGTACCGACTAGAGCGAAGGACTATGCCGCCACCTCATCCGGGCTTGACCCGTAAGGAGGCGGTTTTATACGGACAACTTCAAACGGGGTCGTTTTCACCCCGGTGCTGATGAGGCACGTGTGTGCAAGTGTTTATGAAAGTGATCTGTGTTGTGTGTGCCGAAAGGAAAGAGCCACTGCAGCTCACATCCTTTGGGACTGTGCTAAGAATCCGCATGAAGCTGCAACAATAACAAAGATCCCGCCACGGCTCGAGGCTGCAACGAGATGCTATGACCAAGATGTACAAACCCAGGCTGTCCAGCAGATCTGGGCGGCCCTCGAAAGGCAACGACCGAGCGAAGCCGGAAGGAGGCTGCCACCCCAAAAGAGGGGCAGGCGCGGCCGACCAAAGGGAATAGTGCGGCCGCGGCCGAAGTAGAGGCGCCACACGCCGCGAAGACGTCATGGCCGCGTCACGGTAACGCCTCCCTAACAGGGGAAGTCTAACCGTTCTGCACGCGTTCACAACAAAGTTTCGTCACTCACTCACTCACACCCAGATCAAACGCGACCCGTCGTGGTGGCATAATGGTTTTGGCGTTGCGCTGCTAAGCCCAAGGGACAGAGTTTAAGTCCCGGCCGCGGATGCTGCCTTACGATGGCAAAGAAATGCAAAGACGCTTTTGTACAATGCATTTCGTACAATTTAAAGAACCCCATAGGGCCAAAATTTATCCTGATTCCCCTAATACGGCGTCCCTCATATTTATGTCATTTTCGCACGTTAAACTGCAGCATTTAAATTAGATCCCGCGCGGTTTCACATAGCAGAGCGCAAGATGAAATATCGGAAAAACAGTTGCAAAATTCTGCCACTGTCTGCCTAAACTTTATTTGAAGTCATTGCAGTCGTGCTCTATGTCACTAAAATCATCACCCAAGCACTCCGTACCGATGGTTAACTAGCGAAGCTGAAGCGTGCGGCCCTGGTGTTTATCATTGGGTTAATCCCAATGGTTCATTAAACGACGGTTAGGTAGGCTGGCGGACCCTCGGTACGTAGTTGCTGCTTGCGCTGGGCTACACGAACCTCTTCTTGCGCCCGGGCTGCAGTATCGCACCGCGTAGAATAGCTTGTTCCCGGTTTTGCTAGCGTGAGCGAAAGCTGCCGGTTCCTCAGGAGTACATGTGACGCGTGGCGTACCCATTTCGGAGCCGGAGTAAAACTGTAGCGCGCGCACTCGGCTGCGACGGAAAGTAACGCCGTCACTATTGGCTCAGCTAATCGCGCGCCTCCCTTTCTCTTCTTCTTTTTCGCGCATGCGCGTGGGGTTGTGCAAGAGGCGTTTTCGGTGTACAGGCGACAGACGGATGGACGAATCGGCTAGAAATATAATGCTTCGCTGCAAAACAAATCATCTCTTAAGGATGGGCAGTGCAGAGCAGCCTTGCGTTTTCATAAAGGGCGGTGTCCTTGAATACACCACCGGGTATCAAATCAGCACCGTGGCAGCACTTCCTGTATGACGTATGCACAACGCAGTGCATGAAAGAAAAATAACTGTAAAATTATATCTTATGTCCTTGCACATTTTCAACGATTCAGAACCTAATACTCTCACTCAATTTATAGGCTGGATATGAAGAAGTTACTTTCTTGTGGCAGATTCTTGTCATACAGCATGTAGAGAACATTTATTTCGAGTTATAGCAAAACTTCTAAATTTTCATTAAAATTACAGTTCATTTATACAGGGTACTATCACCATCATTACTAGCAGCGGCAAATTTTTATGTCCACTGCAGGACGAAGGCCTCTCCTAGCGATCTCGAATTCCCACTGCCTTGCGCTAACACATTCCTACTTGCACCTGTGAATGACCTAATTTTATCACCCCGCCTTGTTTTATGCTGTCCTCGACTGCGCTTCCCTTCTCTTGGCACTCATTCTTTAACTTTAAAGGTCCATCCATCCTACCCATCACATTGCCCGTCCAGCTGCATTTCTTTCTGTTAATGACAATTAAAATGTCGGCTATTACCGTTTCCTGTATGCTCCACACCACTCTCTTCCTGTCTCTTAACCTTACTCCTACCAGTTTTCGTTCCATCGCTCTTTGCGTGGTCCTTAACTTGTTGTCAAGCTTCTTTGTCAACCTCCGAGAGTTTCTGCCCCATATGTTACCACTGGTAGAAGGCAGTGATTGTACCCCTTTCTTTTCAGCGACAGCGGTAAGCTCCCACTCAGAATTTCGTAGTTACTCCTGTATGCATTCCAACCTATTTTTATTCTTCTGTAAGTTTCATTCACACAATGAGGTGCCCTTTAAGTAATCGACCTAGATAAACGGTGCACAGACCCTAGAGTACCACTGTCGTTCCTAAATTCTTCCTCCCTTGCCAGGCTATTGAAAGTTCCCTTTGTTTCCTGCATATTAATCTTCAGCCCTACTCTAAGACTTTCTAGGTTGTCGTCAATCATTTCTTACAATTCATTCACAGTGTTGGTGAACATGCGAATGTCACCTCCAAAAAAATGTTGTTTACGTATTTGCCGCTGATCCTCACTTCTAAGCCTTCCCATTGAGAATACTTGAATACTTTTTCTAAGTATGCCGTGAATAGCATCAGGAGAATTGTTTCTTCTTACCAGGCACCTTTCTTTGTTGATAATTTTCTACTTTTGTTGTAGAGAAAGATGTTATCTGTAGAACCTTTGTAGATATTTCCCAACATATTCACAAGTGCCTTCTGTGCTTCTTGATTACGTAATGTCTCCATGTCCGATGGTATCTGTAGGGAATCAAATTATTTTCATTATCCATGAAAGCCATATAGAGAGGTTGATTGTACTCGGCAGATTTCTTAGCTACCTGACTGATGACATGATTATGATCCACTGAAGATTATCCTTTCCCAGAGCTAGTGTGCTGTCCTTGTTGATCGAAGTTGCGCACTGATTCTATTGAAGATTATCTGCAGGATATCTCCTACTACGCAGAAAGCAAGCTAAATGGCCTATGCATTCTCAGTTATTTAACCACTCCCTTCTTATAGATTACTGTACTATTGACATTCTTTGAGCTCTCTGGTACACTAGTACCCAAGCTTTTCAACCACATCTTTTGCAACTTTGAATAAATCGATATTATTCCATTTATTCCTCTCCGGGACATGTCTTGCATGGCCCCTCTAACATCATCGTTAGCTATAGAAGGAGCCTCCAGCCCCTGCTCATCACTATTTCCAATGAAGGTTGCGTGGCTCTCGCTACTGCACAGGCCCGCACATAATTATTCCGCTGCTTTTACCATATCATAATCATTGCTGATGACGTTACCCTGCTTATCTTTCAATGCGTACTCGTTGCCCTCTCCTATGACAAGCTTTCGTCTCACTGATTTTATGCTGCATCCCTTTTTACTACCTCCTCAATCTTTCCCACGTTATAATTTCGAATATCGTTTACTTCCTTCCTGTGTATCATCATCATCATCAGCCTGGTTACGCCCACTGCAGGGCAAAGGCCTCTCCCCTATTTCTCCAACAACCCCGGTCATGTACTAATTGTGGCGATGCCGTCCATGCAAACTTCTTAATCTCATCCGCCCACCTAACTTTCTGCCGTCCCCTGCTACGCTTCCCTTCCCTTGGAATCCAGTCCGTAACCCTTAATGACCATCAGTTAACTTCCCTCCTCATTACATGTCCTGCCCATGCCCATTTCTTTTTCTTGATTTCAACTAAGATGTCATTAACTCGCGTTTGTTCCCTTACCCAATCTGCTCTTTTCTTATCCCTTAACGTTACACCTATCATTCTTCTTTCCATAGCTCGTTGCATCGTCCTCAATTTGAGTAGAACCCTTTTCGTAAGTCTCCAGGTTTCTGCCCCGTAGGTGAGTACTGGTAAGACACAGCTATTATACACTTTTCTCTTGAGGGATAATGGCAACCTGCTGTTCATGATCTGAGAATGCCTGCCAAACGCACCCCAGCCCATTCTTATTCTTCTGATTATTTCTGTCTCATGATCCGGATCCGCAGTCACTACCTGCCCTAAGTAGATGTATTCCCTTACGACTTCCAGTGCCTCGCTGCCTATTGTAAACTGCTGTTCTCTTCCGAGACTGTTAAACATTACTTTAGTTTTCTGCAGATTAATTTTTAGACCCACTCTTCTACTTTGCCTCTCCATGTCAGTGAGCATGCATTGCAGTTGGTCCCCTGAGTTACTAAGCAAGGCAATATCATCAGCGAATCGCAAGTTACTAAGGTATTCTCCATTAACTTTTATCCCCATTTCTTCCCAATCCAGGTCTCTGAATACCTATGTAATGAATACAATGTAAACACGCTGTGAATAGCATTGGAGAGATCGTATCTCCATGCCTGACGCTTTTCTTTATTGGGATTTTGTTGCTTTCTTTATGGAGGACTATGGTGGCTGTGGAGCCGCTATAGACATTTTTCAGTATTTTTACATATGGCTCGTCTACACCCTGATTCCGTAATGCCTCCATGACTGCTGAGGTTTCGACAGAATCAAATGCTGTATCGTAATCAATGAAAGCTATATATAAGGGTTGGTTATATTCCGCACATTTCTCTATCACCTGATTGATAGTGTGAATATGATCTATTGTTGAGTAGCCTTTACGGAATCCTGCCTGGTCCTTTGCTTGACAGAAGTCTAAGGTGTTCCTGATTCTATTTGCGATTACCTTAGTAAATAGTTTGTAGGCAACGGACAGTAAGCTGATTGGTCTATAATTTTTCAAGTCTTTGGCGTCCCGTTTCTTATGGATTAGGATTATGTTAGCGTTTTTCCAAGATTCCGGCACGCTCGACGTTATGAGGCATTGCGTATATAGGGTGGCCAGTTTCTCTAGAACAATCTGCCCACCATCCTTCAACAAATCTGCTGTTACCTGATCCTCCCCAGCTGCCTTCCCCCTTTGCATATCTCCCAAGGCTTTCTTTACTTCTTCCGGCGTTACCTGTGGGATTTCGAATTCCTCTAGACTACTTTCTCTTCCATTATCGTCGTGGGTGGCACTGGTACTGTACAAATCTCTATAGAACTCCTCAGCCACTTGTACTATCTCATACATATTAGTAATGATATTGCCGGCTTTGTCTCTCAACGCATACATCTGATTCTTGCCAATTCCTAGTTTCTTCTTCACTGTTTTTAGGCTTCCTCCGTTCGTGAGAGCATGTTCAATTCTATCCATATTATACTTCCTTATGTCAGCTGTCTTACGCTTCTTGATTAACTTCGAAAGTTCTGCCAGTTCTATTCTAGCTGTAGGATTAGAGGCTTTCATACATTGGCGTTTCTTGATCAGATCTTTCGTCTCCTGCGATAGTTTACTGGTATCCTGCCTCACGGCGTTACCACCGACTTCCATTGCACACTCCTTAATGATGTCCACAAGATTGTCGTTCATTGCTTCAACACTAAGGTCCTCTTCCTGAGTTAAAGCCGAATACCCATTCTGTAGCTTGATCTGGAATTGCTCTATTTTCCCTCTTACCGCTAACTCATTGATCGGCTTCTTATGTACCAGTTTCTTCCGTTCCCTTCTCAGGTCTAGGCTAATTCGAGTTTACCATCCTGTGGTCACTGCAGCGCACCTTGCCGAGCACGTCCACATCTTTTATGATGCCAGGGTTAGCGCAGAGTATGAAGTCTCTTTCATTTCTAGTCTCACCGTTCGAGCCCCTCCACGTCCACTTTCGGCTATCCCGTTTGCGGAAGAAGGTATTCATTATCCTCATATTATTCTGTTCCGCAAACTCTACCAATAACTCCCCCCTGATATTCCTAGTGCCTATGCCATAGTCTCCCACTGCCTTGTCTCCAGCCGCCTTTTGCCTACCTTGGCATTAAAGTCACCCATTAGTATAGTGTATTTAGTTTTCACTCTACCCATCGCCGATTCCACGTCTTCATAGAAGCTTTCGACTTCCTGGTCATCATGACTGGATGTAGGGGCGTAGACCTGTACAATCTTCATTTTGTACCTCTTATTAAGTTTCACAACAAGACCTGCCACCCTCTCGTTAATGCTATAGAATTCCTGTATGTTACCAGCTATATTCTTATTAATCAGGAATCCGACGCCTAGTTCTCTTCTCTCTGCTAAGACCCGGTAGCACAGGACGTGCCCGCTTTTTAGCACTGTATATGCTTCTTTTGGCCTCCTAACTTCGCTGAGCCCTATTATATCCCATTTACTGCCCTCTAATTCCTCCAATAGCACTGCTAGACTCGCCTCACTAGATAACGTTCTAGCGTTAAACGTTGCCAGGTTCATATTCCAATGGCGGCCTGTCCGGAGCCAGTGATTCTTAGTACCCTGTGCAGCGTCGCAGGTCTGACCGCCGCCGTGGTCAGTTGCTTCGCAGCTGCTGGGGACTGAGGGCCGGGGTTTGATTGTGTTGTTCATATAGGAACGGAACGGGCGTTAAACGGAATACTGCTTGCAAGGTAAATCGTGTTAACAAGTACATCAGTTGTAAGAAGGGTGCTGTCTACCAAATTCCTTTATCTTGTGGCCAAACTTACATAGGCCAGACAGGCCGTTGCATCAATATTAGACTAATGGAGCATGCCAATTCATTAGACAAAAAAGACACTAACCTGGCAAAGCATTGCAGCATTTGTAAATGCGTACCTTTTTTTGACGATACAAAATTGTTATTTTTTCATAGTGACAAGACTACCAGAGAAGTCGCTGAAGCATTTCATATCACCAGAAAATCTAATAGTTGCGTTAGCAAAACATCTTTAATCTTGTCGGTGAAAGAAATGGCATTGCTGCATAAAGGGTAAATTACTGGGCAGGTACAACGCGTGCGAATGTGTGCTGTGCGGAGTTTGTATGTGATCATTGATGTATTGACCGGGCGCATACGTGCCCAGTTTTCTACGTATAAATGTTCGATTTCCTACTTCAAATAAATCAGTTGTAAGTTCAGCGCCGTGTTTGTCTCCTCCTCATTCTGGTCCCGTCGTTTATGCGCTGTTTGAATTTTTATTGTTACCATGCAACACCAACTCGCCCAATCCGCTGCCCTTCTGCAGTTCATATAGGAGGTTGTGGCCAAGTACTGCACCAGGGTGGCCAATCCTGCTCTGGTGAGGGAGTGCGTTACCGGTTCTGGTCACCGGTATCAGGCCACACTCCAGGCCTGTTTATGCAATTTTATCAACACGCGGATTTTTTTTTTAATCCGGTGGAAAATTGCCGGCACCGGGATTCGAACCACGGACCTCTTGCACGCGAGGTGGGTTTTCTACCTCTACGCCACCGCTGCAGGAATTCCTGTGTATCAGCTTTACCAAATTTGCGGATTTGATCTGATCTTTAGAGTTAGACAGTTTCATGCTTCATTAGGTCCTTTGTTATTGGGAGAGCTTATCTACTGGTTACCTCAGTGCCTTACCTCACACTTCAATTGCTGCTTTTGACATCATCCTAGTTACAACTCCTTTAATTACTTCTATGTTATGTTCATCACCCTGTTTTAAAGCTACATATTTGGTCTGTTCTAGCCCTTACTGCGTCTAGGTTGCCCTGTTTCTTCTTTTTGCTTTTTCCCGTTTCAATTTTAGAGCAATTCTAGACCTCACTATACTCTGTGCAATGCAATTTACCCTAATACTCCTACATCCTGCGCCGTGCAGCTGTCGGCAAAATATGAAATCGCTTTCATTTATTCTTTCTTTATTATGGTCTTCTTCAGTTGAGTAGGGTGTTTTCAGGTCAACTTCCTGTCACTGTGGTTCCTTTCCGCAATCTTTTCCTTTCCGCAACTGCCACAAACATCTCTTCTATAGTATTCCTAGAAATGATGCCGCAGTATCCCGTTGTGTGTTCCCTAATCTGCTTCTTCCCCGAATTTGCCTTGAACTCGCCCATGATTGCAGCATACTGAGATTGCAGCTTTCTTACTGCGAATAGAACATCTTTATAATGTTCTATTTCTTCATCGTCATGACGGGAGGCTGGAGTGTAGACTTGCACTACATTTCACCTACATTTCCTATTTTCACCTATATTTCCTGCTGCTACCTTCTCGTTATTGCTGTAAAATTTGTCAATGTGGTCCGCGATGTCATTACCAATTAGAAATCTTACCCCGTATTTTCTCTTATCTGGAAGACATCTGTAATAAAGGACGTGGTCGTTAGTCAGCATTGTATAAGCCTCAACTGTTCTTCTAATTTCACTAAAGCCAATAATTATAAGGAAATGCCTGATAGTTGCTGAAGGAGCCCTGCTAAGCTAGCCTCACTGCGAGGATTCACGGGTTGAACTTTACCAATTTCAGTTTCAGTTTCCAGCGGCGGCCTATCCGAGTCCAGAGATGCTTAGCACCCTCTGCCAGGTCGCGGGACTCATCCCCGCATTTCTCACGTGTTCTCCTGTCGCTGGCTAGTATAGTGTACAATAGAGGGCTGCAGCTAAATATAAAACCAATCTGGTGCGTTATAGTACACTTTCTATAGTTTTGATAGTTCATAGCCTCATTCATCTCGAACAGTAATATATCAGTACACCTTTATTATGCCAATTACTGCAGCACCAATGTGCAGACTATGTGAGAAACTAGGCCAATACTAACAAGATAGCCAGCACCGACACGTGTGTGCTGCAGGCTCCTTATGCACAGTAGCGACTTGATTTCACTCTGTCCCCGACCGCTGTCCTCGGTCCAGAAAAACACCTGTCATACTTCCTACATGTCTGTCACTTCTATTCATATCAGGAGAGGCTCGTTTGTCGTCATCATTCTATGATCGCCAGCCAGAAGGAGTGCCAGTGGCGCGATTATTGGCTGAGTACCACCGACTCATGGATATCCCTGCCGGAGCGTAACTGAGTCACCACGTTGAATGCCATTGCAGTGACTGGCGTGTGAATCCCGAATAGCTGCTCGACCAAGCGCTGCCTAAGTGCTGCCCATTTTTCCTTCCTAGCGACATCGCAAAAGCTTGCATCAGTTAACACTAAAATCGAATGATTCAGAATAATTCAAGCGTAAATGTAGAATAAAGCAAGTGCTTTGTCGTGTTTATATATTTATAACAACGATTGTCTTTCTTTTGCTATTTCGCCCGTTTTTATCGACGGTGGTTGTGGGACTTTCACCGGCAACATATTATCACCAGCTATTAATGCGCGGGGTATTCATCACCGAACGCTGTTATACAGTGTTGAAACGCACGTTTGGTTGCACGAAGCTTTTGGGGCATCAAAGAGAGAACAAAGACATTTCAGTAATTAAAACCCAGAAAAATAAACACAGGGAGCCTGAAAGTGGTAACCTCTGTCCTTGTCTGCAATTCCATCGTTTCGCACAACGTGCAGTAACCACGTCATAACAAAAAAAGTCGCGTACGTCCCAAAGAACAAGAACTTCTTCATCTAATCCACACTATTTTTTGTGTGCTATCACGTAACTATATGGCTGTCTAAGTATTGTAATGAACATTTCGTCTCTTTTGCAAATTGTTATTCTAAACTAATAAGCTTTTTGTACGATCGCGCCTCCCCCCTATAGAGAGCGCGTTATAGCGGCGGTGTTCTTCTCCAGCTCCCCGTAGTAGGTGAACCCAATTAGTTAAGGAAGAAGTGAAAAACGGAAGAAAGATGGCAGTCTTCACTGTGGGAGAGTGCCACTGTCACAGTGAGTTTGGAGCAGAACAGTTCGCTGAAGGATGCTGTCGTTTTAAGACGTTTAAGACCTTTGGGCTGTGTTCATAAAAAAAAGCGAATAACACTCTTTATCAAAAAAAGCAAATAAATATCAGAGCATTTGTATAGGGCCTCGCTCGCGTTCTTCAATGCCTTTCTGGTGAATTCCGCCTATAATAAGCGGATTAATGTAAATTAGACTTTCCTAAAGCAAGGTGTAGAACCTAGCGCGATTCGACATGCACTCAGGTGTATTCTTTCGTAGCACCTTGTTAGTGATTAGGGAGTTGCTTGATGCGACAAGTGAAACTACGTTCATTGTCTCCATACCTAAATCATCATTATTTTGATCGCTCTCGCCTGTGGAGGACAACGTGCAATAATTTCTAGGAAAAAGCGTATTCACGTTTTCGGTGCACCATACAACGAAAAATACGTTATGCGCATTATTTTGTGCAAAAGCTACGGACGTTCGTTTCTCTTCAAACGACAGCGTCCGAAATTCTCGGCTCTATTGTGCGCCCACATTGAGCAGGTTTGGCGCTGACCCTACACTGAAGTTGTGTGGTTAACGTGTACAGAGCTTCCCCGTCGTCGGAGACTACGTTATTGCCATCAGCCAGTGCATACGTGCCGTGTTATTCATCGGATCTTTCGCGGCATGCGAGACGCGTCCGGGACAGATGTCCGTTGTCCCTGCAGTTATGGCATACAGTTCGCACATGACGACAGTTGTCAGTTAGTTGTCAGTGTCCGCCACAACGGACACAAGGCGAACCGGTGTCCGTGGACTTCCAAGTGGTCATTTATTGCAGAATCTCGGTGCCGCCCGTACGAGGTTGGCGCACTTCACGTACTGCGGTTCATTGCGCTTATGTTGCGCGTCAATGGCAACTTTCTCAGCCGGCAGCACAAACTCTTCTGTAGCCTTTAACGACAGCTTGCCACCGGTGAGTAGGTGACGCCGTATGTCTTGATCTCAAACCCCGCACTGTATTCGGTCCCACATCATTCGTCTCCGCATGAAGTCTGTTGCGGCCGCAGCGCGCAAAACAAGAGCGACAAGAACGGTTTATTCAAGAACGGTTTATTCGTCAAGCTAGGCAGTATCAGAAAACAACAAACACAGCATTTCATGTTCTTACAAAGGCAAAGCGCACGCTATCTGTTACATGACACGTGCATACATATCTACAAAGCGACGTCACATGGTAGATGCACAAAGGTTTATGATAACACAAGAGTGCCGAAAATCCGTCGCTCAGCCAAGTGGTGCAAATACGCTGTGAACTCTTCGAACGTTTCCTCTACCTTTTAATCTGCATATAAACTGTAAATACTATATATATGTTTTTTTCAGTTTAGGCTGGTCATTGTTTTGCAAGCGCTCGACGCTCTTTTTGCATCCCAGCTCGTTCACTTGCTTCGGATGCCATAGGCCTTGAACAACCTTGACTGCAATACTAGGCCGGCAGACAACAAACAATACAAGACATCTCACCAATTCAGTGATTTCATGACTTTAAAAATACGCTTCCAGGCAAATCTAGTAGGTTTCACAGGTGCTATCTGTTTCGCCGAACTCCTGGGCACGGTCACGAGCCGTAGCACAATCGTTCTGGAAAGAGCGTCACATAGCCGGTCATGCACGTCCCACCTTTCGTCGCCAATGATAAGGGACGAGCCAGGTACGCGCTGTCTGATCAACAGAAGAGAGAACGTGTCTACCTAGCGTTAGCGATTTTTACGTCTTTGTGACGTGACGTCATCGGTAACACCATGAATGACAGGCGAGAAGATCGGGGTGGCACCGTCGATACCGACACAGCATGGGCGGCGGTGGTGGCACGAACGCGCGCCGGGTGTCCATATAGTTGCCATTGAAAAAGAAGGATATCGTCGAGAGCTACACTCCAGTTTTCAAAGCAGTCACTGTATTCATAAGAATAAAAAAAATGTTTATACAAATGACATGTGCTTGAAACGTGATTTGCATTAGGGCATTCTAATGTGCCCCCAACCAAACCCCATGTCATCTTATCGCATTATTTCTTCATGCGGCTGCGCAGGGAACCTAAGCGCGAGCTAAAATGCAGTTCCATGAAATAGTTTGCTGGAGACGAAAAGCGAAATAGAGGAATTTTAGCTGAAAGACACGATACGGATTGAAACGACACAGACTGAAACAAATTTGGTGGTTATTCATCCGAAATTGATTTCGCAACACCGCAAATGTTTTCTGCAAATTGCTTTGCATGGTACGGTTTTAAACTTGAAACTTTATTTGCATTATGGCATTGTAATGCGCCTCAAGCAAACCCAACTGCACCTTATAAGCACACGTTTGGCTGTCGCTATCACAGCAAAATGGCATCCAAGTATTTATATCTCACAGTCCGGGAACGAATTCACAAAGCTCTTTCATTCGTTCGTAGGTGTTGTTCGCCAGTGGACGGCCGCCGTCACTATTCTGTGTCCGGCACTGCGATCGGCTTTGCAAACAGAAGTCCACACGCTTTTTTTTTCTTATCATATCAGTTTAAATGGAGGTAATGCGGCTTTATGAGGTCGGTCACGCAGAGTACAGTGACGCATGTAACAATGAAAAAGCCCAGTTCGCACCACTTGTAATTGGTCTAGTTGGTGCGTACTTTTTATTGTTTAACTGCACGTGAAGTGATAAGAAATTGCACTTGTTGGCGGAGTCATCGCGTGCAGGCTTAATTTACCGACTGAGTTGTTTTTATAGCGAAGCTGGTATTGGCGACTATAGAAGGGATCGATAACGTCGTGCCAGTTTTCCCGGTTTTCTGAAAGCAACTACTTGCCTCCCGATGTTGAGAAAATATGGTGAATAGGGGCAATATGCGCGATCATTTAAGCATTTGTGATTCAATTAGCCGTTATATAGCTATTGCTAGATTCTCGCTGTCTTCTCGTTTAGTGGCACTGCATAAAACACCTCAAGAGTTTCTCCACTGCCTGGGATGATTCAAAACAGCAGAGATTTAAAATTTTCAGTAGAAGGTCCTTAGAAGGTCTTTTACTGACCTTTAGTAGAAGGTTAGTAGAAGGTGCCACACTTTATGTGTGACACATACCGAAAGGTTGAAGTGTGTACGTCATATGTGCTTTTAAAATAATTGCTAACTACACGACTCTACAAAAAAGTATGCGTTCTACAAGGCATGTAGTTGCTTTTGATCTTTCTCGTCGGTTAACAAAGTAAGAAATGGTGCTTATATTTTGCGCAAGTAGGAAGGATGTTGTGAGCAGTCTGTGCCGTCTGTGTAGGTCATTTATGCCCTAAAGTTACTCATCCAAGCGTTGCAGAGTGTCACATGACCGTTATCAACGATCTTTCCGAGTGCCCTAAACAACTACAAAAGGCACCAACTTTAAATCTAAGGAATTCGAATATCAAGTGTACTGTGTGGCAAACGTTTCATGTTTCTGACTTGAATAAGAGCATTTCACATAATTATTTAACTGTCCTGTTCACATTTTTTATGCGCAGTACAAGGCATGCGCTTGGTTTCTCCTGTGTCCTCGATGAAATGTTCAGGCTGCCTTGTTTATATTGGACAAAATTAAGGGACTGAAAATGAAAAATTCAATTACCTATGAGAAGTATGGCATTTTAAATAAGTTTCGTATGCAAGTGATGCAGAGCTTTATAGGTATGTTTCACGAACAGCGCAAGATCTTACAATGGCCACGGCGTAACTATCAATGCCGGCAAGACCATGCTCAGCGATTTGAGAGAGTGCAATTGAGTATTGTTTTCCAAGTTGAACACATGTAAATAAATTAGTGCATTTCTAATATAATGTTACGTGTAGCTGACGCACAAGGCTATTTACAATATATTTACGCGTTAGTCAACAGTGGCCAAGATGGCGACGCTATATCAATCCGGAACACGTCGTCTTCCTCCTCTTCAGTGCAGCCACACTGTGGCGGCTGTTTCGTATCATGCTACCTATAAACTTCAATAGACTGAAAATATCTTTAGGAGGCATGGTCGGCGTCCATCAGTCCCACTAGCCTCGGCCGCTTGCCTGACCCCAACAAGGGCATTTGGCCCTTTAGCGAGTAGGATACATATGGTTCAACATGTTGAGAAGGTGGAGTACACCTGTCTGTATCTTGCGCCAATCGGCGGCCTCCTTCCCCGCCAAGTTGTGGGTGAGCTGGTTGATATTTTCTGCGGACTCCGCGCTGATGAGCGAAGATTTCTTAGGCATTTAAACTGATGGGGTTTTTTAAGCGATATATAGTGCGAGTTATTGGAGTTAGTAGAGGACGCCATCGCTCGGCTTTTGGACCCTCGAGCTACCGCGTTCGGATGTTCGTTCTCCTGTTCGTTCTACTCTGGTGCTGGGCCCCCTGCGTGGCCCCAGCACCAGAGTAGACGATGACGGTGGTTGAGGGATTCATGGATTCTCGCGAGATTAGTCGCAGTCACGGGCCCCTCGAGAAACATGCGACATGTCTCCCGGGAGTCCGTTACCACGACCGATTTTCTTTTCGAACGCTCCGCGTGAGCGAGTGTTATCGCTACTGATAATTCTTCGGCCAAGGTGGGAGAGACCGCCGTGGCCGACACGGTTATTTGGTGCTAGCTGGTCACGTTCACGGCGGCCAGGGCGTACCTCCTTTGGTAGCGCTGCCCGGTGGCCTCTGTAGGCTAGGTTGTGTCCGTGGAGTACGTATTGATGCTTGTGCTTGTTTGTCTTTCTCGGGTGACTGCTTTTCCCACACTAATGTTATTGCTCAGCGCGGGACGCGCTCACATGTATCGGAAGTTTCTCGAATGCTATCGATGGTTCTATCCGTTGTTTGTTGTTATCGAACCTTGTCTAAAACGACTGTTTGTATAACGCGAATTGTGTAGTACTTTCTGGACGACAAGCAGGCACCAGCGATGGCTCTGGAACATTGAATGACTCATGTATAAAAGTCGATGCGCTCGACTCGCTATCAGACTTCGGCCATCGACTGTATTCACCCCTACGGTAACTGTACCTAAGGTCATTGGAGTACGTCGATTTAATGTGTTGTGTGCGTTCTCTGTGCCTTTCCTTATTTTACTCGGGGTACACATTCTTGGGAATTCGAGCTATTGTAATTTTGCAACTCGCCATAGGAGGGAGGGTTACGGCCTCTCCAGGGAGATAAACTGGCTTTTCTGGGATATTGAGTCGTGCCAGTACGGCCCTGCCAGTTTCTGTGACGCTGAGGCGTTCACTCTGTCGCATCAGAGCGGCCTGCCTGAGTTTATCGAAAGTATCATGTGCTCCCAAAGCTCGTATGCGGTCCGTGGAGGTACATTCCGGCAGGCGCCGCTTTAGAGTGGTTCAGATTAGTGTGTAGGCCTGCATTTACTCCTCCCTGTGCAGGATTTGGCAAGCCAAACGTGATTCGACTCACCACTAAGGCCAGTACGAGCCTTAGCGTATCGTCTTCTCGCCTTTCCACCTTTCGATACGCCATTCGACGTATCGACGTCGGCTTTTTCGGGTGCGCACTTCAGCCCCTCCATTGGGAAAATTTCTTCACCGATAATACAGCGCTTCGCAGCATACATTCTTTATCCCCTAGGGAACATCTGCTCGCCCACAGCGTGACGTGAGGTGTGCCACGGTGTACCCTCCCCCCCCCCATCCGACACGGTGTGCTGTCAGGCACACCGTGTCGGATGGGGGGGGGGGGGGGTCAGAGCGTGTGTATATATGACAGGGGCGAGTCAGAGAGGAAAGGCGACGCTAGAAACTCGTTTGCACTCCACCACGTCGAATGTGCACAATGAAATGAAATGAAATGAAATGAAATGAAAGTTTATTTTCCATCTTGTAAGGTACAGATCTTGTAAGATACAGATGGAGGGGTGGAGGAAAAAAAGCTGTCCATTGAACAGCTTGACAAGTCCCCCATCCCTCATTTGGGCAGAGGCAGCATCACATTCTTTCATTCAAATATACGCATTTACACCGTACATACATAATTTTGCACATCATATACATTACTCAAGAAGTCACGAAGATCATCAAAGAAAAATATACATATAATGGTCATAGAAGTATTACAAATCAATCGCGTACATCAGCCGGAGCTCATTGAGGGAGGAAGAGAACAGATTGAAACCAACCGAATTGTAATAGTTTAGGAGTGTGGGTAATGTATACCTCAGACACTGTTTCCCATAGTTTGACCGTCGTGTCGGTACTGCCCAGTCTTCGAAGTGTCTTGTGCTATATAGTGGTGGTCTAGTTTGCAATTGGGCGAGTTTATGTAGATTAAAAATATTCTTATAGACTTCTGCCTTATAGACACGACTTAATCGATATTTGTACAAATTATACGCTGGAATTACTCCGGTGTTCATGAAGAAAGTTATTGTTGATGCAGTGTAGGGAGCATTATATGTATGTCGGAGATATTTTTTCTGTACTAAGTAAATATGCTCTAGATTGCTGGTTGTCGTGTTTCCCCACACTAACTGACAATAGTTCAAGTGTGAATAAAAAAGGGAATTATATAGCAAGAGTTTGATGTGCGTAGGAAGAATGTACCTTAATCGGCCTATTACACCTGTTATTTGGCTCAGTTTGATTACAACATTTTTGACATGATTATCCCAAGACATGTTCGCGGAAAAGACGACACCCAGAGATTTGAAATTTTCGACTATTTGAATACTGCGCGAGTTTAATTTAATATCTTGATGCAGAGGTATATGTTTATTTTTCGGCTTAAATATAACTGCTTTCGTTTTGCTCTCATTTACCTTCATTAGATTAAGTTTCGACCATTCCTCTAAGGATTTCATTGTACTGTTACATTGTTTAATGAGAGTATGGATGTCATTCCCTGCGAAAAAAAATACTGGTGTCATCTGCATAGATGATAAATCTTGCCTGAGGGTTTATGTTGACGATATCGTTAATATAAATATTAAAAAGTATAGGGCCTAAAATACTTCCCTGGGGCACTCCGCTATGGACAGACCTGGCTTTTGAAGTAAAAGTATCTATTTTAACAACTTGGGCTCTGTTGGAAAGGTAGGATTTTATAAGAGATAGTGATTGTCCTCGTATCCCATAATTCTGTAATTTCTCCAGCAAAATATTATGGTCAACTAAATCAAATGCTTTTGAAAAGTCTACGAAAATACCAACAACTACTGCTCTGTTCTCGAACTCTGTTAGTATATATTCTTTCTGTTCTAGTAATGCTAACTCGACTGATTTGTTCTTACGGAAACCGTATTGATGTGGTGTTAACAAGTTATGCCTTCTGGAGCTCCCTGGCTGTAGCCACTTTAGTCTCTTGACAGCTGTAATTATCCGTGACTCTCCTCAGAAGCATTGCAAAAACTGCAGTGCTTCCCAATCTACTAACGTGTGAGTCCAGAGGGGACGAAGATAGAACTGTAGAGATGAGGGAGGAGAAGAAGCAGTTACCATACCAGGGGGGGGTAGGGGGAGGGTTATCATCAAACCTTGCTGGTGAAGCAGCGCACTGACACGGACAAAGAAAAGACGACACTCGCTGCTCTCGTGGGACTTGAGACAAGGTGACTTGAGAGGGCAAGGGGGGAAACTGGATAAAATTAAGTTCAAGATACAGTACAGTACTACAGTACGTTGCTGCTATTCCTGGAAGATAAATACCATGCTAATATGTCAAGCGGAAAACTACGCACGGCGTGCCGAAGCAAAGCCGAATTAATTAAAGTGCACCGCAGGGTAAGCGCACCACAGGGTCCAGGCGACACTACGGAAGCGGTCGACCGTCAAATCAACTCTTCTGTGCCCGCCGTGGTGGCTTTGCCGCTATGGTATTGCTAGAGGTCATGTATTTTATTCCAACCGCGGCAGCCGCATTTCGACGTGGGCGCAATAGAAAACGCACGTGCACTTAGATTTTGGGGCATGTCAAAGAAAATCATGGTGTAAAATTAATCAAGAATCCGCCACTACGGCGTGCCTCATAATCCGATTGCGGTTGTGGCACGTACAGCGCCAAAATCCAATTCAAATTTAATACTTCTGCCACAGCGCGATGTGAGATGTGAGGCAATGACTATGCTCAACCTTCTCAGAGGTTATGAAATATGACCTAAAGCAAGCATCTCTCCCTGCGTGTTCTGTGTGCTAGGAAGGCAAACAGCACTGGTTCCCGCAAGGCAATGTCGAACATCAACTCATCACTCTCGTATTACACTAAACGTTGAAGAAATTAGGCTTAACCGTAAACATCACCACTAATTATCGTAAATCAAAGCATCCAGCACGGAAAGCTTCACTTACATTGATTCCCATAGTGCGCGGGATCTGCACAATTTTTCGGGTGTCAGAACCAGATCGTGCTCGAGGCGACTCATCGCCATGTTCAAAAGCAGAGGACACATTATCGTTCCTTGAGTTGTTCCTTTGTTAGGCATTGCACGAGGCGTATACGCTTTTCTTAACCCGCGAGTTGAAGTTCCTCGAGCATTTCAGCCTACGAAATGTCGTTTGAGTCTCTCGTCGCCGTACGATAAAGTTAGAAATTACTCCCTACGTAGGAGGAACGGATCTTGACAAGATAAACTCGTGCGCAACACTATCATGCAGTCCAGGAACCATCTCCGCTCTTCCAGCTAACGCTGCTGTCAGCTATGGACAATATTGTCACGTGGTAGTGACGGTGAAGAAAGCAGCAATACGGTGGAATACAAAATTAGCTTTCATTGGGCGAACCTGTGCCCACAAAAACAGGCTAGACTTATAGCACAACGATAGCGGCGAACACGGTCGGCGATCGTCGGAAATCTGATCACCGGGTCAAGCGCGTCTGCTTTTATACATCAGTCATCGAATTTTCCAGAGTAATCGCTGGGACCCGCGTGCCTTCTACAAAGTTCGACATTATTCGCGTCGCGCACACATGCGATCAGATTACACAATGTTCAGTAACACACAGCGGATGGAAGCATCGATAACATTCTAGAAACTTCCGATACATGCAGCGCGTCCTGCGCTGTACGATAACATTTGTTAGGCTGTGAAACGTGTCACCCGATAAAGACAAACAAAAAAAAAATTATGGGGTTTTACGTGCCAAAACCACTTTCTGATTATGAGGCACGCCGTAGTGGAGGACTCCGGAAATTTTGACCACCTGGGGTTCTTTAACGTGCACCTAAATCTAAGTACACGGGTGTTTTCGCATTTCGCCCCCATCGAAATGCGGCCGCCGTGGTCGGGATTCGATCCCGCGACCTCGTGCTCAGCAGCCCAACACCATAGCCACTGAGCAACCACGGCGGGTAAAGACAAACAAGTAAACGTGTCAATATTTCCATAGAGCTTACCCAAGCATGCTGCAGGACGTGAGCGATACAGGCTGGAGTGCATCGCTCGAGGGATTCTTTTTTGATGTGTGGATCAAGATTATTTTAACCAATTTTCATTCTTGCGACAAGTCTCTCTTGGCCCTGTACTCGCTATTGAAATTCTTTGTTATTTTTGCTAGGGCCGCCGAATACATGTTTCGGATCAGCGAACTTATGATTGAGTCTGCACCTGGTGCCGAGTTTTTAACTGTGGATTGTGCTGCCTTGCACACTTCCGCGTACGTTATCTCTTCGTCTAGTTTAGGGTGGGATTCCGCTGCGTATTGTCTCGTCGCTGGTGAGGGTCCTATGTATTTGTTCTGGAAAGCGTCGAGTAGTTCTTGGTTTTTACCGTCGAAGTTGTCTGCTATAATTTGGAGCTTCTTATTATTCTCAGAACGTGTGCTCGTTGAGTCTAGCATGTTCCGTAGTACTCGCCACGAGCAGATCATTCCCATAGTCCCTGATAGGGTTCCGCAGAACGTCGCCCACTTGTTTTTAGCTTGCTCGTTGGCGTGGCCTTGGGCTTGTTCTGCAAAGAGAGCTATGCGTTGTCTCAGGCATTTGTTTAGACATTGCCTTTTCCATCTCTTGGCCAGTTTCAGCCTCCCTTTCCACGGGCGGACCAGGTGAGAGTCTGTAACCAGCACCTCCGCTCTGCGCTCAATGGCTCGCGTATTTGTTGAAAGAATTGAGTCCATTCCCGCTTGTTGGTCGGGGTGCTATTTGACTCCACCAGTGCCTTCCGGAGTTCTGTATAACGAGGCCAGTTGGCTAAATTAGTGATTCATATTGTTCTCCGTGTGTTGGGTGTGGAGACAGCTATTCCGATTTTTTCGTGATCGCTTCCCGTGTTTTTGTCGAAGGAAAACCATTGTGCGTCTCTGACGTTAATTGCATATGCGCTAGCGCGCACCGTGTCTCTGGTAACGCTGTTACCCATGCACTTCGGTTTGCCGATTTGATTGATTGCTCGCAAGCCCAAAGCCGTTGCGATACGATAGAGCAGGAACTCTTTGCGTGACGGTTTCGCATATCCCCATGACATGTGGGATGCGTTAGTCACCCACTATCACCGCCTTACCCCTGGTGTCCGTTACATCTTTTATTGCCGAGGAAATTTCGGGCAGCTCGTCCCTTTCCTTTTTGGAAGGACTGTACACATTTGTAATTATTGTGTGCGTCTTCACTTCTCTGACATCAAACTGATAACTATGATATCGCCTTAAGTTTGTGGAAACCTTCATGATTGGGGGTGAATCGACTCACCAGCGTGGCGATCTTCGAATTTTGAGGATTGCTCGGAGTGTAGCTTCCCTGCAGTTTGGCCCGCTATGCTACGACCTCCAGCAAGTATATCACGTCCTGGAGCGATTTCGGAGTTTTTGATGAACTGTTCGAGCGCTGCCACTTTCCTGGAGAAGGAGCGGCAGCTTATTTGCCAGATCTCCAATTGTTCTGAATGTGGTATTCGTAGTGGTTTTTTAGCTTGATTATCCATGTTGCTCACTCTTAATGTAAGCCCGTGACGTTTTCGTGTGCGAGCGCTCGGATTCTGTTACGCAGTGGCTTACTTTAGATTTTGTCGAAGCCGCTCCTATCACAATTGCGTGTTTTTTGGTGGGATCAGCCTTTGATACTGCCTTAAGCTGTTCCGCCACTTGTACCTTATGTATATTGCAAATCGTTCACACATAGTTGCTGGATTTTCGCTAGCTTTTTATTAACCAATGACGTCATTTTATGCACGCATATTTCCATGTTTTCCGTGATCATCACTGTTTGTGTTTGCGCGGCCGTTGTCTGCACGTTATTTGGAATTGGGGTTGTTGGAGACTGCGTGGAGATCGAGGTTATATTGACACGTGTACTCACACAGCGCGGTTATATCGAGGTTATATTGACACGTGTATCGCACAGCGCGGGACGCGCCTGCATGTAACCGAAGTTTCTGGAAAGTTATCGATGCTTTTACCTGGCTGTCTGTTGTCACCGAGCCTTGTGTTATCTGATTTCATCGCGCGATGCGAATGGTGCAGAGCATTGTGGAAGGCACGCGGGTCCGAACAATTCGTCTGAAACATTTGACGACTGCTGTATATAAGCCGACACGCTTGACCCGCTGATCACATTTTCGACGATCGCCGAACGTGTTCACCGCTATCATTGTGCTATAAGTGTAGCCTGTTTTTGTGGGCACAGGTTCGCCCAATCACAGTGTTTCTACTGTGTTTTTGGACGTCACCACCATGTGACATCTGGTGGAGGTGCTTGCGCATTGATGTACCGAACGCCCCCGCAAAGCCGCGATCCAAGTTCGAAGCCCAAGGACAAAACCAACATCGCCCAAGACCAGCGTGCTAGCCGCAGACTGCAAGGACTGCCCCCAGAGCACAGACTTCTACCTGAGACGACAAAGAAGATCGTGGTCAAGACAACCGCAATTGCTGCCCCAGCGTCCCCCGTTATCCTACAACAACCTCTGGACCCACCGACCTTCCATGGAGCAGCGACTGAAGACCCGGAATCCTGGCTGGAGACCAACGAACGGATTGCGACATTCAACAACTGGGACGCCGACGACAAGCTGCGGCATGTCTACTTCGCCTTAGAAGACGCCGCCAGAACGTGGTTTGAGAACAGGGAGTCGACCTTGACAACGTGGGACCTGTTCCGTAGCGGCTTCCTGCGCACCTTTACAAGCGTCGTGCGCAAGGAAAGGACCGAAGCAATGCTGGACGGCCGAGTGCAGCTACCAAACGAGAACGTTGCCCTCTTTACGGAAGAAATTAGCCGTCTATTTCGCCACGCCGACCCTGAAATGACCGAGGAGAAGAAACTCCGCCTACTCATGAGTGGTGTGAAGGAGGAACTTTTCGCCGGAATGGTAAGAAGCCCACCAAAGACAGTCGATGAGTTTCTTCGCGAGGCCACCAGCACCGAGAAGACACTCGAGATGCGAAACCGGCAATTCGACCACCGCCCGAACTCGACAAGCAACGCGGGAGTTCAGTCACTGGCCACCGACGACCTGCGCGAGACTATCCGAGCGGTCGTGCAGGAGGAGCTACAGTAGCTGTTCCCGTCATCACAGCCTAAAGTGACTTCGATTGCCGACGCCGTGCGTGAGGAGCTCCAACAACAACTTGGAGTAGCCCCTGAATTGCCGCAGCCTTAGCCGCAAGCGATGACATACGCCTCTGTAGCCCGCCGTGACGTTCCCCCTCCGCGCCCACGGCCGGGCCTAGTGACGACACAGTTCCATCGTCCACCACCACCCCCGCCGCCAGCACGCCAACCCGTCAACCCACGCGGCATTCCAAGAAAGACTGACGTTCGGCGCGCCCCCAACCACCGCCCGCTCTGCTACCACTGCGGTGAAGCCGGCCATGTGTACCTCCGATGCCCATACCGGGAGATGGGACTGCGAGGTTTCGCCGTTAACGCACCGCGGCCACAGATTGGCGGGCGACCTCACGATATCGCCGACTACCTCGCCGCCACTCAATGGAGCCCTCGACGACCTTCCCGTTCATCGCCACCAGGCTGCTACCTGTCGCCACAGCGCCGACCATACACTGGCCCAGTCCGGGGCCCGTCCGTCAGCCCATATCCGGAAAACTAAAAGCAGCAACCGATGCAGGTACGGTTGCTGTTCGCCGAACTGACGAAAATCCTCCACCGCCGACGAAGACGACGAAGAGACCATCTAGAAGACATAATGACTCACCACTGTCCCGACGAAATCAGGAAGCCAAGAATACACCGACGAAAGACGACTTGACGACGCAACGTCCCAACTTCAGTTCAACACGACGCAGCCGTGATCCGACGCCAAGACCTAACTGTAACACAAGACAAAGAACCACCGACCTCGACGTGCTTCTCGACGGCCACGCAGTCACCGCCTTAGTAGACACAGGAGCCGATTACTCCGTCATGAGTGGGCCCATCGCCGCCCAGTTGAGGAAAGTTAAGACTGCATGGGAAGGCCCTCAAATTCGGACCGCTAGAGGACACCTGATTAGGCCGACTGGAATCTGCACGGCAAGAATTACCGTTAATGACCGGACTTACCCTGCCAGCTTCGTTATCCTCCAACAGTGTTCACAAGACGTCATTCTCGGCATAGACTTCCTGAATCAACATGGCGCAGTCATCGACCTGAAGTCGAAATCGATAACGCTGTCGCATGATCAAGCTATACCGCCGGAGAGCTGTCGTAGTCACCGCGCCTTGGGTGTGCTCGAAGATCAAGTGAACATCCCGCCGCGCTCCAACATTATCATTTCCGTCGGCACCGAAACACCCGCTGACGTAGAAGGCGTCATCGAGGGCGGCCAACATCTACTGCTCGACCGTGAAATTTCCGTCGGAAGAGGGATCTCCCAAGTGTACGGAGGGCAAGTGGAAGTTATGCTGACCAACTTCAGCCAAGAGTTCAAACTCATCAACAAGGGCACGACAATCTCATACATCGAGGAAATCGTGAAAACCAGCATTGCCTTTGTCCTCTCCGGTTCAGCCGCATCTACCCGATGAGCATAGTCCCCGAACCAGACTTAGACGTGAATCCAAGTCTCCCTATGAGTAAGCAGCAACAGATCAGAAGTCTTCTCCGATATTACAAACACTGCGTTTCGACGTCATCGAGCATTCGACAAGCACCAGCTGCAAAGCATCCCATAATAACCGAAGAATGCGCTCGACCACTCCGCCAGAGCCCTCACCGAGTTTCGACGCGAGAACGTGAAGCTATTAGGCGACAAGTCGACGAAATGCTGCGCGACGACATCATCCAGCCGTCGAAAAGCCCGTGGGCCTCTCCTGTAGTCCTGGTGAAGAAAAAGGACGGAACCCTACGCTTCTGCGTCGATTATCGTCGACTGAACAAGATCACGGAGAAGGATCTGCACCCCCTTCCAAGGATAAACGACGCATTGGATCGGCTCTGAAACGCAAAATACTTCTCGTCGATGGACCTTAAGTCTGGCTACTAGCTATTAGAAGTGGACGAGAGAGATCGCGAAAAGACCGCCTTCATCACGCCACACGGCCTCTACGAGTTCAAGGTCATGCCATTCGGACTGTGCTCGGCGCCTGCAACGTTTCAGCACGTCATGGACACGGTGTTAGCAGGCCTGAAGTGGCAGACGTGTCTTGTTTACTTGGATGACGTCGTTGTCCTCGCCGGAAATTTCGACGATCACCTTAGGCGGCTTGCGACAGTGTTAGAAGCTATCAAGTCATCAGGGCTCACCCTGAAGCCGGAAAAGTGCCGCTTCGCTTACGATGAGCTTTTATTCCTAGGCCACGTCATCAGCGAATCAGGAGTACGCCCCAACCCACAGAAGGCAGCTGCCATCGCAAAGTTCCCGCAGCCAACTGACAAGAAGGCAGTGCGCAGATTCGTTGGCATGTGTGCCTACTATAGGCGCTTTGTCAAGGACTTTTCACGCATCGCGGAGCCGCTAACACATCTAACCAAATGTGATGTCGAGTTCAAGTGGGAAACGCCACAGGCCAACGCATTTCAAGCACTCAAACGACGCATGCAGTCGCCGCCGGTACTTGCACACTTCGACGAGGACGCCGATACCGACACCCACACTGACTCCAGGAGCCCTGGCCTCGGTGCCGTCCTAGTCCAGAGGAAAGAAGGACTTGAACGGGTGATATCGTATGCTAGCCGGTCACTGTCAAAAGCGGAAAGCAATTATTCTACGACTGAAAAAGAATGCCTAGCCATCATTTGGGCTACAGCTAAATTCCGCCCTTACCTCTATGGCAGGCCATTCAAAGTCGTCGGCGACCACCACGCGTTGTGTTGGCTAGCTAATTTAAAGGACCGTTCAGGACGGCTGGCGCGGTGGAGCCTCAGACTACAAGAATATGACGTCACGGTAATATATAAGTCCGGAAGAAAACACTCCGACGCCGACTGCTTATCACGCGCCCCCATCCATCCCCCGCAGCAAGACGACGAGGACAACGACGTCTTCCTTGAGATAATAAGCGCGGAAGACTTCACTAAACAGCAACGAGCAGACCCGGAGCTAAAAGGCCTCGTCGAGTATTTGCAAGGGAACACCGACGTTGACCCTAGGGCATTTAAGCACGGGTTGTCTTCGTTCACGCTACAAAACAACCTGCTCGTGAAGAACTTCTCACCAGTCCGCGCCAGCTACCTTCTCGTTGTACCGTCAGAGCTGCGTCCAGAAATACTGCAAGCCCTAGATGACGATCCAACCACTGGGCACCTCGGATTCTCCCGGACGCTGTCGAGAATGCAGGAAAGGCATTACTGGCCGCATCTGACCGCCGACGTCACCCGTTACGTGAATACATGCCTAGACTGTCAACGACGCAAGACACCACCGACAAGGCCAGCAGGATTACTACAGCCGATCAAAGCTCCTCGCCGACCATTCCAGCAGATTGGGGTGGATTTGTTGGGGCCGTTTCCGATGTCAACATCCGGGAATAAGTGGATCGTCGCGGCGACAGACTATCTCACCCGCTTTGCTGAAACTAAAGCTCTACCAAAAGGCAGCGCCAAAAGAAAAATTTCGCCACTTCAGCTGCGCTAGCTGAAGTGGCGAAATTTTTCTTCGAGAACATCCTGCTGCGACATGGTGCCCCAGAAGTCCTCATCACCGACAGAGGAATGGCTTTTACAGCAGAGCTCACCCAAGCCATTCTTGCAGTACAGCCAGACAAGCCACAGGAGGACAACTGCCTACCATCTGCAGACGAATGGTCTAACGGAGCGCCTGAACAAGACCCTCGCCGGCATGCTAGCAATGTACGCCGACGTCGAGCACAAGACGTGGGACGCGGTCCTGCCGTATGTAACCTTCGCGTACAACACGGTGGTGCAAGAAACAACACAGATCACGCCGTTTAAGCTGGTTTACGGCAGGAACCCGACTACGACGCTCGACGCCATGCTGCCCCACGTCACTGACGGAGAGAATGTTGACGTCGCTAGCTGTCTCCAGCGCGCCGAAGAAGCCCGACAGCTCGCCCGCCTACGGATCAAGAACCAACAGAGGACCGACAGCCGACACTACAACCTGCGACGACGCTTCGTCCAGTACCAGCCCGGCGACCGTGTTTGGGTTTGGACACCGATACGCCGACGAGGACTGAGTGAGAAACTATTGCTCCGCTATTTCGGACCCTACAAGGTCATTCGAAATATTTGCGCACTGTACTATGAGGTCGTGCCAGACAGAATTTCGCATTCACAGCGGTGCCGCGCACGATCTGAAGTGGTCCACGTGGTGCGTCTGAAACCCTTTTACGGACGCTGACGAACTTCCTTATTTTGTTGTTTTCTTTGCTACGGGTGTTTTTCTTTATTACTTTAATTTGTATGCAGCATCGGGTCGATGCTTTTTAAGAGGGAGCTGCTGACACGTGTACTTATCTTTATCGGGCGGCCATGTTTCGCCGCCTAACAAATGTAATCGCACAGCGCGGGACGCGCCTGCATGTATCCGAAGTTTCTGTAAAGTTATCGATGCTTCTACCCGGCTGTCTGTTGTCGCCGAACCTTGTGTTACCTGATTTCATCGCGTGACGTGAATGGTGTAGAACTTTGTGGAAGGCACGCGGGTCCGAACGATTAGTCTGGAACATTCGACGACTGCTGTATAAAAGCCCAGGCGTTTCACCCGCTGATCAGATTTTCGAGGATTGCCGACCGTGTTCGCCGCTATCGTTGTGCTATAAGTGTAGCCTGTTTTTGTTGCCACAGGTTCGCCCAATAGAACGCTCGTTTCGTTAATCACAGTATTGCTACTATGTTCTTGAACGTCGCCACCACGTGACAATATCTGTCCCCGCGCTCGTTTGAGCTGTTTCTTTAGTCTGATGGGACAGTTCCAGTTGTTATATTGTGCTATTGACGTGCGCCTATAACTTTGACAATTGTTTCTCTAGTGATTTTCGTTTGCGCTCTTCTGAGAGCTATTTTCTTAGGCGCGCGTTTTACTTTTCCGTTTTCGGCATACGTTTATCATTTTTGCTAATATTATGTATTCTAGCAGTGGGATAAACGACTCTCGCCCGGCTCACCTGATGTGTTTTTTAGGCAGTAGTAACTTCGAACGCCGCGAAGCCATAGCGCTGGAGGGGCTCCTCGAGAGGGCATTGCTGTTTGCTCTGCTTCCGTGTGGCAATCTAGATCTCGATCGGCGTCAGTAGAGGTCCTCCTCCTCCATTGGCTCGAACAAGTGCCCCGGTGTCTTTTTTGTGTTCTGTCCTGACAGCTCCCGCGATCGAGACTGGCGAGTTGCCTTCCCGCGCTTAGCGGCAAACAGTTTATTCGGGCACCTACGTATCTCGTGCCCCGTCGCCCCACATACAGCGCACTTCACATTCGTACCCTCGTGCAGGCGGATTTTCGAGTCCGCAAGCCTGACATATGTTCTTGGGGTCTCGACAGACATCCGAGCGGTGTCTGTCTTGCCTTCACTTCAGGCACATTTGGATTATCGGTCTGCACTCCGTACACCACCTCCATTCTCCCATGTGGTACGCAAATTTGGGGCGCATGCCACCCATGAAGGAGAGAACAGCTTCCTAGCATTCGTGCTTTTTCAATAGCCGTTCCTTGGGTCTTGACTCGTAGGCGTCGCTGGAGATTTGTTGATTCAGTGTGTGCTCGAATCCGTGCACCACTCCTTCGTATAGCTATCACCTGAATAGCTACGAAAGCATTGAAGGGGTGCTTTTTTTCCTCGAAGTTCCTTCGATGTAATTGGACGAATGACGTCAGCCACCCCATGTGAGGGTGTGGAGAGGATGGTGCTATTTTTTCCTTCTCGGATTCGCAGTATTAAGTCCTCTCCGGTGATTTTTCGTAGTTCGGTCAGTTTGCTGAGATTATCGTCAAGGTAGCCCGAATAATCGCTTGTGCTATATATAGCACAAGCGATTGAGAGAGCCATACATGAGAGCACAAGCCATACATGAGAGCACATATATGTGCTCTCATGTATTCCTTCAGCGGTAGTCCCTTGTGAGGTTTAGGTTGATCTTCATATCATTCATCGGTAATCATGGTAGAGGCTTCCCTTCCCTCAGGGGCTTGTTGCGACGACCGGTGCCTGTCTCGTCCCTTGGCTCATCTTTCGCGCTTGCAGCCGATGGCTATGCCTTAATGTTTTCCTCGCTTTTGGTGGCACGTTGCCTGTCAATAAACCAGGTAAAAGACGGCCGGCAGTTGTATCGAGGTGACCGCGAGAGGCTACTTTGTCAATAACTTATGAGGTTTTACGTATACTGCAAAAGTATTTTACCTTTAGGGCTATCTTCTTGTCGCACTGGTCCCACCCTTACAATTAGGGCCTTAGAACATCTTATAGAAGACGACAACGGTGCTCTAACTAGACGTGCGATGACAAAAGGTGTAGTTGAAAGCAATATAATCATTCTGACAGCCTTGGGCGCACACAGGTATCCGACAGGCGAGTTTCATCTGACTCCCTGTGAAATACTCTTCTCAGATATTTTTGCGAGCCCAAGGCTGTCAGAATGATTACACAGTTCTCAACTACGTCTTTTGTCATCGCACGTCTGGTTAGAGCTCGTTGTCGGCCACTACAAATTTTTTTAAGGCCCTTAGGGTAAGGGTGTTACCAGTGCGACAAGAAAACACCTTTAATGGTGTAAACAATTTTACACGATCTGACTACGAGGCACGCCGTAGTGCGGGACTCCGGAATAATTTGGAGTGTCTCGGGTTCTTTAACGCGCCCCTAAACCTAAGTAGACGGGCGTTTTCGTGTTTCGACTACATGGAAATGCGGCCGTCATGGCCGGAGAGGTTGCCATATTAATAACTTCCTTTAGCATGTGCTTAAAAGTGACGCGATGCTGTTTTCAGCTATATTTCTCTATTGCTCGAGGAACATCGCATTAAAAGAGCGTTGAATTTTGTAGAAATCTGGGCAATACCAAGTACAACGCTCACCAAAGCTTTTACGTTTTTTGCTTAACCAGTAGCTTGAAGTGTTCCTCGTTTCCCTTGTTTCTTTTATTTTCTCGATAAATAACATGATTTCGCCTGGGGCCCTCGATGAAACAAACAGGGCAGCTTCTCAATGGTTGATGAAAGAAAAGGCCGAGTAATGGAAGATGCGCAGACAAAGTTGCCAATGAGCTGGCTAAAGAGGCCATGAGAAGAAATTCTGTATAGAAGTGCTCTCGAGCATTATGAAGGGGTCTGACGAGAAACTTATTTAGTTTATTGATCTTGCGGAACCACAAATGCAGCCGCGATGAAATTTATTGAAAATTGTTGGAACGCTATGGCAAATATATGTCGGAGTTGTATGGTTGTCTACGAGATTATTATTCAAGGGTTAAAACGTTTCATACCTCAGCTATCACTTACGCATTAAAATGTACCGATGTAACTGCAGCTTACATCGTTTATACATGCAGGAAAGGGGGTGATGACAAAATCGAGTTTGAGAAAATGTTCCCGTTCCGAGGCTGATTAGAAGATTCGCAAATGAGTACCAAATCAATCGTTTGCTTCCTATATTCATAAAATCATATGACCTTCATAGTTGCTTTTCCGGTTTCTTTGAGCCACTATAAAAAAGTGTAGCTTGTCTTTATTTGACGAAATTTTGAGGCACACTGTGCGCAATGTGTAAGGCAAGTTCAAGGTGCACGTATTGAGCACTGCATTTGCAGTAGATTACGTATACAACATATAAGAAGCTTTATAAACAAAGTTTCACGAACAACACTGATCGTGTGTCGCTGCCCTGGGAGAACTGCGAACGCATTAAGGATCAAATTTAGGAAATTCAGAGTGGAACGGTAACGAAGAAAAACGATTATTATAGCCAATATTCTGACGAAGTAAACTATGTGTGCCCATGCGGTACTACCTTTGTAACAAAACTGACTGAAAAAAAAAAACTGTCCAATCAATTGTTAGGACAGTTACTTTAAGTTCGCAAGGTTAGGGACGTGACTTCCCGCGTTGCAAGCTGCCGCGGCGACGGCAACTTGCGCAACAGTAATCTTTAAAGGAACATGTATGCGGGGAATGCTACGTACTTCGCAATTTTGTCAGGTGGGCGTTATCATCAATTATGTGGCTCGGATGCTAGCTTAATGCTTGCGCTTTATTGAAACGTATGTTGTTCTGGATGCTGTATGCGTGATTCCGAAGAATGTATGCACAGTTCGTTTCACTCTGTGCTTGAACCTCACCGGGATACGAGCCACTGCTCCCATCTTGCACTGCCGCCGGGATCGGAGTACATTTCTGCTAACGGACGCGGACGCAAAAAATGCCGACCAATGAGACGCTAACATCATCGCTGTAAAATTCCTTAAAAAGGGTGGTAAGTGTTACGTCAGGGCAAGGTTTCAGAAGAATCAGTCATATATGGGCGTCGTCTTCAGTCTGATCGAAATAACTCGCTTCTCTGGAAGTTGGATTGTTTTTCGCCAAGATTGCACAAGTCTGCTTTACTGTTTTATGAACTTCAGTTGTTTTACGAGTTTTACTGCAAGTGCAATATTCTGTTCTGCTGTATATTCTTCAGTGCAAATGTGGGGCAGCATTCTGCGCAATGTTCTGATCCTCTATTGTACTTGCTGTTGTGTACATGTACTGCTACTTAATCAGGAGCGCAACATCATAGACAGTAAGATACTGCGGCGGGTAAATGTATACGACATGTTGCCTATCAGTGTGACCGTGATAGCCGCTGAAGGCCCATAGCAACCAGTACCTCTAGCGCTAGTAAAACAAAGCTTGCTGTATGTAATATAGCCAGCTGAACGAACAATCCGCTCACATCAAACTGAAAACTTGTCTCAGCATTGCCGTACTCACATTGTCCCCTAGTCTGTGCAATCAACTTATGCTCCTCAATCGCAAGGAACAGTCTTCTCAACGGCCTGTACACTTCCAAGGACTTGTGTACTGGGAATCCATTAGGCTGCATCCTGAGGTGTTCATTTGATACGCGAACATCACGAAGCTTTGTTATGAAAGAGCAATATTGCTCCAGCATTTCGTAGCAAACCCGGTCAGGTCTCGAAGCGCAGCGGAGACAACTCGCAAGGTTTTTCGTAACAAGTTCTTCTTCACCGTACCGCGCGAATGCCAACTGAAGCTTGTGCATCAAAGAACTTTTTGGCCCGTAGCCTGTTGTACTTGCTAATTTGTCAACCATCTCTGTCTTCTCGACAACACACGGGGCGAAGTCACTTCTACCAGCGGCCTCCTCTAATTTTTGCAGCGTGTCTATGCGGTCATTGGGACGCCTAAGCGTTACGATAGACGTCAGTTCACTGCGGAAATACACGGAAAGCGGCAGTATTGCCATAAACCAGAGACCGAAAAGTGCTCTGCGACAGACTGCCCCTCTAGAAACGCCGCGAGGCTCGACAGCCGATGTCGCCAGTACAGCAGCCAGAAGAAACACTGCCGTGTCCGAGATGCCGTGAAAGTATGACCGGTTTTTTCCCGTGAAAGACATCGAGACGACAGTGACTACCACAAGAAGTGAAAATGTGGCCACAACGAGTTTCCAGGATTCGGCGCTAATTTCTGAGAACGTGACAATTCGGTGACCCTCCATTCGAGAATAGAAAGTTTCATGACAGATATAAATCAAAGGATAATCGAAATACGTTATGTCTGCTGCTAGTATAGCCACCATATAGAACACAGCATTCAATATATTAGCAAATAACTTATGCAGCGGGAATTCATCCTCCTGTAGGTCAAGTCTGGTAACAGTAACATTTTTTGCATATAGAAAGCCGAAAAACGGACTGATTACTGGGTGCTGGCAGGAATTGTTACTGATACCGTAATACCTCCCCTTGAGGCACCCCACGGTCAGTTTATGTCCTGAGAGACGCTTCACGCTAGGGCGCTGCAGGATTCCCAGCTTCCTTAACAGTTTTTGATTTCCGGGGTAAAACTCTGTAGAAGAATCGTGAGGCCAGAAGATACGTTGAATCGCAGTGTCGTTCATTCCAAGGGCAGCGATTACTTGACATGGCGAGAGAGGCGGCCAGGAAGTCGCCGCGTAGGCGCCTATTTCTGAGTGGTGTCGAAGGAATAGCCAAGGCACGCAACCACTGCCAAGCCCTGCGGCATTCCATAGCTTCCCTAATGTTTCAAAACGTGCGTGAGGATCGGCTACGACAATCAGTGGTTTCTTGCCTTCGGTCATTCTTCTCTCACAATGCACACGGAGCGCCTGGTTCGGCACGCGCCACGTGGATATCGGTCCATCGTGCAGCCGAGCAAACAGCACGTGCGCTTCGTTCCATCGCAAAGTGACGAGAATGACGTCGGCTGCAACTGTCAAGAGGGATGACAAATTCGCTGGGTCGTGTTCCTCAAATGCGGAAGGAGAGGTTGCCACCGCAAAGAGCAAAAATACTGCGAACACTACTGATGCCGAAGTAACATAGTGACACTTTCCAGTAGCCATGTGGGTGCGAAGATGCTGAAAGGAAAATAAGTACGTTCTATAAGTGCGCCCTCGTGCAGAACGCGCAATTCGCACAACTCTTGTAATCAATCTTCCCATTCACACTTTTCTACTTACCTCAGTTCTCTCTTGCGTGTTGAACTTGAGGCTACCAGTCGCACTTTTTAAAATACGGGAACGTTGTCGGGAACGGAAGTGACGTTACTGCTGCTACGTTTTTTCCCCTAATAGCGCTGTCTTTTCCCTTACACCTAATGTGAATTCACACCACCATGGGTACAAACTGGAGCACCGGTCGGGCCTAGCTGGGAGAGAAAACAGTTTTGTTGCTGAAGGGGTCAGCTTGAAGAGAAAATTGCGTGCCTGCTATCATTCCGTGCAGATGGTTATACGCCCGTCCATGCCTGTATCGATCGGTAATTCTCCTCGACTGAACCTAAGCTGTTCCTTTTGTAGCTGGTTCTGTGCACCTGAAACGGCAAGTGGGCTTAAATGTGATGTATCACAAAATTGAGACGCCGCACTTAACAGCCTTTACGTATAGAAGAACTAGCACGGGATAGGAGTCAAACAGTAAAATATTCGTGCGTCTTCTGATAGCACCGTCTGGTTTGGACAAACAATTCAAGGAGGGAGCGAGCGCCAACAGTGTTCTCCGACGCCTTCCGTGACAACAGTGTCTTTGTTTTTCTGGCCATTGCGCACGCCATCCTTTAACGTTTCTGAAGATAAGAATTCCGCAGTGGACTGAGATTCACAGAACCACCGAGGAAGAAAATAGGAGGTCAGAGAAGTCAATAACACTAGGAACGCTCTTCCTATACATAGACACCAATGTCGGGGACGTGCCTGTGACACTTGAACCAAATCGCGTGGGAAGCGCGCTGTGCCGCTGTTTTGAAATGTTCTCAACTGTATCTTATAGAGAGAAACTTAGTTTGACCTGCTTTCTCGCCGGTAATGCTTGGCTGGCTGGGTTTCTCGCCTTAGCGATCGGCCCAGCTTAGCGGCGTAAACACGGCCTCGGAGTTATTTTTCGTCTAACACTATACTATACTTGACAAAGTCAAGACAAGCGCTCGCGCTGAAGTTCGCGCACAACCGTTCGTCTTGCTGTCCTGCCTGCGCTCGACTCCGAGGTGCAGCCACGCCACAGCGGCATAAAAGGACGTCTGTAGAACAATGCGAAAGAGATATACAGAGACGAGTGCAGCACAGTGCAAACAGTGCAAGCTTCTTTAATGACGACCACAACCGTCCACGGTTTCTGCACACATTCTTTTTTATCTTTTCACACACGCGCATGCGAAATCGATTGCGCGTACGTGTCACATGAAATATTCGGCGAGATGAAAAGATTAACGAGAGCTGCTAGGAATTCAGAACCGCTGCTTGCGAAAACATGGCGTAAGGTGAAGCTGCGGGCTGTTAGGAAGCCTTCTGATGAATACAGTCCCCAGTAAGTAATCGAGCTAGGTAAACGCACTCCCTCACACATTCAAGAAGTTGACTGAAGATCTTGAACTCTTGTTCCTTTGCAGGCTGTTGAGCATTGTCTTTGCATTCTGCATATTAATATTCAACCCCACTCTTACACTTTCTCTGTTCAAGTCTTAAGTCATTTGTTGCAAGTCATCCCAAGTGTCGCTGAACAGGACAATGTCATCTGCAAACTGAAGATTGCTGAGAGATTCGCCGTTGATCCTCACTCCTAAGCCTTCCCACTTTAATCGCTTGACTCCATCTTCCAGGCACAAAGTGAATAGCATTGGAGAGATTGTGCCTCCTTGCCTGACCCCTTTATTTATAGTCTTTGTACTTGTCATGAATCAAGGTAGCTGTGGAATCTCCATTGTACAAGATATCACGTATGTCTCCTGTACTCCTTGTTTACGTACTGCCTCGGTGACCGCTGCTATCTCTACTGAATAAAATGCTTTTTCCTAATCTATGAAAGACATATAGCGAGGTTGATTGTACTCTGGGGATTTCTCGGCTACCTAATTGATGTCATGGATGTGATTCATTTTAGAGTATGCCTTCCTGAAGCCGGCCTGTTATCTTGGTTGACTGAAGTCAAGTGTTGCCCTTATTCTACAGGAAATTATCTTGGTGAATATTTTATACAATACTGAAAACAAGCTAATGGGTCTATAATTTTTCAATTCTTTAACGTCTCCCTTCTGTGGTTTAGTAAAATACTGACACTTTTTTCAGTTCTCTGGAACCTTTGGAGTCGTGAGACATTTTGTATGAAGGGCCGCAAGCTATTCAAGAATTACATCTCCTCCGTCTTTGATTAAATTGGCTGTTATTCTATCTTCTTCTGTCGCTTTTCCCCGTTTCATGTCTCGCAAGGCCCTTCTAACTTCATCGCTAGTTATAGAATGAGCATCTGTAAACCTGTTCGTTAGTACTTCAAATGGAGGAATCGTGGCTGCTCTGGGTACTGCACAGCTCAGTACAGAATTCTTCCGCAGTTTTTACTATATCTTCGAAATTCCGGATGATATTACCATGCTTATCTTTAAATGCATACATCTTGGCTTGTCCTATGTCAAATTTTTCTTCTCATTGATTTGCTGCTATGTAACAACGAGCCTCTACAGAGACCCACGCCAAGCGCAAGCAAGACCGAGGAAACAACCACGAACATGCAGGAGACAGCCATAGAGGAACCAGCACCGAAGAAGCGAGCCGTCGAGACCACGCGCAAGCAAGCAGAAAATGATCGCATCGACAGCCTCGAAGCGAAATTCGAAACGACATTCACCAAATTCGAACAGCTAATCAAGGCGAACATCGCAGCAGGGACAGCATTGAAATAAACAACGGAGACCTACCAAGCCGAGAACACGAACAGGTTCTCCTACATCGAAAGGACCCTACAGCCGATGGTAAGCCACCCGACGTTTGCGCCACTCTTCGCGCAACATCCACCCAACCAGGGTTCCCGTACACGCCAACGCGATCATGGCACCCAGCGCAACACCAGCAGCAGCACTTGTAACAGCATGGCAGTGGAACTGTCGCGACTTCTGAAGGAAGAAGGCAGTCATCCAATAGCATATCGCACATGCCGCGCGCAAGCCGGACGTTATACTATTACAAGAAACACTAACCGCCGCACCATCCCTTCCCGACTGCAGAGTGCACAAGGGACCGCCCGATGGGGAAGGCTTGTGCACCCTGGTCAGGAAGGGACGTACTTTTGTCTGACGCGAGCTGCAAAGCAAAATCAAGATCGAGCACACACTCACCGAAATCATCCCGGGAAAGAAGAGAAAAGGAAGCATATTTCTGCTCGACGTGTACAGCAACCCATCGCAGAGAAAACAGAGATTCAAGACATTACTGCACAGAGCCTGCACCGCAGCGGGCCGCAACACGCTGATCGCGTGCGGAGACTTTAACGCGATGAACCCTGCCTGGGGCTACAACAAGTACACAGCAAAGTGCCGCGACCTGTACCAAGACGCCACGGAACTTGACTTCCCCCTCATCACGGACGCGACACATCCGACGAGAATCGGTAACTCCGTGTCCCGGGACACCACTCCGGAGCTCACGTTCGTCAAGAACGACATCCGGGGAGCGATCACCTGGAGAAACACGGGGACCGACCTCGGCAGCGACCACACCATCGTGGAAATCGGCATACCGGAACACAACGACACCAGCGTCAAAACACACAGATGGATAGACTGGGATGCCTTTCGAGACGCCAGAAGCCAGAACAGCGACGGTGACGACGAGATCGAAGGCATCGACTCGAGGACGGCCGAAATCACCAAGGGCGTACGCGACGCGACCAATGAAATTGAAACGGGCGCGGAGATCGACAAAGTAGACAGCCGGCTTGCGCATCTCATCGAAGCCAAACAGTCGGTACTCAGAAACAACGGCTTAACCGCACACTCAGAAAGAAGGTGGCGGAGCTGAACTGAGCGATCGAGGATCATTGCCGCGCCCTCTGCACGAAACAGTGGAACGAGATCTGCAACGCGGCAGATGGGCAGATGCACAGCGGGAAAACGTGGAACCTGCTGCGGCACCTGCTGGACGAAACCAAGACCAAGTCGCACCAAATGGACAAACTCGCCAGGCTCATACATCGGGTGGTGTCAATACACGGCGCCGACGAAGTCACCAAGCGCATTAACGACAAATACCTGCCGATTAAGCCCACCGAACAGCACGCGCCGTACAGCGGCCTACCTAACACGAAGCGCGATCGTGACATCGACGTCGAGGAGGTACGCGCGGCCCTGCACGACCTCAACAGCCGGTCGGCAGCCGGCCAGGACCTCGTCACGAACAAGGCGCTCAAGAACCTTGACGACGGCTCGATTGAAAGCCTCGCCAAATACTTCAACAAGTGCTAGAGTCAAGCCGGGGAAGCCGCCGGACATGGATAACCTCCGGCCCATCTCGCTCACCTCCTGCGTGGGCAAGGTGCTGGATCACGTCCTGCTCAACAGGCGGCAAGACTACCTGGAACGCGAAGGGCTGTACCCGGCCACTTTGATCGGCTTCAGACAGCACCTCAGCACGCAGGACGCGATGCTATAACTCAAATACCAAATCATCGACGATGGTGGCATGCAGCGCCCGCGACGACAAAGCAATCCTAGGGCTCGGCCTGCAGAGTGCCTTCGATAAGGTGAAACACTCGGCGATTCTGTCCCAAGTCTCCACGCTGAACATGGGCAAAAGATCCTACAACTACATCAAGGACTTCCTCACGGACAGGACCATCGAGCTACGAGCAGGTGACCTACAGACGCAAAAGAAAAAGCTCGGGAGCAGCGGCATACCGTAGGGATCGGAGTCGCCGAAAACTCGCGGACATCGAAGGCGTCAGGCACACCGTCTACGCGGACGATATCACGCTGTGGGTGACCGGTGGCAGCGACGCCCACATCGAGGGCGCGCTGCGAGCCGCCGTCGACGCAATAGAAGACTAGCTGGAAGGCACCGGACTGAGATGTTCACCGAGCAAATCGGAGCTTCTCATACTGCCACCTACCAAAAACAGCAGAGGCAAGACCAGACAACGCGTAAACGAAAAAAATCAAAATCGTGACCAAATCCGGCAACGTGATCCCCGAGGATGGCAAAATTAGGATCCTAGGCATGGTCATCGAAAAGCACGGAAGAAACGGCAAAACCATCACCCGTCTCACGGCAAAAGCAGCCACCGCGATTCGACTCCTTAAACGAGTCACTTCCCGGGAAGCTAGCATAAGAGAGGAGTGCGTTATTAAGCTCGTACAATCCTTCGTCATCAGCCACGTCGCGTACGTTGCAGCCTACCACAGATGGCTGCAACACGAACGTAACAACATCAACGTGCTCATCAGAAGAGCGTACAAGACTGCGTTGGGCCTGTTTGAGTCCACGAGCACGACCCGCTTGTTACAACTCGGGATACATAATACGTTTGAAGAAATAGCCGAAGCGCAACGCACCTCTCAACTGAAGCGGCTGTTCTTGACCAAAGCCGGGAGGAAGACAGTGGCGTAGCCAGAAATTTTTTTCGGGGGGGGCTACGCCACTGGCCCAACATATATATATATATATATATATATATATATATATATATATATATATATATATATATATATATATATATATATATATGTATATATATATATATATATATATATATATATATATATATATATATATATATATATATATATATATATATATATATATATATATATATATATGTACCTGCACGTTGCAGCTCAGCGTTCTCCTTAAGAGGAAGTTTTAGCTCGGGTGCTCCTATTTAAGTACATGTAGAAGGGGAATTCGCTTTTCCCTGCAACCACTTCACCAAATGTGAGGAGGTTTGGCATTTAAAAGAAAAAGTTTAATTCTAGTGACTACTGGCTTCGAATTTTTCATTTAGGAGGTCAATTATTTATTAAAAATTGGCCAAAATTGAACATTTTCAGGGAACGAAACTATCAAGTTTAACACTCCGTGACTCAACAATGAAAAATGATATCACAATTCTGCGAATTGCATCTAATAGTACATCTACAGCGGACAAAATAGATATGTTACACATGAATCTCAAAAAAATTTAGTATTGTAGAAATACGGCTTTTGCAGAACGCTTGTACACAACGTAACCAATTCACGTAAGATACAAATTGACACAGCAAACTTGTCCGCTTTGACTCTTATAATAAATGCCGTTTACAGAACCACAATATCTGTTCTTCATGCATAGCTATTAGATCTCAGAAAAGCGTTTCTGCGTTTTACAAGTATTTGAATAGGCCGCGTCGGATTGGGCCCGAGCTAAAGCTTCCTCTTAAACAATTTATCGAGGGATCAAATACATGAATAATAACTGCATTGTCATTGCCAAAGATGCTGCAAACGAATTCTTGAAAGCTACGCTCTGTAAATACAAGTAAAATATGTATTTTTTTCATAAATTTTATACTCGTATGTGCCAGAAATTGTGCCCAACATAACTGACCTCAACGCTTCCATGTTTTTTGTCTATTTATTAAGTAAAGAAAATATCACACGAACTTTAGAACTATATCAGTTCGAAACCAGGAGAGCAGTGCATGCCGCTGATATGAATAATTAAACGGCAATGAACTGAACAAGTTGAGGACAAATATCTTAATGAAACTTTGTCATTCAAGAACCGTGCTTACATTCTTGTATATATGCAATGGCCAGTGAAAAATCTCAATGACGCTGTCGTTTGTTCCAATGTATTACGCAGGAGTAGCTGTCCCTTGTCGTGTATCGTGAGTAATTGCACCGAAGTTATAGTCGCGACAGAGAGCACGTATAAAAAGCAGGAGTTCTGCAAGATATATGAGCGCAAGTCAAATGAATGAGCCAACAACGGGGTACTTTATTTAAAAGTAGTCTTCATGAGAATTTAGACATCTGTCCTATTGACTAACGAGTTGCGTGATTCCCGTCTTATAAAACTCCTTGGGTTGCTGCTTCAAAAAGTCTGTACCTGGTTCCCCTGAGCTGTTTTTTCGGTTGCCCCAAAATGCAGAAGTCGCAAGGTAACAGGTCTGAGCTGTATGGCGGATGTTGCAGCGTTTCCCACTTGAACTTTGCCAGTTTTGTATTAACCACATAAGCGACGTGGGGACAGGCATTGTCGTGGAACAAGATGACCCCATTCGTCAATTTTCCACGTCGTTCGTTCTTGATTGCGACACGCTGCCGTTCTGGCGTTTCACAATATCAGAAACAATTGATAGGCTCTCAAGATTTAGCAAATTCTATCAGTAATGGACCCTGTCGATCGAAAAAAAAGTCAACAACACCTTTCCAGCGGAAATGATGGCCTTTACGTTCTTTGGACGTGGTAAATTCGAATGTTTCCGCTGTAAGCTTTGCCGTCGTGTTTCAGGCTCGTAGTAGTGGCACCAAGGTTCGTCCCCGATCACAGTTGTAAACAAGAAGTCGTCATGCTCATTGTGATACCCGATCAGATGAGTCAAGGCAGCGCGAAACTTCTCCGTCTTCTCGCGATGGATCAAAATCTTGGGGATCCATTGCGCACCAAAGAGCCGATAACCGAGAAGCTCATGAATTATGGCGTGAACCGAACCGTAACTGATGTTCAGACGGTCTGCCAGTTCATCGATGCTTATCCTCCGTTCTTGTTTCAGCAGCTCAGGAACCTTTGAAATTGTGTGGGGGGTGATTGCACGATGTTTTTAGCCCGGTCTTCGAATTTCTTTGCAACGTCCTTTGAACCGTTTGCTCCAACGCTTCACAGTGGTCAATGAAACGCAGTGTTCAACGTACACGGCAGTCATATGGTGATTAATTTCTGTTTTGTAAACACTTTCAGCTGTCAAAAACTTCGCGACACCGAGTTGTTCAACTTTTGAAGTGTCCAGTATGTGACGCAACCATATTCAACCCAGTGTATGAGAGCATTAAAGAACATTTATCTTCACACCTGCGTGTCACTTTTGTAAATGAGACATGCCGTTCTCCTACGCGCATGCCGCGCAGATAATGAACCGAACCATTATTGCGCGGTTAGGGTAGGCTCACTTTCATTTGACTCGCCCTCGTTCATAAGAAATGCAAAGATACAATGGGATATGCAAATGCGAAAATACGGCTTGATAAAGGACAAAAAAAGTGTCACTGGAAACAAAGTTCACTGCATGCATACACAAAACCTCGCAACAAGATATTTAAGTATACGTATAAGTCTCCGATGAGTTTATGTATGTAACTGTATAAGTTAACTGTATATAATGCGTCTAATAACTGTATAACTGTAATAACTGTACAATGCGTATATAATACTGTAATAAAGAAGTAACTGTATATAATGCGTCAAACAAGGCAAATAAACATGTTGCACAATCATAGATTCACAGAATCCTAGATTCCGCCCCCATTCCATCCACTCCCCCGATGTATTGCGCGCGACGGAAGGCGGTGCGCTTGCTCCCCGCTTTTCTCCTTTGCGCACACAAGACTGAGCCACCATCGTCGGCTCACCCATTCCACCTCCCCTCCTACGCTTTTACTCGCACATACAGCATGCAGCGCGTGGTCACGATGTTATCACCCTTGAACTTTATACGAAACATGAGGGCGATGGCGAATGCGCCTGGAGTGTCCATATAATTGCTTTCGCAATAATATAATAAACGTATCCGGCAACTGAAGCGTCCCGTCGCCCATTACTTTCCGCAAGAGAAGTATCAAAATCGAACTTTCATCATACGACAATTCGCTGCGCCGCAACAATGTATTTTTTTCCTGTGAGGCGGAGGCACCGAAACGAAAAAAAAAACGCATAGGAAAGTATCTTGGCCAGAATCTAATGCCTACTTCGGGCACCTAATGGGGCTACGGAAGGAATACCGAAGAAAACATGAGACGCTTGGTCCACTGAGAACCATACGCATACTGCTCAGTATCCTACAGCGGCGAAAGACGACTTTCCGGAAAGGTTCCGCTCAAGGAATGCGGTGCAATCCTTCGAGTCCCCAAAGTGATGGCGGCGAGCGACCATTGTTTTTCTTCTCGTCTGCTAGCCAGAAAGCGTCCAAAACTCTGTCCGATGAAAATCCACTCGGCCAGAGCAAACCGAACGCGCACCGAAGTCGGGGCCATACGAGAAAATCGTATGCGCCCTGGTTGGCTCTGGCATCCCGCGGGTAGGGCAGCGAGAACAACAACAAAAACAAATTGACGAGGCTCAATGTGTCCTCGCGAATAAAGGTCAAAGCAGAAAAAATAAATAAGAACGTATTTTCTTTGGCTGGATTTAGTGTCTTGACATGGATGTTCTGGCGTAAGTAAAAAAAAAAATGCTGATATTTTTTTTTTATGTGACATGACGGCACAAATGAACCACCCCAACGCTTCGTCTCATTGCACCTCGCTGCCTGCTTTGTCAACTCGTCTGCTAGTGTGTTGATTTGGCTTGTCTCGTTGTATGTTCCGATGTAAGACTTTAGAAAAGTCAATAGACCTTTGGCGTCAAATGTTTATAACAACACTAAACCCACAAAGTTCCGCAATTGAAAATCTAAAGCACAACTTTGGAAATGTTAATGCACCTTTCACATCAAGAGCTTATGAGATTTATACCCATAAAGTTTCGCAATTGATATCCATGCGCTCCATAGATTCCGTGGCCTCAGTGAGATGCCGCGGCGAGCCCGCTCACCATCAAAGCGCCCTTGAAACTTTGTGCTCGGATGGGACTGCTTGGCGTTATGTGACTCCCGGTGTAAGGGCGTTGCCACGAAATCCAGCCCGAGTTTGCAATCTTCGCGGTTAAATGTCTTTTCGATCATCAAAAAGACATTCTAGACAAAATCCAGTGATTTCCTGCGCCGGGGGTCGCTTTGGTCGGCGGTGCATGGACAGCACGAAAAAATTTCGGGGGGGGCTGAAGCCCCATAAGCCCCCCCCCTGGCTACGCCCCTGGAGGAAGATACTGGACGATCTGGGAATAGGATGCTCGAACGAGGTGGAGATGAAGCTCCTCGTCCCCGAAGAGGTCCGATGCCAGACAAGAATCGACCCCATACCGAAGAACATGAATCCCGAGTTCAAAAAGGGAAGAAGAGCGGCGAGGGTCAAGGCTCTCATCGACCAACATGCCAACGAGGAACACGCGCGGTGCGTGGACGCGGCCGAATACCAACGGAACGCCTTCGCAGCGGTCGTCATAGAGGTGTCAACCGGCGCCACGAGGACGGCAGCAAGCGTGAGAAGCGCCGGAGCGGAACAAGCGGAGGAGGTAGCCATCGCCCTGGCCATCGCCGACGCAGACTGCCACATGGTGACTCGAGACAGGCGGTGCGACATTTCGCCAAAGGCCAAATCTGCAGGGAAGCTGAGCGCGTACTGTGAGCGGTCAAACTACAAGACAGAAAAGTAAGACTCAAGTGGTGTCCGGCGCACGCGGGCGACGCGTCTGAACGCAGTGAGAACCATAATGAGACGGCACACGCCGCGGTGCGAGCGCTAACCAACCGCGCCCCGGCGACAGACCATCCGACGTGGTTCGGAACCAAGGAGCGCATGACGGATTACAATGAAATCACGAAGGCCTACCGCCTGGCTCGCAGGACTCTCTCACCCCCGCACCCGAGGCTGAGTCGAGCGGAGGCGGTACTACTGAGACAGCTCCAAACCGTATCGCTACCGAACCCGAGACTGATGCATCACATGTATCCCGAGACATATCCGACCGATAAGTCTGCCGGAGGGAGACACGCACATCTTGTGGGACTGCGTTAAAAACCCAGAAGAAGCAAAATCAAGAACGTACCCACCGCGGCTCGAGGCAGCCGCGAAGAGCTACGACCGAGACGAACAGCTCTGGGCTGTCCAGCAGGTCCTCGGAGCGCTCGAAAGGCAGGGACCCAGCTAGCCGGCAACGGTGAGCGGAGACCTGCGCCGAGTAACGGCGACTTCGTAGATGACGTAGGCCCTCGTCGGGGCACGCGAGCGCCCAACTGCAGGCACAAATAAAGTTGACTCCAATCCAATCCAATTCTCATTGATTTCATGCTACGTCCATTCATCACTGCTTCCTCGGTGTTTCTCACGTTATTATTTCAAATATTCCTTAATTTCTCTTTGTAGATCAGTTTTGACAGTTGCGCGAATTCTATCTTATGTCTTGATTTGGACGCTTTCATTCCTGGCCGCTTCTTTATTAGGTACTTTGTTACTTGGGAGAGCTTGCCTACTGGCTGCCTTGGTGCCTTGCCTCCAACTTCAATTGCTGCCTCTGAAGCTAGCCTAGTTAAGGTTTCATTCCTTACCTCTGTGTCATATTCATCTCTCTGTTCTAAGGCTGCATATTTTCTTGCAAGCACCAACCTGAATGGGTCTGCTTTTATTCTTGCTGCGTCTAGATTGGCCTATTTCTTGTTGAATAATTTAATTCTTTCTCTCTTCATACTGAGGTTAAATTCTAAGCCTCACTAACCTATGGTCACTGCACTTTACCCTACCAAACACTTCTACATCCTGCACTGTGCTGGCAGGGGCAAAAAGTATGAAATATATTTCATTTTTTGTTTCTCTATTAGGGGTTTTCCAGGTCCAATTACTGTTGCTACGTCTCCTGAAAAAGGCGGTAATTATTCGGAAATCATTCCTTTCCGCGAATTCTACGAAGTCTCTCCTCAAGCGTTGCTAGAATCGACGCCGTAGTTGTCGATTGCTTGTTAACCAGCCTGCTTTTTCCCGTCTTTTGCATTGAAGTCGCCCATGACTAGAGTATACTGAGTTTGCACTTTTCTCATCGCTAACTGAAAATCTTCATAAAAGTGAACTACTTCCTCATCATCCTGACTGGAGGTTGAAGCGTAGGCTTGTACGACCTTTATTCTGCACCTGTTATTAAGTTTTATTACGACCACTGCTACCCTCTCTATAATGCTGTAGAATTATAGGGCAAGAAAAAGTCGGAGCAAAGAAAAAGAGCTGAAAGAGAAGGGGACGTAATGGAAATGAAGCATGCAATTATTGCCATGTGGCTCGTGGTATACCCCGCCACAGTTGGCTTGCTCAGTGCTGATAGCGAATAACAAATATGGAAAAATAATATGAAAAAAGTGAGAAGGGGTAAGGGGGCATAGATGGGAAAGAGGCCCTGGGAGAAACAAAGGAAGTTAGTAAGCGTCTGGAAAAACAGAAGGACTAGGGGCCGTATAACGTAAAACTATTCCAATATGTTTTTATTCCAGTCTCCTGACGTCAACTTTCCGTAACAGCCGACACAAGCATCGGGCGGTCACCCGCAGGGTTTCTTGAACAACCAAATCAAATGCTCCCCTTGTTCGTAGGAGGTAACTTTTGTTTGCTTTTCCTGCACTGAGCGGCTTGTCTTATCTAATTGGCTCACAAGAGTCGCGAGGAGCATACTCAAGTGGAGAGGGATTCGATGGGGCCGAGCCACTGCACTGAATATCGATAACCAGATGAAGAGGGTGGTGCCGGCGTCTGCGATTGGTCCACTTTCTCTTAGTTAGCTTGTGGTGGCTCGTCGACAATCCTGGTGGCTTGCAACGGAAGCTTAAGAATGACGCTAAAACGTATCCTCAGCTAAGGAGAGTTGGAAGAACGAGGTCGTAAACGTGCCGAAAGTTCTGGAAAACGTTACACCGCGACGCAAAAAGTTTTATTACACGCAAATAAACCCGTGCTCTCCGGCAGGGGCGAGTAGCCAGTGCCGGAACGATCGGCGGCAGCTATCTTTCATTCCTTTCGGAACGGGGCAGCCTGCGGCTATTCAGAAGGAAATTCAGTTTTGTTCGGCATATTAATGCATCTTTAACGCGTACACGTCACTTTCACGTGGTGAGTTTTTGCGGTTTTGTGACGTCGGGTGAGAGGCAGGTTAAATAGACGCAGCCCGAAAACTTTTAACCAATAGCCGAGGGCTAATGGCAAGAAGGTGTCGAATCAGAAATAACTATGTTTGTTTTGTTCGGTCAAATTGTGCATAATCATGGGCACACGTCATATCAGATGGGGAGCTATCGCGGTTTTCGTGACGTCGCGTTACAGACAGGTAAAGTGGAGGTGGTCCAAAAAAAGTTTTTGACAAATCGCGGTGGGCTAATTGCATAATTAGAATAGAAAAGTTTGGAGTAATTTTACGTTATAGCACCCTAGATGTCAGTGATACAGATGTCATCATGATCTGGACCAACTACAAGAGCAGGGCTCGCAAGCTTTTGCTCTCGAAAAAGATGGGATAAATCGATGATGTCACAGTTCGAATGTTAGAGGCCGCGCATTACTGAGCCACAATGTGTACGGTGGGCGGGCACGAGGAGAAATGGTGCAGTTCCCCCTCGCACACCGTGCCACACGCACACATATTCGTGGCACTGAGGCTAAACTTCTGCAGATAACAGGGAAAGTGCCCGGCGGGTGGTGGCGCAAGTAGCCGGTTTGGACGAAACCATGGGGATATCGCATGCACACTATACTCACCCAGTTGTAAAGTCAAGTGCCCTTCCCATCGCGCTGCCAGTATTGATGCCATTGAGTTTTGGCCGTATCTTGAAAGCATGTGAGAATTAATTTCATCGATAGAGCGCTGGACCGAAGAGCTCCAGTGGTACCGGCAGATGGGGTCACCCAGTCGGCAAGCTCATTACACAGCACGACATTGCGTCCCGGGGCATGGAATGAAAGGACGCGACGCCTGTCGGTCGCCATGGAGGGGAGCGCTCATTTGATCAGCCGGAGGCGCTCATCCGTACAACCAAGCCGCGACGGATACGTCAAAAACGAGAGACAGTCGTTGTAAAAATACACCGGAACCGTGCCGCGCAAAGTACCAATGTAGGCGAGTGCCTCAGCAAAAGCACACACTTCGGCGCTATGTGCACCACAGGCATTCCCACTTTAAACCTGCGGACACAGTTGGGGCAACCAAACTGGTTAAACGCGACAAAAGCGGCTAACGCTGCGGTGGTGGTAAATGCGCCATCAGTAGAGATGATCGACGGGTGTGCGAGAGAGCCGATTAACCTTAACCTGGACACGGGTTAGGCGCGCAAAATTTAATCGGAATGTCTCACTCGGGTGGTCAGTCCACGGGTCACAGGGGAAATCGACTTGGCTGGGCGTGACGGTGTCAGGCCAATAGTGAGTCCCTTGGAGCAGGGTGAATAAGGAAAACTCCGCGGCCAGGCGATTCAATTCCACAGTAAGAGGAGGGCCATTAGCTAAAACGTAAAGCGCCGACGTACGGGTCGTGTGGTATGCGACTGCCAGGGCTACAAGAAGCAACAACTGGGCCAGTAGCACGCGTGTGGTTAGACAGGCAGAAGGGAAAGGAGGCCACCAAACAGGAAACACGTATGCAAATGCGGGCAGCGGAACCAGTCTGTATAAGCGACGAAGAATTGTCGGATTGACCGTGTGGTGTAAGCGGAAAAAAATAACATTCGGGGCAAGCAATACCTGAGATTAATCTTTATTATAGTCTACGAGGTCGAAAAAGTTAAGCTTGACGTCAAAGACCACGCTACCTAATTTAATATGGTCCTTGCACTTTATGAAGGAGCCATACAATCAAATGGGTGGTCACCGTTAAGATGTAGCAATGTGTTCATTATTTAAAAAAAACGATTTCTGGAGACTAATTTTGACCTTGTTCTACTGAGTCCGATTGCAGACCAAGGTAAGAGCAAACTCCATTAAAGCCTGCAGTTGCTAACGCGAAGTGCCAGAAATAAGAACAATCGTGCCGTCCGCATGTGGCTGTATGTGGACCCCTCTCCGGGAAATCAACACCGAGCAGGGAATGTATAATGACATTCCACATGAGAGGGCTGATAGGCGGGCCCTGAGGGCTACCAATCAACGGGCATGTCAATATGTCACCCGCGTGTGGTCGAAAGACCGCCTTCCGGCCCGTCAGAAACAATTAGGCAAGAGATAAAGGTTTACAGGGCACCGATGTTTCCGAATGAAAAAAAGAACAGCGTCATGCCACATACTATTAAAGGCCCCTGTGAAGTCAAGTGAGATCAACACGCGGGAGCCTTTGTTATTTTCTAGCAAGTACAAGTGCTGACGCAAAACATATAGGGCTAGAAGGGCACTGCGTGCTAGTGTCCTTATATTAGAGGGACATTATTACAGGACATTATTATTACAGGACATTATTACGGGACATTATTACAGGACATTATTACAGGGACCTGTCCGGACAGGCCGCCATTGGAATATGAACCTGGCAACGTTTAACGCTACAACGCTATCTAGTGAGGCGAGTCTAGCAGTGCTATTGGAGGAATTAGAGGGCAGTAAATGGGACATAATAGGGCTCAGTGAAGTTAGGAGGCCAAAACAAGCACATACAGTGCTAAAAAGCGGGCACGTCCTGTGCTACCGGGGCTTAGCGGAGAGAAGAGAACTAGGAGTCGGATTCCTGATTAATAAGAATATAGCTGGTAACATACAGGAATTCTATAGCATTAACGAGAGGGCGGCAGGTCTTGTTGTGAAACTTAATAAGAGGTACAAATTGAAGGTGGTACAAGTCTATGTCCCTACATGCAGTCATGATGACCAGGAAGTCGAAAGCTTCTATGAAGACGTGGAATCGGTGATGGGTAGAGTGAAAACTAAATACACTATACTAATGGGCGACTTTAATGCCAAGGTAGGCAAGAAGCAGGCTGGAGACAAGGCAGTGGGGGAATATGGCATAGGCACTAGGAATAGTAGGGGAGAGTGATTAGTAGAGTTTGCGGAACAGAATGATATGAGGATAATGAATACCCTCTTCCGCAAGCGGGATAGCCGAAAGTGGACGTGGAGGAGCCCGAACGGCGAGACTAGAAATGAAATAGACTTCATACTCTGCGATAACCCTGGCATCATACAAGATGTGGACGTGCTCAGCAAGGTGCGCTGCAGTGACCACAGGATGGTAAGAACTCGAATTAGCCTGGACCTAAGAAGGGAACGGAAGAAACTGGTACATAAGAAGCCGATTAATGAGTTAGCGGTAATAGGGAAAATAGAGGAATTCCAGATCAAGCTACAGAACAGGTACTCGGCTTTAACTCAGGAAGAGGACCTTAGTGTTGAAGCAATGAACGACAATCTTGTGGGCATCATTATGGAGTGTGCAATGGAAGTCGGTGGTAACTCCGTTAGGCAGGATACCAGTAAACTATCGCAGGAGACGAAAGATCTGATCAAGAAGCGCCAATGTATGAAAGTCTCTAACCCTACAGATAGAATAGAACTGGCAGAACTTTCGAAGTTAATCAACAAGCGTAAGACAGCTGACATAAGGAAGTATAATATGGATAGAATTGAACATGCTCTCAGGAACGGAGGAAGCCTAAAAACAGTGAAGAAACTAGGAATGGGCAAGAACCAGATGTATGCGTTAAGAGACAAAGCCGGCAATATCATTACTAATATGGATGAGATAGTTTAAGTGGCTGAGAAGTTCTATAGAGATTTATACAGTACCAGTGGCACCCGCGACGATAATGGAAGAGAAAATAGTCTAGAGGAATTCGAGATCCCAAAGGTAACGCCGGAAAAAGTAAAGAAAGCCTTAGGAGATATGCAAAGGGGGAAGGCCGCTGCGGAGGATCAGGTGACAGCAGATTTGTTGAAGGATGGTGGGCAGATTGTTCTAGAGAAACTGTCCACCCTGTATACGAAATGCCTCATGACCTCGAGCGTACCGGAATCTTGGAAGAACGCTAACATAATCCTAATCCATAAGAAAGGGGACGCCAAAAACTTGAAAAATTATAGACCGATCAGCTTACTGTCCGTTGCCTACAAGCTATTTACTAAGGTAATCGCAAATAGAATCAGGAACACCTTAGACTTCTGTCAAGCAAAGGAACAGGCAGGATTCCGTAAAGGCTACTCAACAATAGATCATATTCACACTATCAATCAGGTGATAGAGAAATGTGCGGAATATAACCAACCCTTATATAGAGCTTTCATTGATTACGAGATTACGTTTGATTCTGTCGAAACCTCAGCAGTCATGGAGGCATTACGGAATCAGGGTGTAGACGAGCCGTATGTAAAAATACTGAAAGATATCTATAGCGGCTCCACAGCCACCGTAGACCTCCATAAAGAAAGCAACAAAATCCCAATAAAGAAAGGCGTCAGACAGGGAGATACGATTTCTCCAATGCTATTCACAGCGTGTTTACAAGAGGTATTCAGAGACCTGGATTGGGAAGAATTGGGGATAAAAGGTAATGGAGAATAACTTAATAACTTGCGATTCGCTGATGATATTGCCTTGCTTAGTAACTCAGGGGAACATTTGCAATGCATGCTCATGCTCACTGACCTGGAGAGAGAAAGCAGAAGTGTGGGTCTAAAAATTAATCTGCAGAAAACTAAAGTAATGTTTAACAGTCTCGGAAGAGAACAACAGTTTACAATAGGCAGCGAGGCACTGGAAGTCGTAAGGGAATACATCTACTTAGGGCAGGTAGTGTCTGCGGACCCGGATCATGAGACGGAAATAATCAGAAGAATAAGAATGGGCTGGGGTGCGTTTGGCAGGCATTCTCAGATCATGAACAGCAGGTTGCCATTATCCCTCAAGAGGAAAGTGTATAATAGCTGTGTCTTATCAGTACTCACCTACGGGGCAGAAACCTGGAGGCTTACGAAAAGGGTTCTACTCAAATTGAGGACGACGCAACGAGCTATGGAGAGAAGAATGATAGGTGTAACGCTAAGGGATAAGAAAAGAGCAGATTGGGTGAGGGAACAAACTCGAGATAATGACATCTTAGCGGAAATCAAGAAAAAGAAATGGGCATGGGCACGACATGTAATGAGGAGGGAGGATAACCGATGGTCATTAAGGGTTACGGACTGGATCCCAAGGGAAGGGAAGCGTAGCAGGGGGTGGCGGAAAGTTAGGTGGGCGGATGAGATTAAGAAGTTTGCAGGGACGGCATGGCCACAATTAGTACATGACCGGGTTTGTTGGAGAAGTATTGGAGAGGCCTTTGCCCTGCAGTGGGCGTAACCAGGCTGCTGCTGCTGCTGCTGCTGCTGCTGCTGCTGCTGCTGCTGCTGCTGCTGCTGATGATGATGATGATGATGATGATGATGATGATGATGATTAAGGGACACTACTGCGGGCATGTGTGAGGCCGAGTTGGCGAGGGTGAATTAGATTGCGGGAATGTGAAAAAAAGCCAACACGGAAATTGTATAAGCGTTCTAAGGAATTCATTGCAATAGGTGGGTAGGCTGAAGGTAAGTTAGGAAGACGGCCAGCTTTTGAGATGAAAATGATTCTATCGACCTTCGAACATGAAGGGAAGTGGCCGAAATTGAGCGTGGCGTTAAATGCTGAAAGAATAAAGTGAGGGTGCAGCTGGAATAGATTCCTAATAAACATGACGGTAAGCCTGTCCTGCCCCAGTGTCGCACGAGGGTGTCCTAAGTAGACAGCATATTCTACTTCAGTCAGGGTAAACTTGCGGTCAATATTATTCCATGGGCCCGGGCATGTTGTGAGCCACCTAATGCGCCGACGAAAATCTCTGTCACAGGCTGGATCATCAATGGCAATATGCTCTCGCAAGAGCAACGTCGCCGAGTGAAGTAACTAAGTGGTTGAGTCACCGTCTGGGATATCGGGCGGGGAAGATGCGTCGCCGGTGCGAGCGTTTCTAACGCCAGGTTCGAAGGCTTGCCGAAGATGTTCTGAGCGGTGAATTCGTACATAATGCTTTGAGCAAGGTGCCCTTCGCCACAAGCATCGGAGAGGATGCCGTACAAACCACAAAGTCAGGCAGTCAGTCAGTCAGTTTTTATTTGCAGGAAACTCACATCATCCTGCGGGTGGCAGAGACTAAAGGCATGATTGCCTGACGAAGCCTGCGCCCTCGTAACAAAAGGAGCAGTCTGCAGCAGTACAGCAGATAGCTGGTAACAAAAGAGAAGCGGCGTTACAAATAGTTCACGCATACAGCCTACACCATACATAGATCATACATCCTATACAATATGGGTGTACTTAAGCACTATGGACAGTTTATTTTTAAATATCACATTGAAGATTCGCTCATATCACAAAAATACTTGAAAGGAAGTCAACAATTGAAACGGAAATTTACATTTATCATTGTAACTTAACAATTTCAACGGAAAACAAAATCGACGGAAAACAAAATTGACCGCAGTTCACGTTTGAATGTTTTTCTGGGTAGGCGAAAATCCAAAATAGCAGCACAGTTATATAACATGTCTATTACCTGATATTCCAGATCTTGTTTTCCATAATTTGTTCTGACTTTTTTTTATTTCTGCGTTTGGGGTTACGGATATCATATTTCGCCAAGACAGGTCTGTAAACACTGTGGAGTTCCTGTTTATAAATTCGCTGTGCCAGTATCCATAAATGGACTTTATTTGCAGGTAAAATATCAAATCTAGGAAAAAGTGGTTCCGTCGGCAACAAACTAATAGGGCCGGTGTGTCTCACAAAAATCCGGAGGACACGTTTTTGCAGCAGTTGTACCCTATCGTAGTTCCCTTTTGTCGTTGTCCCCCAGACCAGAATGCCATACAAAAGTTTAGAATAGAACAGGGAGTGATATAGTGATTGCTTTAGACAAAGAGATAGAAGAGGAGCTATTTTTCTAATACTTCCAACAGACTTCGCGAGTTTGGAGAGCAGATGATTGACATCAGTGGTCCAAGACAACTCTTCACTAAACCATACCCCAAGGAACTTTTGCACACTTACTTGTTCTAAGTTATGTCCTCTGTACTGTAATTTAATCATTTTTTACGCTTATTGATTGACTTAAACATCATGTACTTTGTTTTTACTGCATCCAACTGAAGGTTGTTTTGTTGCAACCATGTGGATAAATCATGTAAGTACAGATTGGCCGATAGTTCAATGTCATGCACTGTTCTACCTGTAACGAATAAACTAGTGTCATCTGCAAACATGGTTATTGTGGGTGTTCTTTGTAGTTCCGTAATGTCATTCACATATAGGAGGAAAAGTAACGGGCCTAATATCGAACCTTGCGGGACACCCACTTTAATGCCAAGCTTTTTTGAAGAACAGACTATTTTAACACACTGACGCCGATACGATAAGTAGCTCTTATTAAGGTCCAATGTGATACCTCGGATTCCATTGCAATCTAATTTTATAGCTAAGATATCGTAGTCAACGGAATCCTTTGCGCAGATCGAGAAATATTCCTAAGGTGAAGTGCTGATCTTCAAAATTTCTGATTATTTGCTGCTTGACGGCAAGAAGAGTGTCCTGAGTTGTCTTATTTTTCTGAAAGCCATACTGTGAGGGTGATATTACATGATACTTGGTTAGATATTTTGACAGCCTGTTATTGGTTGACAAGTCGTAAATCTTTGAAAACACCGGTTGCACTGTGATTATATCGTCAATTCTACCTCCTTTGTGTATTGGAATTACTTTGGCCAGATTTAATTTATCTGGGAAGGCTCCACTAGAAAATGTGAGATTAATGACATAGGTTAGGACAGGGCTGATAATTAATGACACTCGCTTTACAGGTTAAACTTTAATTTCATCATACCCACTTGCGACATTATATTTAAGCGTATTATAAGACCATTGATTTCTCTTTCGGTAACTGCATCCAAAACAAATGAATTTACTCGACGAGAAGGCCAGTAGAGCCCACTTTGTTGAATAGACGGCTGGGGTACGGCTGCAATAATGAAATACTCATTAATTTCATCTGCTAGCGTCTTGCCTCCTATAGAGTCATTGATTACTATTTGGTCAGTTTTAACCGGTGATGGGTTTCTGCCAGTGAGGTGATTTACCTGTCTCCAGATCTTTGCCGGATCCGTTCTTATCCTAGCAAACATTGCTTCATAATATGCAAGTTTGGCTTTCTTTATATCAGCGTTTGATTGATCGCGATATATTTAAAATTCTTTGAAGAAGTCATGGTCTTTGCATTTTATGAATTTGTGGAACAAGTTATTTTTCTTCTTGATGCGTTTTAGTAGGGTGGTGTCAATCCAGGGCTTTTTAATGTTCCGATTGCATTTCTTATACTCTCTCAGTGGAAATGCATCATTGTAGCAATTAAGAAAGACCCGAAGAAAAACGTCATACGCAGAATTTGCATTCTGCTGTAAATACACAATTGACCAGTCAGCCCGCACAATTAAAGAACGAAAATAGCTTAACGAGGTGTCATTCACCACCCCATGTTCAAGCCTGCTGCGTTTACAGTTCGTGGTTAGGGTGTGTTGTGGGGCAAAAAATATAGGCAGATGGTCACTGATGTCGCATGATAATGCCCCTGCTTTGAAATCTGATGCATTAAGGTTTGAAACACATGTATCTATAGAAGAAGAACTTTGTGAAGCAATTCGGGTTGGCATAGAAATAGCATTTTCGCACCCATAAGAGGATAAGAGATTCATCAAGTCGAGCTCAGAAGAGTCATAGGCCAACGTGTCGATGTTTACATCTCCCAAGAGAAAGAACTCCTTATTAGTATTAATACAATAAATTATTACATTTTCTGAATGCTGTAGGAAATGCCGCTTGTATCCAGTCGGTGGTCTGTACAAATCTGCAATTAAAAACGTGCTCGTTTTCATCGTTAGGCACTATATATCTCTATTCATAACTGTGCACTCATCAACAATATGATATGCATATTTTCCTTGTAGATAAATAGTCAAGCCACCACCTCTACCATTTCTGTCTAATCGTATTGGCGTGTAATCAGTAAAACAAGCGGAAGGCTCATCATTGCTTAACCATGTTTACGTGAACATGAATGCGTCAAAATTAACTTGCAGGGACTTTAGCCAAATGTCCAGCTCATCTTGTTTGTTCCTAATGCTACGGACATTTAAGTGCAATAAGGAAAAACCGAAGATTTGACCTTAGTGTGGACGATTCAGTAATGAAAGAGGCTGAGTTGAGCATCATACTGATTAAATGAAAAACCCGGACCAACACAATGACGTCTAAGATTTATTGATGAGGGCGATATCTTCTTTGTTTGCAATTCGAATAGCATCGGTCTGTTCATCTTTCCATGCCAAAATTTTACCCGAACTGACCCAGACGTATTTCCATCCGGCCTTTTTTTTCCGCAAGGGCAGCGCCAAGAAGTTGCTTGTTCTGTCGTGTTACGTGCTCATTCACGTAAATGGTAGTGATGCCTATGCCCTTATAACCCACATCTTCAGATGACAGCTTCTTTCTTTTTGACTTGGCAAGGAACGTGTTGCGCTTGGTTCGCGATATGAACCGTACAACGATGTTATTATCCTCTCTGTGGGCCGTGGGCACCCGGTGGCAAATGTCGATATCACTATCGGTTACCGCTTCACCCACAAGTTCACCGATCTTTTTTATCACTGAGGTCGAGTCCAGCTCTTCTGGCACACGCCTAGTTTCCAGGTTATTACTTCGCTGATATTGTTCGAGCTCGTCCACTTTCTTTTCAAGTCTCTCGTTTTCCCCTTTGAGATGTTTATTCTCAGCTGTTAACGCTTTTAGTTCTTCATGTAACGCCTTCATGTCACCAGTAATTGCCTTAACTTCATCATAGGTGTCGCTACAGAAGCGCAGGCTATCTTTTATTTCCCTCATTTCAGCCCGCATTTCCCTGCGGAAGTCAGAAAACGCACTTGCGAGTTCCTTTTCTTCTTTCTTCGACATCGTGTGCCCACGTCGAAAAGCAGTCAAAATACAAAATATATATTTTTTAGTTGTCCGGCAGCAGTGCAGCAAGCAAGGTAATTACTATAACGTGTCAAGGTCGTTTGTTCTTACCTGTAACGATATATAGGATCACTTAGTCGCCCTGCCCGCTGGGTGCACTGCTGCCGGACTGAAGAGCGAAGCAAGGATTCCGGGCTTATGTAGGCAGCCGGGCACTCAAAGAGAACAGAAGAAAGAAAACATGTTAGCGCATCCACTACGCACGCGGTAAAAAGTGTGCGAAAAAAATGAAGATAAATGAAACAAGGATGATGATGCAGTCGGAACAATCATTACAACGAATGCGGCAAAAGAAAATGAGCAAATAAGTTGGAAAGGCCTGCCTGGGACATGACAGGGCGAGCGACGATCTCAGGCGCAAACGCGACTCCGGCGAACTGAGACGCCGGTGCGCACGAATGCGGGTTTCGCCAACCACCGCAAAGGGAAGCTAGCCGGTAAGCTAGCTTGACTTGAGACGGTTCGTGTGTTGAACGATGCCAGGGTCAGTTTCCAGAGATTCTTAGCACCCTCTGCTGCGTTACAGGTATGGTCGCCACATTGCTTAGGTGCTCCGGAGTTGCTGAGGGCTGAGGGTCATTAGTTAACTGAAGAAGTCATAAGCGAGGCAGAGGCCGAATGCTGCACCAGGGAGACCAATTCCGGCTCTGGAGAGGTAGTATCTTTTGCTTAAGCCTAATTAGTGGGCCTTTCTAATTTCGTTGCATCTAGACTAGTATAGCCCCACTGACTCTCGGTATTTTTTTTTTTTTGCCGGTGTCAGGCGTCACTCCAATCCTGGAGATATGTACTACAGAGGAGGATTCGAGCTTACATCTTTCACATGAAAAACCCGCTGTTCCACCTCTTTTCCACGCACCCTTCTCAGTCGCACCGCTACAAATGGAACGCTTCTAATAGGACACTTAAAAAAACCCAAGGCTCTTAATCTCTGAAAAAATCACCGCCCCAGCACTCCGTATATACAGATAGTTCACCAGCGAAGCTGAAGTGTGCGTCCCCTGTGTTTATCACTGGGTAAATCCCGACAGTTCATTAAACGACGGCTTGGTAGGCTGCCGGATCCTCGATACGCAGTTGCTGCTTGCGCTCGGCTGCACAAGCTTGTTCTTGAGCCCGGGCTGCAGCACCGGCATGCCGTACACGACCTCGTTCCCGGTTCTGCTCGCGGCGTTCCTCACCAAAAGCTGCCTGCTCCTAAGCAGAACGTATGACGCGTGACCTACCCATTTCAGAAATGGAGAGAAAATGCTGCGCGCGCGCTCGGCTGCGACGGAGAGCGAAGACGTCACTACTGGCGCAGTTAATCCAACTCCACTTAGATACAAAAGGATAGAAAGTTGGGCAACTTGGTATGGTGACATGATCTTGAATTGTAGCGTGAAGTGACACAGACAGACACTAGAAGCATGACGTCATGTTACCTGCCACACTGCCATAGAATCTTATGGGAATACTCCCGAGTAGTCAACAGTGATTTCGACATCACCGCTTTCATCACACCAGGGGCGCTATAACGTAAACTATTTCAAACTTTTCTATTCCAATTCTGATATCAGCTCTCCGCGATTGGTGAAAATCTTTTTTGGACCACCTCCGGTTCGAACGACAGAAAGCTGAGCTAGTTGGTAAGGATTCATAATGCAAAATAGAAGTGAGATGATCGTGTTCGTGTTCGTGTTGTCCACTTCTCTACTCTTGTGTCCTGTCTGCACGCCTCACTTCTATTTTGCACCTCCGGTTCACCTGTCTGTCACACAGCGTCACGAAAACCGCGATACCTCCCCATGTGATATGACGTGTATAAACTGATTATGCATGATTTGAACGAGCCAAAGCAAAATGGTTATTTATGATTCGACGCCTTTTCGCCATTAGCCCTCGGCTGTTGGTCAAACGTTTTCTGGCTGCCGCAACTTCACCTGCCTGTCACGCGACGTCACAAAACCGCAAAAGGTCACCGCGTCAAAGTGACGTGTACGTGTTAAAGATGCATTATTATGCCGAAAAAAATTGAATTTTCTTCTGAATAGCCGCAGGCTGCCCCGTTCGGAAAGGAATAAAAGATGGCTGCCACCGAACCCTCAGGCACTGGCTACTCGCACCTGCCGAACAGCATGGGCTTATTTGCGTCTAATAACACGTTTTGCGTGGCCGTGTAACGTTTTCGAGCTCTTTTGGCACGCTCACGACCTAGTTCTGCCAACTATTATTTGCTGAGGATCCGTTTTAGCGTCATTCCTGAGGCTTCGTTGCATGCCGCCGCGATTGTCGACGAGACACCGTAAGCTAATTAAGGGAAAGTGGACCAATCACAGACGCTGGCACCACCCTCTTCATCCGGTTACAGATTTTCAATGCAGTGGCTCGGCCCCATCGAATCCCTCTCCACTTGAGCGTGCTCCTCCCCTCTCATGAGCCAATTAGATAAGACAAGCCGCTCAGTGTAGGCAATGTTATTCGTTTTTCAAACAAACAAAAGTGACCTCTACCAGAATAGCATTTGATTGGTCTGTTAAGACAACACTGCAAGTGACCGCCCGATTCTTGAGCCGGCGGTTGCGCAAATTTGACGTCAGGAGATAGGAATAAAAAGACATTGGAATAGTTTAACGTTAGAGGGCCCCAGCCTTGTCAATGATAATTTCGGGTCAGGTAGCGTGACGTCATGGATCGGAGTAAACAGGCCTTATGATATCTACGTGGTGTCGGCTAATCGCGTGCCTCTCGTTCTCATGCGCATGCGCGCAACCTGATGCACGCGTGAGGTTGCGCCGGGGCAGTTATCAGCGCACGGGCGACCGACAGATTGTCGGATGAATCGGCTAGCCGTAGGCAGCTTCGCTGTGATATAGCAACCGAGCAATCAACACAGCTCCGTCAGACAACCCTGTAAGCGGCAAGGCCAGTTTATGGCACAGAACACCAGTCCTGAGGATACTACATGTTTACGAACTCACTTGAATTATCCGCGATAGACGCGATAAATGCGATAAACGCATCTGTCCCCTAGAGGGTGTCATCAGTCAAACATGGCTTGTACACTTCATGCAGGGGGACTGCCGTGCAATGAAAGATTACCAGAACAAGTCATGCGCTACATCGAGAGCCTAGCCATTGGCCGTGACTTAAGTGGACTGGAAACACAAAGCCGTAGCTAATTTTTGCTAGAAAGCAGTGCAAAGCTTACGGAGCACGACTTAACGCGGCAGGTAGCACTGCATGGCATTATTTTCAAATTGTTCTAACGTCGTGGTTCCGAACAGCACGTAACCACGTAATAACGTGACCGTGAAAGCGACTAGGTATACTAAACATTCTCAACAAGCTCGAACAGCTCTTAAAAACAAGTAGGGAAGGAAGGAATACATGGCGGTTCGGTTCGCCTCGCTCACCCGAAAACCACAAGCAGCGTACGCACGGGGACACCTCCATCTACTTACTGGTGCGTCTAGCTGCCCCAGTCGCAGTCGATATCGAACCATCAATGTTATGCCTCCTAATTAGCTGCGTCAAACACGTCAGTCGCGTAGAGGGTGGCATAAAATATAATAACCATCAAATATCAAAAAGGAAATCGCTTAGTGCTTCAGGAATGCTGTAATTTCTTTCACTCTTTCTTTTCGACATCCCGGAAATGCCACCGCCGCATTGAACATTTGCTTAACAAAAATATGTAAGAGGGGCACAAATGTCCGCCGTAGTAGCTTAGCGGTTATAGTGTGGCGTACTTAAGCACGAGGTAGCGAGATCAAATCCCGGTCGCAGCTGCCGCATTTCAGTGGGGGCGAAATGCAGAAACGCCCGCGGTCCCGTGCATTGTGGGGACGTTAAAAATCCCCAGGTAATTAAAATTAATCCGGAAGCTCCTCACCACAGCGTGCCTCATAATCAGATAGTGGTTTTAGGACGTAAAATCCCAGAACGCAATTCAGAGGGTGACAAATCTGTCGTATAGTGGCTGTTCTAGCATAGGGATGGAACAGACTACTGAAACTCACGTACTTCGACGCACAATGTGCAGGGACATGGTGTCGTAAGAGAGCTTATTTCAGTCAGTCGTAGCGCTGGAACTATAGTAAGCGAAATCGGCTGACCAACGGCAAAAGGTACCTACCAATGAAAAGCTTTATGAACTTGGCACCTAGGGGGCTCATTCTCTGTTTCATCATCACTTCATGGCAAGGGCCACAAATGTGTCCTTCTTGTACAAGATTCAATCTCGAACTGCAAGTAATTGTGGCCCACTCAAATATAGGCAGCGAAAAAGCAGCGCATTCCCACCCTCTCCCACTTCTTGGCTCACTCGATGCTTGAACTTTTGCTACCGAATTCTCATCATTCCCATGAATGGAGGAAATGTTTGCATCGTAAAAGCGATACGAAACAAAAACGAAAGAGAAGAACTTATTCACTTATTCAGTTTAGGCTGCTAAAGCTTCATTACATTAAAGCTTCTTTGTTTGATTTCGCGGGTATATTTTTATTATTAAAACAGGAAATAAATGTCAATTGCCATTTTTGGAATTTCACGGTGAAAGTCCGGCACTGCTACGTCAGCCTGAGGTCACGCATTTCAAGTCATTCTTTCGTATTTGGCAATTTTCCATCCGTCTTTGGTTTTCGAGTTCTTTATGCGTTGCGAAGCCTCTTCTCAGGGCAAGAGTGGCCTTAGTACTCTTCTACAAGGGTCAATTACTAATGCATGCCAAATATTTTTTACATTCATTGTTTCTTTAAACTATTTGTACAGCGTTGGTCCCGTGCTTGTGCTCACGACTGTAATTGGTTTAGCTGCTGATAAATTTGACGCATATTCATGACTCGTTGCTGGGATAGTTGGCTCGTATTGAACTGAGAAACTCTGTAATAAGCAAGGATGAAGACCAATGTGCTACGAAGACACCGACTACGCGCGAGTGCCCACAATGCCAGGTAGCACGGCCGTTGAAATTTCTTGAATACCTCAAAGCGAAACCAAGTGCCTATAGTTCGCAGTGAGGCCCTCCTTCCTGAGTTTTCAACGATGTCTCTCCCTTGTTACTATGCCATGCATACTACGGACGGAAGCTTGCTGTATTTTGTGCAATGAAAAACGGAGCTTTACACTGCGTGCAGCTGTTTGTGTGCTATAATTTAGTGGCCGACGAGTTGGCTAAATCATCTTGGGCCCCGCGTGCCTCGGCGAAGTCGAGAAAACGGATTCTGAAAGCGGATTCTGGCTACGACCAGCCAATTGGAACGTCAAGAACGGCTCAGTTGATGGTCGCTCGACGCTACTCATTCGTCGGCCCTGCCTAGAATGTGGCTGTATCGAGGCGTAAGCTGGTGGCCGGAGTGAAGCCTGGACGTCCTGGAAGAAGCGTGATAGCGCAAGGCTTTGTGTAGAAGCCCCGCTCATAAGTGGAGGCGTTGCGGAGAAAAACGTCCAGCCGGCGGGCTAGCGGCGCCGGGTGTACAGCCAGAAGCCGCGGGAATGTCAGGAAGCCTCCGTGGCCCGGATTCTGCCCGCTGCTCTAGACGATGTCACCCCATATGTTTCTGCTTGTTACTTGGGAATATTACGTCCCGCTTAAGGCAAGATAAACATTTTTAGCATCTATTACGGACTGTCTCTCTCTCTCTTCCCACTAGGCTATCTGACGCGTGCGCGAGCTGTTCGGGATACCATGAGACAAGTACCTCCAATTTTTGTCACTTATGTGGCATAAGTAAGTGAGATAAGCTTCACTTATGAAACCCACACCCCAAAAAGCTGCGGCGCAGTTATCGCGAGTTTTGAACTGGTCATATAACGGAGGGTATAGTTCGCTGTTCATGGCGCTCTCAAGGAATTTGAGTTCATGGAGGAAGGAAAAATTTAGGAGGGAGCATCAGGTGACAACCTTGAATCCTAGTCATAAAAAATTCGTAGGAATCGGGAGATAGGAAAAAGGCCCTCACATGATAGGCAACTGGTAGATTTGGTTGGCTCGCTTTGGTCGCGTCTGCTGCGGGGGTTTTGGAATATGCGCACTTAGGCGTGGCAAACGTCCGCCGAGGTTGAGTGAATAAATTCAAGTGTATGAAGCAGTTGAGCCTCTCTTATGTCAGTCAGGTAACGCACCAAACCACCACGCGGCTCGCCACTTAAGCAAACAGCAGACAGGCTTTGAGGGATGTAGCGAACGAAGGCGTCGGGTAATTAACCCGCATTGTGTACAAAAATCCGAGCTGCCCACCTTAAGAACGACTCGTCGCGTTTCGGGACGATTTCAGGCAAACGAGGCAACCTTTCACCCTGCAAATGTGTGACGGCAAATAAGCCGCCTTTTCGACGGTGATTCGTCGCGTTTGCAGGCATTTTCTGGGAAAAAAATGATGCATTTGGCCCATGCAAACATGTGCAGGTCACCAAGCGAGCGTCCAGCTTCCGCAGCGGCTGTGTTTCCATGTGAACAAAATTCGTGCCATCTTGTGCCCAATGGCCCCACGATGGACTGGCGAGCCGGGGATGCCGACCATATTTAAGGTCGGGATCGGATGTTTGCGGTCCCAGCCGACGCTGTCATTCTGCTCAATGCATCCTGCCTCTCAACACACTGGCGAGAACTCAATAGGCGCGTCCAACAGCGTAACGACGTCGCACCAGACAATGTTACAAAGTTGTTCACTTAAATCTCAAGGAAAGGCGACGACTTCGGCGTTTATAGTGCAGGGTGATGGCATTTATTTATTTCACAATGAAAGACGCACAGCATAAGGTTTTACTAAGCAAGCACGAGACAAATAATTATGCCGCGAAACATCTCTTCTGATGCCATATAGGTCCAAGGCAGTCGAACAAAAATTAGCAGGAAAATACGCACCGGAGTTCACGGCCCACAGCAGCTGATTTGATGAAACAATAGACTACGCTCAGGCATTCTCTGAACGGATTTCGAAGTGAGGGCGCTAACTGCGGTGGTAAGCACAAGTGATGCTTTGAAAATTATGTGGTCATGGCTCTGGCTCCCCATGCAGTCTTTCCCCGCGTTTCAAGGCAACGCATTCGAAGCGAGGAACGACTCTCGTAATAGCAGAAACACACTCGTTATATTTCCTATGGGCCTCCATGCCTTCGATGGCAGGAGCCACTAAGCCACTAATCGTTACCACGCACCAAAGAATTACGAGTGTTCCGGCAACAATGTGGAGCTATTCCTACCCAAAAGGCAGTGTGCATATGGCACCGGAGAGCGGGAGGGGTGGCTTCAGAGGATGTTGGCTTGCCGAGGCTAGCGGAATCATGTGACACTTGATGATGATGATGATGATGATCGCCTCATATTATGGCTCATACCCACACTTGGGGATTGGCCAAGAATTGCGTGCTGAAGCGATTGCCTGTTCTTTTGAAGCGTTACATATTCGATGAAAAAAAGAAAGAAAAGGAAACATACAAAAACAAACGAATTACAAAAGAACATTCAAAGAGTTATTCGTTATGTTGTATGTAACCGCAAACGGCATCAAACAGGTCCCTGTGGCTGACCCCTATAACTGACGCACTGGAAGATAGTATGATTTCTGATGATAACATTAACCCTAATTTAGCAAGCAGAAGTTCTAGATGTCTTCTTAACAACTCACAGAGTTTTTTTTTTCTTCCTCCATGTTCGGACGTCCTGATATAGTCGCGGGGTTGCCAAATGTTTATTAAAGCAAAAGATAGCACTGTTTTATTGCTGTGCGCTTTTGTTGTCCCCAAACTATCCTGTAGAAAATGAAGTAATATATCTCCATGAAGTAATAGAACTGCACATTCTTACGTGTTCACTTTCGTAAAAATATAACAAGGGCCGTAGCTCTAAGAGAGCAGGCACTGTCAATATGCAATATTTAGTATTCGCAACCATCATATCTGAAATATTTAGAGGGAACAGATACAAAACATAGTTTTTGAAAACGCTGAGTAAAATGCAGCAGATTCAATGTGCCCTGTAGAATCTATTGTAACGCTCTTCGTGCGTAGTGGGTTTGCGCCTAAACAGTATGTGCGGCATCCAAGACAGATGAAGGAGGAAGGCGATGTGCGGCTGGCTAGTTGAATCTTGTTAGGGGCTCAGCCAATCAAGGCCATCGCGTCTAACTATACTTGGCTTGTCAATAAACGCCTTTCCTGGGTGTAACACTATAGACAGCGAAGCTTTCCGTAAATGCATAGGTAGTGTTGAAACACTACCTATGTTTATTTCTGCTTATTCAATGTTAGGGCAAAGGGAATCCGGAACCCTTTATTGAGTTATCTTATTGAGGAAATGCATGTCTTGTAAGCGAAACACATATCCCTAATATAATGATTAATCACATGGATGCGTGGTGGTGGTGGTCACTGTTGTTTTGGTGCTGATGTAGGCGCACACCTTCCTGCGCCATTTGGTTGGGGTGCCCGACCTACCCTTGGAGGCGCAGATGCGACCGTCTACGCAGTTGCCAGACGGCCCAACGCCTGCGCAAGGTGAGGCCCTCTGCTCAGCTGCCTTCTCTCCCATCTCATCTACGCGTCGCAGCCCCCTCGCCCCCTTCCACAGCGGCATGAACCGCTTGCGCAAGCCGGCTTTCCCTTCCACCTTCACTGTTATGGACGAAGTAGTGTGAGCCATCGCTCCTAGATGGCGCCGCTGTCCCTTAGCAGATAAAGCCCCTTGATAATTTGAAAGTAGCGACACTCTCCTCCACTCCCGCGCTTTCCTCCTCGATTCTCCTCGCCCGCCGGCTGTGCGCGCTGCGCACGGCACGCTTCGCAGGCCATCGCGCGCTCGCCGGCCCGATGCATTAGCTGGCACCCGTGATCGCACCTAACTTCGGGATTTTTTTCTCGCTCTATTATTAAACGAAAGCACTAGAAAGGGATGCAGTGTGCTTGACTCTACCATGACCCACATTTATCACCTTCACGTTTGAACAATGAGAGCGCTAAACGTGCGCGTTTGCGGCATGAATTAACAATCGCAGCGTACTGTATATAGCCCACATTCGCTTTGATATCTTTATACTGGTCACTTCAACAGGGCAGAGCTTTAATTAGCACAGTATTTAATTTAAATTTGTACATTCTTTAATATTTTTCGACGCAGTGACGCTCCGTTAAATCCAATTTCAACTAGCGCTGCATTTTCGCGGAAGTACTTTTTATGACACTATCTTTTTGCAGTCGAGCCAGGCAGAGATTGCGGTAATTTAGTTGGACGTCATTGCGTGCGTGAAGCTTCAGAAGCAGGGCAGTGGCCGCAAAAATGATGCGAAATTTGCTTTAACGTGATTATGGATTTTTTTAGGGGGGGGGGCATGGGGGGGAGGGGTTCAGTCCTAAAAGGCTTGGGGCCTCGGTGTGATGCATATGCCGCGCATTTAATACCTGGGCTATAGAAATTTCATTCCTGCTTGAAAGAGAATTTTTTTCTAGTTTTTCGTGCTCTCAAGAGAGATATAATTTTATTGACTACTGTAGAAGTGAGCGTAGCCAAGGGTTGGCTTGAAATTTATGAATGATTGCTGACGGCAACGGACGACTAGATTAAGAGATGGGAAGGTGATGCTGTCTTTGTGACTTATTCAGTGTAGCCCATCGAATGCATTCAATTAGTGCTTCAGACGCCCGTGGTGATGCAATATTCAGCGCTGTAAAGGACGATAAGAAAGGATTTAGCCATTCTGTGGCTGGGTCGGTTTCAAGGAAACAATTCGTACTATTTTAGAAACACAGAGCTTAAGAATCTGACGTTATTTTCATAGCATAACTAAATATAAATTGTAAAGATTGCACCTACGGCGAATGAAAGTCAGCCTTAAAAGGCATATCTGCTGACTCGCTCCTCACGTGCCGCTAGCTAGACCTCGGTATCGCGGTAGACTTTCGCAGTCGCGGCGGTCACACGAAGGCCTTCAACGCTCTAAAGATCCATAGCAGGCAAGAAGATGCTCAAAGCTTATTTGCGCAAAGTTTTGGTCCTCCTTTGCATATTATTCTTCCAATCTGTGGCATTAATGACTCTCCCAGATGTCATTCCTTTTGCAATTTGCCAATAAAGCTGTTTCGTAAGAGCTGGAAAAGCTGCCAGCCGCAGCCATTACCATAGATCTGAGAGGGGGGAAGGGTTTTGCCAGTTTTTTCAGCTACTTACTGAAAACATCGCGCCACCCCAACACAAATTTCAGACGCAGAGTACAGGTCTGGTGCATAGAATACACAGCCGCTGTAACACACCAGCACATATCTGGCCAGATGCAATTTTTATTGCAGGTGACTCTTGAAACGTTACACGGAAAACGCACAAAACATCCAGGATAGCACACACTTCGGAAAATATAAATATTCATATAAACCGCCGGTTACAAGTAGCATAAGCTCGAACCCAGTAACATGAAACATTGCATGGTGTTAGCCTCCAGACGATATGCGTGAAAAAGGAACAAATCTACCGCTTGCCTATCATGTGAGAGCCTTTTTCCTATTTCCTCATTCCTACGAATTTTTTATGACTAGGATTCAAGGTTGTCACCTGATGCTCCCTCCTAGATTTTTCCTTCCTCCATGAACTCAAATTCCTTGAGAGCGCCATGAACAGCCAAATATACCCTCCGTTATCTGACCAGTTCAAAACTCGCGATAAGTGCGCCGCAGCTTCATGGCGTGTGGGTTTCATAAGTGATGCTTATCTCACTTATTTATGCCACATAAGTGACAAAAATTGGAGGTACTTGTCTCATGGTATCCCGAACAGCTCGCGCACGCGTCAGATAGCCTAGTGGGAAGAAAGAGAGGGACAGTCCGTAATAGATGCTAGAAATGTTTATCTTGCCTTAAGCGTGACGTAATATTTCCAAGTTACAAGCAGAAACATACGGCGTGACATCGTCTAGAGCAGAGGTCTCTAACCAACTGCCCGCGGGCAGAATCCGGGCCACGGAGGCTTCCTGACATTCCCGCGGCTTTTTGCGGTACACCCGGTGACGCAAGCCCGCCGGCGGGACGTTTTTCTCCGCAACGCCTCCACTTGTGAGCGGGGCTTCAACACAAAGCCTTGCGCTATCGCGCTTCTTCCAGGACTTCCAGGCTTCACTCCGGCCACCAGCTTACGCCTCGATACAGCCACATTCTAGGCAGGGCCGACGAATGAGTAACGTCAAGCGACCATCAAGTGAGCCGTTCTTGACGTTCGTAGCCAGAATCCGCTTTCTCGACTTCGCCGAGGCACGTGGGGCCCAAGATGATTTAGCCAACTCGTCGGCCACTAAATTATAGCTCACAAACAGCTGCACGCAGTTTAAAGCTCCGTTTTTCATTGCACAAAATACAGCAAGCTTCCGTCCGTAGTATGCATGGCATAGGAACAAGGGAGAGACATCGTTGAAAAATCAGGAAGGAGCGCCTCACTGCGAACTTGGTTTCGCTTTGAGGTATTCAAGATATTTCAACGGCCGTGCTACCTGGCATTGTGGGCACTCGCGCGTAGTCGATGTCTTCGTAGCACACTGGTCTTCATCATTGCTTATTACAGTTTCTCAATTCAATACGAGCCAACTATCCCAGCAACGAGTCATGAAAATGCGTCAAGTTTATTAGCAGCTAAACCATTTACAGTCGTGAGCACAAGCACGGGACCAACGCTGTACAAATAGTTTAAAGAAACAATGAATGCAAAAAATATTTGGCATGCATTAGTAATTGACCCTTGTAGAAGAGTACTAAGGCCACTCTTGCCCTGAGAAGAGGCTTCGCAACGCATAAAGAACTCGGAAACCAAAGACGGATGGAAAATTGCCAAATGCGAAAGAACGACTTGAAATCCGTGCGCGAAATCAAACAAAGAAGCTTTAATGTAATGAAGCTTTAGTAGCCTAAACTGAATAAATGAATAAGTTCTTCTCTTTCGTTTTTGTTTCGTATCGCTTTTTGATGCAAACCTTTCCTCCATTCATGGGAATGATGAGAGTTCGGTAGCAAAAGTTCAAGCATTGAGTGAGACAAGAAGTGGGAGAGGGTGGGAACGCGCTGCTTTTTCGCTGTCTACATTTGAGTGGGCCACAATTACTTGCAGTTCGAGATTGAATCTTGTACAAGAAGGACACATTTGTGGCCCTTGCCGTGAAGTGATGATGACGCACAGAATGAGCCCCAGGCGCCAAGTTCATAAAGCTTTTCATTGGTAGGTACCTTTTGCCGTTGGTCAGCCGATTTCGCTTACTATAGTTCCAGCGCTACGACTGACTAAAATAAGCTCTCTTACGACATTATGTCCCCGCACATTGTGCGTCGAAGCACGTGAGTTTTAGCAGCCAGTTCCATCACTATGCTAGAACAGCAACTATACGACAGATTTGGCACCCTCTGAATTGCGTTCTGAGATTTTACGTCCTAAAACCACGATCTGATTATCAGGCACGCTGTGGTGGGGAGCTTCCGGATTAATTTTAATTACCTGCAGATTTTTAACGTTCCCACAATGCACGGGACTACGGGCGTTTCATCATTTCGCCCCCATCGAAATGCGGCAGCTGCGACCGGGATTTGATCTCGCTACCTCGTGCTTAAGTACGCCACACTATAACCACTAAGCTACTACGGCGGGCATTTGTGCCCCTCTTACATGTTTTTGTTAAGCAAATGTTCAATGCGGCGGTGGCATTTCCGGGATGTCGAAAAAAAAAGAGTGAAAGAAATTACAGCATTCCTGAAGCACTAAACCATTTCCTTTTTGATATTTGATGGTTGTTATATTTTATGCCACCCTCTACGTGACAGACGTGTTTGACGCAGCTAATTAAGAGGCATAACATTCATGATTCGATATCGACTGCGACTGGGGCAGCTAGACGGACCAATAAGTAAATGGCGGTGTCCCCGTGCGTACGCTGCTTGTGGTTTTCGGGTGAGCGAGGCGAACCGAACTGCCATGTATTCCTTCCTTCCCTACTTGTTTTATATTTTGTTTTTTATTATACTCTAACTTTCCTGCAATGCGCGAGAACTTATTACATGCTCCGATGCGCTCATCTCACCGTTTGTTTAACTCCCTTAGTATACAGCGTTTGCATGGTTCTTCCAACGCCTTCAACAAATCCTTCCTCCCCATCGCCATAAAAGAATGGAACAATCTTCCCGAAGCCGTGGTTTTAGAGTAAAATACCTCCAAATTTAGACAGTTACTATCAGACCATTTCAACCCAAAATAGCCACTTTTCCTCACGTTTCCTCTCCCAGCAATCCGCCTTGCTTGTGTCATCGCCTATTTTTCCTTTTCTTCTTTTTTTGCCACTTATGTTTAGCACGTTTCACATTTGCGTGTACACTTTTCTTTTAATTTATTGCTACTCAGTTTGAGATATTTTCATTGTTCTGTTTATACCTGATGTTTTCTACAGTTTATTATTTATTTTTCTGTTGCCTTTGTTTGCATTTTTTTTCTTTTGAGCTGATGTATGGCACTTTCACATCGCTGTTCCCCTCCCCCCCCCCCTTATGTAATGTCCCCGAAGGGACTCTTAAGGGAATAATAAATGATGATGATGATGATGATGGACTGCTGTTCGAGCTTGTTGAGAATGTTTAGTATACCTAGTCGCTTTCACGGTCACGTTATTACGTGGTTACGTGCTGTTCGCAACCACGACGTTAGAACAATTTGAAAATAATGCTATGCAGTGCTACTTACCGCGTTAAGTCGTGCTCCGTTAGCTTTGCACTGCTTTCTAGCAAAAAATTAGCTATGGCTTTGTGTTTCCAGTCCACTTAAGTCACGGCCAATGGCTCGGCTCTCGATGTAGCGCATGACTTGTTCTGGTAATCTTTCATTGCACGGCAGTCCCCCTGCATGAAGTGTACAAGCCATGTTTTACTGATGACACCCTCTAGGGGACAGATGCGTTTATCGCATTTATCGCGTCTATCACGGATAATTCAAGTGAGTTCGTAAACATGTAGTATCCTCAGGACTGGTCTTCTGTGCCATAAACTGGCCTTGCCGCTTACAGGGTTGTCTGACGGAGCTGTGTTGATTGCTCGGTTGCTAAATCACAGCGAAGCTGCCTACGGCTAGCCGATTCATCCGACAATCTGTCGGTCGCCCGTACGCTGATAACTGCCCCGGCGCAACCTCACGCGTGCATCAGGTTGCGCGCATGCGCATGAGAACGAGAGGCACGCGATTAGCCGACACCACGTAGATATCATAAGGCCTGTTTACTCCGATCCATGACGTCACGCTACCTGGCCCGAAATTATCATTGACAAGGCGGGGGCCCTATAACGTTAAACTATTCCAATGCCTTTTTATTCCAATCTCCTGACGTTAAATTTGCGCAACCGCCGACTCAAGAATCGGGCGGTCACCTGCAGTGTTGCCTTAACAGACCAATCAAACGCGATTCTGGTAGAGGTCACTTTTGTTTGTTTGAAAAACGAATAACATTGCCTACACTGAGCGGCTTGTCTTATCTAATTGGCTCATGAGAGGCGAGGAGCACGCTCAAGTGGAGAGGGATTCGATGGGGCCGAGCCACTGCATTGAAAATCTGTAACCGGATGAAGAGGGTGGTGCCAGCGTCTGTGATTGGTCCACTTTCCCTTAATTAGCTTACGGTGTCTCGTCGACAATCGCGGCGGCATGCAACGAAACCTCAGGAATGACGCTAAAACGGATCCTCAGCAAATAATAGTTGGCAGAACTAGGTCGTGAGCGTGACAAAAGAGCTCGAAAACGTCACACGGCCACGCAAAACGTGTTATTAGACGCAAATAAGCCCATGCTGTTCGGCAGGTGCGAGTAGCCAGTGCCTGATGGATCGGTAGCAGCCATCTTTTATTCCTTTCCGAACGGGGCAGCCTGCGGCTATTCAGAAGAAAATTCAATTTTGTTTGGCATAATAATGCATCTTTAACACGTACGCGTCACTTTGACGCGGTGACCTTTTACGGTTTTGTGACGTCGCGTGACAGGCAGGTGAAGTGGCTGCAGCCAGAAAACGTTTGACCAACAGCCGAGGGCTAATGGCGAAAAGGCGTCGAATCAGAAATAACCATTTTGCTTTTGCTCGTTCAAATCATGCATAATCAGTGTATACACGTCATATCACATGGGGAGGTATCGCGGTTTTCGTGACGCTGTGTGACAGACAGGTGAACCGGAGGTGGTCCAAAAAAGATTTTCACCAATCGCGGAGAGCTGATATCAGAATTGGAATAGAAAAATTTGAAATAGTTTACGTTATAGCGCCCCTGGTGTGATGAAAGCGGTGATGTCGAAATCACTGTTGACTACTCGGGAGCGTTCCCATAAGATTCTATGGCAGTGTGGCAGGTAACATGACGTCATGCTTCTAGTGTCTGTCTGTGTCACTTCACGCTACAATTCAAGATCATGTCACCATACCAAGTTGCCCAACTTTCTATCCTTTTGTATCTAAGTGGAGTTGGATTAACTGCGCCAGTAGTGACGTCTTCGCTCTCCGTCGCAGCCGAGCGCGCGCGCAGCATTTTCTCTCCATTTCTGAAATGGGTAGGTCACGCGTCATACGTTCTGCTTAGGAGCAGGCAGCTTTTGGTGAGGAACGCCGCGAGCAGAACCGGGAACGAGGTCGTGTACGGCATGCCGGTGCTGCAGCCCGGGCTCAAGAACAAGCTTGTGCAGCCGAGCGCAAGCAGCAACTGCGTATCGAGGATCCGGCAGCCTACCAAGCCGTCGTTTAATGAACTGTCGGGATTTACCCAGTGATAAACACAGGGGACGCACACTTCAGCTTCGCTGGTGAACTATCTGTATAACGGAGTGCTGGGGCGGTGATTTTTTCAGAGATTAAGAGCCTTGGGTTTTTTTAAGTGTCCTATTAGAAGCGTTCCATTTGTAGCGGTGCGACTGAGAAGGGTGCGTGGAAAAGAGGTAGAACAGCGGGTTTTTCATGTGAAAGATGTAAGCTCGAATCCTCCTCTGTAGTACATATCTCCAGGATTGGAGTGACGCCTGACACCGGCAAAAAAAAAAAATACCGAGAGTCAGTGGGGCTATACTAGTCTAGATGCAACGAAATTAGAAAGGCCCACTAATTAGGCTTAAACAAAAGACACTACCTCTCCCGAGCCGGAATTGGTCTCCCTGGTGCAGCATTCGGCCTCAGCCTCGCTTATGACTTCTTCAATTAACTAATGACCCTCAGACCTCAGCAACTGCGGAGCACCTAAGCAAGGCGGCGGCCGGACCTGTAACGCAGCAGAGGGTGCTAAGAATATCTGGAAACTGACCCTGGCATCGTTCAACGCACGAACCGTCTCAAGTCAAGCTAGCTTACCAGCTAGCTTCCCTTTGCGGTGGTTGGCGAAACCCGCATTCACGCGCACCGGCGTCTCCGTTCGCCGGAGTCGCGTTTGCGCCTGAGATCGTCGCTAGCCCTGTCATGTCCCAGGCAGGCCTTTCCAACTTATTTGCTCATTTTCTTTTGCCGCATTCGTTGTAATCATTGTTCCGACTGCATCATCATCCTTGTTTCATTTATCTTCATTTTTTTTCGCACACTTTTTACCGCATGCGTAGTGGATGCGCTAACATGTTTTTTTTTTCTTCTGTTCTCTTTGAGTGCCCGGCTGCCTACATAAGCCCGGAATCCTTGCTTCGCTCTTCAGTCCGGCAGCAGTGCACCCAGCGGGCAGGGCGACTAAGTGATCCTATATATCGTTACAGGTAAGAACAAACGACCTTGACACGTTATAGTAATTACCTTGCTTGCTGCACTGCTGCCGGACAACTAAAAAAATATATATTTTGTATTTTGACTGCTTTTCGACGTGGGCACACGATGTCGAAGAAAGAAGAAAAGGAACTCGCAAGTGCGTTTTCTGACTTCCGCAGGGAAATGCGGGCTGAAATGAGGGAAATAAAAGATAGTCTGCGCTTCTGTAGCGACACCTATGATGAAGTTAAGGCAATTACTGGTGACATGAAGGCGTTACATGAAGAACTAAAAGCGTTAACAGCTGAGATTAAACATCTCAAAGGGGAAAACGAGAGACTTGAAAAGAAAGTGGACGAGCTCGAACAATATCAGCGAAGTAATAACCTGGAAACTAGGCGTGTGCCAGAGGAGCTCGACTCGACCTCAGTGATAAAAAAGATCGGTGAACTTGTGGGTGAAGCGGTAACCGATAGTGATATCGACATTTGCCACCGGGTGCCCACGGCCCACAGAGAGGATAATAACATCGTTGTACGGTTCATATCGCGAACCAAGCGCAACACGTTCCTTGCCAAGTCAAAAAGAAAGAAGCTGTCATCTGAAGATGTGGGTTATAAGGGCATAGGCATCACTACCATTTACGTGAATGAGCACGTAACACGACAGAACAAGCAACTTCTTGGCGCTGCCCTTGCGGAAAAAAAAGGCCGGATGGAAATACGTCTGGGTCAGTTCGGGTAAAATTTTGGCATGGAAAGATGAACAGACCGATGCTATTCGAATTGCAAACAAAGAAGATATCGCCCTCATCAATAAATCTTAGACGTCATTGTGTTGGTCCGGGTTTTTCATTTAATCAGTATGATGCTCAACTCAGCCTCTTTCATTACTGAATCGTCCACACTAAGGTCAAATCTTCGGTTTTTCCTTATTGCACTTAAATGTCCGTAGCATTAGGAACAAACAAGATGAGCTGGACATTTGGCTAAAGTCCCTGCAAGTTAATTTTGACGCATTCATGTTCACGTAAACATGGTTAAGCAATGATGAGCCTTCCGCTTGTTTTACTGATCACACGCCAATACGATTAGACAGAAATGGTAGAGGTGGTGGCTTGACTATTTATCTACAACGAAAATATGCATATCATATTGTTGATGAGTGCACAGTTATGAATAGAGATATATAGTGCCTAACGATGAAAACGAGCACGTTTTTAATTGAAGATTTGTACAGACCACCGACTGGATACAAGCGGCATTTCCTACAGCATTCAGAAAATGTAATAATTTATTGTATTCATACTAATAAGGAGTTCTTTCTCTTGGGAGGTGTAAACATTGACACGTTGGCCGACGACTCTTCTGAGCTCGACTTGATGAATCTCTTATCCTCTTATGGGTGCGAAAATGCTATTTCTATGCCAACCCGAATTGCTTCACAAAGTTCTTCTTCTATAGATACATGTGTTTCAAACCTTAATGCATCAGATTTCAAAGCAGGGGCATTATCATGCGACATCAGTGACCATCTGCCTATATTTTTTGCCCCACAACACACCCTAACCACGAACTGTAAACGCAGCAGGCTTGAACATGGGGTGGTGAATGACACCTCGTTAAGCTATTTTCGTTCTTTAATTGTGCGGGCTGACTGGTCAATTGTGTATTTACAGCAGAATGCAAATTCTGCGTATGACGTTTTTCTTCAGGTCTTTCTTAATTGCTACAATGATGCATTTCCACTGAGAGAGTATAAGAAATGCAATCGGAACATTAAAAAGCCCTGGATTGACACCACCCTACTAAAACGCATCAAGAAGAAAAATAACTTGTTCCACAAATTCATAAAATGCAAAGACCATGACTTCTTCAAAGAATTTTAAATATATCGCAATCAATCAAACGCTGATATAAAGAAAGCCAAACTTGCATATTATGAAGCAATGTTTGCTAGGATAAGAACGGATCCGGCAAAGATCTGGAGACAGGTAAATCACCTCACTGGCAGAAACCCATCACCGGTTAAAACTGACCAAATAGTAATCAATGACTCTATAGGAGGCAAGACGCTAGCAGATGAAATTAATGAGTATTTCATTATTGCAGCCGTACCCCAGCCGTCTATTCAACAAAGTGGGCTCTACTGGCCTTCTCGTCGAGTAAATTCATTTGTTTTGGATGCAGTTACCGAAAGAGAAATCAATGGTCTTATAATACGCTTAAAAATAATGTCGCAAGTGGGTATGATGAAATTAAAGTTTAACCTGTAAAGCGAGTGTCATTAATTATCAGCCCTGTCCTAACCTATGTCATTAATCTCACATTTTCTAGTGGAGCCTTCCCAGATAAATTAAATCTGGCCAAAGTAATTCCAATACACAAAGGAGGTAGAATTGACGATATAATCACAGTGCAACCGGTGTTTTCAAAGATTTACGACTTATCAACCAATAACAGGCTGTCAAAATATCTAACCAAGTATCATGTAGTATCACCCTCACAGTATGGCTTTCAGAAAAATAAGACAACTCAGGACACTCTTCTTGCCGTCAAGCAGCAAATAATCAGAAATTTTGAAGATCAGCACTTCACCTTAGGAATATTTCTCGATCTGCGCAAAGGATTCCGTTGACTACGATATCTTAGCTATAAAATTAGATTGCAATGGAATCCGAGGTATCACATTGGACCTTAATAAGAGCTACTTATCGTATCGGCGTCAGTGTGTTAAAATAGTCTGTTCTTCAAAAAAGCTTGGCATTAAAGTGGGTGTCCCGCAAGGTTCGATATTAGGCCCGTTACTTTTCCTCCTATATGTGAATGACATTACGGAACTACAAAGAACACCCACAATAACCATGTTTGCAGATGACACTAGTTTATTCTTTACAGGTAGAACAGTGCATGACATTGAACTATCGGCCAATCTGTACTTACATGATTTATCCACATGGTTGCAACAAAACAACCTTCAGTTGGATGCAGTAAAAACAAAGTACATGATGTTTAAGTCAATCAATAAGCGTAAAAAATGATTAAATTACAGTACAGAGGACATAACGTAGAACAAGTAAGTGTGCAAAAGTTCCTTGGGGTATGGTTTAGTGAAGAGTTGTCTTGGACCACTGATGTCAATCATCTGCTCTCCAAACTCGCGAAGTCTGTTGGAAGTATTAGAAAAATAGCTCCTCTTCTACCTCTTTGGCTAAAGCAATCACTATATCAGTTCCTGTTCTATTCTAAACTTTTGTATGGCATTCTGGTCTGGGGGACAACGACAAAAGGGAACTACGATAGGGTACAACTGCTGCAAAAACGTGTCCTCCGGATTTTTGTGAGACACACCGGCCCTATTAGTTTGTTGCCGACGGAACCACTTTTTCCTAGATTTGATGTTTTACCTGCAAATAAAGTCCATTTATGGATACTGGGACAGCGAATTTATAAACAGGAACTCCACAGTGTTTACAGACCTGTCTTGGCGAAATATGATATCCGTAACCCCAAACGCAGAAATAAAAAAAAAGTCAGAACAAATTATGGAAAACAAGATCTGGAATATCAGGTAATAGACATGTTAAATAACTGTGCTGCTATTTTGGATTTTCGCCTACCCAGAAAAACATTCAAACGTGAACTGCGGTCAATTTTGTTTTCCGTCGATTTTGTTTTCCGTTGAAATTGTTAAGTTACAATGATAAATGTAAATTTCCGTTTCAATTGTTGACTTCCTTTCAAGTATTTTTGTGATATGAGCGAATCTTCAATGTGATATTTAAAAATAAACTGTCCATAGTGCTTAAGTACACCCATATTGTATAGGATGTATGATCTATGTATGGTGTAGGCTGTATGCGTGAACTATTTGTAACGCCGCTTCTCTTTTGTTACCAGCTATCTGCTGTACTGCTGCAGACTGCTCCTTTTGTTACGAGGGCGCAGGCTTCGTCAGGCAATCATGCCTTTAGTCTCTGCCACCCGCAGGATGATGTGAGTTTCCTGCAAATAAAAACTGACTGACTGACTGCCTGACTTTGTGGTTTGTACGGCATCCTCTCCGATGCTTGTGGCGAAGGGCACCTTGCTCAAAGCATTATGTACGAATTCACCGCTCAGAACATCTTCGGCAAGCCTTCGAACCTGGCGTTAGAAACGCTCGCACCGGCGACGCATCTTCCCCGCCCGATATCCCAGACGGTGACTCAACCACTTAGTTACTTCACTCGGCGACGTTGCTCTTGCGAGAGCATATTGCCATTGATGATCCAGCCTGTGACAGAGATTTTCGTCGGCGCATTAGGTGGCTCACAACATGCCCGGGCCCATGGAATAATATTGACCGCAAGTTTACCCTGACTGAAGTAGAATATGCTGTCTACTTAGGACACCCTCGTGCGACACTGGGGCAGGACAGGCTTACCGTCATGTTTATTAGGAATCTATTCCAGCTGCACCCTCACTTTATTCTTTCAGCATTTAATGCCACGCTCAATTTCGGCCACTTCCCTTCATGTTCGAAGGTCGATAGAATCATTTTCATCTCAAAAGCTGGCCGTCTTCCTAACTTACCTTCAGCCTACCCACCTATTGCAATGAATTCCTTAGAACGCTTATACAATTTCCGTGTTGGCTTTTTTTCACATTCCCGCAATCTAATTCACCCTCGCCAACTCGGCCTCACACATGCCCGCAGTAGTGTCCCTGTAATCATCATCATCATCATCATCATCAGCAGCAGCAGCAGCAGCAGCAGCAGCAGCAGCAGCAGCAGCAGCCTGGTTACGCCCACTGCAGGGCAAAGGCCTCTCCAATACTTCTCCAACAAACCCGGTCATGTACTAATTGTGGCCATGCCGTCCCTGCAAACTTCTTAATCTCATCCGCCCACCTAACTTTCCGCCGCCCCCTGCTACGCTTCCCTTCCCTTGGGATCCAGTCCGTAACCCTTAATGACCATCGGTTATCCTCCCTCCTCATTACATGTCGTGCCCATGCCCATTTCTTTTTCTTGATTTCCACTAAGATGTCATTATCTCGAGTTTGTTCCCTCACCCAATCTGCTCTTTTCTTATCCCTTAACGTTACACCTATCATTCTTCTCTCCATAGCTCGTTGCGTCGTCCTCAATTTGAGTAGAACCCTTTTCGTAAGCCTCCAGGTTTCTGCCCCGTAGGTGAGTACTGATAAGACACAGCTATTATACACTTTCCTCTTGAGAGATAATGGCAACCTGCTGTTCATGATCTGAGAATGCCTGCCAAACGCACCCCAGCCCATTCTTATTCTTCTGATTATTTCCGTCTCATGATCCGGGTCCGCAGACACTACCTGCCCTAAGTAGATGTATTCCCTTACGACTTCCAGTGCCTCGCTGCCTATTGTAAACTGTTGTTCTCTTCCGAGACTGTTAAACATTACTTTAGTTTTCTGCAGATTAATTTTTAGACCCACACTTCTGCTTTCTCTCTCCAGGTCAGTGAGCATGAGCATGCATTGCAAATGTTCCCCTGAGTTACTAAGCAAGGCAATATCATCAGCGAATCGCAAGTTATTAAGATATTCTCCATTACCTTTTATCCCCAATTCTTCCCAATCCAGGTCTCTGAATACCTCTTGTAAACACGCTGTGAATAGCATTGGAGAAATCGTATCTCCCTGTCTGACGCCTTTCTTTATTGGGATTTTGTTGCTTTCTTTATGGAGGTCTACGGTGGCTGTGGAGCCGCTATAGATATCTTTCAGTATTTTTACATACGGCTCGTCTACACCCTGATTCCGTAATGCCTCCATGACTGCTGAGGTTTCGACAGAATCAAACGTAATCTCGTAATCAATGAAAGCTCTATATAAGGGTTGGTTATATTCCGCACATTTCTCTATCACCTTATTGATAGTGTGAATATGATCTATTGTTGAGTAGCCTTTACGGAATCCTGCCTGTTCCTTTGCTTGACAGAAGTCTAAGGTGTTCCTGATTCTATTTGCGATTACCTTAGTAAATAGCTTGTAGGCAACGGACAGTAAGCTGATCGGTCTATAATTTTTCAAGTTTTTGGCGTCCCCTTTCTTATGGATTAGGATTATGTTAGCGTTCTTCCAAGATTCCGGTACGCTCGAGGTCATGAGGCATTTCGTATACAGGGTGGACAGTTTCTCTAGAACAATCTGCCCACCATCCTTCAACAAATCTGCTGTCACCTGATCCTCCGCAGCGGCCTTCCCCCTTTGCATATCTCCTAAGGCTTTCTTTACTTTTTCCGGCGTTACCTATGGGATCTCGAATTCCTCTAGACTATTTTCTCTTCCATTATCGTCGCGGGTGCCACTGGTACTGTATAAATCTCTATAGAACTTCTCAGCCACTTGAACTATCTCATCCATATTAGTAATGATATTGCCGGCTTTGTCTCTTAACGCATACATCTGGTTCTTGCCCATTCCTAGTTTCTTCACTGTTTTTAGGCTTCCTCCGTTCCTGAGAGCATGTTCAATTCTATCCATATTATACTTCCTTATGTCAGCTGTCTTACGCTTGTTGATTAACTTCGAAAGTTCTGCCAGTTCTATTCTATCTGTAGGGTTAGAGACTTTCATACATTGGCGCTTCTTGATCAGATCTTTCGTCTCCTGCGATAGTTTACTGGTATCCTGCCTAACGGAGTTACCACCGACTTCCATTGCACACTCCATAATGATGCCCACAAGATTGTCGTTCATTGCTTCAACACTAAGGTCCTCTTCCTGAGTTAAAGCCGAGTACCTGTTCTGTAGCTTGATCTGGAATTCCTCTATTTTCCCTCTTACCGCTAACTCATTGATCGGCTTCTTATGTACCAGTTTCTTCCGTTCCCTTCTTAGGTCTAGGCTAATTCGAGTTCTTACCATCCTGTGGTCACTGCAGCGCACCTTGCTGAGCACGTCCACATCTTGTATGATGCCAGGGTTAGCGCAGAGTATGAAGTCTATTTCATTTCTAGCCTCGCCGTTCGGGCTCCTCCACGTCCACTTTCGGCTATCCCGCTTGCGGAAGAAGGTATTCATTATCCTCATATCATTCTGTTCCGCAAACTCTACTAATAACTCTCCCCTACTATTCCTAGTGCCTATGCCATATTCCCCCACTGCCTTGTCTCCAGCCTGCTTCTTGCCTACCTTGGCATTAAAGTCGCCCATTAGTATAGTGTTTTTAGTTTTCACTCTACCCATCGCCGATTCTACGTCTTCATAGAAGCTTTCGACTTCCTGGTCATCATTACTGCATGTAGGGGCATAGACTTGTACCACCTTCAATTTGTATCTCTTATTAAGTTTCACAACAAGACCTGCCGCCCTCTCGTTAATGCTATAGAATTCCTGTATGTTACCAGCTATATTCTTATTAATCAGGAATCCGACTCCTAGTTCTCTTCTCTCCGCTAAGCCCCGGTAGCACAGGACGTGCCCGCTTTTTAGCACTGTATGTGCTTCTTTTGGCCTCCTAACTTCACTGAGCCCTATTATGTCCCATTTACTGCCCTCTAATTCCTCCAATAGCACTGATAGACTCGCCTCACTAGATAGCGTTGTAGCGTTAAACGTTGCCAGGTTCATATTCCAATGGCGGCCTGTCCGGACAGGTCCCTGTAATAATGTCCCGTAATAATGTCCTGTAATAATAATGTCCTGTAATAATGTCCCTCTAATATAAGGACACTAGTGTTCCTGTATATGCTCCCTGTGGGAGCATATAGAGGAACACTAGCCCGCAGTGCCCTTCTAGCCCTATATGTTTTGCGTCAGCACTTGTACTTGCTAGAAAACAACAAAGGCTCCCGCGTGTTGATCTCACTTGACTTCACAGGGGCCTTTAATAGTATGTGGCATGACGCTGTTCTTTTTTTTATTCGGAAACATCGGTGCCCTGTAAACCTTTATCTCTTGCCTAATTGTTTCTGACGGGCCGGAAGGCGGTCTTTCGACCACACGCGGGTGACATATTGACATGCCCGTTGATTGGTAGCCCTCAGGGCCCGCCTATCAGCCCTCTCATGTGGAATGTCATTATACATTCCCTGCTCGGTGTTGATTTCCCGGAGAGGGGTCCACATACAGCCACATGCGGACGGCACGATTGTTCTTATTTCTGGCACTTCGCGTTAGCAACTGCAGGCTTTAATGGAGTTTGCTCTTACCTTGGTCTGCAATCGGACTCAGTAGAACAAGGTCAAAATTAGTCTCCAGAAATCGTTTTTTTAAATAATGAACACATTGCTACATCTTAACGGTGACCACCCATTTGATTGTATGGCTCCTTCATAAAGTGCAAGGACCATATTAAATTAGGTAGCGTGGTCTTTGACGTCAAGCTTAACTTTTTCGACCTCGTAGACTATAATAAAGATTAATCTCAGGTATTGCTTGCCCCGAATGTTATTTTTTTCCGCTTACACCACACGGTCAATCCGACAATTCTTCGTCGCTTATACAGACTGGTTCCGCTGCCCGCATTTGCATACGTGTTTCCTGTTTGGTGGCCTCCTTTCCCTTCTGCCTGTCTAACCACACGCGTGCTACTGGCCCAGTTGTTGCTTCTTGTAGCCCTGGCAGTCGCATACCACACGACCCGTACGTCGGCGCTTTACGTTTTAGCTAATGGCCCTCCTCTTACTGTGGAATTGAATCGCCTGGCCGCGGAGTTTTCCTTATTCACCCTGCTCCAAGGGACTCACTATTGGCCTGACACCGTCACGCCCAGCCAAGTCGATTTCCCCTGTGACCCGTGGACTGACCACCCGAGTGAGACATTCCGATTAAATTTTGCGCGCCTAACCCGTGTCCAGGTTAAGGTTAATCGGCTCTCTCGCACACCCGTCGATCATCTCTACTGATGGCGCATTTACCACCACCGCAGCGTTAGCCGCTTTTGTCGCGTTTAACCAGTTTGGTTGCCCCAACTGTGTCCGCAGGTTTAAAGTGGGAATGCCTGTGGTGCACATAGCGCCGAAGTGTGTGCTTTTGCTGAGGCACTCGCCTACATTGGTACTTTGCGCGGCACGGTTCCGGTGTATTTTTACAACGACTGTCTCTCGTTTTTGACGTATCCGTCGCGGCTTGGTTGTACGGATGAGCGCCTCCGGCTGATCAAATGAGCGCTCCCCTCCATGGCGACCGACAGGCGTCGCGTCCTTTCATTCCATGCCCCGGGACGCAATGTCGTGCTGTGTAATGAGCTTGCCGACTGGGTGACCCCATCTGCCGGTACCACTGGAGCTCTTCGGTCCAGCGCTCTATCGATGAAATTGATTCTCACATGCTTTCAAGATACGGCCAAAACTCAATGGCATCAATACTGGCAGCGCGATGGGAAGGGCACTTGACTTTACAACTGGGTGAGTATAGTGTGCATGCGATATCCCCATGGTTTCGTCCAAACCGGCTACTTGGGCCACCACCCGCCGGGCACTTTCCCTGTTATCTGCATAAGTTTAGCCTCAGTGCCACGAATATGTGTGCGTGTGGCACGGTGTGCGAGGGGGAACTGCACCATTTCTCCTCGTGCCCGCCCACCGTACACATTGTGGCTCAGTAATGCGCGGCCTCTAACATTCGAACTGTGACATCATCGATTTATCCCATCTTTCTCGAGAGCAAAAGCTTGCGAGCCCTGCTCTTGTAGTTGGTCCAGATCATGATGACCTCTGTATCACCGACATCTAGGGTGCTATAACGTAAAATTACTCCAAACTTTTCTATTCTAAATATGCAATTAGCCCACCGCGATTTGTCAAAAAGTTTTTTTGGACCACCTCCACTTTACCTGTCTGTAACGCGACGTCACGAAAACCGCGATAGCTCCCCATCTGATATGACGTGTGCCCATGATTATGCACAATTTGACGGAACAAAACAAACATAGTTATTTCTGATTCGACACCTTCTTGCCATTAGCCCTCGGCTATTGGTTAAAAGTTTTCGGGCTGCGTCTATTTAACCTGCCTCTCACCCGACGTCACAAAACCGCAAAAACTCACCACGTGAAAGTGACGTGTACGCGTTAAAGATGCATTAATATGCCGAACAAAACTGAATTTTCTACTGAACACGCGCAGGCTGCCCCGTTCCGAAAGGAATAAAAGATAGCTGCCGCCGATCGTTCCGGCACTGGCTACTCGCCCCTGCCGGAGAGCACGGGTTTATTTGCGTGTAATAAAACTTTTTGCGTCGCGGTGTAACGTTTTCCAGAACTTTCGGCACGTTTACGACCTCGTTCTTCCAACTCTCCTTAGCTGAGGATACGTTTTAGCGTCATTCTTAAGCTTCCGTTGCAAGCCACCAGGATTGTCGACGAGCCACCACAAGCTAAGAGAAAGTGGACCAATCGCAGACGCCGGCACCACCCTCTTCATCTGGTTATCGATATTCAGTGCAGTGGCTCGGCCCCATCGAATCCCTCTCCACTTGAGCATGCTCCTCGCCTCTTGTGAGCCAATTAGATAAGACAAGCCGCTCAGTGCAGGAAATGTTATACCCCTGTCACACGGGAAGATTTAATGTCATTCGAATCAAATGGCATTCGTATATAATCGCAGTAATCGTGATTTACATGGGAAAACCTAATGTCATTCGAATAGAATGACATTTGCCATCGAATGAGTTAGGGGAACTCATTCGATTTCAAACCGAATGTATACTCTTTACCCCAGAAAGACAAAAGCGACACGCAACGCGAAAAAATAATGCGTGCATCAGCAAAGTCAGAAGATATTATTTTAGACTTATAAAAAGGAATAATTATTTTTACCGCGATGATATTTTCACTATGGACTGTGCATCAGGAGTCTGTTGCGGCGGTCGGCCATATTGGATGTGTTGATCGAAGTGCTTTTAGTTGTGAATAATTGGCGTCAAAATGTTTTAGCCCGTTTTAAAAGCACTCGAAAGAGCTACAAAAATCATTTAATAGGCACAAAATGTCTTTGAATTTCACAAATTTTTTTCCAGATCGTCATTGCTATCATTTGCGAATGCCATTATATTTTACTGTGTAGCACCGCAAGAGACCGAATCGCATTCGATGCATCGAATGCCATTCGATTTGAATGACATTGAATCGTGCCGTGTGACAGGGCTAATTCGTTTTTCCAACAAACAAAAGTTACCTCCTACGAACAAGGGGAGCATTTGATTTGGTTGTTCAAGAAACCCTGCGGGTGACCGCCCGATTCTTGTGTCGGCTGTTACGCAAAGTTGACGTCAGGAGACTGGAATAAAAACATATTGGAATAGTTTTACGTTATACGGCCCCTAGTCCTTCTGTTTTTCCAGACGCTTACTAACTCTCCGACGTCATCGAGGCTATCCTCAAAGAATGCCGCATCATTCATCGCACCACTACTGCGTATCATCCGCAGACTAATGGCATGACCGAGCGCTTTAATCGCACTCTTGGTGACATGCTGGCCATGTACGTTGCATCCCACCAAACCAAATGGGACCATGTTCTACCTTTTCTGACCTACGCTTACAACACCGCCACGCAGACTACCACGGGATTTTCGCCCTTCTTTCTCCTGTACGGACGCGAACCTTTTTCCACAATGGATACTATCCTTCCGTACCGCCCTGACTCCACGGAAACAACTACCCTATCCGAAGCTGCTGCACACGCAGAAGAGTGTCGCAAGCTTTCCCGTATATTTACGTCAGAAGACCAGCAACGCCAGAAGCACCATCGAGAAAGTTCCAATGCTCCTGTATCCTATGCTCCTGGCTCGCTAGTGTGGCTTTGGGTTCCAGCCTCTACCACTGGACTGTCACCGAAACTCGTGTCGAAGTACCAAGGCCCATACCGCGTGATCAAACAAACGTCTCCAGTCAACTATATTGTGGAACCCCTCGAGCTACCTTTGGATCATCGCCGCCATGGACGCGAAATTGTGCATGCCCAGCGTCTCAAGCCCTACTATGATCCGCCTGTGCTGTCCTCCCCGTAGGTCACCGGGACGGCTTCCTTTTCCGCGGGGGAGATAACTGTACTGTAAAATAGGGAGCAGTGGGGCTGTGGCTAGGAGAGAGACAACGACGACGAGAAAGAACAACCTTGTTTCGGTGCTCGGTCGGCTACACTCCCTGTCGCTGCTCCAACGTTCTAGTCGCGAACGCTTACGGCTCAAAGTGCTTCGCGACAATATATATATATATATATATATATATATATATATATATATATATATATATATATATATAGATTGTTAATTACTATAACAATAAATGAAAGAGCATGACAATGTTTCTGCCACTAATATTTAACAGACATAGACCTATAGTTATCATTCACACATGGTGAACCATAGGGGCCTGAAAAATTATTTGAATTTGCATTTATTTCTTGTACTTTTGTAAAATATCAAGATGATGCAGGGACAAGAGGAAAAACGTACCTCACAGAGATCGCGGATTTCGCCCAGTATCAGAAGTACAGCGCAGATTAAAAAATGCGCATTTGCTACAAACAATTTTAATAATTAAACAAAAAAGTGAACGTGATGTTTACGTGTAAGCATAAATGTATCGATGGTTTACATGGTACTATTGTCGAGCTTATAGACAACGAAGTATAATCAACATAAATTGCCTGCAATATTCACAAGCAAAAGAAGACAGCAGGTGTGAACGACCTTGCAGACTTACAACCCGATTTCCAGCAATAGAAGTTTCAGTTTCTTGTAATTATATCGCATACTTTAAAAGGTTGCTCGTATATATATGAGTGTTCCGTTTGAAAGCTTGCCCGCATGTAATGCTTTGGAACAATTCTTGTAGTAAATTTTTTAAAAAGCCAGTAATTGATCAACGCTGTTCTGTCAGGGCAGCAGCTTAATTCTTCCCGCTCGTTAGACACGCTTGTAACACTCTAGAGTGCCTGCATACGCAATTTATTGCGAAAGCCCCAATTATCCATCTATTTGAACTTTACCTACACATCACTTATTAACTTGTCCTTACAGTCGCCACACATAAGGAAGCTGCCTTCTTTAGTTCGGTGAGGACACCAGGCGAAACTAATATATCACGCATGAGAAAGTAAAAAAAAGGGGGGGGGGGATGAGGGCTCAATAATTATTCGTAACGCTTGTAAATAAGCCAGGAACGCTAAATCTACACGACGCATTGCAGTTAAAATGCTGCCTATTCCTTCAAGGTATAAAATAACTGAAGCGCGGAATTCTCTTGTGACATTGGACTTAACTAAAAGCAGCAGCGCGATACTTTCGAACACTTAATTACAGTTTCTCTAGCGCTGTATTTGATCGACACGCATTTACCATCGCACATAAACTTGATGTATTGTTCGCCTTAAGTTCGCAAAATTTGACCTCAGTTGTAGTTGTAATTATGCCAGTGCAACCGTCAAAGTTTTACACCGCTCGTAAAACAGACTAATGGACCACAATGTCATGGACCACAATGTCATGGACCACTTGGAGTCGTGCGGCGGCAGCATCTCGAGCAGACACAGACGCTCAGATAGAATGGAATATACAAATTCGAAGATACAACTTCATAAAGGGCAAGAAAGTGCCACTGGAAACAAAGTTAACTGCACGTATACACGTATACGATGCGGCAAGCAATGGAGGCTCCATTGCTTGCTGCATCGCGATGCAATACGTTCCGAGTTTTCCCCGAAGTGTGAAACAGATTGTACACGCTTCTATTTGCCTTTAAGAATATCGGTACTCTTGATGATTATTTTTATGACTGCAATGCGGCGAAAGGGCAGCGTCTGCTTATCCATGTAAGTGACGCTTAGCAGGTAACTGGAAACGACATCGCCTGCTCGAGATGCTGCCGCCGCACGACTCCATTGCTTGCCGCATCGCGATGCAATACGTTCCGAGTTTTCCCCTAAGTGTGAAACAGACTGTACACGCTTCTATTTGCCTTTAAGAATATCGGTACTCTTGATGATTATTTTTATGGTTGCAATGCGGCGAAAGGGCAGCGTCTGCTTAGCCATGTAAGTGACGCTTAGCAGGTAACTGGAAACGACATCGCCTGCTCGAGATGCTGCCGCCGCACGACTCCATTGCTTGCCGCATCGCGATGCAATACGTTCCGAGTTTTCCCCTAAGTGTGAAACAGACTGTACACGCTTCTATTTGCCTTTAAGAATATCGGTACTCTTGATGATTATATTTATGACTGCAATGCGGCGAAAGGGCAGCGTCTGCTTATCCATGTAAGTGACGCTTAGCAGGTAACTGGAAACGACATCGCCTGCTCGAGATGCTGCCGCCGCACGACTCCATTGCTTGCCGCTTCGCGATGCAATACGTTCCGAGTTTTCCCCTAAGTGTGAAACAGACTGTACACGCTTCTATTTGCCTTTAAGAATATCGGTACTCTTGATGATTATTTTTATGACTGCAATGCGGCGAAAGGGCAGCGTCTGCTTATCCATGTAAGTGACGCTTAGCAGGTAACTGGAAACGACATCGCCTGCTCGAGATGCTGCCGCCGCACGACTCCATTGCTTGCCGCATCGCGATGCAATACGTTCCGAGTTTTCCCCTAAGTGTGAAACAGACTGTACACGCTTCTATTTGCCTTTAAGAATATCGGTACTCTTGATGATTATTTTTATGACTGCAATGCGGCGAAAGGGCAGCGTCTGCTTATCCATGTAAGTGACGCTTAGCAGGTAACTGGAAACGACATCGCCTGCTCGAGATGCTGCCGCCGCACGACTCCATTGCTTGCCGCATCGCGATGCAATACGTTCCGAGTTTTCCCCTAAGTGTGAAACAGACTGTACACGCTTCTATTTGCCTTTAAGAATATCGGTACTCTTGATGATTATTTTTATGACTGCAATGCGGCGAAAGGGCAGCGTCTGCTTATCCATGTAAGTGACGCTTAGCAGGTAACTGGAAACGACATCGCCTGCTCGAGATGCTGCCGCCGCACGACTCCATTGCTTGCCGCATCGCGATGCAATACGTTCCGAGTTTTCCCCTAAGTGTGAAACAGACTGTACACGCTTCTATTTGCCTTTAAGAATATCGGTACTCTTGATGATTATTTTTATGACTGCAATGCGGCGAAAGGGCAGCGTCTGCTTATCCATGTAAGTGACGCTTAGCAGGTAACTGGAAACGACATCGCCTGCTCGAGATGCTGCCGCCGCACGACTCCATTGCTTGCCGCATCGCGATGCAATACGTTCCGAGTTTTCCCCTAAGTGTGAAACAGACTGTACACGCTTCTATTTGCCTTTAAGAATATCGGTACTCTTGATGATTATTTTTATGACTGCAATGCGGCGAAAGGGCAGCGTCTGCTTATCCATGTAAGTGACGCTTAGCAGGTAACTGGAAACGACATCGCCTGCTCGAGATGCTGCCGCCGCACGACTCCATTGCTTGCCGCATCGCAATGCAATACGTTCCGAGTTTTCCCCTAAGTGTGAAACAGACTGTACACGCTTCTATTTGCCTTTAAGAATATCGGTACTCTTGATGATTATTTTTATGACTGCAATGCGGCGAAAGGGCAGCGTCTGCTTATCCATGTAAGTGACGCTTAGCAGGTAACTGGAAACGACATCGCCTGCTCGAGATGCTGCCGCCGCACGACTCCATTGCTTGCCGCATCGCGATGCAATACGTTCCGAGTTTTCCCCTAAGTGTGAAACAGATTGTACACGCTTCTATTTGCCTTTAAGAATATCGGTACTCTTGATGATTATTTTTATGACTGCAATGCGGCGAAAGGGCAGCGTCTGCTTATCCATGTAAGTGACGCTTAGCAGGTAACTGGAAACGACATCGCCTGCTCGAGATGCTGCCGCCGCACGACTCCATTGCTTGCCGCATCGCGATGCAATACGTTCCGAGTTTTCCCCTAAGTGTGAAACAGACTGTACACGCTTCTATTTGCCTTTAAGAATATCGGTACTCTTGATGATTATTTTTATGACTGCAATGCGGCGAAAGGGCAGCGTCTGCTTATCCATGTAAGTGACGCTTAGCAGGTAACTGGAAACGACATCGCCTGCTCGAGATGCTGCCGCCGCACGACTCCATTGCTTGCCGCATCGCGATGCAATACGTTCCGAGTTTTCCCCTAAGTGTGAAACAGACTGTACACGCTTCTATTTGCCTTTAAGAATATCGGTACTCTTGATGATTATTTTTATGGTTGCAATGCGGCGAAAGGGCAGCGTCTGCTTAGCCATGTAAGTGACGCTTAGCAGGTAATTGGAAACGACATCGTATGTGCCGCCGGAAAAATCGTCAGCACATACGATGCGGCGCATACATACGGCACATACGAGCTAAAGTCATTTTTTGCAGTTTCTCACAAAATGCTACAAATCCGTGTTTTTCTCTGATGGCGACAACGGACTTACATCGACAATGTGCGGAAAAAATATATATATATCGCTGCATAGCACAAGTACGACATGCGCACACAACTTTAACTGGTACGTCCCCGACAATATAGAATAGAGGCAGCAATGTAGACAGCTTGGCCATTATTTAACAGTGCTCAAGAGACGGAAGTTGAAAGTATTAGTAATCGTTCCTGCTTCTGCAATGCCTGCGCGACCAAGACGCGGGCGTGTATCGTCCAGTAACTCGAGCAATCGGTGCAGTGGTGATGCAGGAATGAACTGCGGTCATGTTCAATGCATCGCGCACATATTCAATTTCTCGGCAAGCGTGTACTTTGGCCACTGCTAGCGCATACAACAGAAGTGGTTTCCATTCTTGGGCCGCGCACACACAAACGAAAACACGAGAAAGACAGGACAAGCGCTCGTCGAACAACTGAAAGTTTTTTGTATGAATAAAATGATTATATACCGAGTAATTATTAAATTAATGTGGGTTACATATAAAAACTGTCATACACTCAGGAGTGATCAATGAACGAGCTCGCTTCGTTTGGCAGTTGTTTACTTCGCTCGGCGCACCGCAGTAATCCATGTCTGTCGTCTGCTTTTTTTCGTACCATTTTCTTGTGAATCGGCAGAATTTCACTGGTGCCATCAACCCTTTCGTGTTTACATTGCTGTGGTGACAGTTAACAGCACAATAATATTTTTCCGGTCATCCGAAGAGGCGCCGTCGCAAACAAGTGACGTTTCGCGCGCAGCGCGAACTGCACGCGGGCGCGACCGTGAAGGGAAGCGGCGGCGGAAAGCTACAGCTGAGTTGGAGATGAAATCGTTCCGCCAGGGGAGAAATTAGCGCTGGCGTCTAGGATGAAATAGTGTTCCTGTATATGCTCCCTGCGGGAGCACATACAAGAACACTAGGATGAAAAGGGACTTTAGGATGAAATAAAACTCCTCAATCTCCCAAAGTAGCGCCATTCACTTCCCTCCTCCTCCGCTCGGCACGGCCTCGATGGTGACGCCGCCGGTGGTGGGCCTGCCGTAGCAGACGACGGCTAATACGCTACGGGAGGAAATCCGCAGAAAAGTTCATTCGAGCCCTTCGGAGCAGTTTTTTTCAATCGAGATCTTTCTTCGTCAGTCGGTAACTGGCCTTTAGAATTTCGTTTTGGAATTGCGGAAGAAATAGAGAAAAAAGACCATTATTCAGGGCGTGCTTAAGGCGTAAAGCCCGCGACGTTGAGAGTTCGTGTTGCTGAAACACGACGCAAGCACGTGGTGTACTCAAACACGCGCGTAATTACCAAAGTTTCAGGTGTTGACAGCGTGAAAGTATGTGTACGTGGTTTCGTAGGCTCATTTACGTACCTGCAGGATACTTTTGTTGGGCCGGCGCGTGAGAGATTGCTGACCGCACACAGCCGGAATGGCTGTGTGCGGTCAGCAATGCCTGGCAACAGGGCCGTTTTTTTCATTGCGGGGTGCTTTGGTAATCGTGACAATATATTGTTTCTTTTATATGTACTGCTCCAGGAGGGCACATGTAATGGCTAACGGGGGCCTCTGAAGAACACGTGACATTACAATATGCAGGCGTCGCAGGGAGTGTTCGCCTACAAAATTCGCTGTCCACGATCTTATACCCCCTTGGCATGCACAGGCTTCGGCGATCCCCATCCAGCCCTGGTTCTAGCTTTGGTGTTCCCGTTGCCGCTTTGGTGCCGTGGAGGCGCCGTCAATAATACGAAATAATGACAAGGTGTTACAACTAGTAAATAAAATTTATTGAAGAAATACAATCGCGCCGAGGCGCCAACTTCTAAAACAGCGCTAGTGCGCCCGCGCGAGTATTATGAAACGCCAACCAGGAGTTTACCGGCCCACGTACGACTCTACGATCTAAGTGCGCGTTAAACATCCCCAGGCGAGCTAGATAAAGTTATCCGGAGCCATCCACTACGACCTGCATCCTAGCTTTAGTCGCTTCGGGACGTTAAAAACGTTAATCACCACAAACCAAATCAATACATGCGGGCGTACATTCGAAGCTGCAAGACTACATCGTAAGTCATATTGAGCCTTGCAAAAGCGTCGAGAATGTGCTAACTTGTCGTAGAGCTCAAAACACACCCTGAATAAAGTCGCTTTTATGTCACAGGTCAGCTGCAGATGCGTGCATTTCACCGCAAGACGAAACTACATGAAACAAAGAGAGCACATTCGAAAAAAGAAATGTCAAACAATGCGCTAAAAACCACGCAGAGCATGAGCACACACTTTTTCGAAGCGGAAGGCGTGAACTAGGCTCGAAATAAGAGGTTGTGAGCAGGGGCGTAGCCAGGGGGGGGGCTTATGGGGCTTCAGCCCCCCCCGAAATTTTTTCGTGCTGTCCATGCACCGCCGACCAAAGCGACCCCCGGCGCAGGAAATCACTGGATTTTGTCTAGAATGTCTTTTTGATGATCGAAAAGACATTTAACCGCGAAGATTGCAAACTCGGGCTGGATTTCGTGGCAACGCCCTTACACCGGGAGTCACATAACGCCAAGCAGTCCCATCCGAGCACAAAGTTTCAAGGGCGCTTTGATGGTGAGCGGGCTCGCCGCGGCATCTCACTGAGGCCACGGAATCTATGGAGCGCATGGATATCAATTGCGAAACTTTATGGGTATAAATCTCATAAGCTCTTGATGTGAAAGGTGCATTAACATTTCCAAAGTTGTGCTTTAGATTTTCAATTGCGGAACTTTGTGGGTTTAGTGTTGTTATAAACATTTGACGCCAAAGGTCTATTGACTTTTCTAAAGTCTTACATCGGAACATACAACGAGACAAGCCAAATCAACACACTAGCAGACGAGTTGACAAAGCAGGCAGCGAGGTGCAATGAGACGAAGCGTTGGGGTGGTTCATTTGTGCCGTCATGTCACATAAAAAAAAAATATCAGCATTTTTTTTTTTACTTACGCCAGAACATCCATGTCAAGACACTAAATCCAGCCAAAGAAAATACGTTCTTATTTATTTTTTCTGCTTTGACCTTTATTCGCGAGGACACATTGAGCCTCGTCAATTTGTTTTTGTTGTTGTTCTCGCTGCCCTACCCGCGGGATGCCAGAGCCAACCAGGGCGCATACGATTTTCTCGTATGGCCCCGACTTCGGTGCGCGTTCGGTTTGCTCTGGCCGAGTGGATTTTCATCGGACAGAGTTTTGGACGCTTTCTGGCTAGCAGACGAGAAGAAAAACAATGGTCGCTCGCCGCCATCACTTTGGGGACTCGAAGGATTGCACCGCATTCCTTGAGCGGAACCTTTCCGGAAAGTCGTCTTTCGCCGCTGTAGGATACTGAGCAGTATGCGTATGGTTCTCAGTGGACCAAGCGTCTCATGTTTTCTTCGGTATTCCTTCCGTAGCCCCATTAGGTGCCCGAAGTAGGCATTAGATTCTGGCCAAGATACTTTCCTATGCGTTTTTTTTTTCGTTTCGGTGCCTCCGCCTCACAGGAAAAAAATACATTGTTGCGGCGCAGCGAATTGTCGTATGATGAAAGTTCGATTTTGATACTTCTCTTGCGGAAAGTAATGGGCGACGGGACGCTTCAGTTGCCGGATACGTTTATTATATTATTGCGAAAGCAATTATATGGACACTCCAGGCGCATTCGCCATCGCCCTCATGTTTCGTATAAAGTTCAAGGGTGATAACATCGTGACCACGCGCTGCATGCTGTATGTGCGAGTAAAAGCGTAGGAGGGGAGGTGGAATGGGTGAGCCGACGATGGTGGCTCAGTCTTGTGTGCGCAAAGGAGAAAAGCGGGGAGCAAGCGCACCGCCTTCCGTCGCGCGCAATACATCGGGGGAGTGGATGGAATGGGGGCGGAATCTAGGATTCTGTGAATCTATGATTGTGCAACATGTTTATTTGCCTTGTTTGACGCATTATATACAGTTACTTCTTTATTACAGTATTATATACGCATTGTACAGTTATTACAGTTATACAGTTATTAGACGCATTATATACAGTTAACTTATACAGTTACATACATAAACTCATCGGAGACTTATACGTATACTTAAATATCTTGTTGCGAGGTTTTGTGTATGCATGCAGTGAACTTTGTTTCCAGTGACACTTTTTTTGTCCTTTATCAAGCCGTATTTTCGCATTTGCATATCCCATTGTATCTTTGCATTTCTTATGAACGAGGGCGAGTCAAATGAAAGTGAGCCTACCCTAACCGCGCAATAATGGTTCGGTTCATTATCTGCGCGGCATGCGCGTAGGAGAACGGCATGTCTCATTTACAAAAGTGACACGCAGGTGTGAAGATAAATGTTCTTTAATGCTCTCATACACTGGGTTGAATATGGTTGCGTCACATACTGGACACTTCAAAAGTTGAACAACTCGGTGTCGCGAAGTTTTTGACAGCTGAAAGTGTTTACAAAACAGAAATTAATCACCATATGACTGCCGTGTACGTTGAACACTGCGTTTCATTGACCACTGTGAAGCGTTGGAGCAAACGGTTCAAAGGACGTTGCAAAGAAATTCGAAGACCGGGCTAAAAACATCGTGCAATCACCCCCCACACAATTTCAAAGGTTCCTGAGCTGCTGAAACAAGAACGGAGGATAAGCATCGATGAACTGGCAGACCGTCTGAACATCAGTTACGGTTCGGTTCACGCCATAATTCATGAGCTTCTCGGTTATCGGCTCTTTGGTGCGCAATGGATCCCCAAGATTTTGATCCATCGCGAGAAGACGGAGAAGTTTCGCGCTGCCTTGACTCATCTGATCGGGTATCACAATGAGCATGACGACTTCTTGTTTACAACTGTGATCGGGGACGAACCTTGGTGCCACTACTACGAGCCTGAAACACGACGGCAAAGCTTACAGCGGAAACATTCGAATTTACCACGTCCAAAGAACGTAAAGGCCATCATTTCCGCTGGAAAGGTGTTGTTGACTTTTTTTTCGATCGACAGGGTCCATTACTGATAGAATTTGCTAAATCTTGAGAGCCTATCAATTGTTTCTGATATTGTGAAACGCCAGAACGGCAGCGTGTCGCAATCAAGAACGAACGACGTGGAAAATTGACGAATGGGGTCATCTTGTTCCACGACAATGCCTGTCCCCACGTCGCTTATGTGGTTAATACAAAACTGGCAAAGTTCAAGTGGGAAACGCTGCAACATCCGCCATACAGCTCAGACCTGTTACCTTGCGACTTCTGCATTTTGGGGCAACCGAAAAAACAGCTCAGGGGAACCAGGTACAGACTTTTTGAAGCAGCAACCCAAGGAGTTTTATAAGACGGGAATCACGCAACTCGTTAGTCAATAGGACAGATGTCTAAATTCTCATGAAGACTACTTTTAAATAAAGTACCCCGTTGTTGGCTCATTCATTTGACTTGCGCTCATATATCTTGCAGAACTCCTGCTTTTTATACGTGCTCTCTGTCGCGACTATAACTTCGGTGCAATTACTCACGATACACGACAAGGGACAGCTACTCCTGCGTAATACATTGGAACAAACGACAGCGTCATTGAGATTTTTCACTGGCCATTGCATATATACAAGAATGTAAGCACGGTTCTTGAATGACAAAGTTTCATTAAGATATTTGTCCTCAACTTGTTCAGTTCATTGCCGTTTAATTATTCATATCAGCGGCATGCACTGCTCTCCTGGTTTCGAACTGATATAGTTCTAAAGTTCGTGTGATATTTTCTTTACTTAATAAATAGACAAAAAACATGGAAGCGTTGAGGTCAGTTATGTTGGGCACAATTTCTGGCACATACGAGTATAAAATTTATGAAAAAAATACATATTTTACTTGTATTTACAGAGCGTAGCTTTCAAGAATTCGTTTGCAGCATCTTTGGCAATGACAATGCAGTTATTATTCATGTATTTGATCCCTCGATAAATTGTTTAAGAGGAAGCTTTAGCTCGGGCCCAATCCGACGCGGCCTATTCAAATACTTGTAAAACGCAGAAACGCTTTTCTGAGATCTAATAGCTATGCATGAAGAACAGATATTGTGGTTCTGTAAACGGCATTTATTATAAGAGTCAAAGCGGACAAGTTTGCTGTGTCAATTTGTATCTTACGTGAATTGGTTACGTTGTGTACAAGCGTTCTGCAAAAGCCGTATTTCTACAATACTAAATTTTTTTGAGATTCATGTGTAACATATCTATTTTGTCCGCTGTAGATGTACTATTAGATGCAATTCGCAGAATTGTGATATCATTTTTCATTGTTGAGTCACGGAGTGTTAAACTTGATAGTTTCGTTCCCTGAAAATGTTCAATTTTGGCCAATTTTTAATAAATAATTGACCTCCTAAATGAAAAATTCGAAGCCAGTAGTCACTAGAATTAAACTTTTTCTTTTAAATGCCAAACCTCCTCACATTTGGTGAAGTGGTTGCAGGGAAAAGCGAATTCCCCTTCTACATGTACTTAAATAGGAGCACCCGAGCTAAAACTTCCTCTTAAGGAGAACGCTGAGCTGCAACGTGCAGGTACATATATATATATATATATATATATATATATATATATATATATATATATATATATATATATATATATATATATATATATATATATACATATATATATATATATATATATATATATATATATATATATATATATATATATATATATATATATATATATATATGTTGGGCCAGTGGCGTAGCCCCCCCCGAAAAAAATTTCTGGCTACGCCACTGGTTGTGAGTAGCCATGGCCCTTACTTCACTAAGCCGTGCGTTCTTTGCCACTTCCTCGAAGTCAGCCCGCCCGATCCTGCGAATCCACACTTCTTTTTGCGTTGCGCCCGCCGGACGGCAAAGCAAGAAGCTTTTTTCCCTCGCTGTGTCTGTTGCGGCAACCGACGGTGCAGCAGCATGCCATCGGAAGTTCTCGGCCCTACACATGCTATTACGCTAACGCACTCTGTCAGTCCGTCTGCCATACTTTCGTCGTGCAGGCCCAATAATGGAGCTCGGCGCGCACAAGGAAGAAAAATATACAAAAGCGCGGCGCCTGCTCTCACGTGACACAGATTGGCCAATGGGGGAGCGGAGGAGGCTGGGGTGACAGGGGGCGTGGAGGACGACGCGCCAGGGTGAGCGGGATGGCGGAAAGATATAAGAATGGCGCTACTTTTGAAAACTTGAGGGGTTTTAGGATGAAATAAATAGGATGAAACTTGGCGTGCCGACGTCAATTGTGTGCGCAAGGTATAAAGGCGAGGTGGAAGCGCGCCGCCTCCTGTCGCGCACGATACGTCAGGGGGTGTGGAGGGAGAGGAGGCTGTGATCTGTGAATTCGTGGTTGCGCAATATGTTTATTTGCCTTGTTTAACGCATTATATACAGCGACTTTTTCTTAAATTAGTAGATTTAGTAAAGACTTATACGTATACTTAGATATCTTGTTGCGAAGCTTTGTGTATACTTGCAGTTAACTTTGTTTCCAGTGGCACTTTCTTGCCCTTTATGAAGTTGTATCTTCGAATTTGTATGTTCCATTCTATCTTCGCATTCCTAATGTACGAGGGCGAGTAAAATGAAAGTGAACCAACCCACCTCGCGCAATAATGGTTCGGTTGATTATGTGCGAAGCATGCGCGTAGCACAGAGGCATCTCTCATCTACAAAGTGGCAGACAGGTGTAAGGATAAAGGTTCTTTAATGCTCTCATACATTTGGTTGAACATGGTTGGGCATGATAGACGCTCCAAAAATAGAACAACATGGTGTCGTGAGGTTTTTGACAGATGAAGATGTTTTCCAAAAAGAAATTTGTCGCCGTATGGCTACCGTGTACGTTGAACATTGCATTTCATTGGCCACTGTGAAGCGTTGAAGGAAACGGTTCAAAGAAGGACGTGAAAGTTGCAAAGGCGATCCAAGACCGGGCCAAAGCCACCGTGCAATCACCCCCAACACAATTGCAAAGGTTGATTAGACAAGAACGGAGGAGAAGCACCGATGAATTGGCAGGGCGTGTGAACATTAGTCACGGTTCGGGTCAAACCATAATTCATAAACATCTGGGTTATCGGCTCTTGTGTGTGCAGTGGATGCCCAATATTTTAGACCACCGCCAGAAGACGTAGAGGTTCGGCGCTGCCTTGGCTCATCTAATCCTGTATCAAAATGAGGGTGACGACTTTTTGTCTGCGCTTGTGAAAGGGAACGAATCATGGAGCCGGTACTACGAGCCTGAAACGCCAAGAGAAACCTTACGGTGGAAACACTTGAATTCACTACCGCAACGAAAGCAAAGGCAGGCATTTCTGCCAGAAACGTGTTGATTTATTTCGATTGTCAGAGGCCATTATTGATCGAATTTACTAAACCAGGAGAGACTATCAATCGCTTCCAATACTGTGAAATGCAAGATCGGCTGCAGGCATTTCTGCCGGAAATGTGTTGATTTTTTTCCATCGTCAGAGGCCATTATTGATCGAACTTGCTAAACCAGGAGAGACTATCAATCGCTTCCAGTACTGTGAAATGCAAGGTCGGCTGCGTGTCGCAATCAAAAACAAACGACGTGAAAAATTGAGGAATGGGGCCATCCTGCTCCACGACAATGCCCGGCTCCACGTCGGTGATGTGCTTAATACAAAACTGGCAAAGTTCAAGTGGGAAACGCTGCAACATCCGCCATACCTGCAGGCCAGACCTGTCGCCTTGCAACTTCCACATTTTGGAGCATATGAAAAATTCGTGTCGGACGATGACGTGAAAAAGTCAGTTACAGACTTTTTGCGACAGCAACCCAAAAAGTTTCATCAGACGGGAATCACGCGACTCGTTAGTCAATGGGACAAATGTCTAAATGCTCATGGAGACTACTTTGAACAAATTACCCCGCTTGTCATATATTCGCATTGGCTCACTTTCATGTTACTCGCCCTCGTAGGTTTTGCAGCCTTCCTGCTTACTATATGTGCTCTCTGTTGCATCTATGATTTTGGTTCAATTACTCACAATGCACGACCGGTGACAGCTGCTCCTGCGCAATACATTGTAACAAAGGATAGAGTCATTGAGATTTTCCCCTGGTCGTTGCATATGTACAAAAATCTAAACAAGGTACTTGAATGACAGAGAGAGAAATGCAAATGAGGGAAAGGCAGGGGAGGGGCATTAACAAAGTTTCTTTAAAATATTTGTCCTCAACTTGCTTATTTCATGGCGTTTACATTTTTCATATCAGCGGCATGCTCTGCTTTGCTGGTTTCAAACGGACATATTTCTAAAGTTCGTGGGATACTTTCCTTACTTATTAAATAGATAGAAAAAAGGAAGCATTGATATCAGTTATATCGGGCATCATTTTTGAGAAATGCTAGTATATTCTTTTATGAAAAAATACATATTTTACTTGTCTTGACAGTGCGTCGTGTCCAAGAATTCGTTTGCAGCATCTTTGGCAATGACACTGCTGTTATTATTCATGTATTTTAACCCTCGACAATCTCTATTAGGAGGAGGCCGAGCTGGAACGTGAGCCCCCCGAACGAAATTTCTAGCTACGCCACTGCATCGGAGGTATGAGCCACTTAAGGCTCTCGCCTTGAAATTGGGAGAAAGCGATTATTCAGTAACTGCTTTCACAGCACATAAGCATTCTACACAGCGCAGGCCTTCAAATTTTTCAATATACAAAATATCTTGTTTTTGCTCATGCAGGCAAAGAAGTAATAGTGTAGCTCTTATTTAGAAACAGCCTGTCAATGAAATCGCCGAAATCAGAAGTGACGCATACCTTTAGAAAAAAAAAAACAATGAAAAAATTTGAGTTCTGTTGATATTGAAATGGTTCGCACGTTCGACCAAGGTCATTTTCATGAGCATATCTTGGATAAGTCGCGATTACAGAATGCGATTGCGCAGTTGCACCTACGAGATGTTTGATTAGATTTTTGAACGTGATAAGATACTGGGATTGCAGCACTATGTAGGCTATGTTTGCACAGAAATTAAATAGTTCCAGCATTTGACAATAAAATAATTTCATGCCATAAGGCACACCAGTCGCTGGGCGCGGCTGAATATAATACTTTATCTAGACCTCCCCTCGCACGCAGGTTAAATGCAGCAAGCCGATGGCGTCTTCAAATACGGATATAGCGGTCCCAAAAACTGAGCGTGGTGCAAGTGGCGCAAGCAGACAGTTTGTTAGGGCGGGAACAACCCAGCGCTGTCGTTGCCCAAGCAAGGGCATGTGTAGTAAAGAAAAGCATTACTTATGTGGCCTCTCTAATGAGAGAATTTTGCTTAAGCTGTAGTTTTGATGGACTTTCCAGAGTGCAGCCGAAAGTGCCTGCTTTCAAAAGGGGGGGGGGGGGCGGGGGGGGGAATGATATGCTTTGTCCCACTCCTACTGACAGTGTAGGGAGGGGGGGCAAGTGCCCCCCTGCAGATACGCCTATATGCCGCGTAGTCCGACAAGCACCATATGAAGGTGGTCGACCTAGCTATAGTGCTCCTGATCCAAGCACGCAGTGAGGGCATCCTTGAGCTGGCGGTGGAGCCGTTCAATCATGCCATTGGCACAGGGTTGGTATGCAGTGGTACGGCATTATTTAGCGCCAAGCACGCGGTTGATAGTAGGGAAGAGAGTACAGTCAAATTGCCGGCCGCGGTCAGTGGTCACGGTGCTGGAGCAGCCGAAGCGGGAAAGCCATGCTGAAACGAAGGCTTTGGCAGCCGCGTTTCCGCAGTGATATCCGGAATGGGCACGGCTTCGGGCCAATCAGAGAAGCGGTCAATCATTGTTTTAATCTACCGGCAGTCGTGAGAGGGAGGAAGGGGGCCAACTAAATCAAGTTGAACGCGGTCAAAGCGATGGCCATGTGGCAATTAGAAAGACTGCGTGAGGGTCTTCGTGTAGCGGGTCACTTTGACGGTCTCGCACCCGAGGCACGAACGGGCCCGCCGGGCGAACATCGGTGATGCATATCACCACCATCGGCCCGCCTGTCGCCGCGCGGCCCGGAGGCTCGCTGGACGGAGCTTGGAAGTCGCCCGCTTAGAGTTCGAACACATGCTTTTCAGATCGGCGTTATTCGTCCTTCCTCGGGCACTTCGGCATCTGGTTCCAAAGCAGGACAGTGGCGACTGGTGGCCTTGTGTTGATTACGGAGCTTTGTATGCCGTCACTACTCCGGATCGATATCCCCTCCCCACATACACGACGTCGGCGCTCGTCTCGCAGCAATCGAAATATACAGCAAGATCGATTTGATGAGTGCGTACCACCAAATTCCTGTCGAACCCAGCGACATTCCGAAGACAGCAATCATTATTCTATCTGGCCTATTTGAGTTTGTCCGTATGCCTTATGGTTTAAAGAATGCGGCGCCAACTCTTCAAAGGTTTATGGATGAGGCTACGCGCGAACTTCCGTTCATATCCGCCTTCCTTGACAACATTCTTGTTGCAAGTCGCGCAGACGAAGAGCAAGCTTCGCCTGGTACTTGAGCGACTGGATGAACACGGGCTAGTCCTAAAGCCCCAGAAATTCATTTTCGGAGTTGAAGACCTGCATTGTCTTGGCCATCGCATTTCACCCCAAGGCATCAAGCCACTGGACTCACAGGTGTGGGCAATGGAGGACTTCGCCTCTTCAACCTCCTCCCGAAAGTTGCGCGAGTTTCTAGGGCTAATAAATTTTCACAGGCGCTTCATAACATCATGTGCGAAGGTTCTTCAACCGCTAACCGACCTGCTGCGCCGCGACACCAAAAAAGCGCCTATGTCTTCCACTGGCCCTCGGAGCACAAACACTCCTTCCGGAAAGCCAAAACGCGGTTGGCGACTGCAGTGTTGCTGCTTCCCTCGTTGCCCGATGCCCCACCGCGCCTTATGGTACACGCATCGACCACGGCAGTGGCTGCAGAACTGCAGCAGTACGATGGCACAGACTGGAGGCCACTGGGCGTCTTCTCAAAGCGCCTCAAACCCACAGACACTGGTTACAGCACCGTCGGAAGGACGTTGGTCATCTATTGCGCTTTCAAGCATTTCCGTTTTTTTTTCTTGAAGGCTAGCTTTTACATCCTGACCAACCACATGCCATTAACCTTCGTTTTTAAGAACAACAGTTCCTCGTACTCAGAACGTGATCTTCGACAACTTTCCTTTATCTCCTAATTTTCTACAGACGTCCGTCATATTTCTGGGACTGTAAATCAGGCAGCTGACGCACTGTCGCGGATCGGCGCTGTGCCTGGTGGCCCTGTGGATTTGCTAGCTCTAGCCTCCGCCCAGCAAAACGACCCCGATCAGCGCCAATTACGGGAAAAGGCTCATCGCTCCAGCTTGCGGAGGTTCCGCTTCCCAATATATACAACATTGTTCACGTGCGACACATCGAGGCAGCTCCTAGCCTGTTCGGGCCTCATCAGCTTCGTCGGCCAATATTCGATTCGCTGCACGGGCTAAGCCATCCCGACATCAGAGCGACACAGATGGGCCGCCGCTCTGCGCAGCTCCAACCTCAAGACACAAGAGTGGGCTGTCCAGCAAGCCCGAGAGGCGGCGACGAGGCAAGGCCTCGAAGTCCCCTCATGGGAGACCTGAGCCCGGGTCGTCAAATTCGCCGGATTCAGAATAAAGTTGTTTCCATCCATCCACAGATGATTATCAGAGACCACTTCGTCCGGCCAAGGTTCAACAAACATGTTCAAAGCTGGGCAAGAAGCTGTCAAGCCTGTCAAGCCGTGAAAGTGATCCGGCACACCCGTTGAGTGGTGCAGCTGTTTCAACCACCAGAGAATCCCTTCGATCACGTGCGTTTAGACTTGGTGGGGCATCTTCCGCCCTGCCAAGGTTACAGGTACCTCCGCCTGTTTGTCGACCGGTTCTCAAGGTTACCTGAGGCGTCGCCTTTACAAGACATCACTGCCGATAAAGCGGTGGAAGCATTTGTTGCTGCCTGGGTGTCGCGGTACAGTTATCTTTTATGAATAACCACTACTTAAAGAGGGCGACAATTCAAAAGCTCGCCTTGTTCTGCCCTGGCGAGACTGCTCGGTACGCGCCTTCATAATATCACAGCTTTCCACCCACAGAGCAACGGCATGGTCGAGCGTCTCCACCGGCAACTGGAGGCGTCATTGACAGTCAAGCTACTGGGTGGAAAGGCTAGCCCTAGTACTACTGGGACTGCGAACAACAATCAAGGATGACATCGGAGTCAGCGCAGCCGAGATGCTCAATGAATCAGCAATCCGTGCGACAGGCCAGTTTTTCGGCACCCAGAAAGGCACACTGCCAGCGTCCGCGAAGCACTTACATTCCTGGCCCGACCAACTTCGACCTATACCTCTACGTATCACCCGCGGGTAGCCTGTGTTTAGTTTCCCAACAAGGGACACAACAACGTACATCTTTCTGCGGTGAAAATCTATTGAGCCACCATTGTCTCCTTCCTATGAAGGCCCTTTCGTGTGGTTTCCCGTTCAGAGAAAACCTTGAAGATTGACGTGCCCAGCAAAGAATGGACAGTGTCGTGAGACCGCGGGAAACCAGCCTATCTTGAATATCATTGCTTCATTCCTTCCGGCATTCACGCCTAAGCCTCCGGCACTCGTGGGGGGGGGGGGGGGGGGGGCTTGTAGCGACCGTCCGTCACTATATATACGTTGTTCCCCGCTTCTGGGAAATTCAGTCACCTTGCCTGGCCTCCACGTGGGGAGTCATTGCCCACTGCTCTTTCTTGGAAGTGGGGTGGCTACCCGAGAGGGGCTCCACCACAGCAACTCGGCAAACCTGCTTTTACTGTGGAATAAAGGCAGTCGACTCTCCGTTCTGAACCTGTTAAAACGTGCATTACTTGCCTCCGTTAAACCGAACTCCCACCAGAATTTTTCATACAATATCCATCTTGAGGGCTTTGGAATTCATAAAGCAGAGTTATTCTGCCGAAGGCAGGGTATACGTCGAACCAGCTGGGTCAGTTGAAACTGTGCGGTAGTTGAAATGTTTCTAAGGGGAATTCCCACAGCAGAAGAGGATGAATATAGCGAAGACGATGTTGTGCTACGGCAGTCGCTACTCCGCCCGAACACAAGAAGCACTGAAGTCTAGTATAAATTAGAAGTGTGTTGGCAAATGTCAGTGTGTTGATATTTAGTGAGCTCGCTAAACTCACTTTTCAAACTGGCAACGTGCTGATGTTTTGCTTTACGCTTCTGACACAAGATCTGCGTCGCTATTTTCTGCGAGTGCAGCGCAATGGTTCGGTAAATTTAATTGTGCGGTAACCTGCCTATCATCGCCCATAGGAACCCCTTGTCATGAATAAAACGGTTGATAATTTCAGCTTTCGCACCTTCGTTTGTGTTGTCCGCTCCTTTTGTGTTTTCGTGTAAAACGCAGCGCTGGACAACTCTAACGTTAATTGAAGTTTCGAATTTCCCGCTTTACAGGCTGCCGGTGACGACTGAAAATTGGTCAAGTTTGTGATGTGGAATGAGTAGTTTTAGAATTTTTATAATAAAAAAATATAGCTAGAAACATTACTTTTTAAATATAGCGAGGTCGCTCATGCAGAAAAGCTTGTGCATATTCTACTAAACTGCTCTACGAGATGACGACAAACACCGTTGAAATAAACATCTTGTTAAGTTCACGGCACCCTGTAAAATTGTAGGATAGCGTAGCTGTGCGGGCTTGTTCGTCGTGTGTGGCCGAGTGCATTGCGGTTGCCGCCGCTTCGCTAACTTTCCCCAAAGTTCATGCCTACTGGATCAGCCACTGGACTTTCGCAGCAACTGTCGGTCAACGAGGGCCATGTTCCGGTGCTCCGGCACTCGTGTGCGCCCCTGCTGGCTGCTGGCGTGAAGCCTTCACGTCGCGGAAAACTGCGAGGAATGCCAGGCGCGCTGGTTTCGCTCTAGCGACTCGGGCGTTAAACTCCGAGGTAGGAACTACTCAGTGTCGGGATGCTGTGCGTAGCATATGTCGCTGGCAGTTGGAACGCGTGCTGTTTCATAGAGAAGCGGATGACACCGTTGTGGTTCCTGTAAAATAGAGAAGTACGGCGTCACCACGGGTGCGTATGGAGCTCACTTCTCGAAGTTGCTGTTGCGCAGCGTAGTACGAGCTGCTCGTTCTGGTGTCGCTGCGAGATGCCCGCCAGTATTGCGAGCGGGTGAGGCGTCCGGTCGCTGTAAAATGCTAACTAGGCGACGCATCGCTCTAAGGAAGACTACCTGTTACTTGACTAACATGACAATCTGGATTAGATCCATTGTCTTTAGTCCTTTCGACCTTATCATTGCAGTAGTGTCAAGGCATGCCACAAGCAAGCAAGCCCTGAATGAAAGGAGACGCACCTTTCTGCACGTCCGTCCGTTTTGTGTTGTCTAGAAGGCGTCCTCTTGCACTCTGGCCCACTTAGCATTAGAAAATGGGGAGCAAAAAATAACTGGAACTTGGTGATAGACCTGGAAAATAATAGAAAAACCTTTCGACTCGACCTTGCACCTTTCTACACAGCACAGAAATAATTTGTATTTGTACGTCATGACAAGGGAGTCCTCAGAAACCTCATAGCACAAAGGGAGCGCCATATGCTAACTGACTTAATCAATTCGCAAGTTCCGTGGACTGTCACGTCACCCCACAGCCATGGGTGAATTGTTTTCAAGGATAATTGGAGTAACCGCAGGCGGTGTGGCAGTAGCACATTTGCTTGCTTTCTTTGTGGTGGCCGGTAGGCTTGATTATATGTTTTTATGCATCGTTTGTGCAAGATCAAATTCAAAAGCAATCGCATGTATTGCGTGCTGCAATGCACCAAGAGAGCTGTGGCAGGTGAAGTGAGCCTCTACTCGTTCACCCAAACTTGTTGCAAAGAAGAAAGAATGGGTTGTCAAGTTGCGAATTGGCAAGGCAGCCACACCACCCATGGAAGCGTGCAGTGTGCATTTCATTGGCAGTGACTTTTTCTGGAGCCACGTAGTTAAGAGAATCAAAGTTCTTTGCTTATGTGCATTCTTGTATTTGTTTTTTTATGGAGAATCGATACATTAGTTAGAAAAATAGAGCTTGTGACAGTGTATTGCAGCAGCGCAAACATCTTTGATCGCAAGTATATGTATTATGTGGGCAAGCGTTAGAAGTATTTGCTCAGGTTTCACCTGCATTAACTCATAGTGGTGTCTTGTTTCACCAGAAATGCACGTTTTCGTTCTCACTGCACCCCGTGGCCCTCTGCACAGCCGAGCTTGAGCTGTGCACTTGTGGCCAGCGTAACGAGAACACACGAGCATTTAACATAAAAATGGACATGTTTGTAGCACTTTGTCGCAGCTCTAGAGAAATGCTACAGTAGATGTACGTGGGCGGGCGTGGTAAATATTTGGCAGTGTTTCACCGGCAGCAGCCCGAAGTGTGGTCAGCGTTGCATCGTCCCGCCAGAAATGCTTGTGTTTACGTTCTGGGCTGTACCCCGTCCATCAAAGTGCTGCCAAGCTTTGCGGCTACAGTGGCCCTGAAAACAAGATCGGTAGAGCATAAAACACAGGCACTGAATTTACGACCTGAACACAACAAACTTCTGTCATGGCTTCTTAACACTGGAACGATAGTACAACTGTACAAGTGCAAATTAAAACAACTGGCATGGCTTTCTTTACATCTGCATGCGCTAGCATAACAACGTATAAACGAGTCTGGAAAGTCGCAGTTGTGATAACTTTAGGGATATTCTTCCTTTAATTATCGAATATAAATATCTGATAACTCATTCCGTGAAAGGAGCTTGAAAACATCGCAGAGCAATAAAATTACTCTGTTGCGAAACGGCAATGCACGGAAGGCAGGCTTTGCCTGCCATCGAAATTAGACCAGAAGAAAAAGATAGAAGACAAGCTAACGTTCCTTGATAGAACCTTCCCGGTCATAAATTCCAGCTCATGCGACTTCTGTCGGGCATGTGACGTCTGTAGGCAAAGCCCTTTCACAGTGACAGATGATGTGCTGCAGGCCTTCATGACTTCTTCCCCTTCAATGAGGCACGGTATCTGTGTTTCTTATAGGTGTCTCTGTGGCGCATGATGTCACTCAGTGACAGTGATTGCGAAAAAGGTAGAGCCATCAAGTGCTAAGCCAAATATGAGCTGACGTGAAGCACGCACATATGCCCAGGGGTTTTTATACTCCTTGTGAGTGCCATATTGAGTCACCTTGCACACCACCTATAGGCGACGGAACTTGCGAAATTGCTTACCTGCAGACTGGTGACTTTCATGTTTTGTGTTCACAAAGCATGACTTATGGACGATAGCGGGAATTTAACTTACAAAATGTGCATTGGCAAAGAGTAAAAACAGACCTGGTTTGCCACTTATTCAGGAGATCATGAAGGAGTCTGACCATCTAAGTGCTGAAAGAAATATCCTGCCTAATTGCAGTAATATGGTCCCATTATTGAAGGGCCCAATTCCTGAATAGGGGAGTTTACAATAGAATTCTAGGCGTGCCTGTATGTATGCAGCCTTGGTGACACTGGTGCAACATTATCATTGCGTGTCGTTTTGTACAACAAAGCATGCAAGTTATTTTTTGTAGATGCTTTCTTTTGTGCCATAGCATTGGTGCATGCCTGCCAGCTCAGAAGCAAACTTTTTTTCTTCACTGTAGTACAGGTGCAGTATTTTTTCTTTTTTTTAATGACACCTAAAATACAACTTTTTCAGGAAGGGATAACCAGCTACGAGGAGTAAATTCAACTGGAGGACTGCGTGTGGCCTGAGGCGCTGCGGTAGCTTAGTGGCTGTGACATTGAGTGGCTAAGTAAGAGGTTGTGGGTTCGATCCCAACCACGGTGGCCGCCTATCAATGGGGGAGTAATGCAAAAGTGCTTATGTACTTAGATTTAGGTTCACGTTAAAGGGTCCCTGAAACGGTAGATGTCTAGGGTGTAGCTAGAGTTGATCATTCGTATTACAATTTGTGTGAAGCGTCTCATATTAAGAGAGCTACGGGTGATTACAAGTTACCCTCCTCCATAGTCATGCATTTTCTCCCCAAATCGTTTGCCGAGTGATTGGGGCTAAACTCCACCTTCACTGGCTTTGCGTCATAATGGCACGTCGTGTCATCTACTTCTGGTTGTCCAGGAGCCAGTGCGCGAAGCCCCTCTGCCAGCTGCTTAGCAGTCGACCCCAAGGGAGAGCTATCGAAGCAGCGTGCATTGCGAGCATTCTGTCGCAGCACCGAATGTGTCTGGTATTCCGGTAACTACAGGCGAGCTGGGCGTTTCGATGGATGGGTGGAGGCATAAGCTCAAGCTGATGAAACTTTAGCGCAGATGTACGTGAGAAGCCTGATCGGTCTGCATGGTCCAGCCACCTGGCGGTGCAGAGTTTAAGCAGTCAAGCAAACGACTAACATTGCTCTAACCAAGTGTAAAACATTTTAAACATTTACAAAAACAGTTTGTTAACAATTACGCTCCTGCAAGAAATTTATGCCAGCAGCAAAAAAAGAATACACTGCGTTACTGCTACTGTGTTTGGTTTAGCCCTGTGCCACCAGGTGGCTGCACTGTGAAGGCTATTCACGTTTGCGCTTCTGCTCATCCCGGGAAACAACACGGTCAAACAGCCTGGCCTATTCCCCTTGCGCTTGCGTTTATCCCTATAGCAGACTTGCAAAACACTATTGTGTTAGTAATCCTCCGGTGTAAAGTGATGGCTGCAAATGCTTGCGCCGATCGGGTACGGCTAGTCCAATGCGTTGCAGCCACTCAGCTCATCTGCTGTCTTGCAGAGGGACAAGATGTCGCAGCTTGACATATTGCCACTCGCTACGTTTGTAACCCACAACACAACAAATGCAATTCATGGTGCTAACGAAAAGCCTGACTGACACTGACCGCAGAGCTCTCATCAAGACGGAGCACGTAACACATTCAGACGACACTTGCTGTGGGCCAGAAGTGCTTAAGAGGACTGTGAAATTGTTCTTCTGCATTCTCTTTCTGTTACTTTCTTTTTATAGAAACAAATTAACATTCCAACTATTATGAACGTTTGTTCACCATAAAGTTGGAAAAATTATCGATGACCTGCCCTCGAACACAATGCAACAAGAATTTCGAACGCAATGCTTTTACAATGGTCCAGGCTTAGGCCACGATACACATTGCAGTTTTTCTTTATCATGTCTTGTTTATTTGCTGCTGCACAAGCATGGTCATATCTTGATTCTTATCTTGCATGCGATGGCAGCACGAACAACTTGTGCTTTGTCCGTTCAAAACTTCGTTGCACTTGTCTTGTCGCGCTACTGAAACGAACTGTGAATCCACTTCATCTCACCCCTGTGTCCGCCCTTTTCCAAGATTGCAAGCCTTGTGGTGCCTCTGCTTGTGAATAGCAAGGAGGTCCATACAGACTGCAGGCTAGATAGTGCATGAACTCTGCATGAGGCTGCAGAATGAACGTTAAAGCATGAAGATTGTTCCAGTAATGATTGTCTTCTGTTATTAAAAGTAGAGATTTTACTTTTACCCCTCATCATGGCTTTCATTCGTTTGGGTCAAGTAAACAGTTGCAGTTATGATTTATTGTATGCTTTAATTGCAATGAGTTTCCTTTTTTTTCTCTTTTGCTTTGTTGCATGTTATTCTCACTGCAAAATTCGATCTGTTCTTACTATCTTTTTGTCGCTGTACGCACTATTGCTTATTTTTGGTTGCATAGTTATGTTTTCATTAATAGAGGAACACATATGTGCAGTGCAGTTGTTTTTGGGCTAACTGCTGCTCTGGATTCACCAGTATAAAGGTGTAATCACGTCTAGACAAAAATGGCTTTCTGACTGTTCTCAGCATCAGTGCTGTTAAACTAAAAAGAATGTGGTTCACACATTTCCTTTTTAAGTGGCAGTTATTGTTCCGCAATACTAGTGCATGTGTAAAATAGTGCAATAATTGGCAAAATATTTTGGTTGTCATGGCCAACATCAGCAACAAAAAAAAATTGTGTGGCCAAACTGTGCCTTGCACAGCGCACTCCGCTAAACGTTTGTTACATCACTGGTCCATGCAGTGGCATTGAATTGTGCCTTCTGTTTTCAATACTTCTCGTGCAGTTTTGGCCTGTGGTACCCTCTTCCACTTAACAAACATAGCCACAGTAGCAAGCTGTTTGAGCCTCTTCATACTGAACCCTACAATGCCCCCCCCCCCCACGAATGTGGCTGCACTGACGTTGTTGGTGTGAGCTGCATCACTGCTGCCTAAATTCCTTAGGTTCAATTACCAGCGTTGCCTTGTCGAATTTGTTTTTATCATTGAAGGAAAGTGATCTCGGGAGGTTTGCAGCCCATTACTTATTCGGAAGATATTTTGAAGCCCTCATCCAATGGGTGGACTCAAACAAATAGGAAAGGCCAGTGAATACTTTCGTTGGTGTTTCACCTTGTGTATCTACTACACTGGTTGCGCAAATTGTGAAGATTTTAAAATATTTTCTGCTGTGCTTCAAGCTAAAAAATTAAACCATCAGAACTGCTTGACACTATTCGGCAGTTTCAATTAGCCAGCATTATTTTCTTTGCTGTTCTTATTTTGCACGTATTTGAGATTTGTTAAGCTTTACCAAGCTGCTAGAAAACACAGTTCTGCTAAAAAACAGATTACTGCTCCAAAATGTAGTATTCTTGTGCCCATTGTAAAAGAAAATGTCAAACAAATCTGAAATGGTAAATCATCCTTCCAGAAAACTTTTAATGTTTTCGTTGTGCCACGAAATGACTCATTTGCATGGAAAGTTGTGAATGAAGGGGCCATATAAGACTCCCGAGATTCCACTGGCATGCGACAAACTCACGCCATGCCTTGAGCACATCTGCACGCCAATTTTTCTATAATTCCTGCCAAAATGAACATGTGAAGCTGCAGCAGTTTCATCCAAAGCTGTGCTTGGGTTCGAGTGCGAGCATTTTATGTGAACATTAGATATCAAACAAAAAGCGAGAGAACGTCAGAGAATAAGTTATTGTTGGCTTATGCAATCTTTCAGGCCAGGCAGCCTCACCTTGTCTTGTCTGCCAGGATACGAGGGCTTTCAGCTTGGGAAGCTGCTTCTTCATTTGTGGAAGTGGAAATGACTCATGTCCGTTGAGCACCTTTAACTATTTGTTTCCAGTCTAGTTTCAATACTTCTTTATCATTACTGCAGCGCTACCATTTCCTCACTTAAGAGAAAACTTTAGCTCGGGCCCAACTCTGATGTGGCCTACGCAAATACATGTAAAATGCAAAATCATTTTTCTGAGATATCCCCTGGACCGATTTTAATGAAATTCATTGCATTTGAGAGAGAAAGGTAAACTCTAGTGACTGTTCGAAGCAGAATCGCGATTTAGAGCCTGAATTTCGTTTAAAATATTTTCAACAATTTGCAAGTTTGAAAAGAATATAAGCACAAAGTTTACAAGTTAATAGCTCCATATCAAAACAGATGTCGCAGTTCTGTAAATGGCATCTATTAAATCATTGAAAGCGGACAAATTAAATGTCATTCTATATCTTGCGTTGTTTACAAGGGTTCTGCAAAAGCTTTATTTCCATGATACTAAATTCTTTAGACTCATTTGTAATGTATAAATTTTTTCTGCTTTAGATTTACTATTAGATGGCATTCACAGAATTGAGTTATCATTTTTCATTGCTGAGTTATAGAGTTGTAAACTTGATAGTTTCGTTTTCAGAAAATTTACTATTTTTGCCAATTTTTATAAAACATTGACAATCTAAATCAAAAATTCGAAACCATCAGTCACTAGATTTTAAGCTTCTCCTTTAAGTGCAACAAACCTCGCCAAATCTGGTGCAGTGGTTGCCGAGAAAAACAAATTCTCCTTTTACATGTATTTAGATAGGAGCACCCGAGCTAAAGCTTCCTCTTAAGGATGATCTTGGTTCACTTCAATTATCATATGAACACAAATGTTCTCTCGGGTAATAAAGAAGGGTTATATAAATTGATATTTTTCTTGTTTGGGTCTATTCCAGACATAGATGCCGAGTTTTGAACCTGCCGGGGAGACTGGCGTCCAATTTGTGCCCTCTCTTATTTTATTTTTTTCATTTGTCCCCCTCTACCTCCCCCCGCGCATGCTCCTTGGCAAGAGGTGCACAGGCCGAGAGGCAATATATGTAAACATCAGTTTCCTGTATTTCTAAAGGCAGGCGAGTATGCAAAAGTGAATGACCGCATGGTTCTTATGATACTAAATAGATAAATGAAAAAAGAAACTGAAAAAATGTAAACTCTTGGTAGACATTCATAAAGCCCTTAACAAAAGTGGGAGAAAAGTCTGGGAAACATGAACATTTCCTCAACAAGCTGGCAATTAATATTACAAACTCATTACAAACTTTTCGGTTGGAATAACCATTGGACAATACAAACATTTCCACAAGCTAACAATTCAAAAATGAAAGGCAGATCTTAAAATCTTTGAATACTTTGCAGTACAAACATTTCCACAGTAAGCTAACAGTATAATATCTAATGACAGATCTTCAACTCTTAGTCTTTCAAAAATGTAAACAAACTACTAAACTCGATACAAAACAAAAAGAGAAGAATACTCAAAAGGCAGAGCTTGTAATAACGAAGTGGCAAAATGCAGATTTTATGGAAGGGGATAAATTAAGGCCAGGGGCTGTGACAGCTTGAATAAAGTTGGGGCATTACACTGTGATGAAGTTGACTGTCCTTTTATATAATGGCTACTGTACAATCGAGAATGTGTGTCTACACATAGTTGATCCCTGAATAAAGTCATGCGCAATGTCACTGAGATTTATTTTGCAGGCTAGCTCTTTGTGCCCAAGGAGAACTTCTATGCGATTTAACGGCGCTTGTCCCATTTGTTGACCTCGGGTACGTTTTTACGTGACGCAGGCCTGAAAACTATGAGATGTGCATGACGTGAGTGAGATAGTCCAAACACTTTCGACAAGCTTAGCTACCTCGGGCAAAAGATCTTGCAGCTGATCACAGTTATTGCCTGGAAGCATCTCTACAACATCCTGAAGCGTTCTCAAAGGTGTATTGCACTACGTTGTGCTACATCTATGAGCATACTACGGTGAACACTGCTGTTCAGGCCCAAGAGCTTGCCTATAGAACTTGAACAGGTACATGCTGTCACCATTCCCAGTCAAAAACTGCACAATGTGTGTCATGCGCTGCCACGTTTCTGGGGGATACCTGTCATCAGGCAAAGAATCTACTGTGTCCATTACCTCGTAGAGCCACTGGCAGTACATGTCCTTGGCCGAAGGAAATACGCGAAGTGCAGATTCATTGTCATACCAACGGTGAGTCTTCCTTTGCCTTGGTGCAGGAGCTTCTTTAACATTAAGTTCCAATTCACGCACCTCTGCATGTGGTTCGTTCCAAAGTCGGCAAAATCCTTCTTTCCTAAGTGCACTAAGACTCTTCCATGACGGTGACCATTTTTTCTGCTTGATGAAATGTCAGTGCTGCTTTCTGCAATCCAGTACTTACTGTTTCTAATGGCAAAAACACAAATGTCAGGAGCCTGATGATGAAGTAGGTGTCGAACTTTGACAGCACATTCAAAATCCACTGGCTTTGGCTCTGGTGCCGTTCTGTTCTTGGGATGTTAAGGCATGAAGAAATGAGATCAGGTGGCTATAGTTCTGGTCTGTTGACTTCAGGGAAGTAGCCCTTAGCAACCCCCTCGTATGAAAAAACTTCTGCAAGTTTACGCTCTTTTTTTTCTGAAATGCCTGGAACATATCTATGCTCTTTGGGGAGCACATAGCAAAGTTTATAGCTTCTGATATCATGCTCAAGAAATTGACACATTTCCACTTTCTGACTCATGTCCTGCAACACCATGTTAAGTATGTGCGCATGACAGTGTACATACAGTGCTCGTGGTGCTCTCATATCTGTAGCACCATCATAGCATTGATCACGGCAATTGTCAATTCTAAGATTAAAACAGAAGAGGATGCCCTTTAGAAGGGCAAGAAGACTGGCCACTCTGGTGTCCGCAGCATTATAAAATCCTCAGAACAGTTCATGTGTTTCGAAGTTAATATAGACAACATCAAAGCAGATCGATGCTTGCTCCTTAACATATATGTCCGCCATCTCATCCATGATCACAGCATGGTGCTCCACTTCATGAAACTCATTTGTGAGTGACCGGGAATCAGCATAAGCCAATATTTCCGACATTTCATTTAGAATGTCGTGGTAGAGCCACCTGCACTTGGTTCGAGAAAGTCATGTTTGCTGTTCTGAATGTCATTGACACGCAGTTCCAGAAGCATTCTTAGATTACTTTCTGCATCATCATGACCACTTACTGCCAATCCCTGGCATGCTGTGTACTGCGGTGAGGATAATGTCGCTATCAGTTCTTTCCTTGCATTTTCCATTTCTTTTTGTTTTCCAATTACACAAGTAGTTGCCACATTAACCCTCTTTTCACAGCTGTGGTTCTGCTCGTGGCCACACGGTGCAGATTCGAGGCCTCATGACTTCTAAATCTTATTTTCGTCCAGTTAGAAAACCTATTTTTGCGGGAGTGTCAAGCAAGAGTCCTTATCCCTGGAACTTGAAGTATTTGGAAGAAAAATGTTCATCTCACAAGCGGCGCCACAGGTCTCACAAACTACCTTGACCACTGACACGTCATACAGAAGCCATTTGTAAGCATGTTTCCAAGCTGGTTTGTAATGTCATCTTTGTTGTGCTTTAATGTTATGGACTTGATCCTCACCAACAATTCGCACGTGTGCAAAGGCAGTGGTTATACAGTGGCAAATGTCAAGCTTTTGCTACTAAGGCTAACCTCAGTATGTTCAGAAGCAGACGTTGAAGGTCCCATGTCAGGTGGTTTGCATCATCCTCCTTGTGTCGTCCTCTTGGTCTGATCTTCTTGATGAGATGTCTGTCCATTGTTTTTCACAGTTTCCTGAAATAGGTATCAGGGTGGTAAGACCACCAAAGAATGGAGTGCCAAAAGCATGTTCCAAGTTTAAGATAAAAAATTGGGAGCCAGTCCACTCTGTGAAGGTGGAATGCCAGCGAAGCTCTCATGCTCCCAAATTCACTCCCAAACCATGGTGTGAACGTCGTTGGGTAGCAAAGCCAAACGAGTCCGTAAAACAAAACACATTTGTTTGTAATTAGCAATTGAGCATATTTGGTTAATTAGCTTAATGAAACTCGGGACGGACTAGAGTTTTATCCTAGCAAAAAAACATGGGGCTGTCTGTTTTCCTCCCACAGAAGCCCATCTATTGACAGCAGAAGGGAATTGTACAGCTTTACTGTGGATTACCCAATTATGAAAAGTAAATGAAACTTGGTGTAATGATAGCCGTCTTAGCGGCCAATTGTCATATAATTTCTTTTGCATAGTTTTGATAAAACAAGACTTGCAGCCATTTTCTGCAGTGCATTCACAATCAAGTTGGCTTTGCCACAACACGTTTTTGTCCACTACATGTACATTTGCCAACTGAGATGCCCTTTCTTTGAGAGCATACATGTAGCTCATTCATGTGGGGGTTAGAGATAAACAGCTTCGCTGTAACAACAAAAAAGCACGCCAGTCGTTTGTCCGTGCTAACAGTGTTGCAGTCTATATGTATAGAGGACAGATAGGTAAAGTTGAAGGTTCTTTCTTCACTTTGGTACCTACCATGAGGCACACACTGATCTGGTGGTGGATGTGTCGCAGGCGAACTTGCAGACGATCGATAGACAACACACAGAAACAAAATAACTTGGTTTATAAAACACTTCAAAAACACTACTGTAGCACACACACAGAAGTAACAACAGCTTTGCACTTAGCTGCCAAAGCTGACTAAACACCCAGGGGAAGAATGACGCCTTCCCGTAGAGACCGTGGGAAGAACACTACTGGAATGTATCAATGATAAGCAGTCTGAGCACACTTCACAGACCAGTGGGTCCCCCTTTCTTAAGAGATAGCTGCGGGTTAAGTGTGTGTGGCCAGTTCCTGAACCCGTATATACAATTGCTAGTAGGTACAGTGGTGCGTGGCACTTGCGGAGATGACGGACGCTTGCGCGCATGCGCGAGTAAGAGCGGGTGCGAGAGTGGAAATGTGGAGACTTTTGCTCCTAGAATATACGACTCTGCCTAGGCACTAAGGAGGAGTTTCTTAGTGCGTGTTGTATGCATTTGTCCCTAGGCGTGCCGGCAGAAGTCGCAGGGCGTGGTTTAGCGTTGCAAGTAGGCGGCTGGATGTAAATATATTTATGCAATTGTGTTTTGTACTAATTTAAACAATGTGTCATTATTTCGCATTATTGCCGGCGCCTCCAGGACACCAAAGCGGGAACGGGGACATCAAAGCTAGAACTCGAACTGGCCCATGGGTTGGGGCTCACCGAGGCCTGCATGTACCAGGGGAGTATAAGATCAGCTTCTGCTATCACGGACAGCCATTTTTTTATGCGGACACCCCTTGGCATACTTCGGCCTCCGCGGCCCCAACCCACGGGCCGCCTTGCTTCCTGCTTTCATCCCCCGCTACCGCTTGGGTGCCCTGAAGATCCTGTGCTGCCTGCTTTAAAATAACCTCAGGTGCTCTCCTGAGGCCCCCGTTGGCCGGTTACATGTGCCCTCCTGGAGCAGTGCTTGTAAAAAATGCAATGTATCGTCGCGACTAAAAAAGCGACCCGCGACTTATACAACACCAGTAAGCACCTTGCCCCTCCAGACACAGCGATCACCAAATGGGGTGTCTGTGCCCACTGCCTCACCACGCGGGCAGCCAGCGGCGGAGCATAAGTGAACTGGATCGCACCCCACCATGTCGGCATGCCTAGGGGACAAATGCATGCAACACGTGTTAAGAAACCTCCTCCGTAGTGTCTAGGCAAACTCAAGGAGCAAAGGCCCCCAGATTTTCTCTCTTGCACCCACTCTTACTTGCACCTGCACAGAAACGTCGAGCACCGTAAGAAACGCCACACCTCGCTGTACCTACTAGCAATTGTAAAAACGCTTCCTAGATGGCACAAGACCACTTTGTAGAACCGTTCCCAGTGTCTGGCTTTCCGCCATTCACTCAAGATGGGTTTAAAGCTGTGGAGTTTATTATGGAGTTCACAGTCCCATTCATTTTGCTATAAACATTTTATTTATATTTGCAAGAATGATATGTTGTCCCTACTGGGCTTACTTTTAAAGGTAAGTTCATAGTTGATGTTTCGAGTGAAGAGTTGATTTGGTGTTCAGGAAGGGTTTGAAGTTTTAGAAGACAATGTACATGAAAGAAACACCTGCACTTATCAAGTGGCCGTTCATTTGATTCTGCACAGAGACTTAGGACAGTAGACATTCAGAGAGCTGCTGTTGCCAGTCCGAATCCCTGATAGATCTAAAGGTGTTGGTGTTGTCATCCTTATTCATTGTTGGTGGGAGGCAAACCTATGTAGCAGTGGCAATTTAAGGCTGTGGTGTTCTTCTGAACCTTTGGGCAACTGTAGTTCATCATTTGATTTGTCCAAGACCGTACAAAAAAAGACATGGTGCCCCCTGACCCCATTGCTAATCTCCGAGGCAGGGTGGGGGGTCAAAGGCTCGAGTCCTCCAGCCCCCTTGTAGTTGGCACCTATGCTTCCAGAAGGTCTGTCATGCCAACCTGTCATTTTTAAAGACGGGCCTTGTTGGAACTTATGCTTGAGACCTACACCTATTGTCTGGCACTCTCTTTCATTTCCTTACAGTCTGAATTTACTTCTAAACTAAATGAAATGTCGTCCAATTATTTATTTCATTCTGTAATAATTCTTGCAAGCTTTATATTGATGCATGTAATACCACTGCCTGCTTTATTTTGTTTATCCCCCTAACTGGTGGTGGATGGAACCAGCTTCCCACCTGTGGTACTGCTATCACCGACACTGTGTCCTTCAGGAACGCTCCTCTTGATAGTGTTACTAATGCCTATCCACATTGTAATGCCAGTAGGCCTTGGTAGCCTGAAAAAAATAAAGAAGACAAATGAATAAATGAGTGTCGCTGTTGTGCAGGCATGGAGGAGTTGGAGGAACACATTCCCGAGGAGGACCTGGCTCCAGACGCCTTCTATGGGGAACTGGGTGACGAGGGGCAGCCGCTGGAGCGATGGCTTAACGACGACGAAGGTCCGCTGGTCTTCTACCGTGTCAACTCGCAGGTGGGCATGTTACATCTTTTGCAAGTGCTGGAGACATATTCATTCTCATCACCAGCCTGCTTTTCCTGTGATGCATCATGTGCCCTTGTCATATGCCTGCCTATTTTTCTAATCTTGGAGCTCCATATAATCCTCTGCATCCCTAGACAACATGTTCCTTTCCTTGGTGCCCCCGCAGGGGCGTCTGCGTCAGCAGGCGTTTGGTGTGTTGCGAGACCACATACCCGAGCACAAGAGGGTTGGACCCTCCCGCGTGTAGCCGTGCACGGTTTAGCCGTCTCTGGAGAAAGGGGGATCCTGGAGGTTGAGCCGATGCTGGGTTTCTGGACCTTTAAGGCCCCCCCGCGGAGGCAACACACCTCTTTGTCCTCTGCTTCACATAGACGGCACCTCCAGACTGACCCACCTGGAGGAAATCGGCAGTCGCCTTTTCCTGTCCCTCTATTCAATCTTTTGCTTTCCCTCTCGCTATCTCTTCTTTCCAGTCTTCTTATCACTTCTTCTCACTTCCGTATTTCTTGGCGGCAAGGGTTAACCTGATGTATGTATCCAACCTTGGGTATGTTATATTAGGTTATAGTGGCTACGTACAGCTGGCATCTGCGTTTCCTCCCGGACTCGTGGCATCCCCTTGTTGGGCTCGGTGGTAGGCGGCTGGCGTAGCTACCGAAATAAATGAATCCTGCATGGCTAATACGTCATTCCCCCCACTTTCCGATCGTCCTCTTTCAAAAAGAGGGCGCACCGAATAAACTTTTCTACTATTCAGCCAGTGCAAAGAAACTTTCCCCCGCTACCATGTAATACACAGTCAAGATCCTGAAAAGACAGTCAGAACTATCTCACCTTTCATCGTAGCTAAATGCCTTACCGACACACTGGGTGCTGGCTACAAAGTGACGAAACTGAGCAGTGGCGACCTCCTTCTTGAGGTCCGCGACACTCTACAGCGTGGTAAACTCTCCAATCTCTTAGCATTCCATAATGTGAAAATCACTGTTACCCCCCACCGATCACTGAACACGTCTAAAGGAGTCATCTCTGATGAAGATCTGTTGAGCCCAAGCGAGGAAGAGCTCCTGGAGGGCTGGGAGGAACACAATGTGATTCAGGTCCAAAGAATAAAGATCAAGCGAGACAACCAAGATATCCCAACTAAACATCTCATCCTCACCTTTGCGTTCAGCGTTCTACCAGAAACCTTAGAGACGGGATATACCAAACTTCGAGTCTGGCCTTACATCCCAAACCCCCGAAGATGCTTCAGGTGTCAGAGATATGGCCATGGTTCGCAAAGCTGCCGTGGCCGACTGACCTGCGCAAAGTGTGGCGAACACGAACACAAATTCAACAACTGTAATGGCACACCCCACTGTCCCAATAGTGACGGTGGACACGCAGCATACTCTCAAACCTGCCCCACATGGAAAAAAGAAAAAGACATAATCACAATGAAAATCAAAGAAAACATCTCATTTCAAGAAGCGCGGAAACGTGTTTCATTTTTCCATACCTCAGGGTATGCTGGTGTGGCGCGCAAGGGGGCAACGTCGCAGCAGACTCCGGCTCCGGCCCTACCTGCAAGTGTGGTTACAGCCTTGCCACCAGCCCCCCTGGCGTCAGCAGCCAGTGCTGCTGCCCCGTCTCTGAAGGAGGGCCCATCGACCTCTGGGTTGGTGGCCTCCAAGGCCCTGCTTTTCGAGGCAAGGCCTAAGGTGAAAACACCCCGCTCGTGTGAGCGGAAGTCCAGCGGCTCCCAAGAGTCGATGGACACAACCCCGAGCCAGAAGGCACATCCAGCGCCTCGGGAGCAGCGCGAGTCTCGCGACCGCTCCAAAAAAGACTAAACCCGTACCATAATCACGGGGCCTGAAACGGCTCCGTAAGTCACCTCTCTATATTAACTCCTCTTGACACACAGCATAAAAACACGAACAATATGGCTACACAAATAATACACTGGAACATTAGAGGTCTTATCCACAACCTCAATGACATTAAAGAAGTCTTAAACAAATATAACCCAAAGGTGCTGTGTGTTCAGGAGACACATCTTAAATGTACTCAAACAAACTTTCTTCGTCAGTACTTCTTATACCGCAAACACCGCAACGAGGCGAGTACCTCGTCTGGCGGTGTAGCAATAGTTGTGGACAAGTCCGTAGCTTGTCACAATGTCGCCGTTCAGGCAGTGTCAATTTGGGCGATTCTTTTTAATAAGTTGATTACTGTATGTTGCTTATACATACCCCCCAATTTTCATCTGGAAAAAAGTGATTTTTATAACCTAGTCGATCAGCTTCCGGACCCTTACATACTCGCAGGCGATTTTAATGCCCACCACACCATGTGGGGAGACTCGCAATGTGACGCGAGTGGTCGTTTCATTGAAAATTTTCTAGTGAACTTCGGTGCATGCCTCTTCAACAAGCAGGAGCCAACTTATTATAATATTCATAATCATTCATATTCATCGATAGACCTGTCTATTGGCTCGGCTTCAATTTTCCCGGACTTGCAATGGCATGTAATCAAAAATCCCTATGGAAGTGACCACTTCCCTGTAATGTTAAATTCAATGCCTCAACATGAATGCCCCCTACATACACCCCAGTGGAAACTAGCCATTGCCGAATGGAACGATTTTAAGGAAGCAACTTACTTATCACGTGATCTCATCACTGATTTTAACATAGACAATGCAGTAGCATATTTTACTTCTTTTATAATCAACACAGCCGAAAAGTTCATACCCCAAACACAAGGTCTCTCTTGTAAAAGATGGGTACCCTGGTAGAATGAACAGTGCAGAGTGGCACGAAAGAAACAAAACAAAGCGTGGGGTTTGCTGCGTCGCTCCCCGACTGCAGAAAACCTCATGGAATTTAAACTCGCAAAGTCACAAGAAAGGCGCACACGGAGACAGGCAAAGAGGGCTAGCTGGGAGAGGTTTCTCTCGGGCATCACTTCCTACACCCAAGAGTCCAAAGTATGGAATGGCGTACGAAAGATAAAGGGTCAACAAATCCACCCTCTGCCCTTAGTGGACGACCAAGGGACTACCTTGGAAGATCAGGCGAATGCTCTGGACGAACACTTCGAACATGTATCAAGCTCCACACATTACACAATATCATTCCTCAAATATAAACAATTAGCTGAACTTAAGACACTCGATCGTAAATGCCATCTGGATGAACCATATAACTGTTCTTTTAATATTGCCGAGCTTAAAGCTGCATTGAGCACATGTAGAAGCTCTGCACCGGGAGCTGATAGAATCATCTATGACATGATTAAGAACTTACACGAAGACACACAAATGACACTTCTGGCACTTTTCAACTCTATCTGGGCTGCCAGATACCTCCCATCCTCATGGAAGGAAGCTATTGTTATTCCCGTCTTGAAGCTGGGCAAAGACCCTACCTTGGCGGCAAGTTGTCGCCCCATAGCTCTTACAAGTTGTCTTTGTAAGCTATTTGAAAAAATGATTAATCGTAGGCTAATACATTTCCTTGAACTGAACAATATGCTTGATCCCTATCAGTGTGGCTTCAGAGAAGGGTGGTCCGCGACTGATCATCTTGTACGCATTGAAGCAAATATCCACGAAGCATTTGTACATAAACAGTTCTTCTTATCGATATTCCTCGATATGAAGAAGGCGTACGACACGACGTGGCGATACGGGATCTTGCGAGACTTGTTGGGGATGGGCATCCGTGGAAATATGCTAAACATAATAGAAAGCTATCTGTCCAAACGTACCTTCCGCGTGAAAATCGGCAATGTATTGTCACGACCTTTTATACAAGAAAATGGCGTACCTCAAGGAGGTGTGCTTAGCTGCACACTCTTTATCGTGAAAATGAACACCCTTCGTGCTTCATTACCGCCAGCCATTTTTTATTCTGTTTACATAGATGATATACAAATAGCTTTCAAATCCTGCAACCTTGCAGTGTGTGAGAGGCAAGTACAACAGGGCTTGAACAAGGTATCTAAATGGGCAGACGAAAACGGATTTAAAGTGAACCCGAACAAAAGTTCTTGTGTGCTTTTCACAAGAAAGAGAGGCCTCGTTGCAGATCCCAATATTGAAAGGTATGGCTAGCAAATCCCTGTGAACAAAGAGCACAAGTTCTTAGGTATCATACTTGACTCTAAACTAACATTTATTCCACACATAAAGTATCTCAAGGTGAAATGCTTAAAAACAATGAACTTACTGAAAATTTTATCCCATACAACATGGGACAGTGACAGAAAATGTTTGATGAATCTTCACAAAAGCCTCATTCGATCACGATTGGACTACGGTGCCGTGATTTATCATTCTGCAGCCCCGAGCGCGCTAAAGATGCTAGATCCGGTTCACCATCTAGGAATTCGACTGGCCACTGGCGCTTTCAGAACAAGTCCCATTGAAAGTTTGTATGTCGAATCAAATGAGTGGGCACTCCATCTCCAGAGAACATACATCAGCCAAACATATTTCCTGAAACTCCACTCTAATCCTGAACATCCGTGTTTTAATACCCTTAACGATATGACATATGATACACTCTTTCGTAATCGTTCCTCTGTAAGACAGCCCTTCTCACTTCGTGTGAGGGAGCTTAGTGTTGAAATGGATGTGCCAATCCTCAAACATCGCCTAATGCCTCCAGCTAAGCTGCTACCACCTTGGGAGTGGCAGATGATACAATGCGATATATCTTTCATGCAAGTTACAAAACACGCTCCAGAGATTGAAATCCAAATGCATTTCTGTGAACTCCAATACAAACACTCCTGCACGGAGTTCTACACAGACGCATTGAAGTCACGTGAGGGGGTGTCCTATGCAGCCGTCGGCGCATCCTTCTCGGAATCCGATGTACTGCATCCGGAAACAAGCATCTTTACGGCTGAGGCCTACGCACTACTGTCGACTGTAAAGCATATAAGGAAAACAAAACTCAAAAAATCTGTTATATATACGGACTCCCTAAGCGCTGTGAAGGCTTTGATGTCATTTCGTAAGCACAGAAATCCAGTAATCAATGAACTATATTCCGTCCTATGTAAAGCATATATATGTAACCAGCATGTCATAATATGCTGGGTGCTGGGTCATAGGGGCATTGAAGGTAACGTCCTGGCGGACCAGATGGTCACATCAATTGCATCGTATTTTGTCCATCCTACTGCGGCAGTCCCTGTCACAGATCTGAGGCCCTTCTTGCGCAGGAAACTATGAAACTACTGGCAACGCTTGTGGGACCTGGAAACAAATAATAAGCTGCATGTAATAAAGCCACAATTAGGTTTCTATCCTCCTTTAACAAAATCACGCCGGACAGATGTCCTATTCTGTCGTTTAAGAATAGGACACACATTTGGCACCCATAACTTTTTACTCACCGGAAACGACCCTCCAACCTGTGGCAGATGCGGGGAGAGGCTGACTGTGCTCCACGTCCTCCTGGAGTGTCGGAAATCCGAATCTTTTTTCTTTGCATACTGTCAACACATTCCTCTTCACCCTGTAATGGTTCTCGGTCCAGAAGCACTTTTTAATACAAACACAGTCCTAGGTTTCCTCAGAGATGTTGTCCTACTCGTTATTAGTCCCATACATTCGTAGCGCTTCCTCTCTTGAGAGGATGCTGCTGTGATAGTCATACTGTATAGCACATGCCTCCAGGCCCTTGTTTTTCAAGGGCTCTGGCGAGGCATTAGTGCTCCAGGTAATTTTACCACCTCACATATCTTTTATAATGCATCATTCTTTCACGATAGATTTTATTGCTCATAGAACATGTCATTATCATCGACATAATCTTATAACAGATAGATTTTACGCACTCTAGAGCGACTATTTTTAAGGCCCGTTTACAGCCACGTCACATCAACCTCATTGAACTCATAACTACATTGCTAATTCATCAACACTGGCTCGGCGCTCTTTGGCCATACCTGGCCCTTGCGCCAATAAAAACCAAACATTCATTCATTCATTCATTCATTCATTCATTCATTCATTCATTCATTCATTCATTCATTCATTCATTCCTTGGTGCCCAATCTGTTAATCTAAGAGACGACCAGTTATCTGCTGGAAGCATTACAGGGCTGGTGCAACTCACTGCTTCCTTTAATCTCAACTTGCATATAATTTACATACAATTGCTTTCATTTCCTTAACTTGGTGTGAACAGACAATGATACAGAGAAGGCAAACAAATAACAATACAAGCCTTTCTATTGTTTATTGTGTGTCTTCTTTGTGTTCTCATTTGTCCACATTAGAGAAATGAATGCATGCCAACTGGCTCAGTGTAACGTATTACATTTGCTCTCTTATAAATGCTATGGAATGGAAAACTTTATTGAGGTCCATCGGAACATGCACTAGCTCATAGTTGGCCGCTCCCAGAACAGGACAGAAAGGCCTAGCCTCTCTACCACATCACGGTCCCATTGGACTGCCCATTGTGGGGCTTCAAAGATGGGACTGAGTAGGGCAGCCTCCCACTTGGACAACATGTCTTCATCGCCCTGCAACATGGGGTTACCCCCAGAGCAAGTTGGGAAAGTCCGAGCAAAGCATGCAAGTGTTTGACGTTTGAATTTCCAGAGAGATCCAGTGTAAGAGTGCAGGGCTACGGTATGCCCGGACTTGAAAGAGTCTGAGTGTTAATGCCTGAGGTCTGTTGAGTTTACTGTGCGGCGGCGGATACTTCTGCCTCCCCAGGTAGAAGTTCTTTGTGGGTTCGTTGTACGAGGCAAAAGGATCCCTGTTGTCTGGAACCTCACCATCGCACCTCCTGGTAGCCATAACAATTATGTGGACGTTCAACTGTAGCTGCATATAGTGAAGCTGAGTGGGGTTGTGCGGGCTCTATATTGAAAGTGGCCTGTGGTTGGTACAGAGTTTAGGTGCACCAACGCCTGATAGCTTCGTGTGCACTGTGTTCTTGCCACTTCATGTTGCAACAAGAGGCAGCATGAAGAGCAATTTGCTCGCTGCTGTTGCCACTCTTCCTCATGCCAGCATTTTGACAGAGTGTCCACAGTCATCATGTGAGATATGTTAATGTTTGCCTGTGTACTCGTGACACCATGCTCTTTAATTTAGTTAGTAAGCAAATGTTTACACAAGTTTCTGTGGCCGACAAGACTACTATCCTTACTTCATATAGCTGTCTAAAAATGTGTTGCAATTGATCTTTTGCCTTTCAGGCGAAACTGTGTATTTTTCATTCAATTGCTATTCAAGTGGCACTTCGCTTCCTTTTCTAGTTTCTGTTGTTTTTACTACCAATATAAAGTAGATGGTTACCATACTTTATTTATTAGGATGTAGTTAAAGTTTCCGCACCCACATCCTATGTTACCTTAAGACCCCTAACCTGGCTGGAAAAAAAAATTTTGGCTTTAGATTAGAATTTGTAAAATGCCGTTAGAGCAGCACTCTACCGCAAGAGAACATGTGCAACTCTGGCAATTTTTCAGTGTCTACTGATCTTAATAAAATTTTGAATATACGTTCTGTTTTGCACTCTGATCGTCTATGCCAAATAATATGGCTGCAAGTAATTTAGTTTTCCTGAAAATAAATTTTATAGATTGGTTGCATGTTCCCGGCCCGTTCCATTTTTATGGCCACCCTGTGTTTGTGATGTCAGAGACTACAATGCCACTTTCGCTGAAATCGTCACTGAAATCGCCACGGTCTAGTAGTTCGGAAGATCTGTAAGAGCTCCCTGTGTTGTCAGGAGGCGTCGTCAGCTTCACTTCTTTCGTGTTGGCGCCACATGTACTGTGTGTTTACATTATGGTAGTGTAGGATCTGACATCATTGACTCATTGTGACGTCACACAAAGCAGCTACCCGTTTCGGTTTCGGTCTCTCATTTATTGGTTATTTAAAATTTTTGATGAATTTTTAAGCAAATTTAACCAACCTACAGCTGACAGGACTGTCAATGCCATTTGAAAATGACAATATCCTAACAGGGTTTTTAGGTATTTAGTGTTAATGGAGATAAAAGCAAGTGAAATGTGAGGCAATGTAATAAGGATGTAAGCTGCCCACCTCGCAGCGTACCTGCGGCCTCAAGATGCAGTCTTGGTGCCTTGACCATTACTTATGTGTTGCATTCCTCCACCGTGTTCTCCTAAACAGAAGTCACGCAATGATTGATTACATCATCATCGTCAATTTGTCGTTCTTGTGTCATTGTCAGGCCACGTCATCAATGTTACTCTCGCCGTATGACAAAATATAAATCACGATCACAACCACTGGGAATAAAATTCATGCCTCTGTGGCAATGCGCAGTTTACAGCCTGGTGTTTTGAAATTTGTGTTGTGCTGTTTGTGTGCCGTGCGGTCTCTGAGAGTGGTCACATCTATGTGAACCTCAAAGGCCGCAATGAACAATACAGCAGCAAATGAAGACTATATCGATGTGATGCTACATTGCAGGCACAGTTGCTAGCACATGACCTGCATGCCATGCTTACCCGTTTGTATTACCCAAACCTGATGAGAGGACCATTTAGAAGGTGTAAGAAGTGTAGATTCTGTTTTATCTAAGGGCTCTATGAGAGACCGGATCAATGCTTTAATTTATTCTTCTGCAATCTTTTATATATTGCTTGCGGGCAGCATCTGCTTGTCGTAGTTCCTCACTAAGTATCACTGAGCTGAACTGTTGTTTGGTTCGTTGGTAACGAGGCTAGGCAAAAAAAAAAGAAAGAAAAGAATTGTCAGCACTCATATATCGAAGCGATGAATGGAATCCTAGGCCTATCTGCTACTAGATTAGCTGTGTGCTGTCTAGGCCACAAGTTCGTGCAGGCATGGCATTGGAAAGAGGCATGAGGTTGCATGTTTGATTTTCATGTATGGCAGCCTAACTTTTAGTTGGGCAGGGACACATGTGCATAAATTTGCTTACTAATATTTCAGACTGCACTCTGTGCTAAAGAAGCTGCAATGATCACAAGTACCGTATTTATTTAATTGTAAGGTGGTCACGATTTTAACAGGAGCGTGCAGTTAGGATACCCGAGAACAAGCAGTTAAGTTGGCACAATATTTGTAAGGTGATATGGAGTAGCAGATGAACTGTTCAGCCTCAGCGGGGATTCGGTGTGGGTTATGTGTGAATTTCGCTTTATGGTGTGGTGTTACGGCATTGTGGCTTGCACTGCCATGAAGCCACTCCTGAAGGTGAAATTCGCATATATCCCGCACCCTGCTTTAGCTGTGAAATTTTAAAAATTCTTGATGCGGGTTATCTGACAAATACGGTACTGCCTCGCATGCCAAGTTTTATTAGTTGCCACAACTTGCACTGCCATCTAAAATCTGGATTGCTGTAAATGTGGCGCTGCCGACATCATGTTGAACTGAGTCCACCAGCCTCTGTAAGGCAGGGATTGACTTCGATGCCAAAGCTTTTTAGAAAATATTTAGCCCAATATTCGAATAAGTACAGTAATTCAGAGCACTCCATTACAGAATCTGTCATGCCACGTGTAGGTAAATAAATCGAGTCAGGCTGGCAGTTTTCGGTGACTTCTATTACAGGAAAGGGCCCAGACAATTGAAAATATCATGAAACCCACAACAGTTAGGGCATGAAACACAAGAAAAACATTTCGGCAGTAATTTTCTCACCTAATAAGCTTTTGCTGCCAAAGAAATAATAATGGAATTCTTAAGTTACCCACCAGCCTAAATTGGTGTTATGTTCTTGCAATGAACATGTTCCCTGTCCTCCACGATTTGTGTTCATTCAATGGGGAACAGTGTGCTCTGTACAGCATGTGGTACCTTACCAGGTTTTAAGAACGTGGGTGCACTTCCTGTGTATTGTAGGATATCATATACAAGGCGAAGAAGAAGCGCCCCAAGATGGTGGGCCGCTACCTGATGGGGGATGTGCTGGGGGAGGGCTCGTACGGCAAGGTCAAGGAGGTGCTCGACTCGGAGACACTCTGCCGGCGAGCTGTCAAGATCCTCAAGCGGCGCAAACTGCGCAAGATCCCCAATGGCGAGCAGAACGTGCAAAGGTGGGTGGCTCTATGTTTTGCACCTGCATTTATTTATTTTCTAATATGAATGCGGTCCAAGAGAGCAGCAGGCAGCATGTCTTAACCAGAGCAGCTCAGGCAATCTCGAGCTCGTGCCTCCCTGATGATTGGCGATGTGTCTGCAGCGCTGGGCATTCCTCTTCACTACAATCGCCCCCCATAGGAAAAGGAGCCATCCTGGCGACTCATGGTGAACACAAAATCATAGGTTTGTAATACGGCTTCAGACGTTGTACGTGGACGGTTTCACGAATGCGACAGCGTTGGTCCGTAGGTAGCATGACAGGCTCGACAATATAGTTCACAGGCGATGTCTGCGCTACAACACGGTAGGGTCCTTGATACTTGGATACAAGCTTGGATGAGAGTCCAGCAGGAATGGTGGGAACCCAAAACCACACAAGGGAGTCCGGAAGAAAGTGACAGTGTGGGTGATTATCGTCATGTCGAGACTTTTGTTGCCATTGGTCGACGGCTCTAAAGGAACGGGCGAGCTGACGGCATTCCTCTGCACGGCGGGCAGCTTCAGAGATAGCGTACATTCGGATGAGTCGGGTCTGTACGGAAAAATGGTGTCGAGGGTAGTCGAAGGTTCGCGGCCATACAAGAGGAAGAATGGGGAGAAGTTTGTGGTCACCTGTGTTGCAGTGTTGTGGACAAACGTGATGAATGGCTAAATGGGGTCCCAATCAGTGTGATCAGAGGCGACATATTTGGAGAGCATGTCACCAAGGGTGCGGTTAAATATTTCCATCAGACCATTAGTTTGAGGACGGTAATTGGTGGTGGTGCGATCAATGATGTGACATTCAGCAAGGAGTGCGTTTACGACTTCGGAGAGGAAGACACGTCCTCTATCACTCAAAAGTTCGTGAGGTGCACCATGACGGGGAATAAAGTTTTTCGGGAGGAAGGATGCTATATCACTAGTGGTGGCAGCAGGCAGAGTGACTGTTTCTGCGTATTGAGTCAAATGGTCGATGGCGACAACTATCCAGCGGTTCCCAGCAGCCGTGCTCGGAAGGGATCCAGAAGGGAGAGCTGCGCACACTTGCTCCTGGATGACTTGGCATAGGTTGGCCGGCAAAGCGAAGGTGGTGGCGTGGCTGAGGACAGCAGCAAAAGCTGACGAGCGACCTCAGCACGGACGAACTCTTTTATTTGGCACAGCAGGGAGTCCATCTCGGGAGCCGCGGTCATGCTCGCGAGGGTTTCGTCGGACGCAGGGGAGCGCCACGTGAGAAGGCGCTTTCTGCAGAGCTCGTCGAAACTCTGGCAAAGTTCAATGACCTGAGAAACGGTGCCTGGATTTTTGGACAGCAGCATATGAAAGGCATCGTCGGAAATACCCTTCATGATCTGACGTACCTTGTCTGCCTCCACCATCATCGGGTTGACACACCGGCAGAGGTCGACGACGTCCTCTATGTAGCTGGTGAACGTTTCACCAGTTTGCTGGGATCGGCTTCGTAGGTGTTGTTCAGCGCGAAGTTTGCGCACGCCAGGGCGGCCGAAAACTTCTGCGATGGCAGTTTTGAAGCTAGTCCATAGGCGGAGATCACCTTCGTGGTTTTTGAACCACAGCTTAACGACGCCCGATAAATAGGAGATTGCGTTGCTAAGCTTGAGGGGATCGTCCCATTTGTTGGTGTTGCTGGCGCATTCATATGATTCCAGCCAATCTTCAACGTCTTTCTCATCGGTGCCGCTGAAGATATCAGGATCCCGCTGACGCTGGGCACCGGCACATACGATGGCTGGAGTAACCGGTGGGGATGTCAGGCTGGGGTCGTCTAGCATGACGGATGGCACAGTTCGGGTGCATAATTCCTGGTTGGGGGAAAACCGCAGCACCTCTACAAGAATCTAACATGAATACGGTCCAAGAGAGCAGCAGGCAGCGTGTGCTAACCAGAGCAGCTCAGGCAATCTCAAGCTCGTGCCTCCCGGACAACTGGCGATATGTCTGCAGCGTTGGGCATTCCTCTTCTCTACAATTTATACTTAATTTATTGACATAATACTGCAGACCAAAAAGTTCCAAGCAGGAGGGGATAGTGGTAGAATCATGAACATAGGAACTAATAAAAAAAATTTCATGAAAATGCAGCGTCCTAAACTTTGAGTCTGAACCATTGTACAATAAAAAAAAATTATAGGAATAATAAATAGTCAACCGATTTTTCGAACATACATGATATTTCGGACGCCTTCGCGGCATTGCCACGTATCCTATGGAGCCATTGTATAAAGACCGCAAACATTTCGGAGATGGCAATCTTTCGCTGTTGGATTTCTCGACTTTCTGCCATGACCACAGGTTTGAAGCTGCATTAATTAAAGCCACCACTACTGCCATTTTGATTATCTCACAGCATCAAACGGACGCTATTGCACACTGATCTGCTGGCAGCCATAGTAGTCTGTGTTGTCATTAGGCCTAGTTTGTTCAACATTTGCTACCAACCTTCCTGTTGCTCTGTGCCATGTTTTTCATTAGAAAGATTCATCGCCGCTATCAACGGCACCAACTCCGCCTTTACCATCCTCGCTGATGGCTTCTAAGTGTGGAAATCACAACGAAAGTCTACAATGGGATAATGCCCAGTTCCACAAGTCAGCTTTGCATCAATGGAGTGGTGTTACGCGGTCAAGCATATGCAGTGTATTGCAGTGAAGCACACCAAGCATGGAAAGGGGCCACTGCCACGGGGCATAGTATCTGCTATATATATATGACTTTGACTTTATTGAAATTTAGACAATACACAGTTGTCCGGGTGAAGAGGGCTAAAAGTGACACACATGGTCACCTGACTAGGCCCTAGACACCCTGAATTCACGCAGGCACAGTTTCGAGATGTTAAGTTACAAAGTACAAACAATTTTTTTTTTTTACAGGAAGACTACGCTACAACAATTCATATACAGCAATATACATTGTACATTCAAATCAGTCTAATTAAGAATGTATAATAACTACAAACATGTTCAATTGACCCAAAGAATACAAAGCAAGGAATCCAACTTGATCTCCTATACGACAATAAAAAAAAAAAATGTTCACATGACAAATATGTTCACTTGACAAAGAAAAATCAAACGAAAAAAATTTGTAACCGGTTTATACACGATTTAAGAAAAATCTCTTTGCCTGGTTTCGGAAAGCAGGCAAAGAGGAACAGTTTTCCATGATGTCAATCAGAGCAGGATAAAGGTTTAACATATTAGGAATTTGCCAACTTAACAGCTGTGTCCCGTAATTCGTCCTACATTTAAACTTGATGAAGTTGGTTCTCCTAAACTTGTAATGGGATTCATGTTTGGTATACATCAAAGAGAAGAGTTGTGGATCAATTTTGAAATCTGAATATGCAAGCTCTGATAATCTCAGTTTATATAGGGATTCAATATCCAGGATGCGATTCTGCAAAAAATATACAGATGTTGATTCATGTTGTGGTAGATTTTCAATAAAGCGCACACTTTTTTTCTGTAATTGATGGAGGCTTTCCATGTTAGACCTAGTAGTGGTGCCTCAAACAAGCAGGCAGTAATGTAGTCGCAAATGAACAGTATTAAAATACAGTTGACGTCGTATATAACGAGGCAACAATAAGCGAAACTTATTAAGCATACCAATACAATGTGCAATATTGCGCTTGATATAGTGAACATGGCAAGACGAACGAAGGTTTTCATGAAACTGAACACCTAAAAATTTAATTTGTGTTACCTTTTTTAGCGGTTGCGACTCGAATGCCACATCATTATTAATATAAACAGGTCTGTTAACAGGGGTAAAAACAATGTACTTAGTTTTGTCAACATTTAATGAGAGTTCATTTGTAACAAGCCAGTCAGATAGATTCCTAAGACATAAGTTTACACGCGGAATTAAGGAACCTAAATTGTTACCAGAAAAAAATACACTTGTGTCATCAGTGTAAAGGATAATAGAAGGGATTTGTGGGATAGATACCATGTCATTGATGTATAAAAGAAACAGAGTAGGTCCTAGGATTGACCCCTGAGGAACCCCAAATTTTATTAGCTCAGAATTAGATGTGGCATTATTAATAACAACATATTGGGAATGACCGAAAATGTAGTTCTGCAATAATGTAAGTGAAGTGCCTTGTATTCCATAATACGGTAGTTTGCTAAGAAGTATATTATGTTTAATAGAATCAAATGCTTTGCTGAAGTCTAGAAAAACACCTAATGTGTACAATTGATTTTATATGTTGTTAATAAGTTTATCCTTAATACTGAGCAAGGCAGATTCAGTTGATTTCTTCCTCTGAAATCCGTACTGGCTGGGAGAAATTAACTGGTGTTTGTTAAGATAGGTAGTAATCCATATATTAATCACTTTTTCTACTATTTTGGAAAACAACGGTAGAACTGATATAGGTCTATAATTACTAATTATATATGCAGCACCGCCTTTAAACAAAACAGCAACTCTTGCCATCTTCATTCTTTTGAGGAAAATACCTGTTGTCAAGATTAGATTTGTTATATGACAAAGTAGATTAACTATTAGGTCAGCAATTGCTTTAATTGGTGCTACCTTAATGCCATCAAAACTGCAAGAACAGTTATTTTTGAAACCTAATATAATATCATTAATCTCTGCAGGAGTAGCTGGATATAACAAAAGGCTGTGCTGAAGCTAATATTCCATGTATTTTCTAATATTACTGGGCATTCCTGCAGGAAAGTCTCCAAACGCCGAAAAATGTCTGTTGAACTCATTGGCAAGAGCTTTACCACTCAGAACCGTTCCTCCAATTGTCGTTTGTGTAGGTATATTTTTTTCTGATTTCTGTTGAAGAACTTTGACTGTACGCCACGTTTTTTGAGGGTCAAAGGAGATATCTGAAAATTTATGAGCGTAGTATTGAATTCTAGGTTTTTTTATATCTGCACGTAATTGATTTCTAACTTTTCTATACTCTTTCAGAACTGTCAAGTTTTTAGATTTTATAAACTTGGAGAAAAGCCTATTTCATGCCTTGATTCGCCTGAGCAGGTCACGGGTAATCCAAGGCTTCCTTCCTTTTCTGCACTTTGCCATTGTTACAACTGGGAAAGCGCATTCATACAACTCTGTTATTTTGTGCAAGAATTTGTCGTACAGTTAAACCTGGATGTAACGAACCTATATGTAACGAATTCCTGGATTTAACGAAGTTTTTGAATTCCCCAACGCTGCCCCCATTGAAGCCCATGTATTTTCGACCTTGATGTAACGAACGCGTTGCGGCGGTTAGCCTTGATGTAACGAACTCCCAAAGCTGATCAGTCATTACGTTTTGCACTTTTAAGGAAAATTCGGCCGAAGAAATAATCTAGATTATTGAATATTAATATTGTAAGGAGCCAGCAGCTACGCGAACGCCAGAGATTGCCGCGACCGAGCAAAGTTAGCGATGATGATGATGATGGCGGCAACTAGCGCCGCTCCGTGCCTAACGTAGCAGTCTTTTCAGGCTTTGCTTGTCTAGCGTGACGCCAGGTGGCATTGGTATCGGCAGCTAATTTGGAATCACATAAAATTATTAGGCAGGAAGTCAGCAACAATACAACAACATATCCTAGACGAAGATGAAAACAGACTGGAAGGAGAAGCGGCAATAAATTACATCCGAAACGCAACAGCCGAATCCTTCCAAGGCAATGACGAGGTTGTACTTGATGAAAAAAAGAGCATGAAACAGACCCAAGTGGAAAAGGAGCTGGTGCTGACAAATTTAAACTGGAAGAAAGCGGAAGAGAAAATTCCTAAGCGCACAGCCACAGGGCTAGACGAGGTTCCCGTTAGACTGATAAATGAACTGGGACCAAAAAGTAAGGCAGCTCTGGTGAAAGCAGTGGAAAAAACTTTAAGAGATAGACGAATACCAGACAGTTGGCGACAAAGTAGAATGAATTTAATTTATAAAGGTAAGGGGGAGAAAGACAGAATTCACTCGTATAGACCGTTGACCATTACATCGGTAATATACAGGCTAGCAATGCAGGCTATCAAATTAAAGCTTCAAGCATGGGCAGAGAATAATGACATTTTGGGAGAGCTTCAGAATGGCTTTAGAATAGGTAGGCGTTTGGATGATAACTTGTTTGTTCTTACTCAGTGTATCGAAATATCAAAAGCAGAAAGCAGACCGTTGTATGTGGCCTTTTTGGACATTACAGGAGCATACGACAACGTAGACCGCAACATTTTGTGGGATATTCTGGAAGGGGAAGGCTTAGGTAACAATTTTCTACAGCTTTTGAGAGAGATTTACCTAGAAAATACCGTTTGCGTTGAATGGGAAGGGATGAGAAGCGCGGAGAAAGTTCAAATCAACAAGGGACTGAGGCAGGGGTGCCCTTTATCCCCGCTGCTGTTTATGATGTACATGGTAAGGATGGAGAGGGCGCTAGAAGGAAGTAATATCGGGTTTAATCTCTCATACAAACAGGCAGGTACAGTAATAGAGCAGCAACTCCCAGGTTTATTTTATGCGGACGACATTGTATTGCTCGCTAACAAGCAAAGTGATTTGCAACGTCTGGCTAATATCTGTGGACAGGAAGGCAACAATTTAGGTTTGAAATTTAGTGTTAGAAAATCAGGTGTTATGGTATTCAATGGAAACAGTGAACAGATAGTGGAGATACAGGGCCAAGAAATACCTCGGGTAACAGAATATAAATACCTTGGTATATGGATAAACGAAGGCAATGGATATATGGAAACACAGGAAAAAACCATAACAGTCAAGGGGAAGAGAAATGCAGCCATAATGAAGCACAGAGCGCTATGGGGATACAATAGGTACGAGGTCCTCCGAGGTATGTGGAAAGGGGTAATGGTTCCAGGACTTACTTTTGGAAATGCGGTTGTTTGCTTTAAATCAGGGGTACAATCAGGGCTCGACGGAAACCAAAGGTCAGTGGGTCGCCTCGCATTGGGCGCTCACGGGAAGACCACAAATGAAGCTGTGCAGGGGGATATGGGCTGGACTAGTTTTGAAGTGAGCGAAGCTCGCAGCAAAATTGAGTATGAAGAACGGCTGAGAAATATGGAAGAAAGTAAATGGGCTGGGAGAGTGTTCAGGTACCTGTACAGGCAAAACATTGATTCACAGTGGAGGAAAAGAACTAGGAAGCTTACCAGCAAGTATGCGGCCTGTGGGGTGGGCAACACAGCAACAAAGAAGGTCAAGCAGAAAGTCAGAGAGGCTGAATTAATCTCATGGGTGGCGGCAATGGAAAAGAAACCTGCCATGAGTAACTACTTAAGAGGAAAAAACGAAATCAGGAAAGAAACCATTTATGATAACTCAAAGGGAAGCTCATTACTTTTCGAAGCGAGATCGGGATGCCTTAGAACACGCACCTATAAAGCGAGATATAAGAAGGAAGAAGAAGCATGTGCTTGCTGCGGTAAAGCTAGGGAAACGACGGAGCATATTTTATTAGAATGTGAAGACGTCTACCCAGCGGTCGATTTAGGCACCACTGGCCTCCTTGAAGCCCTTGGGTTCAGCGGGAGCAGTGGTAAAGCAAACAGGTCCGCAATAGACATTAGTAAGAGGCGATTGGAGGATTGGTGGAAGAAAAGTAGGGAAACGACAAAAGACGGAGACGTACAAAAACACAGTTCGCAATAGGGGATCAGCAAATTTGGACGTGGTAGTTCGTAGTGTTTTTTTTTTTCTTTTCCTTTTTCATTGGTTAACCTAGGTAGGATATTACGCGGCATAGTAGCAAGAGCTTGGTGGCGCAACCCACCGCCCCGTTCCAAAGGGGACGCTCATAGCATCCATCCATCCATCCATCCATCCATCCAATTTCTCTTTCAGATTTATTTTGTTTCGTATGGATTTGAGGACAAGCATTCTTATTTAGTGATTTTTATTTGTTTCAACGGCTTAGACGCACTTATGTGTAAGAATTCACTTGAAAAGCAACGCTGATAGCCGGTTCTTTTATTGCCAGGGCGCGGGAAGGGAGAGGGACGATGACGAACGACACTCCATGACGAACGACATGCGTCACTTTTTTTTCTTTCTCTGTGGATGCGTTGCATTCGCCATTTTGAGTGTTGTCCTGCGTTCTGCACGTGTGCGTGTGTCAACTGTGCCCTGGTACTGGTTTGTCCGACTTGTTTTGGAGGTGCTAGGCCTGCCTGTCGGCGTGTAGTTGTGCGTCTCCGCTTCTAACTACGTCGTCGGTTGGTCGTGATGAGTTCTGCTGCCAGAAAACGAAAAGTTCTGTCTTTTGAAGACAAACTCGCAATTTTAAATGCTGTCTCCGCGGGCGAGAAGAAGGACGTTGCCGACCGTTTCAGCATTCCAGCGAGCACACTATCAACGATTTTGAGTGCGGAACACAGCATCAGAAACGCAGTGGAGTCGGGAACAAGCTCGAAGAAAAAAAGACTGAAGCTGTCCACATACACTGATGTGGACAAGGCAGTGTTCACGTGGTTTTTGGACACGAGAGCCAGAAATGTACCCATAAGTGGTGCGATCTTGCAACAGAAGGCAAAGGATTTTGCCTGTATCTTGGGCCATGATGATTTCAAGGCAAGCAACGGGTGGCTGCAGGGATTTAAGAGCCGGCATGGTGTCGTCGGAAGAGTAATCAGCGGCGAATCTGCCTCCGCAGACAGCGATGCTGCTGCTTCGTGGGTGGCTGACGAGCTGCCTGGAATCCTGAGTCGCTTCGAGGCGGCTGATGTCTACAATGCCGACGAGACGGCTCTATTTTATCAGATGCTTCCGGGCCGCACGCTAGCGTTAAAAGGCGATGACTGCCGCGGTGGAAAGCAGAGCAAGCTCCGCATAACGATTCTGCTGTGTGCCAACCTCGACGGCACAGACAAGCGAGTCCCGCTAGTTGTCGGCAAAAGTGCCCGTCCCAGGTGTTTTAAGGGGACGAAGCGTATGCCCGTGAAGTATGTGGCGAATTCCAAAGCTTGGATGACTCGGCCAATATTTTCTGAGTGGTTGAAGGAATTTAACCAGGACGTCAAGCGGCAAGGCCGTAAAGTTTGCCTACTGCTGGACAATTGCTCGGCGCACCACGTCGAGGGCCTGCAGCTGTCGAACATCGAACTGCATTACTTCCCGGCCAACTGCACGTCTCTAATACAGCCCCTGGACAAAGGGGTCATTAACAGTTTTAAATGCTGTTACCGGCGCCGACTAATCCAGAAGATACTTCTCGACATCCGTCTGGAACGGGAGATGAAGATCGACATTTATCAAGCAGTCGAGATGCTTGCTGCCTCCTGGCAAGAGGTCAGGGCAGAAGTTATCGCGAATTGCTTTTTAAAGGCCGGAATAGCCAAAAACGCACGGGCTGGTGCCGACGAGGAGGAGGAGGAAGACCTTTCTACTCCGTCCGATGTGGCCGAAGCGTGGAACGAGCTATGCACTAACGGTGGTGTGCCCGACGACGTTGAACTGACTGACTTTTTGTTTGCCGACAACGCCGCCGTGGCTACAGAAGAAATGTCTGATGCAGCAGTAGCTGAAAGCGTGCAAAATCCCGATGGCGGTGATGATGGTGCCTGTGAGCCAGATCCGTGTGACGTGCCTTCTGCAAAGGAGGTGATGAAGGCAATGGACGTTATGCGCCGTTTCGTCGGCTCGCTCGACGATGAAGGAGCTCTACACGATTTAGCTTCTTTGGAGCGGCGTGTTGTGCCGTCACTTGTGCCGAAGAAGCAAACGGAAATTACGCAGTTTTTTGGTGTAAAATAAATGCTTGAAGGGTGAGTTCACCTTTGCGGATATATTGAGCTATTTGGTTTCGTTTCTGCATCATTCGTACGATCCTTCACGCGAAACCTGCATGTAACGAAAACCTGTATGTAACGAAAAATTGCGAGCTTTTGTCAACTTCGTTATATCCAGGTTTAACTGTATAAAATATTAGGATCTTCGTCACACTGCAATTGGCTCCATTCGACAGATAAGATGATTTGATGAAAATATTCAATTTTGTTTTGGTTTATAACGAGGTAACTATTTGGTGGGTAAGTATGTTCGAATATTTGTTTAGTTGACCTTTCCATAAAGCAAAAGGTTGACAGGTGATCACTGATGTCACTCAGGAGTACTCCTGCAGTGGTACCATGAATATCACTTTGTTAGGCATAGACCAATAAGTGTTTCGCTGGAGCCTGTGATACGAGTAGGCGTTGTGATTATATTGCAAAAGCCGTTGGCCAACATCATATCAACAAATTCGTTCACAGATGTTGACTGTTCTAGTAGGTTTATACAGTAAAAGCTCGTTAATTCGAACCGCAAGGGGAAACCGCTTCAGTTCGAATTAACGAAAGTTCGAACTAACGAAAGTGAAGGAGGGCAACAGTACACTGCGATTTGGAAGCAGTAGGGCATGTCAGAAATTTGGCGTGTCAAAAAGTGATGGCGTGTGCCGCGGGCACACGCCATCTTCAAGTCGAAGCTCTGGGTCCGACTGTGCCACACCACCGATGTCCACCGAAACGAACGTTAGCCGAGGCTTAACACCATCACAATGAATCGCGACGGCCGATACCTCCTAAGCAGAAAACAGAGGTGCACAACCGATGAAGACTGCCGAGACAAAGACGCTGAACATGTGAAGGTGGCGAAGGCCCTGATTCGTTGGTTCTTGATTGCAAGCGCAGCTGCGACGTACTTGATTCGCTGTGTTTTGGAGCTTGCCGTGCCATCTCCGCACAACATTAACAGCTGTACAAGATTTGCAAAGCCTCCGAGATTCGCAACGGGCAAGAAGTCTCGGAGGTTACGTAGAACGGAGAGGCGGCAGCCGCCGCTGCCTTCTGGCTGACCCCGCGTCGGTTAGATTTTTGTCCGATTTTGCCTTCTCTCGCCGTTCTCTCCGTTTCGGAGGCAATATAGCCTTGTGTGTAGGCAGTAGGCGCGTTTCTCTGGCCGTGTGCCAGGCGAGCGTAGTTCGAATTATCTGTGAGGGAACCTTCTCGCGTTCGAATTAACGGACTTTTTTATACATAGACTTCTATGGAGCTTGGCCGGACCAAATCGTACAGTTCGAATTATCCATAAATTCGAATTATTGAAGTTCGAATTAACGAGCTTTCACTGTATTAAAATCACCCATTATTACCACAGGTCTACTTTGTAAAGAGAGGTCGCCCAATACTATTTCTAAAACGTTGAAAAACTCTTGAAGAGACGCAGAAGGAGGCCGATAAATTACGCCAAAGATGAATGCATTTGTCTGAATAAGAAGTGATTCATAGGAAGGGGTCAAAACTGTGCACTGTGGAATTATTTCGTAAGAAAAACTGTTTCTCATGTACAAAGCTACACCACCCCCTTTTTTAGTTTTCCCAAACAGTGCTTCACACCTATAACCAGGAAAGCGAACAACATCATTCGATTCAGTATACCAGGTTTTAGTGAAAGCCAGCGCATCAAATTCATGGTTCAATGACAACACAAAAATATAAATTTCTTCTTCTTTGTTTCTTAAACCGCATGCATTCAGTTGATAAAAGGAAAAGCATGCGGATTTTGAGACCTTCATACATTTAAAAGAGTTAACATTGTGATAACGACTGTTATCCATTCGAACTTTCATTCACAGTAGATATACACTATCTGAATAGCACATTATATCATGTTATCAATGTCACTTTCATCGCGGATGCGAATCGCGTCGACGCCTTCAGTTTTTCGTGCAAATATGTGACCATTCTTTTGCCACACAAACCGATAGTTCTTTTCCCTGCCTTTTCCACTTGCTAGCCAAAGAAGGCATTTGTTAAAAGGTGTCAGGTTGTCCAAAAATTTCACGTGAGGTGCTTCATTCTCAAGGCACGAGCGATTGCGCATCCACTATTCCTTATGTAGGACGGATGAAAACCGAGCAAGAAGGATAGGCTTCTTTCCTTTTCGTGCAGGTAGCCTATGAAGCGCATCAAGGTTACTGTTCTCAAGCAGCGGTAACTGAAGTTTGCATGCAAGATCATTCATTTTTGCGAGCAGGTCTTTGTGTGCCTCCACTGCGAGGCCATGTACTTCCATGTTTTGCCTGCGACTGTACTGTTCCAGCTCATTTAGCTGCAGTTTGACTTCCTTCGTGCTTGCGGACGTTCCCGATGCTATGGCCTCGACCCTACTTTCCAAGACTGCAATGTGAGAGTTTTGCTTGCCTAACTTACTTAATATTGTGTCATATTTGTCAGAAAGGAGCTGTATCGATGTTTCAATGTCACGGACTGTTTTCAATAGTTGTGTCAAATTGTCAACTTTAGTCACGAGGGGAAGCATGAGGGTTATCTTTTCATCTAGCTCTTTCAATCTCTTCTGAATGTTTAAGTCTTGTGTTTGTATTACAGTGTTGCCACATCTTTTTCCAAGTTCACATGTTGCACAGTTCCAGCTAGAATTCAGTGAGTCACCCTTGGCACGGAAATTTGATGTTTTCACCCCCGAGCATTTCCCTAGATGGTACGAGTACTTGCAACCAGTGCATGTTATATACATGCCATCTTCAGGCAATGCACTATGACATGTCAAACACTCTTTTTCTTCCATATCCGAGATCACCAAGAATGCTCTAATAGACACTTCACTGTGGCAGCAGTGGACACAATCAGATCTACAGTCCTTACAAGAGAGGCTAAAAGTACCACCAACCTGTGAACAAGTGTAGAATTTTTTAAGAACGCGTTCAGTCTGCCGTCCACTGCTGCCACTGCGTTAATGCCAGCAGAGCCGGTGGTGTCCGTCCTTTTGTAACCAGAGTGTGGTCATGTGGCTTGCCCGCAGTTATAGATGCAAAGATTGGCACGATGATTCTTCGGCTGTCAGCCACGAGTGCAGGTGCAGCTCCGATGATACCTCAAGGCCTTCGTGATATCCCAGCGGCTTCCTGTGAACAAGTGTGGAATTTTTTAAGAACGCGTTCAGTCTGCCGTCCACTGCTGCCACTGCGTGAATTGTATACCCACGCACTGGCATCTCCTGTCACAGTATGAGCACCGAGACGTCTAAAATGTCTACTGCCAGGCCTTCAATGCTATCTCAGAGGTGGCTGTGGCGATTTTAGCCCTGGAGGGTAGTAAAACGTACGCGTTGACTTTTTCAGACCACCCAATTTTTCATGCGTTTTCGTGGTCCCTAGGGTGTCTGAAAAATTGGATGGTGACTTTATGTAGAAAAATGTAGTGCACACAGTTTTTGGAAATCTTTATCTACTAAGCATTGTCACATGCTCACAACAAAAGGACATGTTTGTTACAGGTACAGTTTGTAAATAGCAGTTGGTATGTTGAATTGAAAGATATCCTCTGGCATTTTGGTATGTCGAAGTGAAAGATATCAGCTGGCATGATGTTTTATTTGTTGATTGTTCTGATGTGATGTCTGCGGGTGATGATGCCTTGAAAGCCTGATTGATAATGGCTGAAGATAGGTCAAGGGATCAATTTGCAAGTCTTGTTTCCAGATTTTACAAGGGCTTGGCTTTGCTTTAGGGCGGCCATGCAACACGTTTCATAGGAAGTATGGACTGTGTCAGGTGCTAAAAGGCATCTGCTCAAGATTCTTCTCCAATGAAACATTTTTGAAAATGCTTTGACTGGATGAAGTTATCCTCATTGAAAGTTTCTTGCATGGCTAAAATTATGTGGTGATTGCCCTGCCCTTGCGACTGGCCCCTTCCTCTTTGTAATTCGACAGTGCTGTGTGTCACCTTGCCCACATGAGCAATACCTTCCAGGCACCGCTCACACCATGCTTTTGTATTGGAATGGCTTCGAAATCTTGTGGCATAACATTCCGTTATGCTGCCTATCTTGGAGGTCATCCTGTATTTACACGTGCGAGGCCAGCACTTTTTTTTTAGGTAGTACAGCCAGGCTTGCCAACTCTCATATAGAAGAAGTCGAGAAAGGGGTGAGGGGAGATAAGGAGGGTGAGGGGTCTGCTGAAGAAGGCCGGCCCTGTCAGTGCCAAACACTGCCAGTCTATACCTGCGGCAAAATTGACCAAATTTTTTATTCCTTTTTTCTTGCATTTAAATGCATGATATTAGGCATAGGCATTCATGCCTTTAGGTGACACTGGCTACTCTTTTTTTTCAGACAATAAGTTTATACAACAGAACCTCGTTGATACATTCCCTTAATGTAAGTTTCCTGGCACCAACATTCGCAATCGAGAACACAAGAAATTACCTGACTTTAGATGACTCATTTTTTATTGGTTCATACGTTTCTGGAAAACACGATTTCTTGCCACCTACGTTCAGTACATCGCCAAACTGTGATGGTACAATACTGTGATAAACTGTGATGGTACGATTTTCCAGCCATTAGATTTCATGTAAACAAGAAGATGGGCAAGGCACACGCAATTGAGAACAGTATATAGCTGCTTGCTGCGGCAGCTTCACCATAAAAATCACCGGCCTGTCTTACAGGAAAACGTCTGCGCACTCAGTTTCTCATTTTGGTACCAGCAAATCTACTCCGGGGTCGTCACACGTGGCATTCACAGCTATCGTCACCAATCCCATTGCGATAAGTATCTTCGTTTATCTGGTTCACACCACGTGGTGTCGTCAGAAGCTTAGCGCACAGTTTTAATAGGTGATAATCGAAACATGCTGCTGTTCCCTGCTGCAGACTGGGATAGCATATGTTTTCCAGCTTCTAGATCCTACACGAACACGAAAAGGCGCGAGGCGCTTGCGATCAAGAATGGCATATAGCCACCTGTCTCATGTGAAAATGACGGCACGCACAGTTTCTTATTCCAGAACCAGCAAATCTCTGCCAGGGTCGTCGCCCGCTGCATTCGCAGCTATCGCCGCCAGACCTATTGTAATAAGCATCTTCACCCATCTGTTTTACAGTGTGTGGTGCATAATGCTGTTGGTAGTGTACTGCAAGCTTTTAGTAGGCGATAAGCCAAACGTGCCGCCATTCCCTGCTGCAGGCGGCGCGATGTGGGCATCACATTTTGCTTTGGCGGCATCCGGCATCGCCCACCAACTCGATTTTGTTTCGGTTTTCCATCACCCTCATAAAACATCACGCGATATGAAAACAACAAAACACGTCTCGGGCCACCGGAGCACCACCAGCTCGATGCACCGCAACTCTCCGTGCGACACTTCGCATTGCGTAGATGTGACACACTAATGCCGACATTTTTTTACATTCTTCGGGTTGTATTTTTTCCTGGTTAGTACATTTTTTCTGTCCTCTTCTTCTCCAGAATGCATGAACAAGGTTCTACTGTACTAAATATGACGTAACAAGCTACCACCTAACAAAAGAAAGTTAACGACAATAAAGTGAGACCGTTGGGTGATGTAAATCCACTGAAACATTTCACCACACTAATCACATCAAAAGAAATTTAAACATTAGGTCATCTCACATAAATTCAGAAAAGACAACTCGCAACACATTAGAATGCACAGTCAGCCCACATATAATAAATTCAAATCACAACAGATGTCACTTAAGACACTCTGGAACGTGAAGTCCGCTGTCATACACTTAGTACAGAAAACACAAAGTCAGGTCACAAGTTCAAATAATTATGAACACAGAAAGGAATAGAAACAGCACTTAAGAGTTTTGAACAATATTACTCTCTTCCATGAATATTTGGAGGCTCGCTAGCGCTCGCCTTTAATGGTTCTAGGATCCTTTAATGGATAGGGCCTCCGGCCTGTTGCCATTAAAGAGCATATCAGATAGTGTCTTCCATATCATAGCACAGACATTATGGCAAAAGGGGGATGTATGTCACTCATCTGCCTGGCCAGAAATGCATCGTAGATGCTCAGGGTGATAAATTTTATGTAGACTGCTTTAGTCCTACCGTGTTGCAATCTAGAACAATGGCGCATTATAGTTAACACAGCTGCAAAAATGGATAGAGGTAGTAAAATCTTGTTAATTTGACGCTCGTTGAGTCAGAAAATTGGATAATTCCGACTTGTTCTCGAGCCTCGGCAGGCATATTCATTATTTAATGGCACGAACTGCTCGTTAATGCGGACATGCACTTGAACTTCCTTATAATAAAGTTGAAGGGGGAGCAGAAATTACTTTGTTATAGCCATTGTTGCCATTTACTCCAATATATGCCCAATGAGGGGCACAATTATAAACACGTATTTAAGAAGTCGGCATTATGGCCCGCAGAGCTGCTAGCTACATGGCCAGGCACGCAACGAAATTTGAATAGGATAACAAAAGAATCTTCTGCATATCAGGCGACTTCTTAGCACCCAACGCAACAGCCTTTAGATAGCTGCCTTCTGTTCTGTCGTGATGGTCTTTTGCATCTGCTGTCCACTTGGCTCATCGTGGTTGAGCAGCACATGGTACACAGCACAGTGCTCCTCTGTGTGATCGAGGCGGTGAGTGAGTTTCTCCACGGCAGCATGGCGCAACCAGCTCATGGCCTCCGAGGTCGCACTGATGCCAATGCGATCTCGGAGGCCACATCCACCTGCCAGTCTGTGTGGCGTGCTGCAGGGAGATGGGGGAGAAGTGAATGCACGGCCTGGTGGTGACCCCCGAGATTGCGCCGGGGCAGTCTCTGATCCCAGTGCAGCTGTAGCTGCCTACGCGGCGTGCTGTTAAGTAATAGAGAAGTGAATGTGCTAATGCTTTCCACCATCGCACGTAGCCATGCAGGCTTGCGCGTGACCCTCCGAATTGCACCAGTGAAATCTTGAAGGCCGCACCAAGGTGCGCCTGCCTGCATGCCACGTAGAAGTGAATGCACTAATCTTTCACACCACCATGTGTAGCTGCGCAGCCGGGCACATGCAAGAAAGAAAGGTCAGTGGGGAAGTACAATAGTGAGCTGCTGCTTGAGTGCACGTGCGCAGCTAGATGCAGCGATGAGAAAGACCAGTGTTGCTCGACAACGTATTCAACGTGGGGGCATGCCAGTTATGAACTGCTGCGGTGAACAAGTGCTGAATCTCGCGGAAAGCAATGTACTTGGTGCGCAATGGCTGGGTATTTTTTGGTTTTGTAGACCAATCTAGATCGTTGTATCCGTTGGCCGGACAACTTTACTTCTTTAAAATGAGGTTTTGAATACATGGGCTTCTCTGAAGATTTCAAGGAGAATTTCAACTACTTCGTTATTACTTCGTTACTTCATTATATCCAGTTTCGTTATTACGAGGGTCGAGTGTATTTGACCTCATACCAGTTAACTTAGACAGCCACCAATGCATGGCGAGCACCGAGTGCTGCAAATTTGAGATGCAAAAGAGCAGAAGTGGTCTTACATGACGCAGGTTTATGACTGCTAACTGAAGCCTCGAACCACACTCATGCTTTTGTGCAGCATAACACAACCGCCAGTGGCCAGTTAAGAACATTTTATTCAATTGTGCTCATCATTCGATGAATTCAATTCATCATCATCATCATCATCATCATCAACCTATTTTATGTCCACTGCAGGACGAAGGCCTCTCCCTGCAATCTCCAATTACCCCTGTCCTGCACCAGTTCGTCATGCAGTTCATCAGCACTCTGCAAAGCAGGTCGTCTTCCATGCCATACATTAAAAATGCCCATGACCATGAATCTCTCAATAAGTCTCAAACGAACTGAACAAAGTGCATTCAAAATTCATGGCCACAATTGTTCAGCAATGCACTGTTAGTGCGCCGAAACCATGATGCAGCTAAACGTGCTAGACAATGTGCTGCCTCGGCACAGCTGATACTGTTGAAGCACACTGAATCTTCTGTGCCTTGTTATCCAATTATTGGGATCTGGTGGGATATGATGATGATGATGATGCCATTGTTGGCATGACAGTTACTTGTGCCATCTAGTGGCAGCTTGTGGCAAATAAGCAACATGCTTGCATGGCCTCTGACATGCGCTGTTGTGATCTCGGATGCTGTCACACACCTCGTGAGGCGATAGCACCATGCACAGTTCCATAGCCATCTTATCACCTTCCAAAAATAACCCCATGAAAGCATGGACAATTAGTAAGAGGCCTTCTGGTGCGCCAGCAAATGCCAGTTGTGGTCCAAAGACAGAGTCAGAGTCCAGAGTTGTCAAAACTCAACTAAATATATTCTTCAGATGAGGCGGTCACATACACACACTTCGGCTAGGCACATCACAATGCGATCCAGATGGGTGTTCAGAAAACCCTATAAAATAATGGTCAATAAGCACTAAGAGTTCAACACATACAGTACAGAATGAAGAGGAGTAACAAGTGTCCACTCGTATTTACCTGTGCTGGTCTTGAGCTAGATGTCCTCGGCCTAACTCAAGGCAAATCTCAAAGGGACTTCTGGAAATGCAGACGCCCGAGGAACTCGTCTACATGTTTGTAATCAGGGAAGGACTTCTGAGGCATAATGTCTCGGAAGTCCTTCAAATTTCAGAAGTAAAATCAAGTTGTTGAAGTTAGCGCATTGTGGTGTCATCTCCCTTCCGTCCTTGTTTTGCTGGTGCTAAATATGCTTTCAGTTTACCAACACGCCCAACAAATGGCAATGCTGAGACATAATGTATATTGAGTTAATGAAACGATAATGAAGGCATGATGTCATTCATACCATTTATGTCATGACATACATGCCATGACAAGCATGTAACATCATCGATGTGACGACATGACATGGGCTTGCATCTTTTGTCATTCATGCCATGACACACATGACATATTGTGCAGTCTGTTGTTCATATCACAAGATTCGTGCCATTCATGTCTTCACATTTGTGTCATCCATGTCAGGTCATGCTTGAATGTCATTCATGTCCTTATATTTATAAAGTTAAAGAAATGGCCCACATGGCATCATGTATTCATACCAGTTCTGTCGTGGCATTGATGTCGTGACATATTATTCATGTTATGTATGCATGCATGTCATGCACCCACACCATGCCTGTTTGGATATATATCCAGTTGAAGAAACAATCTCGAACGCATCATGACAAGGAGGCTGGATAGATAGATAGACGAATGGACAGACGGACTCAGATGTGCCCTTAGTCACAAAATTTCGTCAAACATTTATTGAATTGCTCAGTAAATTGAGTTCATGGTCACTTTTGCATTCTTTGTATGTAAAGGCTTGACTGTACTTCCAATGCACATCAAAGCAGCTTTTTTCGCCTATTTAAAAATAATGCTATTTCCTTTCTGAATGTGACAGTGTGCTGCTTTGCGCTGAAAAATGTTAGCTAACTCACCCAGCTTTCACCTTTGTAGAAGAAATGACAGTACTTTTCGTAGAGTTGACTTCAAAACGCAATGTGAATGCATGTTAGGGACATCGGTGGGGTGTGTTATGTGCTGCATGCAATGCAGGGAGATCCAGCTCCTCCGTCAGCTGAGCCACCGCAATGTCATCCGCCTGGTGGAGGTGCTGCACAGCGAGCAGAAGCAGAAGATGTACATGGTCATGGAGTACTGCGTGGCTGTCCTCCAGGAACTGCTCGACAGCGCGAAGGAACACCGGCTGCCCCTGTGGCAGGCGCACGGGTAGGCACCACTCTTCATCTGCCTCACTTCTGCATTTGGATGTTGTGGTCCAGGTTGGCATTTGGTCGGAATACTGAAAACCATCCCTACTCTGCAATTGCTTGTTCTCGGCTTGGCACGTGCCTATAAGTGGCTTCTAATTAAGGAATGTAGGACTTGCACCACGTGCATGCTGTTAGTTGCTACTTGTTTTCAATTTGCACAGTGACACCAATATACAAAGGATCTATGGGTTTCTCAGATAGAAAATTGCAGCAGAACCCATCTTACGATGACTGTCAATGGTAATGCATTAGCATTGAATCAATGTAGCATCACAATGTATTGCCGCCATCAAAGCGCGCTATGTACGAGGTGGATACTGCAGTGAGATTCCTCTTTCGAACTTTCCTTAAGAACACTCAGCGGGGGGCATCCAGTGCCACTGCCGCAAAGCCTGCACGTGGCCTGAAAAATGCATGGCACTTTCAAATGCTAAGAAACGCATTGTGCAGCTCTCTCTCGTGTTTCTTTGTGGACACACTGTGCCATTTAGTGGCACTGCCGAGAAGGGCACGTTTGGCCTCCAAGACGAGAAGTGTGTCGTGCAGTGCATGCAAACACTGAGAATTGTTCCCTCGCTTCCCAAACACTCATTGGCACATACTCGGTGACCCAAGTCAGCAATAGGTTCATTGAAAAGTGGCACATATGCAGTGTGTTCTTGGTGCAGCTTGCTAAAACGTTGGCATGAAAGGTGTTCATTGAAAAGCAGCACGTACCTAGTGCGTATGTACAGCAGCCTGCTAATGCATCTGGTTGTTTTCATTGAGTAACCCTTGTGACATGGTTTGAATTTTGCTCAGCATCGAATAAATTTAAGGGATATTTTTCACACATATAAACACCCGGATATAACGAAATTGACAAATGCTTGAAAATTTTAATTACGAAGAGGGTTTTGTTAAATGCAGTTTCAGCATGAAAATCTGGAAAAGAAATGCACAAATTAAAGAAAGGGGGAACTGGAGGTACTCACCCAAAGCGCACTTATTTAGCGGCAAAAAATGGTGTTATTTTGCCCTGTTGCTTGTTCATGACGGACGGCAACACTGAAGAACGCTCGTAAGGCATGAAGGAACACAATGCTGCTCCATCAGTGTCTAGCGAGCCCGCGACACGGTGCAAAACGTCAATGGCATCCAGCACTTCCTTTGCGGAAGGTGAAGCTTGTAATGAATTGACTTACTAAGTTCCGTCGTCGTCACTGTGATATCGGACACTTTCCACCAGTGCCTTGTCCAAGATCTCTTCGGTAGTGACGGGGCAGTCATCCGTATGCAAAAAATTGCCGAGCTGCTTGTCGTCCAGGCTTGCTCCATTCGCGTGCAGTGAAAGCCAAGCTTCGGCGAGATCGGGCTGTCCTGAAAGCTCCTGCTCACCACTGTCAGTTTCCACAGCCTGAACCTCTTTTGTGATCTGGGCCTTGCTGAAGCAGTTCATAATAATCTCTGCACTTGTTTCCCACCAGGATGCTTCAAGCGTCTCAACTGCTTGGAAAATATCCACATTTGTTTCCCACTGAAGACGAATGTTCATAAGCAGCTTTTGGATTAGTCTACACCGATAGGAACACTTCACACTGGTAATAATTCTTCTGTCGAAGGGCTGAATTAGAGATGTACAGTTGATGGGTCAAAACTGGAGTTCAATGTTAGACAGCTTGAGGACTTCCAACATGATGTCATGGTGTCAGTACAGTTGTCTACAAATAGACAGATTCTGCGGCCTTGTTTCTTGTTATTATGGAACTCTCTCAACCAGTCACTAAATATGTCCCATGTCATCCATGCTTTCGCATTTGCCATGTATTTTACAGGCATTCTGTGTGTCCCTTTAATTAATCAACTTCTCAAATATTATGAAAACATGAAAAGTATCAATGAGAAAAGTATAGAGGGACATGAAAAACTCTCGATACAGCTTTCTGTTGCTTAATGCGTGCTACATAAAAGTGTTTTTCGGAGCATCAAAGAAGTTCGCGAATACAGACAAAGTGCCTTGAGCGGCCAGTTGCGTGGCGATTTTGTGAGCATTTGTGGGCTTCTTTCATGCTCACAAAAACACTTTTATGTAGCATGTATTGAGCAATAGAAAGCTGTATTGGGAGTTTTCCATGTTGCTTTACAATTTTCTCATGGACAATTTTAATCTAATTATAATATTTAAGAAGTTGATTAACCCTTTCAAGGTTAATGACGTAAATATATGGCACCGCGAACAAGTCCAAAAGGGTCAATGCCGTACATTTACGGCTCCGTCTGTAGGTTTAAAAAGCACGCCAATTGTCTAACTTTTTCTTTCCTGGCATGTGCTGCCACTATGTGGGAATACAGGGAATTCTTTCACGCGCCTCTCTCTCAGTTTTCGTTGCATGGTTTGTTTTAGAGCTACTTTGCTCTGGCGCATCTATACACTACTGCTCGCGCATTGGCGCACGGCTGGCCGGTGGTTTGGGTTTTCTTCTGTGGGCCGTTTCGGCTTCTTGCGCTCGCAGAACTGATGGCTATCTCGTTACTAATCGCTCAAAGGGCGGCCGCCTGTTTCTCACTTGTTTAGTGCTCACAGGAGTGAGCATAGGAAGGATGCCGCCGTGCATGCGTTTCCTTTCCTTTTTTTTGGGAGGGAGACTCGCGATATCTAATTGCCTGTGGTAGGCGATAAGATGAAGATTAGTGGAAATTGGTCACATGTTTTGCTTTCTTAATGGGCACACAACCACACAGTTTTCTTGGGTGCGCTCACATACGCAGTTCGTGTAGGCTATGGACGTAAATATTAGTGTAAGAGCAGGAGCATTTCAGACTTGCAAAATATTCTTGTGTGCGCATACTCTAAGCCTTGAACCATAACAATGGATCGAATTTTTAATTCTTATAAGTTTATTTCCTTTTTTTATTGTTCATGAATAAAGACTACATATATACCAATGCAAAGTATTTTTTTCTCACATTATGGTCACCCTAGAATAATTACGGTAAATGTTATTGAAATAGGTCCTTCAGTAGAATTGGAATCTGCAATGAAAAAAATCGACCCACAGTGGTAGCAGATGGCAAAAACGATTAACCCTGAAAGGGTTACATAAGACTAATTATCTAATTAGGCAGAATTTAAAAAATAATTTGGGTATCTCCAAGCGACAGCAAACAACATTACCTTGGTTTTGTCCAGCTACGTGGCTTTCACATATATTTCAGCTGTGGCTAGACTTAGCTGGGACACCCTGAATAGATATTTCAGAAATTTCAACTTAGTGAAATTTCACTCCCACTGTGAAGGAATAATGATACAATAAATAGAACTTACGCAGACACAGATGTTCAAATAGTGTAAGTACATGCGGCTCCTTGTGCTCACACCTCTTAAATTGCGCACGGTGCGACCAAGAGCAACTGCCGAAGCGGAGCAGTTGTATTCTGTATGAAGTCCAAGTGCGATACAATCCTATCGCGGCCCGTGCACTGTGTGCTTCGGGTGTAAATGAAAGCGTGCAAGCATCAGCGGAGGAGCAGGATGGTGGCTTGATGAGCACCACATTCTTGTGCAAGCAAATAGAAGGGGGGGGGGGGGGGGGAGACGCACGTATCCTTGTCGCTTCCACTGCCTTCATCATTTAACAAGTTTGTCTCATTGGTTCTCTCCGAAAGCTGGTCATCCTCTGTGCTCTTCGTTACTGTTTGAAATTCCTGTCAGCTGGAAGCTCTCGTCTGAATTAATGCAGTGGGCGCCACTTTGGCGTTCCTCATCTCTTAGCCTGTGCATTGCGTTAAGTCTTTAATAAGCACCATTGTTTTTAAGTTTCGACCCTGTGTGTGGCCGCAGCTACTTCTGCCAGCTGCTGGACGGCCTGGAGTACCTGCACAGTCAGGGCATTGTCCATAAGGACATCAAGCCGGGCAACCTGCTGCTCACAAACTGCGAGACGCTCAAGATCTCCGACCTGGGCGTCGCTGAGGTGAGCCAATCTCTCTGCCACACAGCATGGCACAGCAGTTCCTCTAGAGAACCACTATGGTTTCTTAGCGTATGTGGTTTTCTGGTGGTAAGCATAACTTACTGGGTTTTATTGCTGGCTGCAATTCACAGTCACCAACCAGTAATTCGGACTCGACGAAGACCGCCTAAATGCCAGAATAACCGGGAGTTCGAAATATTGGATTGGCCAGTACATTAGTGACTTTATTCCTCAAGTGGCCAAAAAAGGTGACCTATTTTCGTTGATCACTTTCGGTGATAACTTTCTCAAGATTCCACGTGACCGGCGCCAAATGCATTGGCACCTACCAGCGACGGTATTTTTGCACAGTGTCTGTCTTACTGCAGTGTGCACGCATACTGAAAACATGCTGATGTGTCAGCAAGCCATTGGTGGCCCTCTCTGACAGAGATTGGTGCAGGCAATTGGGATTGCACTGGGTGTTCTTTAAATGTTTTAATATCATTGTGTTCACATGTATCAATATGCCGTTGACTTCCGTTAATGCGAGCCTGATGGGACCTTCGAAATTTATCAGATTATCTGGCGAGCCGAATTAAACAAGATGCAGAAAATGCGACAAAACACACTGCTGATTAATTTGGCAGTATTTGCCCTGTTCTAGCATGTTCCCGAATCAAATGCACGCCCATTTTCAATATGTGCAAAGCAGAAAAATCAACTAGAAAGGGCACTGAAGCTCCTAAACAAAGTAGAAATCAAATGTGCACCTGATTTTCTAGCAAGAAAAATAGGCAAGGGTCTAATACATGTTGGACATTGGCGACTGGTCTCTTATGGCGTTTTTCACTGGTCGATCTGGAGCAGCCGCCTGAATCCTTGAGCGAGCGCTCGGCCATAGGCTCGGCTTTCACCAATCCGAGTCTGCCAGTGGAGCGCACGAACGCTCCGCGGGAGATCACACAGGAAGTCTGCGTGCATGTGACACAAACCGGTTCCGCAAACTATGCCCAACACAATGTTGTGCGTACCGACCGGGTACCGATTTCGCTTGAAGACGGAAGTGACGCCATGTGACGCGTTCTATTTCCGCCCGAATCCGCGTCTTGGCAGCGGAGCAAGTGAGAGCGATCCAGCGCGGAGCGAGTTGATCCGAAACGACCAGTGGAACGCGCGAACCCGCTCCAGATCGACCAGTGAAATTCGGATTCGTTGCCGCGGAGCAAAAAATCCTGCTCCGAATCGATTAGTGAAAAACGCCATTAGTCAGCTTTGCCGCAACACATCAGTATTGTGCAGTAAAGCATACAAACCCACGAATTCATCTTAGGTTTCGTGTCCGATTACACCACACAGGCAATTTTCAGCCCAATTTCTTGGGGAAAATGATGGCACATGCTAGAATTGGGCAAATGCCATTCAGACATTGTGAGCTACTGTTATTGCTTGAAATATATTTGTAGGGAAGGCTGAAAATAGGTGTTTTTGACGGGAGATTATTTGTCTTCAATGCATTTGCTGTCTCCTAAGCTCTGCTGAGACAGACACTGCTGCTAAAAAAGCTATCAATATTGGGGCACCTAGAGGTCAGGTGGGTGCATACCGACTGGTCAAGTTCGAATTATCCAGCAGACGTCAATTTTAAGATTGAAGTAACGGAAGTCTTGATCTATAGAAATGCATGCACGCCGGCCGGAACCTTTGGTTAGGGCTGAACTAACCAAAGTTGGATTAACAGAAGTCTACTGTGTTGTGCACCTACTAATAAATAGTAACAGAAGTTAGTGCTTGTCCTCATCCTATTTTTGTCACTGTGTCGCCTTTTCACTGTTCACGTACAACTATGGCTTACCAGCTAGCCCAGTCATCCACCTTGCGAAGTTACATCTCTGTTCACATGATGAGAGAAAAGCAGTGTCCTGGAGAAAGTGTCTTAACATGTGACTGGAGTCCACAGTGGCTGCAGGAGTACATTTTTTGCAGCTGTGCCCCGACACAAACATTGAAAAGCCATGTGGTATATCACTGCACACTCAAGATGTTTGAACACGTACATGAAACATTGCTGCCGCGTGTGTGGCTTTCTAGTTCTTAACAGAAGGGATTCAGGTAAAGAGGCACAGTCTCTCTTATTCTGTCCTCCTGAGGCTCAGAAATGGAGCATTTCTCCATTTGTGGAAACAAGGGCATTTCGATCAACACCCATATGGCAGTTCAGGTTCCATTTATTTTAACTCCTTGTTTCAGAACAAGCAGGCAGGCACGGTAGTAGAACAGCAACTCCCAGGTTTGTTTTATGTGGATGACATTTTGTTGCTTGCTAACAGGCAAAGTGATATGCAGCTTGAGAATTTAGGATGGAAATTTATCGTAAAAAAGAATGAGGTATTATGGTATTGAATGAAAACAGTGAACAGATAGTGTCAACATAGGGTCAGGAAATATCTAGGGTAAAAGAACACAAATACCCTGGTGTATGGATAAGCTAAGGCAATAGATGTATTGAAACAGTAAAAAACAATATCATATTTGTTCGAATCAAGGTCAATAGTTCCTTTTTCAAATAATCATATTGGAAAGTTTAGGGTCTGCTTAGATTCGAGGATTTAAAAATAAAAATGCCCTAAGTTTTTCATTGAAATTGATAAATATGGTGCATAGCAAGCACCATCTAGAAAACTCAGTACTGCAGCCACTATTAGCCATGCCAGTAGTCAACCGAAATACACGAGTGACGTCACCATTTTGACCTGTGTCGTATCGGCGTGCGGCGTGACGTTATTGTAATAGCACCAAACAGGCAATGCTATTATAGGGCCCTTTTCACACAAAAAGTTGTTCTAGCCTTAGAAGTATAGTGAAAGCTCGTTAAACCGTAGTTGGCCGGAGCTCGGAAAAAGTACGTACTAAACGATAGTACTGTTTAACCGAAATAGCATGAGATTGCCCACTTACCTGTCGAAAACAGAACTCAGAGAGAGCGCAATGAAAGGGGAAAAAACATGCAGTATTTATTCACTTCGCACAACAAAAGTGTTATTTTCGTTTGATGCCGCGGCGGCCTAGCACGACGACGACAGCGGCCTCAAACTTACTGAAGCTGCGGGCCAGCCCCCTCTTCTTGGCAAACACTCGCATGGCCGATTTCTCATTGGCGTTACGTATTCTCCGTGTACGTGAGCAGTAGTGCTGCAAAAGGCGCGGGGGCGCCTTTTTCATTGCCGGGTGCCGGAGTTTCGAATACTTTTCATTTGGAATAGAGTTACGTTATTGCGCCCCTGTTCTCGTTGCGACGATTGCATTCATGAGGCAGACGTAACGGGCAGCTTATGCCACTGTCGGGCCTGAATTTCCCGTGCTGTCGCTTTCCGTGTCGTCCTCATCACTGTCGCTAGTCGACACTTCGGCAACAACACAGGTAACGATGGCGAAAAGTCGAACCTCGTAGCCGACACGTCTTCGCGGTCGTAACAGCGCTGCCGAGCAACTTCTTTGCATTCCAAATGCCACACACCATAGTCAACAGCAGATCCCTTTGGCGTGCCAGGGCCGACTTCTTCATGTTACGTTCGATAGCACGGACGATGTCTAATTTTTCTTCTATGCTGAGCACCCGGCGTCTTTTTTATCTGGGTTTCGGAACGACGCGAGTCCTCGCTAGTATGACGCCATAATGCTCTCTGGCACGGCGCCGAAATGATGTTGATGTTGATGTGGCTTCACGCGCAAATGCACAGGGCGCTTGGAGGCCATTGTTCCAATCCGGGCCGCCCGATAGAGACGGCGCACCGCCGTGTTTGCATGACGAAAAGTTGAAACGCTACGTTTTAACTGATGTGTACGCAGTAAGATGGTATGGTTTATGCAGATACAAAACACGTTATGTTCAATGGCCGCTGAGGCGAGGATTTGACTTTACTGCTTTTAAAACGAAACTACTGTGTAGGCAGGTACGGTTTAATGAGGTTTTACTGTATTGTCAAATGTTGAAGCGGGGCAGGCCTTCAGCATTGATGAGAAAAACATCCATCGTTGGAGGGGGCAATGGGAGGCGCTTTTTGCATGCACCGCAATAAGGAGATGGCAGTACCTAATAAGCTTGACAGCTATGAGACTAGCAGAGATGACGACTTAGAATGAGCTAGGCATGCTCATATTCAATAAATCCTGTTTTCCTTTTGTGAACGCTGTCGTTGCTTTTTTGTTTGGCCACCGTTCAGTGTAAATGCTTCCTTTTTCTGTCGGGTTTTTGGGGGTTGGCTTAGAATAGGAGCCAGTCTAGCTTCTAAGCAGCCTCACCTCCGTGGCTTGCGCATGACGGAAGAGGGCGCTTCGGCCCTGCCTTTCTTGCTCGCACATGTGAGATTGAGCCGCGGTCGCCATCCCACGCTTGCACGCTTTCAGTCGCACATACAGCACATGGCACGCGGTAACGGTTCCATCATCCTTGGGCTTTATACGGAACTTCTTGGCGGCACCGATGCCGACGACAGAATTGTGCCTGGAATGTTCATACAATTGCTATCGCAATAAAACAAGGTTCTGAATAGTGGTTCAAAAAGCTTGATGCTGGAAGCTGTTTATCTGTCTTAAAAAAAAACATATATGCAGGTAAGACATTAGGCAAAATACAAAAAAGAGCTTGGTGGCACAACCCACCCCCCCCTTTCAAATAGCATGGTCATAGCATTCATCCATCCATTCAAACCAAAAAAGTCACAGGCCTGCGCTGCACACGCAGCACAGTCGCAGCATAAGCTGGAGGAGCGCCTCCATAGGAGCTCCATTTTTGGCAGCACGCACTACAGAGTTTGTACCTTGCGAGGAGGCGTCATAATGTGTACTGAAAAGCAAACACAAGTACAGAGACTACGCGGCACACATGTCACATCCCTTGACCCGGGGTACCGTACAATGCTGTTGATGATGATGATCATTCATTTTCATCCTCTTTGAAATGAGACGGTGGCAAAAAGTCGGATAGCCTGCTCGAGTTGACCAGGCCCAGCTAGATGCAACTGCTACATGCAGCTGCTATGGGTCAACGCTGCATGGGATGCGTCACACATCATGTTACAAATGGAGCAGCAAAATGCAATGGTGATGATGATGATGTATTGGCATCCCCTTTGAAATGGGGCGATGACAAACGGTTACCTAGCCTGCTTGATATAATCAGTTATGCCATACATGTTTTCCATTCTAGGATTTTTTATGCATGTCCTTAATCTTCTTTTTCTTTGAGTTGTAGTCGTTTATGATGTCAAGCCTTTGTGCAGCCAGATAACGTGTGTCGAGAGAGCAGGTGGCAAATCGGTGGGGCTAATCGAGCAGTGCGATGGAGCGTTACGCGATTTTGTCAAGGTGATGTTGTTTGAGCTTACGGAATTCGTGACACAGTGCTCTATCTGGGCTTGTGGTGGCATGGTGAAACGTGAAGCCCAATTCAGCATTGTTGATGTAAAGGTCATTAATTGAAGTGGCTTGACACATGATGATCTTCGCAGTGAAGCTAGCGGGTCGAATTTTCGGCTGACCGCATACGACGTTGCTCACTTAGGTGCTGTCATGCCTGATTTTTGGCACCACGCACTTGAGCATCTCGGCGGCGAGCCTGTAGGGCCGCATTTTCAGCAGCACGCACTAGAGTCTTCATGGTGAATTCTGTTTGCATCCTTTTCTCGGGAGCGAACTAAACTGTCCGCCCGGCATTGACGACAACCTGCAGCTTGTGCTGCTCTCTGCACAGTGGTTTGCTGAGCTCAACGTTGCCTTGTTGCAGCCGCGCGCATAAGTCTACGAGTTAGAACGACAGAAAGCTGAGCTAGTTGGTAAGGATTCATTATGCAAAAAAGGGGTAAGGCGTGCTGACATGGACACAAGAGAAGAGAAGTAGACAACACGAACACCGCGGTAAGGATTCATTTTGCAAAAAAGGGGTAAGGCGTGCTGAAATGAACACAAGAGAAGAGAAGTAGACAACACAAACGTTGCTTTGCCGTGCATTCGTGTTGTCCGCTTCTCTTGTGTCCGTGTCTGCACGCCGTACCCCTTTTCTATGAGTCATTTCTTTAGCAGCGGTTCGTACCTTGCGAATAGGTGCCATATGTTGCGAAGAGGTAACACAGGTAGCCAGATTATGCAGAGCACATGTCCCATCCTTTGATATGTCACGATACGATGTAAGTGTAAACTTGAGGTTCCAAAGCACTCGGTCCACAGGAACCATTACAAGAACAGACTGTTTAATACCACGTGCTAGTTACTTCTTCTTATTCTATGTTTCTTCTGAATGGTGATATGTCTTTTTGTCCTTGTCCTTCTCGCATTACAGACGCAGCATTTTCCTCCCTTTCTATGGATCCATCGTCCCAATGTGAAAGTTAAGCATGTGCATGCTCGAAGCATTTAAACACAAATCACTTAGATAAGCATGGCTTTATATGCACCGCAATATGTAACTGCAATGCAAAGTGAGCATATATCGGCGCTACGTGGCGTGCCTGCGACATCACGTGACTTCTTGTGCACTAGGTGATAGCTGTGATGGACACCGGCGGTAGCAGACACGATCGCCATTCGAAACTGCTGTTGGAATGAGCCCATAACAGCTTACACTATAAAAATGGCTCCTGGTGTCCAGCAACCAGACAAATATAACTGATCCAATGAAAAACCATTTTTGGTTTGTTCTGGGACATGTGCTGCCATCTGGGGGTACCGTATTTACACGATTGTAAGTCGACTCGAATGTAAGTCGACCCCCCCATATCGCGTGACCGAAAAAAAAAAATTAAGAGAGCATACTCGAGGGCACATTCAATAACGAAAATTTATTAGTAGCTGACATGGTCACTGGACTACTCGTCTTCACTAGTGCTGTCATCGTTGCTGCAGTCCCACAGCGCGTCTTAGTCCAGCGAAATTTTAAATTTGGCAAACGACCGCACCAGGACATCTTGCAGAACAGCAGCCCACGCCAAATGCACCCAACCACACGCAGCCGTCAGGGAGGCTCTTTTGACAGGTCCAGTTGGCGTAATTTCGCAGTCTTCTGCCGCCAGCCACTCGTTGTACTCGCGGCGGAGCAGAACCTTAAAATTAAGGCGAAGGTCCGGGCTTGTTTCATGACCACGTCGCACTTCACTGGCAGGGACCGATCACGCATTTCAGCGACGTACGCCGCAAGCTTAGCCTACAGCTCCGGAAAGCGTCCAGACTTTGGCACGTGGGAAATTTCGCACTTGCCACAGGTGAAAATTTCGCTTTGCTGCAGTCGCCACTCTCGCACCACCCGTTTAGAAACATCGAAATTGCGGCCCGCTGTGCAGTGATTTGTTTCTTCGGCGTAAAGGATGGCAGCCCTCTTGAACGCTGCTGTGAACGAGTGCCGAACGATTAGTGGGCCTGCAGCACTCATGACGACTGGGGAAGCATAGAAGTAGCACAAAGCCGGCAGTCAAGTGGAACGCGTCAAACCAATGCCAATGCCTTCAAACAGAGAAAGAGCAGCCCACTGCTCTTCCATGAACTACCGATACTCCCCGCAAGCGCCGCCGTTCTAAGGGTGCCGCCGCAAATGGGAACAGCGGCACTTCCATCAACTATCGACACCCCCCCCATGAGCGTTGCATGCACTGTAAAACTCTCAAAAAATGTTGAAGAACCCTTCCGAAAAGCGTACAAACACGCGGGATAGCGAAAAGATACGGGTAGGGCCATAGAGCAAACATAAAATCCTAACTACGTTGTAGATCCCGTTGGTATCGCTTTTTTTTGGCGGGGCCATGTTTCGGTTTCGATTGTAAGTCGACCCCCCAACTTCAGACTTTCAAATTTAAAAAAAGGGGTCGACTTACAATCGTGTAAATACGGTACGATCCATGTGCGTTGGTGCCCAACCAAAGCAGGAGCTTTCAAAGTGACGGAATAGGAGCTCTGCTAAAGTGTGAACTTCTGTTGCAGCCCTCATCACAGAATTAACTGAAACTAGCGGTGCTTGTTTAAGTAACAGTGTGTCTTTAAACTTTTTTTTTTTTGGTGCTTGGGATTATTGAAGAAATATGTAAAACCTAATATCTGGGCGCTGAGTGCAGTAGTCTTAACGTGACTTCAATGTTCAATATATCAGACATTACCGTGCTCACTTGCAAAGATTTAAAACACTAGAAAATGTGGTTTTCTGGAAGATTTAATACCCTAATCTATAAATAGGCAGCAAATCTATCATACAAAATCTATTGAGGGACTCTAGAGGCTATTCACTACATGTTTAGCAGGAGCATTCAAGCTATTAGACTGGGAAGGCTTAGGACTAAGGATCAACGCCAAATATTTCAGCGTTCGGCTTGCAGATTACATTGACCTGTTCAGCAGTGCTAGTGATGACTTGCAACAAATGACTGAGGACCATAACCAAGAAAGTGTAAGTGTAGGGTTGAACCTTACCATATATACTCGTGTAGGGGCCACACTTTTTTTCTAGAATCTTGGCTGGGTGCAGCCCTTATACAAATAAGGCTGATGATAGCCCGCTAAACATTGATACTGTTTCCGCAACTAGCAGGGGGTAAGGGAAGCACAAGGGACACATTGTAAATGTTTTTATTATTTTATTTCACTGATCCAAACAGGGCTTCCTTCTCTTGAGGTGAAATGCCACTGATCTAACTGGAAACACTTCCAACACAGCCAAGACGACGTGCCACACAAAGAAATGATGGAGCTGCGGTGCTGGCCTGTGCAGCATCGATGAAAAAACAGCTAGCTTCATCTAGTGGTAACTGCAGCAACTTTGCTTTCTGGCAGCATGTCTATGGGCCACAACCCCCCCCCCCCCCCCCCCCAAAGAGGAGGTGTGGCCCTTACATGAGGGCAGCACTTAGTCGAGTATATATGGTAACCTGCAGAACACGAAGGTATTTTTCAATAACCTGACAAGAGAAGAATTCATAATTGTCAGTCAGTCTCTAGAATCTGTGCAACGGTGTGATTATCTGGGCGAGTTACTCACAGGGGACCTTCTTCAGGAGAAAGAAATTTACTTAAGAAAGAAATGGGTTGGAACGTATAAGGCAGGCTTTACCAAGTCATGACCGCCAGCTTACCACTTTCCTTGAAATGTATACAATCACTGCGTCCTACTAGTGCTAACATGTAGGGCAGAAACTTGGCAGTAAACAAAGAAGCTTGAGAAGGAGTTTAGGGTCGTAAAATGACCAGTGGAACAGAAAATGTTTGGCCTTACATTAAGAGACTGTAAGACAGTGGTGTGGATCAGAGAGCAAATGGGGATAGCCGATATTCTAGTTCCCATATAACGGTATAACGAGCGTATACAGTCGAAACCCGCAATAACGAAATCGCCGGGGAAAGCAAAACATTTCGCTTTTGCAGGAATTTCGTTAGCGCGAGAATGAGGCAGAAAAGACACGAAAGGGAATTAGCTTGCAAAAAAAAAAAAATTTATTGCCAAAAGTCAGTCAGCTTACTTTGCCGAGCCTTGCCTTGCAGCAATTTTACTGCTCTCGACTCGCACTGCAATAAGTGGTCCATTGCCACGTCGTCATCATGCTCACCGAAAAACGATCGAATTACATCGAAGGCATTCAACACATCCCGCGGGTTCGCAGTCCTCTCTTGATTTAGTGTCTGGTGGTCGTCAGCGTCGTCGGCACCTTGGCAAACGCTAATGATGACCTCATCAGTCATCTCTTCATGGACGACAACACCTTCATCCACACGAACGAACTCATCGATGCTGAGGCCATCTGGAACACCATATGTCATGGCAGAGAGTTCATCCCATGCGTGGGCCAGCGATGGCGGCACTGCGCCGTCAGCATTGTCAACTAGTGCACCTTCAGGCAAATCTTCTTGCAATGCCACTGGATCAGCGCATGATGCTTGCCGAGTGGCAATGAAGCCGGCATGATTAAAACAATTAGCTATCACGGCTGACGACGTTGCAACCCATGCGGAGGCCATCATCTCAATCGCCATGAACATGTCCACTATGGTGGGACGCTTCAACTGGAGGTTCAGCAGTAGACGCTGAATCAGCCTCTCCTTGTAGGCGCACTTGACGCTACGAATGACGCCTTGATCAAGTGGCTGCAGCACTGAAGTGCAGTTCGGTGGAAAAAAAAAACAAGCGCACGTTTCCCAGTTCCACGTCATCGACATGATGGGCACTACAATCGTCCAAAAAGAGGCAGACCGATCTGCCTGCCTTCCGCATGTCCGTATCGAAGGCCTCGAGCCAGCTGCCAAATATGGCCCGGGTCATCCATGCTTTCAGGTTCGCGGTGTACTGTACGGGCAGCTGACGATTTCCCTTGAAGCAGCGGGGCTTCTTACTTCTGCCGATTACAAGCAGTAGCCGTTTATCTGTGCCGTCCATGTTGGTACACAACAAAATTGTTACACGCCGCTTGCTGTGTTTCCCCCCGCGGCGTTTCTGGCCTTTTAAGTCCAGGGTCTTCGATGGCAGCATCTCGTAGAATAAGGCCGTCTCATCTGCATTGTAAATGTCCGATGTTTTGTACTGGTCCAATACTTCTTTGTTGGTCAGCAGCCACGACGACGTTGTCAAAGGGTCGACGGCTGCTGCCTCCCCGGAAATGATTTTGGCCACTATGTCGTGGCGGGCTTTGAAACGGCTCAACCAGCCAGGGCTAGCCTTAAAATCAGCATGCCCGAGAGTGCATGCGAAGTCCAGCGCTTTCTGCTGAAGAACTCTGCCAGACAGCGGCACTTTGTTGGCACGCTGTTCACAAAACCATGCAAACACCGCCTTGTCAACGCCTGGAAAAGCCACAGTGCTCACCGTTTTGTTTTTCGCACTCACACCATTTCCAAGCACACCGAGAATGGAGGCCTTGTTTTTCAGAATTGTCGATATCGAACTGCACGCAATTCCAAATTCTTCGGCGATATCCATTTTCTTCCTGCCCTTTTCAGCTTGGGCAATAATTGCAGCCTTATCCTGCAGTGTCATAAACTTCCTCTTTTTGGCTGGAGGCGGCATCTTAGCAGGCTGTCAAAGGAAATGGTCCGATTGGCACAGAGACACACAATTGACGCACTCTAGCACCAACGACACTGAGCACACGACCACGGCCGCTCGATGCAAAGCAAGGTGCGGCCAGCTACGTCGCGCCACAGACAATAGGCGTGCGCGTCTCGGCCAAGTTTACAGTTGCGGCTGCTTTTCTTGGTGAGGGCACCACCGGTCGGGGATGCTTTCGCGACTTCGCGCCGAGGCTAAGCAGGCGTTGGTTCTCGCGTCAGAACGTGTTTGCCTCGTGCGATATGCATTAATCTCGTGCTTTTTCGCGTGCGTGTGTGTGAGCAAGTCGGTTCGCGTCAGAACGTGTTTGCCTCGTGCGATATGCATTAATCTCGTGCTTTTTCGCGTGCGTGTGTGTGAGCAAGTTTGCCTGTGCTTGCTGTGCTTTGTTAAGGCTTTTTGGTGTGCGTGTGGGCCGTAGCCAGCCTCGTTCATTTGGCGCGATGACGCGCAAATGTGTGCCACTCTGCAACACAAATGCCAAAAAGGACCCGACTGCGAAATATCACGAGTTCCCATGCGAATTGGAGCGTCGAGAAGCGCGGCTAAAAAATATATCTCGCCAAGGATTGTCGAAAAAAGGAAGCAAGTGGGAACTGAGCGATAGATCTCTGGTATGTTCCCTGCACTTTACACAAAGTGACTATAAAATGAACACGGAACTTAGGCTCCGGCTTCCGAATGCGTTACTGACCGTGTTTTGCAAATATCCACAGTACCTGCAAAAAAGAGAATGTGCAGCCCAAAAAACGCCATCGAGGAAACTTTACTGATCACACAGTAGTTGAGGCAAGCTATAATTGCGGCAGCTCAGGAGAAAGCCCCAACATCGAAAGTGCCTTGCAGTTTCTCAGCGACGAAGTGGAAGCTCTAGTTCCAAAGACTGCCTTAGAATCATGCTCTGAACGTAGTTTTTCTGTTGACCAGGCCTGCCAAACTGCATTAGATATTGTGGACATCCTAGAACAGTCAAAGCAAGCAGTCAAGAGATTGAAAAAAAAAGTTGCCCGTCAAGGAGAAGTGTTGAAAAAATTGCAGTCCGAACGGGACTAAATGAAAAACCGCCTCTTAGTTTATGAAAACAACAATGAAATTCAGTCCTTTGTTTAGGTATTACAAAGAGCGGAAAAAGGAGACAAAGCTGCTGTTTTTATCAGCAACCAAGTGGCCACTTCAGGGAAAAAACCTGCCTACAATGAAAGAATACTGCGGGAATGTGTTTTATGGAAAGCGCGTGCTCAAATGAAGGGCATGAGCATGTTCGAAGCAGAGGCCTTTTGAAGCTTCGTTAAAAGGGACGCACTCCTTAGATAACCTCTTGCATCACTCAATATGCTTCGTTTTCATGAGAAACAATCTACTGATGATTATTTGCAATAAGCATTTTTATTTCATCTAAGTTAATTAGTTTGAATTACTTCGGAAACTCGTACAAGTTCTCCCTATGTAAAGTTTTTCCTTTGCGTACGTGTTCACGAGAAGTGAATAAAAGTACTGATAGATTGCTTCAAGCAGAACCTCTCAATGGAAGTGTACCAACCGGTCGTGCATCGTACGGGTGACGGTCACGGATAGCGTTCAGGCATATTCTAGAACAGATTTCCACCCCTGTGACAATCTGTTGGCGTTTGTGGCGTAATCAGCACTTCCATCGACGACTTAAAAGATTTTGTCTGCAATTTCCAAATATAAAACGCATTATTTACGCCTTGACTGGAATGGAGATCGCGCGTGCCGACGCAGCTGTGAAGGCGCTCTCTATCAGCAGCCATCCCCGAGCGGTGGCGCCGCAGCGGGCGCACGGAGAACTAGGCCCGAGACGCCGTTCAGGCGCGACGCAACGGGCCGCACCTTGTGCTTTCGGATCGAGCGGCCGTGACACGACCATGTGCGGCGGTACACAAAGCCCACTGATACTAAACTGTCATCCGGGTTATCGGAGCCTTCACGTGTAGTAGATGTCGATTTGGCTGCCACGCACGCAGGCGTTTTGCTCCGCATTTAGCACAAGCTGTAATGGCACACAGGATTAAATAAAATGTGCTCACTGCGAGATCGCCTACGGTTCTTGTCTTTTTTATTTGTATCATTTAAATGCTAATTTCATTTTTGGCCTGGACACTGCGCAGTCACTCGTTGCGACGGGCGAACGACCACCATCATCATCATCGCTGTCGTCTGTCACGAGAGGTGGTGCGAGGCTTTTTTTATTGTAAACAATGATGGCGGCGGCCACGCAAGTGTGCTGTGGCGGTAGTTAATGCAATTTAAGCGACAACGAATGCATTTGAGTAGTTTCCGGACACAAATAGTGTTACATGAGTAGATTATTTGCGGACTGTTGTTTCAGAAAATTTCGTTGATGAGGGATTGCTATAGAAAAAAGTTTCGTTGTCGTGAGATAGGAAATGCATTGACTCCTGTGGCTGTTCGCCAGGGATCCGAAAATATTTCGTTGCGGCGAGAATTTCGTTCCCTCGGGATTTCGTTACCGCGAGTTTCGACTGTAGCCGGTAGTTCCTTAAAGTTAACGCATGGGTGCCAAGAGAAGGGAAGAACAGTTGAAGACAAGAGAATTAGTTGGTGTGGTGAAATTAGAAAATTTGCAAGCAAAGGAGGATGAGGTCTGCTGGCACAAGGCAGAGATAATCAAAGATTCTTGGGAGGAGCCCTTCGTCCTGCAGTGAACCTAAATTGGCTGATAATGATGATGATCCTTAGGCAACTGTGTATGTGCCACCAGATGCTTTGGCTTGTATAGCCTAGAATTTCGACGGACAAAGTCCCCGCACAAGGAGATGTGACTATGAGAAGTGCAATTCTGCATGTTGCTCATGTCTCCTTGTATGGTTTGCGTTTGTCCGTGCAGTCGATCATGTTTACAGAGATGACACAATTGTATACAAGATATACACAATTTGGACTTGATAATTTACCAGTCAGGCCAGCTATCCACCTGCCACATTGTTTGGCTGGCTGTGGCATTCTGCTGCTGAACACAAAGTTGAGTTCTCGATTCAGAGCCATGGAAGCCATAATCTGATGGGGGCAGAATCCAAAAATGTTTGTATAGCATGATTCAGACGTACATCATTAAGCTCTGGGTGGTTGACATTAACTTGAAGACCTTCAGAAGAGCATTTCTTGTGGTTGGTGTGTTGCTTTAAGTCATTAACTCGTTCCATGCCGAGGATGAGTCTGATTCATTCAGGAATTTCTTTTCGTATACCGAGTGCCACAAACTAGTGGCGGTCATTTTATCATTTTTCATTTTTCATTTCATTTTTATTTCCTTAAAGACCCCCTGCAGGGGGTTTTACATAAGGGGTGGGTTTAACGTGAGAAAGTAAAACATTCTTTTTCTTTTCATGATGACAGGTGGGATGTTACTTTTTCTAGGAAGGTTGATGGACAGGTGATGGCTACAATTTCATGGGGAAGGTCGTTCCAGTCGCTTGCTGTTCGGAGGAAGAATGACTGGGAAAATGTAGTCGTACGGGCACGTTGGCGTGAGACTTTCAGCGGATGACCAATTCGGCGAGACGTGCGTGATGGCGGTGCGCTGATGTATGGCTGCTGTTTGAGCTGGGAGTAATAAAATTTGTGAAATAGGCACAGGCTAGAAATACGGCGACGGAGGGAAAGACTGCATAATTGGGACTGTAGCTTGAGAGATGAGACACTGATATAGGGTGAGTATGAGCGGTGAATGAAACGGGCGGCTCTGTTTTGCACAGCTTCTAATGAGTCGATGAGGTAAGCTTGCTGTGGATTCCAGATGGCAGATGCATACTCAAGTTTTGGCCTGATTAATGATTTATAAGCAAGTAGCTTTACATTTTGAGGGGCGTCGTGAAGATGACGTTTAAGAAAGCCTAGTTTTTTATTCGCAGATGATATTAGCTTTGTTACGTGCTCGCGCCATGATAAGTCATTGCTGATAGTGATACCGAGGTAAGTATAGGACGAAACGAGTTCGACAGGGGAATCGGAAATCTTGTAGGTAAATAAATGCGGGTTGTGACGACGATGAAAAGACATGAGTTTGCACTTATTAGGATTAAGCGTCATCAACCAGTGATTGCACCATGATTGAATGCGGTTAAGATTGTCCAGAAGGGATTCTTGATCAGCGGTATTAGTAATTGGGGCATAAATAACGCAATCGTCGGCGAACAGACGGACATGACATGATAAGTTTTGTGGTAGATCATTAATATAAATTAAGAATAGGAGGGGGCCAAGGACAGTTCCCTGAAGAACGCCCGATGTTACTGGTAGACGGTTAGAGGTGTAGTTGTTAACCCATTGGCTTCCGCGGCCGGCGATCCGCCGGCCGCACCGGCTGAGGCCAAAGTCACTTTGGCCGGCGAATCGCCGGCTGCTCAGGGTATGGTTTGTTTCGGGTTTCTTCGATAGATGGCAGCACAACACAACTTGTGTAGTGATTGATTCATGTGTTTTCCACCAGATGGACATAGTTGTCCACAGTCTGAGGTCAGTTTTGTTGTTTTTGGAGACAAAAAGTTCGGACTCCCGTCTCTTTCCAAACATGGCGTCGCGGAGAAAGCGCGCTTTGACGGCGGAAGAAATTCTCAATCTTGTGTTCGAGAGTGACGACGAGAGTGACAACTGCGATGAAGAGGATGTTGTGTCAGATGACGAGAGTGACCGGATTACGGATAGCGACAGCGACGACGAAGACAACTTGTGTTTAGCGCAAGATCCGTGCGGCTCTCGGCCACCATCTCCGAAGGCGCGAAAGCTAGAAGACTGGCAATGGGGAGCAGCTGACACAGTGGAAAAGGTTGTGAAGAACACCTTTAGTGGTCAACCGGGCATCAAACGAGCCATCCAGCTACAAGTAGGTGCAAATCCCAGTGCTCTGGCAATGTTCAACGCTCTCCTCGGAGACGAAATTTGGAGCACCATCGCATTACACACAAATGCCTTTGCATGCGAGAAACAGCGTTTGCATCCCGATCCCGGTTGGCATGAAACAACACCAGATGAAATGAAAGCTTACTTCGCCATGTGTGTTTTGATGAGCCAAGTGAAAAAAAGCACTATTCAATCTTATTGGTCAACAAGAACTGTTATAAGCACACCATTTTTTGCTTCTGTGATGTCAAGGCAGCGTTTTTGGGCACTCTCAAAATATCTGCATTTCTGCGACAACTCTCTCCCTCAAAGTGGAGATAGACTGTGGAAGTTGCGCCCTGTGCTCGACCACGTACTGAAATGCATTGACACAGCCTATGATCCGGAAGAGTGTCTGGCAGTTGATGAAAGCCTTATGAAGTTTCGTGGTAGGCTCTCCTACGTCCAGTTTAACCCTTCGAAACGGGCAAGATTTGGCCTTAAGTTCTATAAACTGTGTGAGTCTTCAAGCGGCTACTGCCTGAAGTTTTCGATTTACACAGGAAAAAGTGAGAAGACTCCAGTTACCGCCGGATTGTTGTGCAGTGAGGCAGTTGTAATCGACCTTCTTGAAAAACGTCTGCCCGATGGCCACACAGTGTTTATGGACAACTGGTATTCTTCGCCATTGCTGTTTCGTCACCTAAAAGAAGCTGGTTCAAATGCTGTCGGCACAGTCCGCCTTCACCGAAAGAACATGCCGAAGGATTTCAAGGCGAAGCTGCAAAAAGGCGAATGCAAGTCCCTCTTTGCGCGAGGCATCATGGCCCTCACTTGGCAAGATAAAAAGCAGGTCACAATGCTGTCAACATGCCACAGTTCAACTGGTCTCACTGATACTGGAAAAAAGGGTCGCAAGACTGGCTTGCCAGTTCTGAAGCCGCAGGTTGTAATCGATTACAACCGAGGCATGGGTGGAGTGGATCGCGAGGACCAACAACTGGCTTCCTTTCCAATTATGCGAAGATACGCCAAAGGCTACAAGAAAATCTTCTTTTATATTATGGACATCGCTGTTTATAACAGCTACGTTTTAGCTGCCAAAGCATCAGGCAAGCGGCTCCACTACACAGACTGGAAAGTGAACCTCGCAGAGGAGATTCTCGAAGCGGCCGTTTTGCCCCAGTACCATGGTAGACGTAAGCCGCCTGTCGCGGCTACACCAATGCGGCTGCAGGCTTCGGAGTGGGCTCATTTTCCTCGCAATATCCCACCAAACAAAATCAAGCAGAATCCGTCCAGGCTATGCTTAGTCTGCAAGACACACGGGAAAAAGTCGGAGAGCCGATGGGAATGTGAAAAATGTGAAGTTGCACTTCACATGCCTGTATGCTTCAAAGCTTTTCATACACGCAAATCATATTAGGCGGTATGATGCAGCGATCCCTTCCGAATAGAATAAAGTAAATTTTGTTTCTCTACGAGGTGTACAGCGGAGTTTATCGCTTTTTTTCAAGAGCGGCTCGCGCACCCAACGCGCGTCGCTTTTTCCGCGCGGAATACCAGGCAGGAAACGCGGCGGAGGGCGCGGAAGCCAATGGGTTAATAGTAACGGACTGTGAACGATGTGTGAGGAATTCTTTTAACCATGCAATAATTTCTCGATGCAAGTTTAGTGTGGACAGTTTTAAGAGCAGACGTTGATGAGGTACCTTATCGAATGCTTTGGCAAAGTCTAAAAAGATGGCGTCAGTTTGTAAGTTAGCATCAAGGTTGGAATGAAGATCGTGAAGAAAGATGGCAAGCTGTGTCTCACATGAAAGGCCTTTTCTAAATCCATGTTGGGATGGAGTGAAAAAATTTATAGAGTCTAGATGCTGCATTATCTGGGAGTAGATAACGTGTTCCATTAGTTTACAAGGGATGCTAGTTAGGGAAATGGGGCGATAGTTGAGTGGAGAGTCTCTGTTACCTGATTTGAAAACAGGAACGACCTTCCCCATCTTCCAGTCTTCTGGGATGATACCTGTGGCGAGTGACTGAGAGAACAATAGGCATAAAAACTTGGATGAAATGTCCTTAGTGTTTTTGAGAAACTTAGTGTTAATTTCGTCCGTTCCGGCTGACGATGAAATTTTCAATTTGTCGGTTTCGCACGAAATGCCATTTGGATGAAAAATTATGGCTGGCATTGCTAGTTCAGTAATGGAGGGTGGTGAAAGGAATGTATCTTCAGGTTCTTTCGTGAATACTGATGAAAATGCAGTATTAAATATATTGGCACACTGAGCATCACTAACAGAGTCGCCGTTATCATTAGTAAGGGTGATGTCGTGCGATTGCTGGGGATTTATCACGTTCCAAAATTTTCTCGGGTTAGTTGTTATCATTTTGGGTAAGTCGTTATGAAGAAAGAAACGTTTCGCGCTTTTCACTGCTGTCAAGTACGCATCTTCAGCGCTGTAGTATTTTTCCCATGCAGAAGAGCTGGGTCTAAGTTTAGCTGCACGGTACAGCCGCTGCTTTTTATTTTTTAGTCTTTTGAGCGTTTTATTGAACCAAGGATTGACATGAACGTGGTGCAACTAGGCTATAGCTTCCCAGAAAATGGATATCTTTATAGGTGATGTTGGCAGAAACTCGGTGGATATCTTGCTCCCCTGGGTTTTAAAAGTGGTGTCAATGTGTTAGGCAGTTGCAGCGATGACCGCCTTTTTCAGTGTCGGAATTGGTGGGTTCTTCGACGCTTGTTTACCTTAACTAAACAATTGAACCTGGAAAGCTGCAGTGAGTAGTGTTGAGATCTTCAGCTATGTAGTGACGGCTGTGAGAAAGAGTTCAAGCTTTTCCTGGCTTCTCTCGCGTGGATGTGGCTCAGCGAAAACGCTGCACTGCCTGCGCCTCTGCGATTTCCTTTTCTTGTGGGGCCAGGAATTGTGCTTTGCATGCAGGATGACGAAAGCACACTTGAATTTCAGTCTACGAAATTTCCAGCTTCATGTCTACAGAAAACAACTAATTAAGTGCTCACATTACATTAACGAAAGATGCTCACAGTTAATCCGTATAAAAAGTGTGTTATAACTTTTGATGGTTTTCTCTAAAAAATAAAAACTTGCACAGAAAGGGTTAACACCACTGATTCACCAAACTATCCACTATTCCAATTGTCTGTCATCCTTGTGTTATGATGTGCAGGCACTGGATCGCTTTGCTGTGGACGACACTTGTCATACAAGCCAGGGTTCACCGGCCTTCCAGCCGCCTGAGATTGCCAATGGCCTGGACTCCTTCTCTGGCTTCAAAGTGGATGTATGGTCATCGGGCGTCACTTTGTGAGTGGCCAAGAAGCGTGGTTTGTCATGTGGTGTGGCATTGTAAACGCAAGAGATGTGATGGCAAGCTGCTGAACTAATAGTGTGTTTGAGTGCCAGAGCATGAGTGGGTGGCTACGTTACTGGTAAAAGAAGCATGCCTACCAAGCCAAATAGTTGGGTGCCATTGGTCTGACACTTAGCTGGTCAAGTCACAAACTCTTGGGGGCTAACGTCATGTGTTTGGAGACAGTGGCATGTTGCATGAAGTGCACGTGCAGGCTTTTCGGGATCTTCCCTGTGTTGATGTTATCTCCTAACAGAATAGTCGGTGTGCTGGTTGTTGTGGCAATCATTCTGATAGATATGATAAGACAAGTTAACTTCGAAGTGCTCTTCATTCATTGCAAGATCCACAGGGAAGCCTTAGCCTCGAAAAGAGCACAGTGTTCAGCTGATATTTTTGGTGAGTCATGTTGTGAAGATTATCAGTAATCAAGCATTAGCCAAAACCTGCTGAGATGTTTAAAGAATTGTGCAAAGAAGGTGGCAGTGCTGCCACCCCTGTGCCAAATTGCACCAGGTGAGATTTCCTGCGCCATCCTGATAAAAAAAAAGCATGATTTTGCAGTGAATTGTGAAAAAATGAGCAACTGCACTATAGTACGTATACGAGGTGTGACACAAAAGAAACGAGACTAAGTGTGTAGCTTGAAAAAGGAGTGGAGTTGGCAACAACTGTTTTGCTGACATAATCCCACACACCTCCTCTATTCATATGGCCAGTTTCGTCGGAATTGATCTCGCCAGTTGGGAGTGCTGCGTCATTGAGTGAACATGTGCAACTGCATTGTGCTGGAAAAATGTCTGATGTAAAAACTGAACAGCGAATCAACATCAAATTTCTTGTGAAACTTAAGAAATCAGCCAGGGAAACATCTCAAATAATAACCGAGGCTTATGGAGATGTAACTTTGTCTCGTGCACGTGTGTTTGAATGGCATAAGCGGTTTTCAGGGGGAAGGGACAGTGTGGAAGAGAATGAAGGTGCTGGGTGCCCAAGGTCAGCGATTACAGTCCAAAACATTGCCAAAGTTCGTGATGTGATCAGTGGTGACCGAAGATTAAGTGTTCGTGCAGTGGTGGAGTTGGTTTACTTGGATAGGGAAGCTATCTGACGCATTTTAACGGACGAATTACGCATGAGGAAGATTTGTGCAAAGGTTGTTCCAAAAGTTCTGTCCGTTGACCAAAAACAGTGCCGTAAGGACGTGTGTGTGGATATGTTAGAAGGCATTGCAAACGAGCGAAATTTGTTGGAATCTGTTGTAACATAGTGATGAGACATGCATTTTTACCTATGACCCAGAAAGTAAGCGCCAGTCAATGCAGTGGAAGTCTCCAGGATCCCAAAGACCCAAAAAAGCACCAATGTCAAAATCAAAATTCGAGGCAATGTTAATTGTCTTCTTCGACATTAATGGAATTGTAATGATTGAGTGGGTTCCCAGTGGTCAGACTGTTAATCAACACTACTACATTGAAGTACTAAAAAGACTTCGTGAAAAAATTACGAAAAAAAGGTCGCAGTTGTGGAGTGACGGATGGCTGTTGCACCAGGACAATGCACCCGCTCACACGGCCCTATCGGTCAAGCAGTTTCTGACCAGCAAAAACATTACTGTGCATCCTCCTTATTCACCTGATTTGGCTCCATGCGACTTTGTTTTACTTCCTAAAGTTAAATCTTGCTTAAAGGGAACCCATTTTACCTCAGTTGAAGAGGCCCAGGCAAAAACGGAGAATCTCGAAGCGCCTTCCGAAAACCTCGTTCCAGACCAGTTACCAGCAATGGCAGCACCGAATGCAGAAGTGTGTGAATGCTGAAGGGGACTACTTTGAAGGTGATAATGTCACAGAGAACTGATTCAGTAAGTACAATAAGTTATTGGACCAGTCTCGTTTCTTTTATGTCACACCTCATATGCCGCTGCAGACGTTTGTTATACTTGCGATTTTGTGCCATTGAAATAACTTACATTTTGACAGTTACATGGGTCTCATTCGTATTAAGTGAAAGTTCAGCGCACATGGCTTAATAAATTGAACTTCACATTATCTATGCGTTGATGATTGAAAATTCGGACTCGACGGTGACCCCCTAAATGTCCGATTGATCGGGAGTCCAAAATATCAAAATTTGCCAGAAAACAAGTGACATTATTCCATGAGTAGCTAAAAAAAGTGCCATATTGGATGACCATTTTTGAGGATAGAGTCGAGCCCACACATAACGGCCCCACTTAAGACGAACTTTCGCTTAAAACAAATGAGACCCGTGTAACCATCAAAATGTAGGTTATTTCAACAGCACAACATCGCATGTATAATGAATGTCTTTGAGCCCTAGCGATTAGTTACAGCGAAAGGGGGACATGAACCTAGCACCACAATGCACAAAAACAATGGGGGCCTCTGACCCCTTAAAGGCACCGGCTGTTTTCCACAGCCTCCTCGCAGGTGAACTGGCCGTGTCATGCCCCCTCTCAAGCGAGCTACCCTGACCCCCCCCTAACACAAGCTGCCCACGAGTGTAGGCTTGTGGTTTCCCAAATCACCCTCTCGCTGTGCACGTCTGCTTCATCAATTGCAGCGCTTTGTACTGCCTTTCAGTTTGTGTGGTGCGAGCGCTTTGTTCTAGTCGGGCTTAAGTTGTTTTAAGGATGGCGGACAGGAATGCCGTGCCTGCAGTGTTCACAAAATGCAAAGCACTGGACATTGCAACAAAGCAAGCAATTTTGATGGAACTCTCTGAAGGTGCTAAAAACTGCACATCGTTGAAGTACAATGTGTCGAAATCAACCATCTTGACGATTCTTAAGAACAAGTAAAAAATTTCCAACTCGGACGCCGACTCAACAGACAGAAAGTGCCTGCGGAAGGCCACCTATGTGGACGTAGAGGATGTGCTGCTCAAGTGGTTCATCGACACCCAGGCTTGCAACGTTCCAATAAGTGGACCTGTAATGCTGGGAAAAGCTAAAAACTTCACATTCCTGCTAGATTTTCCTGACTTCTGCCTAGGAAGTGGCTGTCTACATCGATTCAAAGTGCGGCATGGGATTGTTTTTAAATCGATTGTTGGTGAGGGGGCTTTGGCAAGTGACCAAGACTTGGCTTGTAACAAACCGAGCTATTATTTGCAAGCTACACGGAGCAACACATGTACAGTGCAGACGAAACTGCTTTATTTTATCGGATGATGCCGAACAAAAGGCACGCCATGAAAGGCGACTTGTGCGCTCTTGGCAAACACAGTAAAGTGCACGTTACCGTACTTCTGTGCACTAATATGGATGGTAGTGACCGGCCCATGCCCTTTGTAATCGGAAAATCAAAGAAGTCGTGTTACTTTTGGGGCTGTGTACCCGTGCCCTACAGGTGCAATACTAAGACCTGGAAGACGTGCAATTTATTCACTGAGTGGCTGGGTGAGTTTGACATGCAGAGGCTAGGCAAGCGGGTGCTGCTTGTGCTGGACAACTGCTTAGCATGTGCAAACTTCTCTCACGGCAGTGGCTACTTTTCCTGCTGCCCAGTACCACTTCGGAAGTGCAGCCGCTTCATTTGGGCATATGCGCCTTTAAGGCATCATATAGGCGCCGCATTGTGGAGCGCTTGCTCATCGATGTTGACTGCCCGGCCGCCAGATTGCTGCTTCGAGTTTCATTGTATTCAGCTGTTGAGATGGTGAAGGCGGCCTGGGCAGAGGTGACAGCCGCTTGCATGTGGGACTGTTTCCACAAGGCCGGATTCCCCAGAAGTTCTCAAAAATCTGTATATGGGGGCTCTTAACTGCTCCAAAATTAGCATGCTGCTGCAAATTGTTCCAAATCTCAGTTTGTCAGTGGCACCACTGAGGTGGTGCTCAGTAGAAAATCTGCCTCTTGAAAGCAGAAGCGTGCTGGCTGTCACGTGTGAATGTGGTACGCGGAGTTCCTCACCTGCATGGGGAAGTGGCTGTGTTCATCATGAATGACACAGCTCTGGTGGAGCCACAGTAGTGCTGCACTGTTCTTTTACACATAGTATAGTAAAGAAAGGGCCAGGTGCCTGTCTCATATTTTACTACTATGTGTCATCCTCTTTAATGCCATTTCTGCAAAGATGAACCTGTACCAACTAGGCCAGTAACAAGTCCTACTCTGGTGGAGTCATCCGTTCAAAGCACATTCCTGATAGCATAGGCTTACAAGGCTGACATGTTTGAGCAGTTCAAAGAGGTCTTAACTGGAGTTTGCAGGGCTGGCAAGTACCATATTTACTTGATTGTAACAGGAATCTTTATCATAATTATTGTTCCTTTAATTTGATCCTCGTGGTACATTCGAATAACGGCAAGATTGTTCATTTTAAGATAATTCTTCCAAACCCCACTGTTTTTTAATGCTAAGTTGGCAACCTGTACCTTTACGTTTTGATCTAATTCACAGACAAGCCTGCCGAAGTCAAAGCTTGTTTTTTGTTTGAATTGAGGACATTTTCGCTGTTCTTATGACTGGTGTTACGGTGATGGTGCTGCAGTACCCTGCGTTACGTGCCTCGACTCCATTCGTAACGTTACGTGACAAGTCAAATGAGTAGACGAGTCGCAGATGGCGGGACTAGCGGGAGGCCCTCTTTATTTGCAAGGTCATTTGGAAGGGCTCAATCTGTGGACCTCGTAGGCATCTGGTACTGCCCCAAATGAAATGGTTGTTCAACCTTTTAAGAAGTTCTTAATCTGAAACAATCTCCACAGCATGGAAGATGGACTGCACTGAACGACCCTGACAAGTGTTCTAGCGCTGCGCCAAGCTTACTATCTTCACACAGTGCCAGGAGTGCTGTCGGCCGAATGCTTACAAGGGTTCTGTGCCAGGACGAGCTGAGTCTTGCGAAAGCAAAGCTATTTCTGAAAGTGATTGCCCGAGAATACCACCCAACGAAAACTCTTACTCCTTCTCAGACGATGATGAGCAAAAAGAACTTGTTTGTGAATTGCAATTCCTTGAATAAAGGCACCGTTTCTTTTTCTATTCATCTCGCGTTACATTCATGGTTTTGTTGTTTTTATTTCACATGACTAGAAAGTCCACCTTCACGTTACAATCGTGGTTGTGTTACAGTTGAGTAAATATGGTAAACTTATTACAGTGCAGTCCAGTTATAGCGATAGCACATATAACAATATATCGGTTATAACGATGGGTCAAGGTAACAGTGTCATTTTATGCATTAGGTATATGGGGGAAAAATCTTATACAAGGTGTCCCACATAACTTGAGTCGAGAATTTAAAAATGAAAGGCGCATCGGAAGCGAATTGAACCAAATGCATACTATTCGCCATGGCCTACAGTAACTCAGACAATGTTTTGTTTTCCCCCTAACTCACTAATTAAGTTTGATTAACCAACTTTTTCATTATTGGCTGAGGACCCCAAGTATGATACGCAGATTTGTAGAGCACCTTCAAAAACCACCGATTATGTTGTTTCCTTTGTGATATGTCTCATGTAGTTCTTTTTTCCAGGTTACAAGGAAAGCTCGCGAAATATGAAAAGACCCACGGGATGGAGTGCTTGAGCAGTGGTATCATGTTGCTCTCAAGCGTGTGTTCGGTGAACAAGGTTGGCTCCTGTTGGATGATGGCAAAAATGCATGCTGCTGGCCGAGCGCTACCAATGAGATAAAGAATGCCGTGCCGCTTCCTCGTTGCCAGTCATGATGCAGCTGACGTTGTTCACCAAACGCACGCTTGGCATAATGTGCCATTCAGTGGGCCAATACTTGCTGCCAACGCTAAAAACTTCGCTTTTCTTCTGGGACGGCCAAATTTTGAGCCTAGAGGAGGCTGGATTCAGCGTATTAAAGAGTGGCATGGCATCGTTTATAAAAACGTGGTAGGGGAAGCAGCGACCTTGGACACGCAGGTGAAGCAGCAGCGGCTACTGACGAAACTGCGTGGCACGCTGGAGCATTACGCAGACAAGGACATTTACAACTGCTACGAAACTGCTCTTTTCTTTTTTTTTTTCAAATTTGGCGTCGAAGACGTACACTTTTAAAGGAGATACATGCCCCGGCAGGAAGCACTGTAAACATAGGGTGACTGTGTTGCTATGCGTTAGCATGGACGGGAGCCATCACCTCAAGCCTTTCGTTATCAGGCGATCCAAGAAGCCAGCATGCTTCAAGAATCAGCACATCCCTGCTTGCTATTGCAGTAACAAGAAGGTGTGGATGACTTGCGACTTGTTCGAGGAGTGGCTGCTCGAGTTGGACAGCATAATTGAAAGTCAAGGCAGAAGAGTATTGTTGCTACTGGACAACTGTAGCGCACACAGTTTTAACCCAAAGCTGACATCGGTCGAATTGGTGTTTCCACCTCCCAACACAATGGCAAGCCTGCAGCCATTGCACGCCGGCGTGATAGCCAACTTTAAGGCTTTATATCGGTGGCACATGCTGAAGTGGCTAATCTTAGTCATTGACCGCACATCTCCGGGCACGTCAGGCCGCGCAGATGGGCCCCCTGACCTGAAAATCAGCCTTTTGAAGGCTATGTGCTTCGTCTATGGTGCGTGGTATGAGGTGAAGCAGTCCAATATACAAAACTGCTTCGAAAAGGAGGGCTTTATGCGCCAGGATGAACCTACCCCCCCCCCCCCCCCCTACTGATAGTGAGACCGACATGGTGGATGTTGCCAACATGACTGAGCTCTGGGAGCATGTCGCTACTGGTGGCACAGGTGGTGCGTCGATGGAGGAGTTCTTGGCTGCAGACAGTGCTGCCTCGTTCTGCGATGACATTGCCGACGAAGCGATCACTGAAGGTGTGCTGTGATGACAGACGGCAATGTTGCGCGACGGTGGCGATGGCAGCACCGACAGTGACAACGAGATTGACAGTGGCTCCTTGACCCCGACCTCGATGTACACGCAAAGTACATTGTCGTCGATTGACTCCTTAATTGATTTTATGCATTCCAAAGGATTGCCGCCAGTTTTCGCGCAGCAGCTAGAAGCTATGCATACCGCAGTTGTGAAGCTGAAACTGCCGCGAAAGCAAGTGCAGATTTCAGATTATTTCAGCACACCTAATGCTTGACAGGATGTTTGGTGCTAGAAATAAAGTTTTGTTTTTCACAGAGTATTTTCTGCAACATCTATTCTGTAGTGCAAGGGGCAAATTTGGCTTCGGAGCTACAGAGGTACGTTCAGCGGATTTTTTTTAGGCAGTCCAGATTTAGCGATCATCGCTTACAGCGATCAAATTTTTGGTATTGATATTGTTATCAGTGGGCTGCACTGTAGTACTACTGAACAGATAAAGGCTTTCTGCTCTATACTGCAGAGCTGGATAAGGCGCACCCGCCAGGGTAGCTTAGTGGTCATGGCATCGCATGGCATTGCATGGCTTAAGTTCGAGGTCATAGGCTGAATCCTAGCCACAGCAGAACATAAAACTGCAGGTGCTTAAGCAGGGTGTCTACCAACCGGGAAAACCGGGAAAACCGGGAATTCTCAGGGAATTTGAACAGTCTGGAAAAACTCAGGGAAAACTCAGGGAAAACTCAGGGAATTTGTGCTTCTGTCAGGGAAAATTAGCTGCAACTTTATTGAAAGGGAACGAAAGTCGTGTTAATGCTCGCTCCAGTAACAGAGGAATCGCAATGAATCGTCATTGACGCCGTGTCATCGGCACGATGTGTTGCCAGAGTAGTTAACGACCGATTTTCCAGACGCTTTTTCGGACATGCCCGATAATTTGCACGGCTTTGCGGCACCACCACGTACTCCATATAGTAAATGTATATTGCCCTGACTGCAAGTCTGAAATGGAATTAATAAAAGCCGCCACCGCCGCCATTTTGATTATCTCGCCGCCTCGAACTGGCACTATCGCACGCAGATCCGCCGGCAGCCGTAGCTACCACCACGGCAACGTTAGGCCTATGCTTCTACGTTCGCTGTTAAGCTTCTTGAGGTGCGGTGCCGTGTTTTTCATTGAAAGAACTCGCCGCTGTCAGCAATGGCACCAACACCATGTTTGTAATCTTCGCCATTGGCTTCGAAGCTCTCAGAGCACACACAACGCGTTTCGTAATGCCAGTCTCCGAAAGTTAGCTTCGCCTCATTACAGCAGTGTTAGGCGGTGAAGCTTAACAATCGTGGGAAGGGGCAATTGTCACGGGACACAGTATGTATTCCTTAAATATACGCGCGTGCACCCCCATCTCCTGTCACAGCACGAGCACTGATATGCCTAATAAGTGTACTGGCAGGCATTAAGAACTTTTGCGGACCTGCCTGTGCCAATTTTAGCCCTTATAGGCAGTTAGAGACATGCATTCATTTTTTTTTGGACTGCCCGATTTTTCGGATGTTTTTGCGGCCCCTAGGAAGTCCGAAATCTCGGACATTGACTGTACAACCGACCAAGAGGATGCTTCAAATGATCCATAGGGTGAACGTGTGGCAGAAGGAGGATTAGAACAGGAAGGACCGACGTCCTGAGGAATTAACGGGAATATAAGCGTGCTGCCACCTCTTTGAAGGAGCTTGAGCTCAAAAAACAAAGCGTTGGCTGGTGCCGAGATGCAGGTGTCCCTCATTCAAACCAAAATAAGCTTTTTAAAGCAGTGAAACCCTACACTGAGATGTTTTGTACGGGCTGAGAGTATGTCATTGTCAGGACAGTTGAGATTGACTTCCCAGCTGCTGAGAGAGAATCTTAGTTGTGACAAAGTTCAGGCTTCATACCGATGAGCTTGCTATCGGTTGATAGAAATAGCTCATATTAAAAAAATATTTACTTATGTATGCATCTCCTCACATTCGTATTTGTAAATGTTCGACCCAATTGGCAATGGGTTTTATCATTTTTTCACTGTGCATTTTACTAACACCTTCCTTCTGTTTCCTTTTTAAATAAAATAGATATTAATCCTTACTATTCAAACTGGATTAAGTCATTTTTTTGTTTCAACATGCTTACTAGAGAGTGACAGTATCAGGCAACATGGTGTCAGCCTGTCTTGACATAAAACAAAGTTCTGGCTCATTCAGGGAATTTAGCAAAAGTGCTCAGGGAAAACCTGGAAAACTCAGGGAATTTGGAAATGTCAGCTTGGTAGACACCCTGTTAAGGTTCATCTGGAGTCGCCCACTATGGTGCGCTTCATAATAAAATTGTGGTTTTGGCACATAAAACCCCAGAATGTTTTTTATTAGCTGCGTAAACAAGGGGACAAGATCTTCTAAAAAGTAATGCTGGTTTCTTGCACTGGTGGGAGCTGCCTTTCTGCCTCAGACAATTGTGTCGTGGTAACATACCTTGTCACTCTCAGGCACGTGTCTGATTATTTCCCAGAAATGGGCAATGTTCAGTGGACTTTGTAGTAATTTTATGTCGGTAGGTCGGCTTTCAACAACGGTTCTGAAATTAAAAATGAATTTATATCGCTTAGAAGTAAGAGTGCCGGTAAAAAGAATTTTGCAGCTGCAGATGTAATGATTTGGGTGAAAATGTGGAAACCATCATAAATGGTTGTTAGTGTAAGCAAATAGCCAAACACTTCTGGAAAGCTATTCACTTTATTAGCCCTTTAATCCCTAATCCCGAGCTGTGCTCATCATGGGAGACTGTACCAATGCCACCAATGATGAGTCGTTGCACTTCGACGATGCACGAGATCATCCATTCCAATCGCCTCCGACTACTGCAGTAATGCACAGTGAGCACAGTGCACGAGCGAGCAATTGGAGGCCGAATGCTGCCCTGGCTCCGCTGCAAATCCGATTGAGCAGAGCATGATGGTGCGCCCAGTTGGCTTTGACATTTTTGCAGCCAACTACATTGCACGCCTTTCTCCCCTCCATCTCCTCCATCTTTCACTTCTGTCTCTCGCATATGGTTGGCTTTGCAATCACATCTATGGCTGTTCCGAACCTTTGACATCAAGCTTTACGCTCTCCACTTTCTCCTTGCACTCCTTCGTTTATCAGTGCAAGATGGCGAAATTTTTGGTATGGGATGTAGTCATAGAAACGTCGTCACGTTAAACTGCCAGCCTGTTCCCACACAGAAAAACTTCAGTTTGGCCCAATCGCTGTTTACTGCATATCCTATTGACAGCTGGTAAAGATGAGGACAGGGGAAAAGAACACAAACAACGACCCCTTTGACTATACCTCCTCGATGGGGTGGTGGATGGGCTACTTTTATTTAACACAACTTATGCCTGCGAACAGGCATTTTCAGCTCTGGCATACACTGAAAACAAGTATGCGAGGAATTGCGTAGAAGCAACACCCGATTTGAAGCGGAACCTGAGTATAACCAATCTACATATTGAATTTTTTATTAAATGGGAACAAGTTTATCTGGCACACTAAAATATCAGCTTTCTTTTTGGTGAGCAGGTAGAGCGGTAGATGGACTACTTGTCTTTATCACAGCGTTTGCCTGCAAGCAGGGATTTTCAACTCTGACATGCGCCGAACTACTATAAAAGAAAAACTAGAAGCTGCAATGATTTGGGCACAATAAATAGTGTTAACCATACAATGGCTGCCTGTACCTGGACGCTTCTTTGGGTGGATCTTTGATACCTTGCATCGGTTTAAGGGTTGAGATTTCCCGAGGCCATAAAATGTGAAAATCCTTGATATATGTAATTGCAGCCGTTTCCCCTTAATCTTCTACGTGGTGATGACAACGCTAAACGTGGCTCACAGTTTTCAGTTTCCTGAGAACAAGTTCTCAAATTTGTGAAACGTGAAAATGTAGTTCAGAATACCTGTGGGGCTGCCGAGCAACTTCTTCGCATTCTAAATGCTGCACACCGTAATCAACAGCAAATCCCTGTCGCGTGCCAGTGCCGACTTCTTCGTGTCATGTTCGATAGCATGGACATGTCTAATTTTTCTTCTATGCTGAGCACCCGGCGTCTTTTTTATCCGAGCTTCAGCATGACGTGGGTCCTCACTAGCATGATGCCACAACGCTCTCTGGCACGGCGTCGAAATGATGATGTGGCTTCACGCGCAAATGTTCAGGGCGCTTGGAGGCCGTTATTCCGATCTCTGAGGCTTGTTGTTCTGCCGGGCCACCCGATGGAGACAACGCACCGCCATGTTTTTCGCGACGAAAAATGGAAACGCTGCGTTTTAACCAATGTGTATGCAATAAGCTGGTACGGTTTATGCGGATATAAAACACAGTATGTTCAATGGCTGCTGAGTCGGGTATTTGACTTTAATACTTTTAAAACTAACTACTGTTTAAGCGGGTACGGTTTAACAATGTTTTACTGTATAACCCAAACGTGCTACCCTTCCGTGCTGCTGGCGGTGCAGAGTGAGTGTCAGGTTTTGCTCCGGTGGCATCATAGGCATCGTATTCCAGGGCCGCCTACCAGCTTGATTTTGTTTTTTTGCCTTGCTGTCTAAAGCCCTACGCAATAGGAAAACAATGTGCGTCTCGGGTTTCTCAGGTCCCTGCAGCAGGACATTCATCGGTGTCTCGTCTCATGCCTCAACAATTTACACCAACTGGACACGTCAAAACTCGCTGCCAAAATGCCCCACTTGAAGGAGCTTCTTACTCGGGTGAAACTTGAGGAGTGCAGACGTAAGCTTGAAAACTGGAAAATCTACAACGCGCGTCATGGGCTGCTGGGGCCTCACCTGCTAGGCATCTGTTCGCGTCTCATGCAACAACGATTTGCGCAACACTTCACTTTACGTAGACGTCAACTACAGTTGAGTCGGCCAAATTTTGTAGTAATTATGGATAGTGCACTTTCTTGGCTAGTATGTTTTCTTTCGAATTTTTCTTTTGCACAACCTGTGAACGAGGTGCAACGTACTACTTGCTTGTTTAAACTGAAATGTAGAAATGATGAAGTGAAGGGAAATGAAAGTGACAAAAAGCAACTTGCCAAAGTTGGGAATGGAACCTTATTTCCACTTTGTGTGCGATGCTCTTACCAGTTGCACTGCTGTGGCACCATTTTTTCATCCACTTTTTTTGGTTACTTTATGTTTACTAGATCTGGCTGTGGCACTGTTGGCCAACGCCCCAACTCACGACCCTAATGACAGATGTGGAACATCCTTTTACTCAAGGGGTCACGTAGGGCAAAATATTGAACTTTTGTGTTGTTGTATGTCACATATATTGTGTGCATTAAAGACTGCCACATACCAGTGCACTCGTGCAGATTCAACATAACAACGGGCAAGTACCCATTCGAGGGGGACAACATCTACCGCCTGTTCGAGTGCATTGGCCGGGGAAATTTCGAGCTGCCCTCTGACGTGGAGCCCACACTGGGCGACCTGCTGTGTGGGATGCTGCGCAAGGACCCACAGGCACGTCTTAGCCTTCAACTGGTGCGGCGGCACGAGTGAGTGACGAAGGGCTTGTTCATATGTTAACAGCGAGCGCAAAAGACACAGTTACGAGGGAGGTGTAAAGCACAGCATGAAACCCATCCGTCAGCTGAAGTGTGGAAAGAACGAAAACTGGTAACTCTATCTGTATATGCTCTAGTAAAGGCAATGCCAACTAGCCAATCATGTATGCACATGTTCATTCTCGAAAGATGGTGGTTCACCTTGGCATTGGTATACACAGGAGAGTGGATAACCGGCCCAGTTGGTACAGATTCATGGTTGATTGGAAGCGCAAACACATGCAACGAGGAAAGAATGAGGCACAACGAGTGCTGACTGGAACTAAATTTTATTCACACACAGAATAAATACATGAGAAAAGCATGAAGACAGGAGTAAAAAAAAAAAACATAAGAGCTGTATCGTAATGACGACTCGTGAAGAGAGAGAGAGAAACAACTTTATTTGCCACTGCAGGGTAGGAAGTTAGGGCAGGTAAGCCTAGTGTGGCTCCCAGGTGGGGGCGACGTCTTGGGCCCACGAGACGAGTGTAAGTTGCGTTTTCTTGTCTGCTCTTGTGAGCAGCTGGTTCCAACCCTCCTCGGAGGGAGCTGGCAGTAATGATCGTGGGGGAGGGTTACCCTCACATCCCCAGAAAATGTGTGCCCGAGTGGCGAACACTCCATGGTCGCACTTAGTACAGACAGGGTCGTAATCCCTTCCAGTGATTAAATAAAGCCTAGAATGCTATGGAGACAGCTGAAGCTTCTTTTATAAGAAAAAACAGTGACACTAGCGTGGGTTCACCTTCAATATCACTGTTAGTGTGTGAAGTTCCATTTCTGGATGGCAAGTGTCTTTAGTGTAATTTTTCCCTTCTCTTTTGTATGCTCCCCTTCATCTTTTTCTCACCTATTTGCCATTCTGTTAAGTATTTCTTTTATGGAATAGGTGGCGATGCTCAAGTCCTAGTGAGACCTCACAAAGTGTCTGAAAGGCATCCGAAATTTTAGTCAGCATTATGCGTTCATTCCAAAGAACAGCAGCAAGTTGGTCCTGTAGAGTAGGCAGCAATGCTGCAGTTAAATAATCAAGCCGCTCTGAAAAATTGGTCGGGTATTTATATCCAAACTGGGTGCTGGTGCGGTGCATTCACTTGAAACACTTTCATTTGCAGTAAAAGTGCTCTGTTAATTTGAATATTCCAATTGCTTTCACCAGGAATCTGTCCCTTCATGGAGTCAAGGGTAGCTTCTTTTGACTTATAGATCATGGAGAGCGAGCCTTGTAGTATCTCAAAACAAGCTGCAACATCATTCTTCTCGCAGATTTGATTGCTTGTAAAATGCCAGCCTCCTCAAGTGATAGGGCCTTCAGTTTAGTACACGCTCTTCATTCTAACTAAGGTTAGCCTTAAAAGGCTGGGACATAACTGGTAGGCATATCTAAAAATTCCAAAAGCAAAGGCCACACCAGGTGCTATTGCAAGGCATGCGCGGATTGTAAAAGTATATGCATGGAATGTGCAGATGCGATGTGCCGATACATATACCGCCTGAGGCCTCTTCTGATTGACACCGCACTCATCTGATCATAGCCTTCAAAATCTGGCAGGTCTTGATTGTGGTGCCAGTGGAAACGAACCGTTTTTTCTAATGGGTAGATATGTACCACAACCTGGTGCTCGGTTGTTTATATTGGTTCTTATCTCAAAAGGGGCACTATAAAGATTTGTGAGAGTCTCGCCACCACAGCTTCGGTTAAATAGCCGAGCATCTGCGGCTGCTGAGGGAGGCAGACGAGTGCTGCCACCAGGCACTGTTCAGTAAAATCAGTACAAGTGCGCTTCCGGCCAGGTGCTCAGCAACTATTGGAGTCCGGGACACTACATATGACACCCATATATTGAGACGTTGGTGGCATGGGAGTGCCAGACTCCTTTTATTTTAATATGTTAGCATTCTTAGAGAATACTTCATGCACTTTCTGGGGGCTACAGATGTACAGTAAAACCTCATTGATATGTTCCGTTTCGTATGTTTTCCCGGCGCAAACATTAACGATCAAGAACACAAAAAATTACCCAGTTGAGTTATGCTAATTTTTTACCGGTTCATACGTTCCCTGGAAACATGATTTTTTGGCATCAACGTTCAATGCGTTACCAAACTGAGACTGTACAATACTTTTTCCGGCCACTAGAACCCATATAAACAAGAAAATGGTGCCTCTGTAACAGTGCGGGACACCAAAACAAAAATGTCGGCTGGCAGAGCAAGCCGAACACAATTTCTTTTCTTCTCGTGAGTACATTATGTGCATCGAAATGGTTTATTTCATATCAGTAATGAAGAATATTGTTAATATAGGCAAGTTTGTGGCAATAAGATAGCCATGTCCACTTTGAGGGGACAGAAACAAAGATGGGCGCGCTTAGCTGCCAGTGACATGGAAACACATGGTGGGCATGCTGTGAAAACTGCGGCATTTGTCTTCACTACTATCCTAATATGGCACGTTTCCACTAAGGGTGGCCAATAGCTTAGCTGTGTTACAAACGTCAGCGTATGAATAGGGTACACTTCTAACATATTAGTGTAAGTGTGGCTACTATTGTTCCCACTCGCAATTTTTTTCGTGCCCACGAGTGCAGACGAGACTAATCAAAAGGCGCTTTTTTTGTTGTTGTTTTGATCACAACCACCATACAGCCGACAAATAATAAAGCCAAGGCAAGTTTCGTTGTAGCTTTTTCTTTTTCATGTAAGTGCGGAAAGTGATGAAAGGGATGAAGTGGGGCATCTGCTTAAGGATCTGTTTGATGCATGTAGACCGCTTGGTATGTCTTGAAGAGTCGTTCGCTTAACATTCGACAGCATTCCACAGATGGTAAGTACAATCATAATTAGCTAGACTTTGCACACGACGTATCGCTGCGGTAAGTTCAGGGTGCGATCATTACGCGGGAAAGAAAAAAAGATAGAATTTTGACGACAAACCAGGGGTGCGATTATTACGCAAGTGCGATCATTTTACAAGTATAAATACGGTATTTATTTAGCCTTTTGTTTGGAGACTGCATTTCACCCGCTAACAAGCTAAGGTTATCAGTACTTGTTGCTGGGCTAGTTGGTTCATCTTATTCTGTGAAGTTAAGATGCAACCCTTGGTTGCATCTTTACTTTGCGGATTAAGGTTGTCGCTCAGCGCAGGAGGCGTTTGCATGATTTAGAATTTACTCAAATGTTATTGTTGATTCTACGTACCTGTCGCGTATGTTCCCACCGAACTTTGTCTAATCAGATTGTGTGCACGACACGAATTGTGTAGTACTTTCTGGAAGACACGCGGGCACCGGTGATTAAGCAGGAACGTTCGACAAGTCATGTATAAAAGCCAGTGCGCTTGACCCGCAGATCAGATTTCGATGATTGCCGGCTCTGCTGGCCACTATTTGTTCCTGTTATTTGCTGTGAGTAGCACTTACTTTTGTGGGCACCGGTTCGCTCACGAAAAAGTTATTAGTTTCCTTATTCTCAGTTTTGCAACTGTGTTCTTTACCATTGCTACAATGTAACAATATGCAAGAAGGTTTCAAACGCACCATTTACATAGGGGCAACGTTTTAATGTGTGTGATTTAATTAGTCTCTACTGAGATTTTTATTGCAACTGCTCAAAAGAAACAGCATCGCTAGAAATTGGTCTGTAATTCTGCAAGGTCACACAGGTTTGCAGTGTCATTCTTTTTTTACATTTTGCGCCACAACCGGCAGTCAAACCCATGACATAGTCATCAGAAGCGAAACACTGTACCCACTGTAAGCTACAATGGTGGGTCAGTTTCTGTAGGCTCATTATTTCGTGGGTTAGATATAAAAAATTATTGTTCGTTTAGAACTATAGACAAATAACTACTGCACAAGAATCTACATATGACACATGGGTCGATACTAGAAAGGATAAGACACGCAGTGATGGAAGCACTTTTATAAATGGGTTATTATTTGTTATTTTATAGCAGACGGAGCTCTTCACGTGTGCTCCAATCATGTAGCTAGCTTCATGCTGCAAAAGGAATTATTCTATCTGTGGTGAGTATAAATGTATCAAAGTAAAAGGTTTGTTTAGTGTGCATGTTTAGCATTTTGACAAGATGGAGACAATAAACAAATCACCAACCCTATATTATTAAAATTAATATATTGTGCCTTAAATGTCGAAATGTAGAATAAGAAACTTGGTGGACAAAGGTAATAATAGATGATTGAAATTGCAAAAATGGAATTTGACAAAACCAAACTTTTTTTTTGTAAATTTTAGGCCTTAGGACCCCTGTCGCGACTTAAAATGTTGTGCTTTCGTGGCTCCCAGTAAAGGCTGAAATCGCTGGAGCAATGCAAACTGTAGTGCGTTTATCTCACTAGCTCTCCCGCAGCACGTGGCTTCCAAAAACGGGCTGCTCAGTCTAATGCACAGTGTTGACATACACCTGGAGTAGTTCGTCACTTTTTTATTCAATATTCACGTCATGGAGTACAGCAATTCAAAGAACTTCGGTACCACTACAAGAAAACAAATATCCACATATCTGAATATCCAGATATCATTCAACGAAAAACCAGACAACCTAACTGATCGCTTTAGTTATCTGGCTTTCGAATTTGAATAACTTGGTGAAATTAGTGATAGGATGCTGGTCTTTGCCCCATTTTGATGGTGCTTCACTACTTGTAACTATCAAATGCATTTTGACCAGCTTTCCAAACTACACAGGCATGGGATAACTGTGGAGTGATTTTCTGTGTCTTGGGCTTCCAGCCTCAGTGTTGCTGTCATTATGTGTGCAGCTGGGTCCGCCGCAAGCCACCACGGCTTCTCGAGTACGTCAGCATTCCTGACCGGACCAATGGGAGCAACCCACTCCGGTCAATGACCGTGATCCCATACTTGCCTCTGCTTCATGGACGGACGCCAGGTGCTGAGGGCGGAGGGGGTAGCCAGGGTGAAGAGGACGACGACGACTCGCAGGAGTACTTCACCGAGCACGACCTCCAGGGTACAATTGCACGACAAGAAAATTTAGTTGAGCAGGTCAAGTAATGCGTGGCATAGATCCAGTCAAACACGATTAAAACAAACTCTGATAAAAGAAAATTCTCTCTACCTAGAACATGCCTGAACTCCCTCAATATAAACTGGGCATTGGATACATTGAACTAGGAGCTTCCATTGCCAGTGTTATCAAGCCGCTTGTGTGCCGCAAGCACAGGATTCGGAGCAGTTATTTCTTTTCATGTTCAGGCACAGGAAGAAATTACTGACCATTGTGTGTAGTTTGTTTCAGTGAAGGGATTTCTTCCCTGCTTCTTTTCTCTGATGGAGATCACAGATTTGTATATATAACAAACCCATCACAGAAGTTCAAGTTCTTTATTCACAAGTTCGGGTATATTGAATTAATTGATACATCAAGCTGCGTTTTGTTCATGAACCTGTTTGCTATGGTTGGGCTCAACAGTACAGGTGGTAGAATATCTGGTAAGGGAATTCAAATTCACTTGCTGGTAGCAAAGAATTACACCCCTGCCACATGCATCTTAGAAATCACAATAAATGCTTAATACCATAAAAACCGGACTATAGGTCGGACCGGAATATAAGTCGATCCCCCAACTAACGAATTCTAAAAATAAAAAAATCTTTTTCAATGGCAAAAGTACCGAAAGACACCCTTATCTTAAAACAAATGCGACTCATGCACAATAGTGACAGTATTTGTTTATTTTTACCGTATTTACTCGCATAATGATCGCACTTTTTTTGTCAGAAAAATTGACGCAAATTCAGGGGTGCGATCATTACGCGGGTTAAATTTCCTGCGAAAAAAAAATTTTTTTTTCGTCCCGCGTTTGCTGCGAGATGTGAGATTGCGGGTGCAGGACACCAAAACAAAAATGGTGGCTGGCGGAGCAAGCCGAACGCGCCGAACGCGATGTTTTTTTCTTCTCGTGAGTACATTACGTGCATTGAAACAGTTTCTTCCGTATCAGTGATGAATAACATCGTTAATATCGGCAAGTTTGCGGCAATAACGTAGCCATGTCCACTTTGAGTGGACAGAAACAGGTGGGCGCGCTTAGCTGCCAGTGACATATAAACACGTGACGGGCATGCTGCGGAAACTGCGGCATCTGTCTTCACTACTATCCTAATACGGCACGTTTCTGCTAAGGGTGGGCGAATATCTTAGCTGTTTTACAAGCGTCGGCGTATGAATAGGGTACACTTTTAACGTATCGGAGTAAACATGGCTAATATCATTGCCGCGCGCGATTTGTTGCGTGCTCACAAGTGCAAAAGCAGATGAAAAGAATCAAAGTGCGCCTTTATTGTTTTTGTTGACATCAGCGATTATAAAGCCAACCCATAATAAAGGCAAGTTTGGTTGTACCTCATTTTGTCACAGAAGTGCGGAAAGTGATGAAAGTAATGAAATGAAGTGCGTGCAGGCCGCTTGGCTTGTCTTAAAAAGAGTCGTTCGCATAGCATTCGACAGATGGTAAGCGCGATCATTATTCGCTAGGCTTAGCACACGACATATCGCTGCGGCAAGTTCGGGGTGCGATCATTACGCGGGAAATAAAAAAAATAGAATTTTGACGACAAAATTTAGGGGTGCGATCATTACGCGAGTGCGATCATTATGCGAGTAAATACGGTATTTATTTACAAAATACTGCAGACCGGATCGGTCCAAGCAGGAGAGGGTACATACATTTGTTAGTAAGCACTATGTCTTAGGATCAGCAACAATGGGGAAGTTATAATTTACATCCAGAAAACATAATAACAAAACTAAACAAGGATACAAAGCAAATACAATTTGTGAGAGTACGTGCCCCAAACACAGGTACATAGACAAAAAGCACACTACGCACAGTTAGTAAGTAGTCATTTCTAACCGTACATGTACTAATATACAGGCTCTCAAGAAGTTGAAGAAAGGAGAGGTGAGTCATGAGGCAGGGAATTCCAGTCGAATATTGTTTTAGGGAAAAATGAATGTTTGAAGAAATTCGTGCGGGCAAATATTGGTTTGATGTTATGGCTATGTTTATGTCTTGAGGGTCTGGTTGTGTCCCTTTCGAAGTAATCCTGTGGCTGAATGCCTAGTTTTTGAAAATACAAAGAGTGGAAAAAGCGCAGCCGGGCAGCCTTTCTTCTTTCAGCCAATGGCTCAAGGGCTGCCTGATGTAACATGGCGGACGGAGAGTCCCTTCGCTTATAGCGGTTATATATAAACCTTACTGCTAATCTCTGGATTTTTTCTAGTTTATCTATGTTGATTATGGTGTGTGGGTCCCATACTATGCTGGCGTATTCAAGAGTAGGTCTAACAATTGATTTGTAAGCTTGAAGTCTAAGTACGCTTGAAGAATTGCCTAATTTATATTTTAAGAAACCTAGCTTTTTCCTTGCAGAGGAGCAGATGTTGGAGATATGGGATGACCATTTAAGATCAGCTGTTAAGGTCACGCCCAGGTATCTGTATTCTTCCACTTTACTAATTATGTTGTCCCCAATACCATACGTAAATTTCATTTTGTTGATCTTATTCGTAGCACATAAATAAACGGTTTTATCATAATTAATTGTCATATCCCACTTGTTACACCAGTCTGCAAGGAGCTGTAAGTTCGAATTTAGGACAAGTTGATCGGATACAAAATGAATGCTTTTGAAGATAATGCAGTCAACGGCAAATAACCTGGCGGACGTGCTTAGTTCCAGAATACCTAACAGGTCGTTAATATATATATTAAATAAAACAGGCCTCAAGACTGAGCCCTGAGGATTTATTTATTTAAATGCTGCTCGCATGTGCACCAGGCCAATTTTTAACAGTATCGCGTGACCATCGACCCGCATGCTTGTCAGCACCTTATTAACGACACTGAGCAGCGAAACAAACGAGCTACGTGCATGTGTACACGTGTGCTTTCTTTCGCTATTTCGCCGCTCTGTGCCGTGATGATAAGGTGCTGACAAACACGCGGGTCGATGGTTGCGCGATACTGTCAAAAATTGGCCGAGTGTACAGTACACAGAAGGGCATAAAGTGCGCAAGCGCTACTCCGAATCAGAGCAACGCCTTTGATCAGAGTCGTCCGAACTTGAGTCAGATGACAAGTGCTTCTCGCTGCCTAGTCCAGAGGCGTGCGCGATCTCTACCGCTTTCAAACGTATGCGTTCGACATTCACAGGCAGCGATCTTACATGCAGCTCTCGGACAAACTCCGCAACCTTGTCTTCCAGTTCTGCGTTCCGCCCACAGAATGACGTTTTCTGTTGGTTTGCTGCTTCTGCCGCCGCCAGTACTGAATGCTCTTTTTGGATACTCCAAATTCGTGCTGTACCACGAGGTTGCCGTGGGCTTCCGCGCACTCAATGGCCATTTTCTTGAAGGCGACGGTGAATTGCCATCGGCTTCCGCTCATTTTGAAACAGAATGTGAAAAGGCAGCCTTTAACCAATATGACTTTGTGACAATGTAAACGCAAATTGGCGGTGCCACAATGTCGCCACGCCGTACTGCTGCTGATGGCAATGGTGAAGGCGGCTCTTTACTTCATCCGCCCATTGTTGCAAGACTTCCATAGTTTTTCCGCCAATGTCCGGTATATAAGACAAGGGTCGACTTTTTGCAATGGTTTTTTACAAAAAAGTTCGACTTATATTCTGGTTTTTACGGTAGTACATGTTGTTGGACTACTACGTGCATGTCGATACTAGAAAAATGTGGTGCTAGGAAAAAGCTATTAGAACAATAATGTTCTACCACTATATTACCCCCTTCACTGTGAAATGTGTCGTTCTGCTTATTTCAGGGGTCACTTTGTGCCTAGGTGCACAAAGTGACCTCTTGTGATCTTGGTGACCTTGATGCACCTGGGGTGAATTTATCTGCAATATTACAGTTAGCAAACTGGATGCACCCACATTACTGGACGCACCCACATTATCGTGTGATAAAGCCATGTACAGGTATGCAGCGACAACCGTTAGACCACTGTCAACAGACTCAATGCTATATTCTTTGTCAAGCTTCATTAGGCTTCTGCCTTCTTAGCTTGTTCCCTCATCAGGCTTAACTCTATCCCAGCTCTTGTCATGCTAACTTTGGTGAATTCAGCACCAATGTCTCCTTTTATCATTTAATGACTGCAAGTATAAGCTCCTTGCCATCGCCTGCCGTCCTTTTTGTCTGAATTTTAGTTTCCATTTGAGTTATTGCAGATTATTTCGCGCTCTCATGTGCAAGATGTGTGCCTTTAGAAACAAGTCGTGCCCTAATCGTGTGCTTTATACGTAAATCTTGTTAAGATAAAGGGGGGAAGTGCCCACAGTGCTACGCCTCGGCACACCGAGCCCCACGGTTGGCACATGCCTGCCCGTAAACCGCGGTCCAGTACAAACTCGAGAAACAATAAACGACAACCACGTGTACACTCTGAAAGCATTTATTACGATTGCAACCAACCCTTTGAGCAAGCCAGCTAGCTGTAGCAGACACCATTGAGGGTTCCCTCATAGAGAATGATACTGTCACAAGAGGAAAAGCCAGTCAGTCAGTTCTAAGCGAAGAGCCGTTTACAGTTAGTTTTTTGCAGCAGCTACCACGCACACTTCTTCTTCCTCGACTTCTAGCGTAACTAGTGCGTGCCATTACCCCTCCCTCCAAAAAATAAATAAATAAATAAAGTTGGGAAGATGTTAAATGCCACAAGGAAAAAATAAAATAAATGAGAAAGACAACGGACGTGACGACAGGGGCTGCATCACAAAGTTTGTGGATGAGAGTCAGTGCGAATGGTAGGGCTTCATCCTGGTAACGTGAACAATGTCAGAGGAACATGGTCTACAGGAGTGGTGCGAAGTGTCGGCTGGAATAACTTCGTAGTTGACAGGACTTAGACGACGCAAAACTATTTAGGGTCCAAAGTATCGGCGCAATAATTTTTCTGACCGGCCTCTTTGACGTATAGGGGTCCAAACCCATACAAGATCTCCCGGGTTGTATGTGACGTCTCGATGGCATATGTTGTATCGACGAGCATCTTGACGTTGTCGGGATAGAATTCGTTCCCGCGCAAGGTGCCGCGCTGCTTCGGCACTCTGTATCTGGTGCGGTATGTTGCGACGAAGTATCTGGTGCGGTATGTTGCGACGAAGTTGGTAGGAGCATCACGTCGAGCATAGTGGTGACGTCGCGTCCGTAGACCAGACGAAAAGGAGGAAACCCGGTGGTTTCTTGTAGGGCAGTGTTGTACGCGAATGTCACATACGGGAGCAGTTCGTCCCAATTTTTATGGTCCGTGGCAACATACATGGAAAGCATATCCGCGATCATTTTGTTGAGACGCTCAGTTAAACCGTTAGTCTGCGGGTGATACGCAGTTGCCGTACGGTGCGTTGTCCCGCTCAGCTGCAGGATATTTCGGACCAACTGGGCAGTGAAGGCCGTACCACGGTCTGTGATGACGACAGCGGGAGCACCATGTCGAAGGACGATATTTTTGATGAAGAAGTTAGCAACATCTGAAGCAGTAGCTCGCTGAACGGCTTGTGTTTCGCAGTATCGAGTGAGGTAATCGGTGGCGACGACGATCCAGCGGTTATCAGCCGAAGACTTGGGAAATGGGCCGAGTAAATCCATCCCAACTTGTTCAAAAGGTGAGCAAGGAGGTCGGACAGGCTGAAGCAGACCGGCTGGTTTCAGAGGTGGAACTTTGCGACGCTGGCAATCTCGACAACTTCTGACGTACTGCTTCACGGTTTTTGTGAGTTTTTGCCAATAGTACTTCTGCTTGATCCTCGCGAGAGTACGCGTGAAACCAAGATGCCCAGACGTTGGTTCGTCGTGGCATGCACGTATAACGTCGTCGCGGAGAGTAGCGGGAACAACGAGCAGGAAAGCGGTTGCCGTAGGGTGAAAGTTCCGCTTGTATAGGATGTCGCCACGTAGGCAAAAAGAGGGCAAGTGACGCACGAACTGCCGTGGGGGTTGTGGGCGGCTTCCTTCAAGGTATTCAATCAAGGGCTGGAGCTCGGAATCTTGGCGTTGTTGTTGAGCAAGGTTTAAAGACGGAAGAGTACAAAGAAAACCAGAATCGTCGTCAATATCTAGTGGTGCGGCTTCGACGGGGGCGCGGGAGAGACAGTCGGCGTCAGTGTGTTTCTGGCCAGACTTATAGACGATGGTCACATCGAATTCATGCAACAGAAGGCTCCATCTTGCGAGACGGCCTGAAGGATGTTTTGAGATTCGCCAGCCAGCAGAGAGAGTGGTGGTCGCTGACGACACGGAAGAGACGTCCGTTAAGGTATGGGCGGAACTTCTGGATAGCCCATATGACTGCCAGACATTCTTTTTCAGTTGCTGAGTAGTTTTTTTCAGCAGCAGACAAGGTTCGGCTGGCATATGCAATAACGCGCTCAACACCAGCTTGAAACTGTACGAGTGTCGCTCCGAGACCAACGTTACTAGCATCAGTATGCACTTCTGTGTGAGCCTCGGTGTCAAAGTGACCAAGGATCGGTGGTGTCTGTAGACGTCGCTGAAGGTCGTGGAAGGCGTCGGATTGTGCCGGGCCCCAAACAAATGTGACGTCGTTCTTGATGAGTCGTTGCAAAGGTTCGGCAATTTCACAAAAATTGGGTACAAAACGGCGGTAACACGCGCGAGGCCCTAAAAATCGGCGGACATCGTGTTTTGTCTTCGGTATTGGGAACAGAGCAACTGCCATGGCTTTGTCAGGGTCAGGGCGCACACCGGTCCTGCTGGCAATATGACCTAGAAATTTGAGCTCCTCGTAGCCAAAGTGACAATTTTTGGCCTTCAGGGAGAGGCCGGCAGTGCGGATAGCTTGAAGAACCGCCTCAAGCCGCTGGATGTGTTGTTCAAACGTGGTGGAAAAAACAACTATATCGTCTAAGTAGACTAAACACGAGTTCCACTTGAGGTCAGATAAAACTGTGTCCATCATGCGTTGAAATGTGGCCGGAGCGGAACGCAATCCAAAAGCGAGGACCTTAAATTGATGGAGACCGTCGGGTGTTATAAATGCCGTTTTTTCCTGGTCCCGTTCGTCAACTTCAGTTTGCCAGTAGCCACTACACAGATCCATTGAAGAAAAGTAACGAGCATGTCGCAGGCGATCCAAGGAGTCGTCAATTCGAGGAAGTGGGTAAACGTCTTTTTTCGTGACCTTGTTCAGTTTGCGATAATCGACACAGAATCGTAGTGAACCGTCCTTCTTTTTAACTAATACAACAGGTGAAGCCCAAGGAATTGTCGATGGTTGAATGACATCATCGTCGAGCATTTGTTTAACTTGATGACGAATAGCATCCTGTTCTCTTTGCGACACGCGATAAGCGTGTTGGCGAACAGGTTGGACGGTCGGTTCAGTGGTGATACTGTGTTTGATTAAAGGAGTCTGTTTGACCTTTGACGTGGTGGCGAAACAGTCGCTAAATGACGATAGCAGAGTGAGGAGCCTCTCCTTCTCGTTTTGGTCTAGCTGTGGGTTGACGTTGATGCGACTGTCAAGTCCACATCGCTGGGTTCCAGAATCGAGATTGTCGTTACCGAAGCACAGGCGTTGGACTCGGCCACCGTTTCAATGTAAGCCATGGTGGTATGCCTCGCAAAGTGCTTGTATTCGCCACTGAAGTTGGTGACTAGAATCGTGGTTTGCCTATGTTGGAGCTCTACAAGACCTCGTGCGACGCCGACTTTGCGATCCAGCAATATGGTGAGGTTACCTTCGGCGATGCCTATTCCTAGTTGTTCTTGGGGGCATTCAACGAGGACGAAGATGCTACTTCGAGGCGGTAACGTCACGCAGTCATCGACCACGCGTAAAGCCGTGCGGTGATGTTCATCCTCCACACTCGAATCCGAAGAAACATAGTTAGAAAAAGTCACGAACAAGTCACAAAGGTTAATGGTCGCCCCATATTCCTGGAGAAAATTCATGCCCAGTATAACCAGCCGAGAACACTTGGGCAGCAGAAGGAAAGACGCTACGAAAGTCGAAGTAGAAATTGCAAGTCTGGCGGTGCATCGTCCAATGGGTGACACGAGGTGTCCTCCGGCCGTAATCAGATGTGGGCCGTCCTACGCTGTCAGCACCTTGCGTAGCCGAGTGGCCAGTGAGGCACTCATAACCGAGTAGTCAGCTCCCATATCTACAAGTGCAGTTACTGGATAACCGTCGATTGAAGCAGTAATAGCAGCAGAAGTTCTTTTTGCAGTTTCGAATGAAGGCATCAGTGGTACATCACAAGGGGATGGCGTCGGCGGAGAATATTTGACGGTTCGAATGACAGCGGTCTCACCCCCGGAGGTCGCCGTTTTCAGTTTCCCCAGCGCGGGCTTCCACCATTGACTCTAGCGGAATCAAAGGCGGGTCGAGCACGGTTCGGTGACGCGTACCGACGAGGTGAAAACGACCGTGACTGTCTTCGCTGTTGGGCAGGAGGAAGCCGGTTGCTTTCTAAGCATTGCTCGATTTCATGCGGGCGTTCGCCATAGCGCGGGCAACGGGCGTCCGGATGGTATCCCCGCAGACCAATCCGTCGGTACTGGCAGTCGCGATACATGTGACCAGCCTCCCCGCAGTGATAGCACAACGGACTGTTGTCGGGGGCGCGCCATACTGTAGATTTGCACGGACCAGGATGAAGGGGTGCTTGCTGATTCGTGCGGTGGATCGGACTTGGGGAGCGTCGAAAAATCCCAGCAGGCGGTTGCGAAAAACGGCCCGTCGACGGCGCGCAAGCCCGAAGAGCATCCGTGTACGAGAATGTGGGAGGTTCGGGTCGTGTTGGTGGCGAGGGATGAACCACTTTGCCGATTTCTTCCTGAATGACATTCGTAAGAACCGCGGCACTGGGACGTGCCGGAGCCGATGCATAGGACTTCTGCAGTTCTTCTCGAACAATTTGTCGTATTAGCTCGGTAAGGGACTCCCTATCATCATTTGCAGGTACGAGAGAGGATGCACCGGTCATGGTGGTCTGGCATTCATACTGCGAGAGCCGCTGCCGAAGCATATGTTCCATGACTGTTGCCTCACGAATGAACTGAGAGACTGTTGTAGGAGGATTGCACACGAGGCCCGCGAAAAGCTGTTCCTTTACGCCTCGCATTAACAGACGCACCTTCTTGTCTTCTGGCATTAGTGGATCGGCCCGACGGAACAATCGCGTCATGTCTTCGATGAACATGGCGACGGTTTCGTTTGGCATTTGGAACCTCGAAGACAGTGCCTGTTCGGCTCTTTCTTTCCTTTCAGGAGTGCAGAAGGCTTCGCAAAGCAGTCGGTAAAGCTCCTGCCAGCTGGTAAATGAGGCTTCGTGGTTCTCGTACCATACTCTCGCCGCGTCTAAAAGGGAAAAGTAAACGTTCTTCAACTTACGGCGATCGTCCCAGTCGTTAAAGGCGGCGACCCGGTCGAAATGGTCTAACCAGTCCTCAACATCTTCAAAGGCGTCGCCATGGAATGGGTTAGGCGTGCGAGGCGCGTTGAGAATGCATGGTACGGGAGCATTTGGGATCCCCTCGGTTTGACTTGCGGTAGTTGTTGACATCTTCCTCACGGAGCTTGCCAGGGGACTGTATTGCGGTGGAAGACCTTGGAGGTGATGGCTGCTTTGATAGATTTCTGCCGTCCCCAAGGTACTGGCGTCGGTAGCTTCTGGTTCAGGACCCGTAGGCATACGATGGATGCGTACCCAGCACTTCCACTAGTTTGTCACGAGAGGAAAAGCCAGTCAGTCAGTTCTAAGCGAACAGCCGTTTATAGTTCGTTTTTTGCAGCAGCTACCACACACACTTCTTCTTCCTCAACTCTAGCGTAACTAGTGCATGCCAATACGCTAGGTAAAAAGGGCTTCCACTTACCAAGTTGGGATACAGGCGGCCGCAGCAACTGCTAAGGCAAAAACACGATTGACGAACCACGTGCGGGAAAATGGGAGTGGCGGCGAAGACATCCGCACTCGCTGCTTGCTGGTGACCAAATAGACTCGGGTGATGATGATGATGATGACCTCGCAGGACACACCCAGTGGCACTAATAGCGCTTGCAATTCTCGTGCACGCCCCCCCCCCCCCTCCCTGTGAGAGGAAGTGTTCCCCTCTCACCAACCTGCTTGGCACATGTGCCTCTGACGCGACGTGTGTGTTGCGTGTGACGGTCATGGGACCCAAGGATTCCCACAATCTTCATCTATTTATATACCAAGGAAATCATTCTTATGCAGTCAACACCTGTGATAACAAAATCCCATGACTACAAAATTCTTGCGACAACGAAATATTTTCATATCCCCTGCAAACACCCATAGGATTCAGTGCATTTTGTACCTCTCGACAACAAAATGTCAGTGTACTAAAATCCCGCATCAATGAAATTTGACAGTACGTAATCCCACATATTACCTACTCGTACAAGGCTAGCGGGATCCAAACAGTGCTCAAATGCAGTTGTGGTGCACTAAAATTGCGTTTTTGTTTTTGTTTACAAAAACGACCAAGCACCAGAAGCGCTCGTGCTGGGAACACGTTGTGGCCGCCATCTTGTTTGTTGATGGCCCGCTAGAAGCGGCGCACATGTTGGTACTGACATGTGACGAGGTTTTTTGTACTCCTAGTACAGTGCGTAATGTGTGCCTCAGTAAGAAAAATGCTGCAAAAACAAGGAAATCCACGTCCATGGGACATGAAATTGTTTGTGAGATGGTGGTCATAGAATGGAGTGTTATGCTTTCGGCAGTGATTCAGTGATTGTCTGGAACTACGCATTCCTTGCTTCAAGCCTGCTGGTCTTGATGCCAACTGACAGGCATTGCATGGAGATTCGGCACCGGATGTAGATTTTCAAGAAGGGGCTGTAATCTCGATAGACTTCCTTCAGGTATACGAGATACGATCACTTTTGCCCTTGGCACCGGACACGTTGGCGCCTACAAGTTACAGCGTGCACTGGACAAATGTTGCTGCCACTGCTGATCAATGCATGCGGCACACTTTGTGCTGTCTGCAGTGTGTTTCTATATCCTCGAGCAAGCTTGCCAAAGTAGGCTCACGAAATTTTGACTTCAAAGTTTCATTCTGCGGTGCATTACTTATGTGCATCTCGCTTTGCAACAATGAAATACTCCGAAAAGCAAATTTTTTCCTGTTCCCCGCCGATTTCGTTATTGCGAAGTTCAACTGTCTTCAAAGCCTTGAGGATTTAAAGCACTGTTCCATCTGTCATCAGAATGCCTTTGGCTTTTACAAATTAAACTTGAGCATCAAGAGATAAAGTGTTATGGCAATTTATCTTGCATCGGGCTCCAGCAATTATAAATCCAGCCTTAATCATGCAAGATGCAAACAAGCTAGTGGCATTATCCTGGTTAGGATAAGTTAGGATAGGATAAGTGGATAGGTTAGGATAAGGTAAGATAGGTTAGGATAGGGTAGGTTAGGATAGGTTAGTGGTATTTATCCTGGTTCTTTTTGCCAAGCTTCTCCCCGAGCCTTTTGGTCTGTCTGTTTCTAATGCAGAGCTGCGGCAGCGCACGGACGAGAGCTGTGGAGCCGGTGTGCCTCGGCGAGGTTTCCTGAGTCGATCGCGTGTCTTCAGCGGCTGCCAGCCGTCCTGAATGCTCACTTCCCCCGCACACAAGTCCTGCTGGTGTTCTTTTGTTCCCACTGCCTTCGTTAATTACACTATGTTGCAGACAGCAACGAGGACACCTGCATCGCCTGGGCCCAGCTCTGACCCCTCCCCCCTTCCCCTCCTCCACTCCCGGAAGATATCCCATGGGGTAAATGTACATCCTATCTTGTATCGACTAGACACTCTAGCAGCCGGACTGCAAAGGGATCTAACGACAGTAGCAGAGCGTTGAGATATTTGCCCAATAAACCGGTTTCTTTTTCGTTGTCAGTTTTGGTGTTTTACTTAGCCTTTATTTTCAATCTTGTTTTAACTGTGAACACCAGTCATTAACTACAATATGGACATATCCCATTCTTCTCTTCCTTACGTTCTTCCATCAGTCAACAATAATAGACCCTTACACATCAGACCTGGACTGACTTAGGAGGTGTTGACTGACATCGATGCCGGTGTGTATGTGCTGTCTTTTGTCGTGCGGAAAATTCATTTGAGTCATTCCACACAAAACACAAACCTATACGTCGACCCTCGCAGATTAGGTACCTTCTTTAAAAATGTTGGGCGCTTATAGGTCTAAAGAAGTGTATTTACAATATATGTCATGTGAAAAAATTGCAGTGATTATGATACTCTTTAATGTGAAATTTGAGCACAGCTGTATACATGTTTTATTTCACTATATAGTGCCTAGCGCAGAGAAATTGTCTTGTGTAGCACGTTGCAAACGGAGCGAAATGGGGCACGACTGCCCCTTAATCGAGAGACAGCTGGGCGCGATTCACAGCAGCCGCTGCCGACAGACCTCCATTCATGCAGCACTTTGTTTCCATATATATCATTGGATGCGTTTGCTGCATGCCATCAGTGAATAGATGACGAAGTGCTCCTCTGGTGCCATCTCCTAGCATTAATTGCAACTCTTACGCAGCACTATGCTTTTCTTTTCACGCTGCGCTCCACGTTTGCTACAAGACAATAGATGGATGGATGGTTGTTATGAGTCTCCCCTTTGAAACGGGGCCGTGGGTTGCGCCACCAAGCTGTTACTATTATACTGCCTAATGTCCTACCTAGGTAAAAAAAAGATAAAAAAAATGCATGATAAATTCCCATAACCAAATTTCCTGGCCCCCTATTGTCAACTTTGTTTTTGTATGCTTCCGTTTTTTGTTGTTTCCCTACTTTTCTACCACCAATCTTTCAATCGCCTCTTACCAATCTCTATTGTGGACATGGTTACTTTCCCCCTGTTCTCGCTGAACCCAAGGGCTTCAAGGAGTCCATTGGTGCCTAAATCGACCACTGGGCAGATATCTTCACATTCTAATAAAACATGCTCCATCGTTTCCCTAGCTTTACCGCAGCAAGCACAAGCTTCTTCCTCCTTATATCTCACTTTATATGTGCGTGTTCTAAGGTATCCTAGTCATGCTTCCAAAGGTAATGAGCTTCTGTTTGAGTTATCATAAATTGTTTCTTTCCTGATTTCATTTTTTCCTCTTATGTAGTTACTCGTGACGGGTTTCTTTTCCATTGCCACCACCCACGAGATTATTTCAGCCTCTCTGACTTTATGCTTGATGTTCTTTGTTGCCGTGTTGCTCACCCTAAGGCCACATGCTGGTAAGCTTTCTAGTTCTTTTCCTCCACTTTGAATCAACGTTTTTTTTCTGTACAAAAGCGAAACACTCTACCAGCCCATTTACTTTCTTCCATATTCCTCAGTCAGTCTTCATAATCCATTTTACTGTGAGCTTCTCTCACTTCAAAACAATGCGCGCTACTCAGGCGCCATTTTGCAGCCGTTGTTGTCGCACTATGTTTTCCACTTCATGGTTCTGCGGCATGCTCTCCTCTGCTTTTCTCCTCACGTCTTTCATCCCCCGCTGTGCTCCGCATTCGCTTTCATCTTTTGCTGTGCTTGCTCACTCGGTTGAGCCGACGTCGACGCAGAAACACGCTATAATCTAAAAAAATTTGTTTGCCTGAGTGACTCGCCACCAGGGGTCCGTGGAGAGCAGACGTATGTCACATAGGCTCCTGCTTTTTGTACTTCTCACCTTGGATTAACCCGAGAAACCCCAGTTACGAACTTAAGTTTTGCACCGGTGCAACTGGCAAGACGAGCCAAATCGGCGGACATGAGCCAATTTTGTGTCAGTGCGCTCTATCTCAAGATATGGAACGTTATACCCGATGACCGCACGCACGCCCGCCCGCCCGGTTGAGCATAACGCCAAGCCAGCTCCCACAATCCCATCAGGATAAACACCGTCGCGGTGCGTGAGCACGAGTGCTTGCCCATGCCATGGCGAAGAGCCGCTAGGATGAGCTGAGGGGCTGCTGTAGCAAGCAAAATGTTAAAGAACCAGAAAGAAGACGAAGCAAATACAGTGCAAACAGACTACATATGCAAATTATGTATAGCACTCATTCCTAGCCTTTTGCATTTCGCGGTACTTCCACTGGAACGCTTCCGCTGACAGCCGACACTTCCTCAGCAAAGGGGACTTTAACTTATCATAATTCTCATATACCTGTCTTGTAAAGCGAGCGTTACGTCCATTGCCTAGCACGGTAACAGTGTGAGCAGACGCTGTGGCCACGATTCGAGGGAGAACCCTCGATTCACGCACGTCCGCTCGAAGGTCACCAAGAACAAACCAGTGTCCTCTCCAAATTTAGAGCCGCTTTCGCTCTGTCATCTTCAAAGATACGCGCTCTCCTGCAACGTTTCCTTCGCCCGTCTGCACTGCTGCTCGAGCGCGTTCAGTTTCAAGCTCCAGTCGCTTCAATTCAAGTGCGCGTTCTCGTTCGTCACGCTGTTTCTGCTTTTTACGCTCCTTTCCCCCCTTCTTTCCATTGTTGACGTTACCGTTCTTGGCAGTCTTTTCTTAACGTTCTCGTTCTTGACATTCTTTCTGTTCTTTACGTTCCCGTTCTTGACGTTCTTTCTGTTCTTTACGTTCCCGTTTCTAACATTCTTTCTGATCTTTACGTTCCCGATTCTTTCTGTTCTTTACATTCCCGTTCTTGACCTCTCTGTTCTTTACGTTCCCGTTCTTGACATTCTTTCTGATCTTAACGTTCCCGTTCTTCACGCTCTCTGTGTTCTTTGCGTTCATATTACTGACGTTCTTTCTGTTTTTACGTTCTCGTTATTGAAGTTCTTTTCTCTACGCTCCCTTTGATCAGCATCTTTCTATTCTTTGCGTTCCCGTTCTTGACGTTCTTTCTGTGCTTTGCGTTCCCGTTCTTGACGTTCCTTCTGTTCCTTACGTTCCCGTTCTGGACCTTCTTTCTGTTGTTTACGCTCCCTTTCATCACCTTTCTGTTCTTTACGTTCCCGTTCTTCACATTCTTGCTGTTCTTTACATATCAGTTCTTGACGTTCTCTGTGTTCTTTGCGTTCCCGTTCTTGACCTTCTTTCTGTTCTTTACCTGCCCGTTATTGACGTTCTTTCCGTTATTTACGTTCCCGGTCCTTCCGTTCTTTACGTTCCCGTGATTGACGTTCTTTCTGTTCTTTACGCTCCATTTCATCACCTTTTTTCTGTTCTTTACGTTCCCGTTCTTGACGGTTTTCCTGTTCTTCACGTTCCCACTCTTGACGTTTTCTGTGTTCTTTGAGTTCCAGTTATTGACGTTCTTTCTGTCTACGTTCCCGTTATTGTCGTTCTTTCTGTTCTTTACGCTCTTTCATCACCTTCTTTTTGTTCTTTACGGTCCCGTTCTAGACATTCTTTCTCTTCTTTACGTTCCCATTCTTGACCTTCTTTCTGTTCTTTAGGTTCCCGTTATTTACGTTCCCGTTCCTTCTATTCTTTACGTTTCCGTTATTGACATTTTTTCTGTTATTTAGGTTCCGGCTCTTGACGTTCGCTGTGTTCTTTTCGTCCCTGTTATTGACGTTCTTTCTTTTCTTACGTTCCCGTAATTGTCGTTCTTTCTCTTCTTTAGGCTCTCTTTCATCACCTTCTTTCTGTTATTTACGTTCCCGTTCTTGACATTCTTTCTGTTCTTTGCGTTGCCGTTATTGACGTTATCTCCGTTATTTACGTTCCCGTTCTGTTTACGTTCCCGTTAGCGACATTTTTTTCTGTTATTTACGTTTCGGTTCTTGACGTTCTCTGTATTCGTTGCGTTGCCGTTCTTGACGTTCTTTCTGTTCTTTACGTTCCCGTTATTGACGTTCTTTCGTTTCTTTACGCTCCCTCTATCACCTTCTTCCTGTTCACGTTCCCGTTCTTGGCGTTCTTCCTGTTCTTTACGTTGCCGTTCTTGACCTTATTTCTGCTCTTTACGTTCCAGTTCTTGACGTTCTTTCCATTTTTTACGTTCCCTTCATCACCTTCTTTGTTTACGTTCCAGTTCTTGACGTTCTTTCTGTTATTTACGCTCCCTTTCATCGCCTTTCTGTTCTTTACGTTCCTGTTCTTGGCATTCTTTCTGTTCTTTACGTGCCTGTTATTGACGTTCTTTTCGTTATTTACGTACCCGTTCCTTCTGTTCTTTACGTTCCCGTGATTGACATTTTTTCGAATATTTGCATTCCCGTTCTTGGCGTTCTCTCTGTTCTTTGCACTCCATTTCATCACCTTCTTTCTGTTCTTTACGTTCCCGTTCTTGACGGTCTCTGCGTTCTTTGCGTTCCCGTTGACGTTCTTTCTGTTTTTACGTTGCCATTGTTGTTCTTTCTGTTCTTTACGTTCTCTTTCATCACCTTCTTCCTGTTCTTTACGTTCCCGTTCTTGATGGTCTCTGCGTTCTTTGCGTTTCCGTTGTTGACGTTCTTTCTGTTTTTATGTTCCCATTATTGGTGCTCTTTCTGTTCTTTACGTTCTCTTTCATCACCTTCTTTCTGTTCTTTACGTCCCAGTTCTTGACATTCTTTCTGTTCTTTACGTTCTCTTTCATCACCTTCTTTCTGTTCTTTATGTTCCCGTTCTAGACCTTTCTGTTCTTTACGTTGCCGTTATTGACGTTCTCTCCATTATTTACGTTCCCGTTCCTTCTGTTCTTTACGTTCCCGTTATTGACATTTTTTCTGTTATTTACGTTCCGGTTCTTGACGTTCTTTATGTTCTTTACCTTCCCGTTATTGACGTTGTTTTCAATTATTTACATTCCCGTTCTTGACGTTTTTTGTTTTTTGTGTTTTTACGCTCCCTTTCATCACCATCTTTCTGTTCTTTCCGTTCCCGTTCTTGACGTTCTTTTTGTTCTTTACGTTCCCGTTATTGACATTTTTTTCTGTTATTTACGTTGCCATTCTTGACGTTCTTTCCGTTATTTACGTTTCCGGTCTTCACGTTTTTTCTGTTTTTTACGTTCCCGTTGTTCACGCTCTTCTGCCTGACGTTTTGCAGGCTCCTTCTCTAATGATCTCCAAGCATTCCGTAACCTAATCATCGTCAGCCTCTAGAGCAAGGACAGCCTCTATCAACCCTGGTTTTCAGAGTGCGTCAGGGACATCCCGGTGCAACTCCTTCGCTAGCGCCAACGACTCTGGTTTACGCAATGACTTCAAATTGATGGATGTTTTCAGTGCTGCTCCCTCTACTGCACACACCCATCTTGTGGCAACCTAACTAGGTGACAGCAATAGCTTGAATTACCCGTTCTGTTCTAACCATTCAACAAAACCCGACAAAACTCAGCAGAGCAAGTCCCACACTCACCAGCTTGCAGCCAAGGATCCACCGTAGATCATCGCAAACACTGCATTTAGCTGCGACTTGGTAGACGAGACTCGTAGATCTGTGTCCCACCGCTGCTTACCAGTTGTTGAGGACGGGGTTTTGTGAACCTCCAGCAACGTCGCTTGGTGCTTGAACAAGGTTGACCATCGGAGAGAGTTAGGCAGGGAAGGCGAGGTAAAGTAAAAGTAAATAACAGAAGTTTAATTAATAGATCGTTATGTTTTAGCAGTGCGCTCCTAGCAAAAAAAAAGAAAAACGTTCAGCGTGCGTGCACCCGCACGCAAAGGCAGAGAAGATGCAACCATACGCGGCAGCGGCTCGTTGCCTTTCTTATACTCTCCACCTTCCGGACATCCTCATTATGTGCTACCCTCTGTTAGAGAGCCTTATCAGGACACGTCGGGGCAACCCATACGAAGGGACGCGGAAGGAAATCCATTCCTTGGCATAGAAGGTTGAGCGTCGTATAAAGGGAGTAGTATTTGCACATTCCATGCATAATCCCGTCGTACACACCCAACGGACAAGTCGGTTCATGCTGACGAGCGTGACGGTTAGGCACACCGTGTCCCATGCGTTTAATATTCGTTCCATTCACTGCCACACAAAGTGAACCATAACAATCGTTTTCAGCTAAACAGTGACAAGATTCCTTTAATTCTCTGCTGCAATTCACAAATTCGCAAATGCCTCTGCAACTGAGGCTTGCTGTAAACTGAAAACACGCGTAAGTTTATGAGTTTACTGCCGCTTGTATAGTGCGTAAGGGTAAGTAGCTTTCTGCAGTAAATTGACAGCACTCGATTTAAACGAATACAGCTGTGGGCCCAGAATCTTGTAGGAACTTGTGATACGATAGGTGTGATGTACACAAGATATACGCGTTCACCAACACATTAGAGACAAATGGAGGTAGACATGACATAAAACACAACGTGGACTTTCACGAGAAACCGCAAATTATATCGTAGAGTGATGAATAATATTTTACTAAATTAGTGTACAACGAATTATTTGCGGCACACAGTTGTAATTTAAAAATTGTAGCTGTAAATTCGCAAGGCGTAGCCAATGGCAGCGACTTCACTGGATGACGCTCGTTCAATCCTTTAATGCCCAACGTATGATATAAAGGTACGCTGTTTTAATACCTCGAAATTCCCAGTTCGGCACAGAAAATGTACCGTGCAGCATAAACTGGCGTTTTTGATAGGCTGGAGAAAGTTTCTCGTTGTGACTTGTTCTGTAAACCATTTAGTAATTAGTCATTGCGGCAGTAATTAGGTTATATTTAAGACATTATTTCAGTCCCCCTTTTTAGAAATGTACTTCGCGTGGCCTGAAATAAATGTCCGCGACTTGTTTTATTTTTCTAGATGTGAAACGGCGTTTGGACATTGCAGTGGCAAGGTGTGGCGAAATGCATCGACATTCCTGTGGCTATCGTTATCCAATCCTTAAAACCCCCTTTTTTAAATGTCAGTAGAACAAAAATGTATTTTTACCTCAAGTTTGACTGTGCGTACGTCGAAACGGGTGTCTTCCTCAGAATTTTTTCCATGTGGATATACCATTCAATTTCACCGATTACAACTCGTCGATCTCAATATGTGCCTCATTTGAAACCTATTATTCGAACATCTTGTTACTCAATTATGCATTTTATTTATTGTGAAAGTAGTTTCCGCCTCTTCTACCAATCCATTTTAAGGATTACGCTTGTACTGTATTTGTACAGACAATTAAAAAATTTGTAAACTCTAAATGAATGCCTGGTATAGCCGATTTCTAGGACTTAAGTAGCTCACACCAGTTTTCCTGATTGCTATTTTTATTCAAAGACGTGGATGCGTATAGGCGCACAACATCCAGTGAATGCACTCGCAGTTTCTACGCGTGATGTCACTCGAAGTTGAAGTTGACAGGTAAAAGACGCAAGGGTCAAACGAGTAATCCCTCCTATGATTACTCAAAGCAGAATATTATTACATAGACAAGAAACAAAGAATTCGGCAGAACCCATCTGACGAGGACTGTCCGCGGTAATGCGTTAACATTGAATCAATGATCCACACAACATATTCCCACCGTCGCAATGGGCTATGTATGAGAGATGTGCTGCGGCGGGGACTTGCGCCTCTTTCTGGACACGCTGCGCCATCCAGTGGCGCTGCCGAGAAGGCCGTGTGTGGCCTCCGAGACGAGAAGCTTGCCGCGCCGGTGGCTGCGAGCACTGAGAATTGTTCCCTAGCTTGTCGCAAACTCTGTGGCACACACACAGTCAAGTTGACGAGAGAGAGAGAGAAAAGTGTAAATGAAAGACAGGGAGGTTAACCAAGGATGAGCCCGGTTTGCTACCTTACGCTGGGGAAAGAGAAAAAGGGGAGTGGAAGAGTAGGCGAAGAAGGGAAAGCTCACTGTTGATATTGCCGACGTGGTAAACGTTCTTGTTTTTTATTTAAGTTCATTGAAGAAAGGCACATACCCAGTGAAGTTATGGCGTAGCTCACTGAAGCGTTGGCGTGAAAGGCGCTGATTGAAAAACAGCACGTGCCCGGTGCATTGGTGGCGCAGAATGCTAATGCATCGGATTGCGGTCCTTGAGCGACCCTTGTGACGGGCGTTTAATTCCCATCAGCATCGTAGAGACTTAAGGGATTTTTTTTGTCATTGTAAGCCAGCACATTTCCAGTGGAACATACCTAGCTACCCTAGTTGGCATCAAAGATGTTCATTAAAGACCAGCACAGACCGAGTGGCACATACCCAGTGCTCCAGGTTGGCGTCACAGAGTTTCTTCGAACAACGGCGACTACCAACCTGATGGGTAGGCATCGACGCGATGGGTATGCACTGAGCCAGACGCGCTAATCATTCGACCACGGACTAGCCAGCGACGCAGACAGGCGGGAACACGTCTAGATGTAAACAAAGATAGATAGATATAGGAATGAGACATACAGACAGCCCCAGGAAGGTGCGTGATGTTCCCTAAGACTTCTAGCGCATTAAAATGCAACAGCCAAAGCCTACGCGTTGTGAATCTGCAGAGACATGACAAAAGAAGTTAACTCTAGTCTGGAGCGCTCACTATGTATATATAAATTCCCTGCTTCTGCTGGTCCTGTGCTCGGCCTGAAGTCAAATCACGAAACTACAGCATCTCCGCCAACTTTATTCTCTTGGATGTGCGACTGCACCCCCCCCCCCCATTTATCGGAGCAATCCTGCATCAATATTCTGTACGAATATATTTAATGAAAAGTCGGGTGCCAGTGGAGTTTGAATAGCACAACACGGACACAACGCATGGAGATGTTACAAAGTATTTTTCACAAGCAGCGGCTGCAGGCAGCAGCAGGCAGCAGCACGACTTTCCTCCCGGCAGTACGTGTGCCGCATGTAGACCGCACTTTTATCGACAGAAGCTGCTGATCAGTGGTTCCTGGCACGTCGCCCTCCGCAGGACGCTGGCAACGTGTGCGCGCTGGTCTGCATGCAAATGCTTGCTAATGTGACGTCAGTGTACGCAGCGTCAGTTGACTGAATCTCGGCGATGAGCTTTATCGGCTGTCTCTTGGAAGTAACCTCGACGAATTATTGGCCACAAACAAGCGAATGCCATACCCCCTCCTCACTCAAGTGACGGTTCAGAGTAGTAAACGATTCGCCTTAAAAATTTATCCGCCTACTGTTCGTTGACGCCCCCCCTCCCCCCCCAAAAAAAAAGAGGAAAAAAAAGACAAGGCCTTTTCTATGCATTTCTGGGCCATACTGAATACCTGAATACTGAAAGATACTGAAAGAGATTGTTTCGGGCGAAGGAGGAAGGCTAACTCCTAGTGACTTTGGCATCGGGAATGACTTTGGGCGAGTTTTGGACGGATGCACCTGTGCACGATACTGGAGAAAGAACGACTGCCAAAGGGCTAGCACGGTCACAATAGAGCCACCGCATTTAGATCAAAAGTTATTCATTGCGGGACTGAAGAACCGGGAACTGAGAATGCATGCGGGAACAGCCTTCTATGGAAGCTTTGGTTGCTTAGCCCACCTGTGTTCTGCGTCCATCATTATCTTGGAAGATATGCTTGTGCGTATCTATATAACATCGGCGTTTACAACCACTGCATATTGACTGTCCAATTCATGGGAGTGAGCGTGCCTCTGTTCTGCGTAATCAAACAGTATACATAGGTAATACCCGTGTATACAATTTTGCCTCATAGGCCTCTCCGAGGTATAGCGCGTCATTTCCGATGGCATATCTATTTTCTTATAATAATGCGATTAGAAGTCCTAGTCTATTTCAGCATCTATCTATCTGTCTGTCTGTCTGTCTGTCTGTCTGTCTGTCTGTCTGTCTGTCTGTCTGTCTGTCTGTCTGTCTTTTTTATGACGCTTTTGGATAAAAATTATCTTTAAATCTGTCCGGCCTCATCAAGCCGCCGTAGTCATGCTGTCGTTATTAGGTTGTGATCATGCCGCTGTTGTCATGCGATTGTCATCACTGCGTCATCGCCATGCATTCGTTGTCATACGGCTATCGTTATGCTGTCATTTTTGCATTGAAGAAAGGAAGGAAAAAGTGAGGGCTCAGTGATTGTGTGCAGGACTCTGAATTGTGGCCGGAGGAATAAAAGTTTGCCACATCGCAATTAACACGCTCTGTAGTTTCACCAAACAATAGCGTGGCACGATGTAGAGTTATTTCGGAATACTAGACAACAGCGCATAACGGTCGTATAACTCGCTCGAGCCCTTGCTCAAGAACTTTTTCCAGAATGGCTGCCATTTGCTCAGCCCATCTACACTTCGCATGCTGATGGGCCCAAATGTTCTCCATGTTGTCATTAAATTTGATTTCGGTGGCATTTAGAGTTCTTAAAAGGCCAGGGGCTATATTCTGCGTCGTTACTAAAAGCATAGGGCAATGTCTTTAAGTTCTATGAAAGTTTTTGATATTGCCTTTAGCAGATAGCATAATTGTTGCCCTTGAGATGGTTTCTTCGAAGAGGCGGTCATTTCAATCGAAACACATCTTCAACTAATTAAAAAAATTTTAATAATTCTTATTTAATTCCCTTACGCCACATATTGCAATTTACGAATTGCAGCCGGTGAGCTTGCTCGGCGTGTCCACTTGAAACTAATTTCTAGGATGACTACCGTAGTTTTTTCGGCTACTTTAATTTCCATGAACTTACCGTTTCTTTGTTTCATTTATTAAGCACAAGTAATTTCCCCTATGTTGTCCTTGGTGTCAGTGTTTGTTGGCGTCTTATGACAAAGTGTAGAAAGAAATAGAAGGGCGTTCCAGTTACTTTTGTGCTCGAATGCACAAAAGAGCGTTTTGTGTAAAAGAGTTGAGTAGAACAGTACATTTTTTCTATAAATTTGATGGTGCATATCTAAACTGGCGTCATTCTTGAAATTCATTCCAAGTGCAACAAATTCACCAGCTACAATTCATTTCCGTGATCGAAGCGATACAAAACCGTGCTGCTCGTTTCATCTCAGCATAACTGAAATAAAAACTGATAATACTCTCGAATCCTTAGACACCCGTCGTTCTGTCGCAATCGTTTGTTTGCTGCACAAGTATATAAACTGCGCTTATCTTTCACCTCTACCCCTCGAATCCCTCATGCGCATGTCCAATCGATTAAACAATCATCGCTCTTTCAAGCGCATCTACGGCCACACACAAGCATTCAACTCGTCGACACTGCCCAGAACAATAACATTATGGAATGATCTTTCCAACTAAATCGTTTCAGTAAACGATCACGCATCGTTCCGCAACCAAGTGTATCAGCTTTATACATCTTAAATACCGTAATAATGTTTCTTTGGGAATACGTGAAGGTGTATTGTCGCCATTTTGTTCTTTTTTTACCGTACCAGCTGCTGCCGTGCGCCTATTGCCTACGCATTGAACGTGCTGTCTCCACCCAATGTGTATTTTACTTTCTTGCGTTATCGCGCCTTTGCAAACCAAAACCTTTTTGTAACTATAGTGTACTTCTTTCATGTTAACCTTTTGTTTATTTGTACTGTGTAACCTCATTGCATTGTTTGAATACTGCGTTGCTTTTGTTAAACTTGTGTTTGATTCAATCGACCCCCTTACTAAATGTTCCTGACGGAGCACGTAAGCAAACCTGAATAAATAAATAAATAAATAAATAAATAAATAAATAAATAAATTGCTATACGTGTCGTAAAGTAATTATTTTAAAAGCTAATAAGATGATCTTTGTTAATTAGTTGAATATGTGTTTCGATTTTTTGTGCATGTGATGTACGCCTGTTTGAATGATCCAGCTCAAGGACTAGAATTACGTTGTCTGCAACAGGCTGTTTTTAAAAATTCCATAAAACTTAAAAATAATCTCACTGTACATCAAACCGGAGCGCTCTCATGCGTAACTGGTTGCACGCAATATGAGAAAGAGTTTATTTGAAAGAAGAGCAGCCGGAGGAGGACCAGGATGTATAAGGGCTGGACGAGGCATGAGGGTGGCATAGAAGAGGGATGCGTAACGAATGAAGGGAAGTTTAGCATTTTGATGGTCATCAACAAAGACCAAAAAAAGTTACTCAGAAACGTCATCTGCCTTCCGGAGATTGTCTGGCGTCACTAGCCCAATGAATATTACACGCTTTGCACTTTGCCATCACGTCCCCTCAAGCATGCGCCGTACTTTTACCAAATGTAAACAAGGTACCTTTTCTAATTCTTCGAGGACACCGGCAAAGCGTAATGCGAATCTGGTATAAGGCTTCAATATGAAGAAAAACAAACGTTCACTATTCATTCGCAAAGCATCTAATTATTCTGGAAACAGCAAAGTTTTAGCAAATTTTTAGCAAAGTTTTTTGAAACACCTAACATGCCTCGATGTCTGCCCAGTGTAAGCTGCACGTAATGTAGACCAATCTTGGATAATTGGGAAATATAGCGGATAAAGGCCCGTATAACGTTTTCGTGTGCTTTTTTAACTAGTATATTGCACAAGTACAAAAAACCTCAATCTAACATATCTGAGCAGTTTGACTTGGCATAGGCGTGTCCACACTTCTACTATATTTTTCCTGGTGTCATGCACAGTTCTGTCAACGTAGTGGGCTCAATTTTGCGCCGATTCTCAAACATCTAAAGCGCTGCGACTGCTTGCACACATAATTGGATACACAAGGCCGAAATAAGGCCACACGCATTGCCCACTTCTCTACACGTAGACGATAACCTACTTCATAATTTTGTCTACAATAAACAAGGTGCGTTAGTTAGTCCTCCGAGGATGAGGGAAAAGAAACGATCCTCGTATAACGCAATAAATAGGAAATAAATAAATTGGGAATGTCCAGGTTTTGGTAATTATTTGAAAAGCTAGAAATTAAGCCACAAACATGAAAGCTTCGTCACGCACTGCATTTAACATGCCTCACAATTTCACAAAATGTAAAGTTGGTGCCAAGTGCAGATCCTTTAGAAATTTGTGACAAATTGTGGATAACGCACTTAGGACACTTCAGAGCGCTTGATTCGCACATTTTTTTCAAATATGTTTTGTTTGACATTCTTGAAAGTTTTCTCAACGACTGTCAATAATTAAATGCACCTATTTGGTGACAATTTTGGCTGTTCGGCAGGTAAAGTTCTTTCAAGACATTTTGTAAACCTTCCCTGCGGTTCATAAAATACGCTTGTAAGATTCTGGACAACTTGCATAAGTAATCTTATACAAACGCTTTTATTACCTTCCAGAGCTGAATATCTTGCAGTATATCAGGTACGACATTGTTCCCATTTCAGTGAAACATAAACAATGTGCATTCGTTTAATTCCCTAAGGAGACTTATAAGACCGTACTATTGCAGGGAAGAATAAAATTTACAGGGGATACAAATATAGGGAGAATGCGTAGCTCGAAACCACAGGGCAGAGCGATACCACTGATTGCTTTCAGCGTTACATCATCTTCCTCTTTTCCTCGCAAGGTCTTTCTATAGCGGTACAAACTACTACGTAGCATTAACTCCCGACGGTGGAAGCACCGTCCCGATACATTTTAGTGTGTTGAATGAGTGTTCGAATTATAAGTATTCAATCGGGAAACGTGTACGATGTCAGTCACTGGTGGATTAGAGGAAGACTTCGGAGTAAATGATCAGATCTCGCATGTTGGTTCGTTCACTTAGCGCAGGACCCGGTAAGGCCCGACGTAGCGCGGCAGTAGTTTTTGGGACAGGCCGATGCGATGCGAAGACAGTCAGAGCTGGACAAGGGACTCAGCCCTGAAGTTCACATCCCGATATGCGATGGTCACAAATACGATTTTGGGTCACCTGAGACTCGTCAAGTCAATCACGGGCGATGTGATGCACCATGGCCACGCGAACAATGGCATCGTGAGCGTAGAAAGTAGTGGAGTTGGCATCAGGAGCGAGCGGAGTCGAGAGGTAAAAGCGAGTCGCGGTCATAGACCCACGAAACACGCAAGCAGCTATTTGTTGTCTAAAAGATGTCTTGAACGGCTAATTCAAAAGCCTAGTAGCTGTCTTGATCAAGACATTTTGTAGCCATGGACGTCTAGAAGTACTTCAGTAAGCCCTGCTAACGTTACGCTAAAAGTTGGCTAATGGACAGCTTGACAAGAACAACTGAAGACTTTTATTAGACATTCCCTCAAATTTTTGCAGCAGCTCTTACAGTAACACGACGTTTGCCCACAGCTACAATTTATTTTAAACGAGGCATGGACATCAGAAAAAAGAAAGTTTATATTGTCGGATCGAGTGATGCACAGGTAGTTTTTCCAGATGGGAACCATGGGAATAGTGTAGTACAGCCTCATTGGTCAATTAGTGCTTTTTAATTAGAACAATCAATTGAATGCCGCCTGTCAGAATTATTTTGCAAATAAAACAAGATCTGTATTGTATGCTGATATAATTCCAATATTCACCCATTGACACGACAAGAACATCTCTGTGTGAAACAAGAACATCTCTGCGTGAAACACATTACTGACACAACTTCGCCCTGCTGGGTCTCTGCCAAATTGAAATAGTTTCTAGCAAAGAAAAATTTTGTCAGTGATGCTGCAGTTCAGGCAAAAATTACATCCTGGTTTCAGCTGCAGGGGGCACAATAGCCGTACGCCAGTATACGAAACAGAACACTGTGCTGCAATGAGTTAAGAAATAAAGGATAGTACACATCTGGAAAAACACTCTGCGAACCACTCCAACTAGCAATATAAATATATTTTTTCTGATGTCCATTCTTCATTTAAAAGTAAACTGTAACTTACTTTGTGGGTGCCTCTTGTAAGGTAACGCCACATGCATGCACAGCATCACGCAGAAATAATGGCCAGTTCTTCGGCATACCATCCATTAGTGAATTCCTTGTACGTTGCATGTTACCAGAACTGAAAGATAAATCATAATAATATGCTGTTATTTTTTTCATAAACTGTACGATGAGCTTTTCATGCATAAAAGTTGATTGCAAGCGAAAATGCAGCAATACATCAACTTCACACCATGTCACATACTCATACTTTATTACCTAACAAATTGGAACAAAATGCAGGAAGTGTAATTAACAAGAGTGACAAATAGCAGCAAAGGTGATCATGGATAAATCTTGAAGATGATTGCCGCTGCTGCCAGAGCAGGCCAGCCTTCGTAGGAGAGCACTTGCTGCCCACAAAAGCTTGCTGTCACAGGCCACGCGTGACGGTTCTTGTAGACATAGGCAAGCAATACCTGCACAGAAGAGGAAAAAAAAGGCAAAGGAGGAAATGGGAATGTTGACATTGGAACTTCAATTAGCAATATGTGCTAAGTAAGAAGTTTGGCTCACATTAAAAATAAATTTAAGCACTCCTTTCTCTCAAATTACGGGTATCTTAACGTATGTAAGCGATGATGTTTAAAATGACTAGTATATTCCCTATCATAAGAAGCCAACAAATACTGACACCAAGGACAAGTTAGGGGAAATTACTTGTGCTTAATAAACAAAATAAAGAAACGATAAATTAATGGAAATGAAAGTGGATGAAAAAACACCTTGCCGCAGGTGGGTACCGAACGCACAACCTTCGCATTTCGCCAATTGAGCTACAGCGGCGTCGTTTTCCCATCCACTTTCTTGGGTATTTATGTGTCCTAGCAGAACCCTGGGAGTGTTAGCCAGCGCCACAACTCAGAGACCTTGTTCCTGGCATATAGTCATTAAGTTGCATAGCAGAGTCAAAGTCAGCCTTTAAATTATCATATGGTGTTTTGTGGCTAAAAAACCACTTATCAACCTGTAAACCAAGTCTGAGAAGCCGCCTGCAAAATATAATCCGTTTAAAACAGTAATTCACTCTGCAGGTAAATGATGTACTAACTTAATTAAAGAGTTAAATAGCGTTTTATGTTGTTGAACTAAAAGCAAGTTTGGCATTTTGTGCTGCCTAGCTGTTGCCTTTCTTTCAAGCTTAAACATGACACAGTACAGAGTAAGCAGGTAGCATGCAAAGGAGGACTGGTGATAAAGTAGTGATCCAAAGCAACACTCCTAGCTGGATCAATCACTTTTGTTGATATATTTTCATGTGACCCTAATATGCTTAGGGCAATACCACACACAAATGATGCAACACGTTGGATGATGCGTCATACAAAATTGAAAATATCTCATGATGTGATCAAACGATAACATTGCCCACTGTCTTGGAAGTGTTAACATGCTGTTTGTGCGAGAAAGTGCAAAGGGATTCGTATAGGTGGCTAATTCATCAGTGCCTCTATAGCCTCAGGTAATTCTGAGCATCTACGTTGACTTGAAATTGAGAAGCCACTGCACACAAAAAGGTGTATTCAAGTAATGGTCCATGCTGAATAAATGCCCACCTAGTGAAAAGGCAAATGTGGCAGGCTAATGGGCCAGGGAAAATAGATTGCTAAATTCTGATAACACCTCGAATGATATTATTGAAATAGGTGATAAGAAACAGCACAGGTAAAATTGTAGTTATGACAAAATTTTAAAAGCACCTCTGCAAACTGCTGGAACCCTCAGCATTATGCCTGTTCTACACGCACATGTTGCAGCGCAATCTATATCTCAGGCACAGGCGCCTCCACACATCACTTTGTGATCTCCTCACAATAAGGTTAAAAAACAGTCTGGCACAAGCTACCTGATGTGATTCATTTTGCAAGCGCCAGCCAAGTGCTGATGGTGATAGAGCGAAATTGAAGTTTGTCCTTGTATGGACGCCTCGGCCCATGTTTTATCAATTCTAGCGGCAAAGCACACCTATTACAGCACACATAAATCTTAAATTAGACTGCTTGCTGATGCCATACAGTAAATTCCTGTAAAGAAACTAAATCACACAGAAAACATTTAGAATACCAAACTAATCAAATACTGGCTTCAATACATTTGTGCATTAGGGAAGCAAGGTGTAATGTAGCAAATTTGTTGTAGCAAATTTTTACTTATGTATGGAATACTTGTATGACACAGCAGAGTTAATTTTTGAGTTCTTACATAGCAATGACTACCTACAGGTACATTTTGTAAGGCTTAGGGAAACTAATTATTAGTAGAACTGTGTATGTACACTAGCACTGAGAAATTGGTCATAATAGTGGCAGCTTATAATGGACCAGTGCAAAAAAATGCCCGTTTGTGAGACACCAACTAGCTATTTTACCATGAAGCGCTCCCTGGCCTTAACCCATATAGATATCCCTGGGACGACCAGAGAGAGTACAGTACATTGGCTTACACTGGTCATGATGAGGTCCCGTCATCCAGCTAGCGCAAAGGTACAAGAAGGATGTCCAGCCGTCTATAGAGTGAAAGGAACAGAATAAGATAGCATCAAGTCAGTTGAAAGGCAGATTTGCAATTACAAATAAGGTGACCCAGTCACAGTAATTCATTAATAAATGCCAAGCTGTCGTGATTTCACTCCCAAATGAAGCACCTACTAGGTTAAAAGTATTGCTGCTTATTTAGAACAAAACACAAGCGAAACTTGTACATCAGCAGACGATTTAATTTGGAATTGTATAGATGAAGTAAACATTGCAGTTATATTTTTGTTTTGCTATAAAGTGGCAACGCTACAAACTGCATAGTCCCTGACACACACACGTGCGCACACGCAAGAACAAAAGGACACAAAATAGGGCGAGTTTAGCCTTGTTCAGCATTACAGCCAGCGCGTCGTCTTCGAATGCACTCCATAGAATAAAGAACAAACTTAGAGAAGAGAAACTGTACCTTCCGCCGTGGTTCGAAAATAAGCAGCGGCAGCGCATGGAACTTACTTTGGCGGACGCCAGATGACATTGCTCAATCCGGAAGCGGAAGCGCAAATTTTTTTTAGCGCAAAATTCAATATGGCCGTTTTTTGCCGGTCGCGTACGCTGGTACGCGCCGTGCTTGCCCTGCAGGCTATGCGGCATGCCTCAATGCCTTCGCTGCCGCGTAGCTGGTGCGTTCTAATTGCCAAGAGCCTCTACTGACGCCCATACAAACAAGCCACAAGTGAGTGAACAGAACGCGCGACTTTATTGGCAGAAGACAAGCAGTGTACATTCTCGTGCAATAGCATAAATAAAATTTGCATGTCGAGATACGCTGGAATCATTGACGCGAGCTCGCAAACGGCTCACCGTCGTCGTCGCACGTGGTGGTCAGGTTAACGAGCAAGAACCAGCAGCGGAAACATATTGGACAGAGTGTGCCACTTATTTGCAGCGACAGTCGCCGTTAAAAATGCCCAAATTGCATTGCGAAGCAATCGGGAGACGCAGGCATCTGCTGCCGCAGCCTACACAGCGACATGGGCTACCCCAGATTTTAGCCGTTCACTCCTTTCCAACCTGCAGGCTTCTTTTCTTTCGGGGGCCGCTAATGTGTGGCTCACACTTGGTGTCTCACATTGTCTCGCTATGGACAAGTCGCTTTCGTGGGCATCGCCTCCATCAGCTACTTTTGCGGGCCTTTCCACCCATCTAGCTATCAACTTCATACGCATCGGACTATGTAAGCACGTATGCTGGTCTCCGTTCATGCCTAATCGCGGCCGAGAAACATGCCTAATCGCGGCCGAGAAAGGCCAGAGGCACAATATGCCCATTGCTGCAGCAGGAAAGTGCGAACGGGGAGCACGAATCATGATGCATGAAAATTGGGAGTCTATGTCGCTGTGCAGGCTGCAGGAGCGAATGCTTACTTCGAGAGACTGCTTCCCAGTGCAACCGACCAGGCCGCAATATTCGAAAAACATAACACCGCGACCATAACCAAGTGACGTAACAGCAAAATTAAACAGCAATCAGTCACCGCATGAGGTTCAGACAATACATTATACATTGGCGACGAACCATATGGCAACAGTGAGCATTCACATACACGGGTCTCTTAGGGTACATTGAGCTGCCTACCTACAGGCGTAGTGCCCGACTTCGTCGCACGTGGTGGTCTACTAACGAGCAACAACCAGCAGCAGAAACAGATTGGACAGAGTGTCCCACCTGTTTGCGGCGACAGTCGCTGTTAAAGATGAGCAACTTGCAGTGCAAAGTAGTCGGGTGACGCAGGCATCTGCTGCCGCAGCCTACACAGCGACATGGACTACCCATCATTTTAGCATTGACTCCTTTCCAGCGGGCATGTTTCTTTCTTTTGGAGGCCGCTAATGTGTGGCTCACACTTGGTGTCCCACATTGTCTCAATATGGACAAGTCGCTTTCGTGGGCATCACCTTCATCAGCCACTTTTGTGGGCCTTTCCACCCAACTTCATACACGTCCGACCATGTAAGCACTTATGCTGGTCTCCGTTCATGCCTAATCGCGGCCGAGAAAGGCCAGAGGCACAATTTGCCCATGGCTGCAGCAGGAAAGGGTGAACGGGGAGCACGAATCACGGTGTGCGTAAATTGGGAGTCTATGTCGCTGTGCAGACTGCAGGATCAAATGCTTACTACGAGAGGCTGCTTCCCAGTGCAACCGACCAGGCCGCAATATTCGAAAAACATAAAACTGCGACCGTAACCAAGTGACATAACAGCAAAATTAAAGGGCAATCAGTCACCGCATGAGGTTCAGACAATACATTATACATTGGCTACGAACCATCTTACAGGCATAATGCTTGCCTTTGTCACATGTGGTGGTCTGGTAACGAGCGACAACCTGCGGTACAAACAGATTGGACAGAGCCTTGCACCTGTTTGAACCAACAGTTGCCGTTGAAGATGAGCAACTTCCATTGCGAAGCAATCAGGTGACGCAGGCATCTGCTGCCGCAACCAACACAGCGACATGGACTACCCGGCATTTTAGCGTTAACTCCTTTCCCACCTGCAAATTTATTTTCTTTCGGGGACCGCTATGTGTGGCTCACACTTTGTGTCCCACTTTGTCGCAATGTGGACAAGTCGCTTTTGTGGGCATCACCTTCGGCAGCCATTCTTGCGGGCCTTTCCACCCATACGGCTATCAACTTCATACACTTCGAACCATATAAGCACATATGCTGGTCTCCGTTTTGAGCAAATCATGGCCGAGGTAGGCCACAAGCACAATTTGCCCATGGCTGCAGCAGGCCAGAATGAACGGGGCGCACCAGTTACGGTGTGTGTATACTGGGAGTCTATGTCGCTTTGCGGACTGCAGGAGCAAATGCTTACCTCGAGGGACTGCTTACCAATGCAACTGACCAGGCCCCCACATCTGAGAAACGTAACACAGTTACCACAACCAAGTGTGGCAGCAAAACCAGATTCTGCAATCAATCACTTCACTGTAGCTTGCACAAAGACCCAGGCTATCAAGGAAGAGGAGCAATCATCAACGAGACTAGGAATATGGAAAATGAGAAAGCTTGCATTCAAGAGAGAAGCCCCTCTGCTCTGCAAGCATTGAAGGCTAAAAACATCAAGAAAAGTAAAATGGCGCATAGCACATGTGCATAGGTTAATGCAAGACGCATGCCGATGCTGCATCAGCTATTTCAGGAGAGTAATTGCGCATGGCAACATACACTAGAAGATACTGCTACAGATATGTTAGGCTGCTAGACAGTGACTGGTATTAAGTATCAGCGAAGAATCGGTTGACCTTTATATTTGGATGAGGATGAATGACCTCTAACAAAAATGGGCAATGAGAAAGCTTGCATTTATAGAAGAAAAATTACACTTGGCACAAACGAAATTAACATGGCTAGGAAGCTGATTAAGGGCAAACTGATGGAACTCAATCTTTTGGCCAGCGTCGTCCGTGCTTGGTCAGATGTTGCAGGTGCATCTGAAGACGAAGAATTTCTAGAAAGTCCTTTTTGAGTTACCTGGATGACTCAGCCAAATGTCCGTGCTGGTGGAATGGTGGCTGAAGCTCTTTGCAGTCTTAACACAGTCCTTTGCAGACTTGATATCTCATCCATATTCTTGTGCATGTGCTTCTTTGTTCTTGGTGTAAAAGCCTTGTAAATTCGCCTCCAGCCCCTTTCTGTTGGCGCAGATAGGAGCTCCTGTGATGACCAAGATGTGCTTGGCATAGACTCTGTTGGGGCAAAACGGTGACACATGAGATACAGCACAGATTAGCCAAATTTATGTGTGTTTTATATGTTCGAACCAATTATACTGAACCATAAATATGAACAAACATTCATATCTGCTGCAAACAGCAAGCCAATACAGCATAGATCAAACATATTTATTTCTGAACCATGTGCTGTTTACCTTGTAGTAGTAGCCAATGTCCACACAATGACCTTGTTGTAGCAGGCAGCAGCTTCTGTTTAGTGCGTGGAGTGTGTTGCTTTATACTGGTGCCGTCCTCATTACTGCATGTCTGGAACAGAAGTTTTGACTGAATCAGAAATTGAAAAAGCAAAGTTTTGCAATATGAAATGAAAAAAGGTGTGACATATATGTTGTAATGATTTGCGACTACAGAACACATGCAAATGTACACTGTCTGTTCTAGGGTGCTTAAGCAGCATGTTAAATAAATATTGCTATTGTCCATAAAATTGATGTCTGCCTAACTACAATGCATGTCAACAACGCAAGTACTATTAAGATCACAAATGAGAACATTTGTGGGTTCATTTATACACTAGAAGTGATCACACTGCTAGTTCCACAAGCAAATGCATGAAAGTCATGAAGCTATTAGAAGTGATGCATTATTTTTCTGCACGCACGTGATGCACCGCTTCGCAACTTCAAAAATAAATGCCCTACGGTAAACCAGTCTGAACAGCAAGAACATTTAGAATCAACAAGTATGAAATATGGGTGGATTATCATGCTTGAAACTGTTTAATACATTAAATTCTGTACTTTCACTTCATTTTACCAAAGGATTATTCGGTTTTGTGGACGAAAGACGTTGCCGGCCGACTCGAAAAAAAAGTTTAATATGTATATTGATAAGGCTACTCAGTCACTTACAAACACGGCTACAATAACATGAAAAATGAGACGCGCGTTCCGATATCGCTCTTTCTTTCCTGGTTGTGTGTGTAAACCAAACGACAGCCTCGCAAGTAAAGGTTTATTTAGGAAACAGCAACTGAGATCCTCACTGCCCATATGTAATGCAGGATCTAGTTCGTTAACTTGTGCCCGCCTTCTTCTTTCTATTCCCCTTTCCCCCACCCCCAGTGTAGGGTAGCAAACCGGATACTCTTCTGGTTGACCTCCCTGCCTTTCCTGTCCTTGCTTTCTCTCTTGTGCCCGCCTGGAAGGTAATGAGACGGATATTATATAACGACTGAAGCAGCGGTGTTAAACGACTCACCGTTATTGCCGTTGTCAGCCGCAGCAAAATCCATCTCCCGTTTCGATGCAGACCTGTTCCGAATGGCTCACGACCGAAACCCAACTGCCGGGCTTATATGTCCGCTTGCAAACACGTAACTTCACCCCAAGTTACATCGAAGCGCAAGAAACTAGTTTTACAAACAAAGAAGCAACCAGTCTTGAGTGTACGAACGAATGAATCCGTGCCGCCGTGCACTCGGAAATACCGGTAAAAATTTTAAATCCAGGCCAGAGGTCACGTGAAAGATCGATGATGCTGTACGCTATTTGCGTTTATAATGGCAAAGAAACAATAAACTTACTAACAAAGAGTACAATATCTAATTAGCAATGATAATTTTGCCCTGTTTTTATGTAAAATAATATGCTTCGGTAATTGTAAGAGAAAGTTTGTAAGATAAAATTGCGCTTATTACGACGCCTCTACCGGGAAATGTTGGAACTAACGAACGCATCCCGAGGTGATGCTACTAGGTCGGCTTTGTTAGCAGCGGCGCGCGGGCGATTTTTAACGCGATAGCGTTAAGGAGCTCGTGTCGCAGAAAAGCCGGTGTCGTCGGCGTCGGGTGTCGGCGTCCGCGGCGTTGACTGTGAGCGATAAATAACGGCAGGCACTTCATAAATAAAAAGCCACTTCCAAGATGGGCTGGGTGGGAATCGAACCAGGGTCTCCTGAGTGCGAGACGGTGACGCTACCACTCAGCCACGAGTTTGATGCTTCCAAGCGGTACAAACGCGCCTCTAGTGAATGCGGTGTTGCCTTCGAAACGAGCCGTGGAAAGTTATACTGCAGTGTATACAGATAATTATGAACATGTAACTTACAGAAGTCGCAATTACAAGAGTAGCGAAGTGCGTTTCCGCTGCATTTCTTCTGCGCTTTCCGCACACGCAGAGCCATCTTGCGGCAAACACAGAAGACCCCTTCCTCTCCATGTAGGGCGCTGCCTCGACAGATGGCGCGCCACGCGCGCACTGGAGCTGTGGAAGGACCGGTGCGAGGGGGTCGTTGCCCGGACTCTCTCTCCCCTGACAACGCTTCGCCTTGCTCCCTCGGCAGAATCAAGCGTCCTTCCTTTCTTTAGATCGCTATCTGTCTATCTCTCTGCCCGTGCCGATCACGATGTTTGGCTGGCGTGCATTTCCTCCTCCGAGATACCGAGTTCTTCGGTTCGTTCCGCTTGCTCAGGCGCACGTTTCGTTGCTGCGCCGAACGCCGCGTTGCTCGACCATATGGCTCGACGCTCACCGCGTCCGATGCGGGGCGCCTCGTAAGTGATGGCTGCCCTGTAGCCATTGTCTTACATATAGTGTACTAGAATAATGTCCTAGTGGCGCGAGCAAGAGGGAGAGGCAAGGGGCCGGTTGAAGCAAACGCCAGTAGCCGCCGCCGGTGGCGCTGCTGCGCCTTTTTCTAGCTGCCGGTGCGCCGTCGGGCTGGCTCAGACACGCTCTGCGGCTGTTTGCTCCATGTGTTTTCCGAGCCGTGTTACGTTGAACGTGTTCGTTCTGTTGAAAAACAGTGGATGTGTTGAAGAAGAAGGCGTCTCTCTGCATCTACTTCACCACAGGAGGCACGATGCGAAAAAGAAAAACGGACTCCCATTGCTACGCTCCGGGCTGTCACAGTGGTTATCCGGGTGCTCCGAAAGCGTCACTGTTCGCCGCACCAACGGAAGAAGAACTTCGGAAGAAGTGGGAGCGCAATCTGCGAAGATCAGACAAGCCTCTCACTGAATCTTCAGCGGTATGTGAGCACCACTTTGAGAGACGATATATTTTGAGGGATTATGTCCACATTATCAATGGCACCGAAGTGCGACTTCCACGTGGGAAGCCGTCGCTGGCGCCTGACGCGGTGCCTACCCTTTTGCCCGACTGTGCGTCCTACCTTTCTGTCGCACCTGTCAAAGAGAGGCCGGAAAGGAAGAGGCCAGCCGCAGCAAGTGCACCGGCGGTAAGCACCAAGCCACGCAAGAGTGCACGGACTGCACAAGATGAACGTGCTGCAGACGGTCAGCTCCGCCAACCACTTCACGAGATCCAGGCCGAGAGTGCGCAAGACGAAAATGGACATTTCACGGAGAATGAACCGTACGCAATCAGGTCGCTCCAATCAGTGAAAGTTCCCACAGAACTCTGGTGCCGCTTTAACTGTGGCAGTGACTCAACCGTAGTTTTCGCGACAACGTCGGTACGAAAGCAAGAAAAGCTCGAGCTTTGGCACGAAAAAGTTGTGCATTTCAGTGGGCATGGAGGCGAAGTGTCTGCTCAAGTGTATTTTAGAGGTGTGCTGTGCAAAGACATAGTTGTACGCTCCCTTGACGCTGCGAACCATTTGCTACAAGACTCTGACAGCAGCATGGTCTGCCAGGGAATCATGTCTGAAAGCGACTTTCGTGACCTGTCACATATTTTGACCCCGAGGTTGCAGTCTGCTGCTGTGGTATTTGGGGGCGCTGCCTCCAGCACTAAGTGCCTAGGAAATGTTTCTTCACAAGGTAATTTATCTCCTTTAACATGTATTGCTTTGCACATTGGTGTGCCATAATTTCAAATGTTATTCTCACGTGTGCATTGCTTTTTTTTATTTCCAGGTGCTGTTTGTGCGGAATGCAAGGCAACACGAAGGCTCCTTCTGACGAGGAAGTCGCGTGCTTCACGTACTGCGGTACAGCTGTCTAGGAGTCGAGCCCTAGCGCAACGATTAAAGCTAGTAAAGCAAAAGGCAGTGCGTCTCAGCAACCGCACCGCAAGCTTGAAAACCAAACTTTCTGCTATGGTGGCCAAGAATGCAAGTATTCGTGAAGATGAGCTTGTAGCTAAAATAGCAGGCCTTCCACGCAAACAGCGTGAGGCAGTTCATCACATGTTTAAGGCATCTTCACGTCGGAGCACTAAGGGGATGAAATACTCGAATGAGTGGGTGCTAGAATGCTTGATGATGAAGATGAAGAGCCCAAAGCTTTATGAGCACCTCCGCAAGGAATCCATACTTACGATACCATGCAAAACTACACTGCGAAAATACCTGAAGTCTTATAAGACGGGCTATGGTTTCAGCACAAAAGTTCTCGATGTGCTCAGTGAAAAGACAAAATCAATGGACTTATTCCAATGCCATGGAGGTCTTATTGTTGATGAGATGAAGTTGTCCGAGCACCTTTCCGTCACCACCGCTGGCCACATAGAAGGCTTTGTTGACCTTGGTCCGTTTACATCAGAAGGTGACAAGCACACTGTCTGTGATCATGGCATGGTCATAATGTTCGTCCCATTTGTTGGCAAGTGGACGCAAGTAGTTGCAGTATTTGCCACGAAAGGAAACATTAAAGCAGCCCTCTTAACTAAGATTATGCTGGAAGCAGTGATCTTGGTGGAAAAGGCCGGCCTGAAGGTTGACTTTATCACATCTGATGGAGCACCGTGGAACCGAAGAATGTGGAAAATACTTGGTGTAGGGGCATCTGCGACTAGCATACAGTGCAGTGCGCGACATCCCGTAGATCCTGAGCGGCGACTTTATTTTTTGTCCGATTTCCCCCATTTGATAAAGTGCTTACGCAATGGACTACTTGGATCTGGCTACCTTCTGCCTGATGGTCGCGTAAGTCTTTCGTGTGCATATAATCGCAACCATTGCAACCGTATTCATACTACACTTGGTAAACATGGTAACACTACTTGTTTTTATTGCTGCAGGTGACGCTTCAACCAGTACGCACAGGTATTGCCAGGGATGGCAACAACGTGGCATTGCAGGCTCTGCACGGCATCACGTCAAGCCACACTAACCCCAATAGTTTTGAAGTTCAGAGAGTGTCGCTAGCCTTCCAGCTGTTCAGCGACAAAGTGACTCAAGGACTGCGACTGCACAGGGCGGCAATTGAGGATACCTGCGGTGACATTTCTGCGACACTGCATTTCTTTGAGTGAGTAGCAGAACTTCTTTCTTAGCATGCGTACTACAAACATGGTATGACTTTGACAACAGCCTGGATATGGGATTTGTACGACATGTGCTCAAGAACTCTTTCCTGTTTCAGGACAATTCGCGACCTCATCCAAGTGATGACTTCTCGCTTTGCTGCCGAAGCTCTGCGCCCAAGATCGACATCTGTCAACAAGCTGCATTCTTTTTTGGAACTACTGACAAGTTGGGAGCTCCATACCAAAGGAAAGCAGGGCTTCTTAAGCCAATCAACAAGTACAGGGTTGCGGGTGACTTTTTCAAGTGTGCTGTCACTTTTGGACTACCTAAAAGAAAGTGTAGGCTTTAAGTACCTCATGACGAGTCGACTAAGCCAGGATCCCGTTGAGCACCTGTTTGGGATCGTGCGTCAGTCCTCTGGCTGCAATTCTCATCCCACACCTCAACAATTCGTCGTTACTGTAAACTGCCTTTCTTTCAGTAACCTCGCCCATTCTGTCTCCAAGGGAAATTGTGAACCCAGTGTCCTTAGTTCCCTGTTAGATGCAGATGCCAGCCAGCAAGCTTCTCTAAGTGGAAGGCAGGAAATCATCAACAAGTTCTTGGATGCTGGCAACATTGATGCAGCAGAAGCAGTGATTCTGAAAACACTGCCAGACCACTCTCCCTGCACTACAGCATCCAGTGACAGCCGCCTAATTTTCTATATTGCTGGTTATGTGGCGAGAAGGTGTATTTTAAAGACAGGCTGCGAAGCCTGCCTGAACTTGCTACTGATCACCAAGGAGGCAGCAGGAAATTTGAGGCTTGCAGAGTTTACCCATATGAAAGACAACGGTGGTTTGTTATATCCTGCCTCCCCTCTGTACCAGTTTGTGGTCAACCTGGAGAAAGACTTCACAACTTGTTTTAGTCTTCTTGAGTTACACGCAGACAGTGTTTTAGATGTTTTAGATGTTGTTAAAGCAAGGCGGCAGCATCAACTTGGCTGCCCTGATCACTGCGAATCTATGACAGCAGAACTCACTGCCTTCTACATAACAACCAGGCTACATTTCTTCACAAAGAGCGTGAATAAGTGTAATGAAAGAAGGCGCCAGGCATCGAAATATATTAAGCTCAGTCGATGTACCTAGAACTCCATGCTGCAAGGTGTGTTTGGTTGTGTGGTAACAGTAATAGTTACTTATACTGTGATTACATGCTCTGTGTCTAGGGAAGGAGCACTTTAGGTTTCCCTTATAGCTGTGCCATTTTCATTGTGAATAAAAAATGCACTAACCTGGCTTTCTTCAAGATTCTCTAATACTATGTGCTGACGATGCGGCGGACGGCGCGTCTTTAGCTCAAATTTTGGAGAACATTTTGAGTTTGTATGTGCGCAATTGTATAGTCAAAAATAAATTCCGGGGTTTAATGCGCGAACCACACTACAATCTAATTACTGAGCATGCAGTAAAGGGCAGAGGGGCACTTGAATAATTCTGAGCACGTGGGATTTATAACCGGCAACAACACGGATATTTTTGCATTTTGCCACCATTAAAATGCAGCCAACGAGACCGTTATTTAATTCAACGCCCTCGTGCTTAGCAGCGCAATGCCGAAGCCGCTACGCACTTTCGTGTCACTCGTGATGAGCATGCGACTTAAATGGAGTAAATATAGCTGCATAGAAGCAAAGCAGGCTCAGATATACTGGCTTTCAAGCAGTAGATGAGCAAAAATAAGCTCGGTAAATTGCCAGCTGGCACAGGCGATGTCACGAGCGTAATCAAAGCGCCGGACTTCGCTAGCAGACGAAGTTGTCCATGCTACAGTATCGGTGTGGCCTTCAAAAACTTCCTTTACACAATAATTTGTTAAATACAATCCTTGTATATCATAATGAAAGAATTATATGTCCGTAAGAAACGCTTAGAAACACGGACCGCCTCAAAAGTAGCGATTATGAGAGCAGCCGGTCTGCTAGAAAAGGTCGCAGTGGCGACACCTGGTGGCGTATACGGAAAGAGGCACGCGCGCTCCTCCTCGGTCGCGTCACTAGGACATTATTCTAGTACACACCCCCTTGGCGGGTCGACGGGAACGCCAGGCCCCGTACACTCTCAAGTTCAACTAATGGCCACGGAGGGCGAAAAAATCGACCGCGCGCCGCTGCTAACAAAGCCGACCTAGTAGCATCACCTCGGGATTCGTTCGTTAGTTCCAACATTTCCCGGTAGAGGCGTCGTAATAAGCGCAATTTTATCTTACAAACTTTCTCTTACAATTACCGAAGCATTTTCTTTTACATAAAAACAGGGCAAAATTATCATTGCTAATTAGATATTGTACTCTTTGTTAGTAAGTTTATTGTTTCTTCGCCATTATGAACGCAAATAGCGTTCAGCATCATCGATCTTTCACGTGACCTCTGGCCTGGATTTAAAATTTTTACCGGTATTTCCGAGTGCACGGCGGCACGGATTCATTCGTTCGTACACTCAAGACTGGTTGCTTCTTTGTTTCTAAAACTAGTTTCTTGCGCTTCTATGTAACTTGGGGTGAAGTTACGTGTTTGCAAGCGGACATGTAAGCCCGGCAGTTGGGTTTCGGTCGTGAGCCATTCGGAACAGGTCTGCATCGAAACGGGAGCTGGATTTTGCTGCGGCTGACAACGGCAATAACGGTGAGTCGTTTAACACCGCTGCTTCAATCGTTATATAATATCTGTCTCATTACCTTCCAGGCGGGCACAAGTTAACGAACTAGATTCTGCATTACATATGGGCAGTGAGGATCTCAGTTGCTGTTTCCTAAATAAACCTTTACTTGCGAGGCTGTCGTTTGGTTTACACACACAACCAGGAAAGAAAGAGCGATATCGGAACGCGCGTCTCATTTTTCATGTTATTGTAGCCGTGGTTGTAGGTGACTGAGTAGCCTTATCAATATACAGATTAAACTTTTTTTCGAGTCGGCCGGCAACGTCTTTCGTCCACAAAACCGAATAATCCTTTGGTAAAATGAAGTGAAAGTACAGAATTTAATGTATTAAACAGTTGCAAGCATGATACCCATATTTCGTACTTGTTGGTTCCAAATGTTCTTGCTGTTCAGATTGGTTTACCGTAGGGCATTTATTTTTGCAGTAGTGAAGCGGTGCATCACGTTCGTGGAGAAAAATAATGCATCAGTTCTAATAGCTTCATGACTTTCATGCATTTGCTTGAGTAACTAGCAGTGTGATCACTTCTAGAGCATAAATGAACCCACAAATGTTCTCATTTGTGATCTTAATAGTACTTGCGCTGTTGACATGCATTGTAGTTAGGCAGACATCAATTTTATGGGCAATAGCAATATTTATTTAACATGCTGCTTAAGCACCCTAGAATAGACAGTGTACATTTGCATGTGTTCTGTAGTCGCAAATCATTACAACATATATGTCACACCTTTTTGCATTTCATATTGCAAAACTTTGCTTTTTCAATTTCTGATTCAGTCAAAATTTCTGTTCCAGACATGCAGTAATGAGGACGGCACCAGTATAAAGCAACACACTCCACGCACTAAACAGAAGCTGCTGCCTGCTACGACAAGGTCATTGTGTGGACATTGGCTACTACTACAAGGTAAACAACATATGGTTCAGAAATAAATATGTTTGATCTATGCTGTATTGGCTTGCCGTTTGCAGCAGATATGAATGTTTGTTCATATATATGGTTCAGTATAATTGGTTCGAACATATAAAACCCACATAAATTTGGCTAATCTGTGCTATATCTCACGTGTCACCGTTTTGCCCCAACAGAGTCTATGCCAAGCACATCTTGGTCATCACAGGAGCTCCTATCTGCGCCAACAGAAAGGGGCTGGAGGCGAATTTACAAGGCTTTTACACCAAGAACAAAGAAGCACATGCACAAGAATATGGATGAGATATCAAGTCTGCAAAGGACTGTGTTAAGACTGCAAAGAGCTTCAGCCACCATTCCACCAGCACGGACATTTGGCTGAGTCATCCAGGTAACTCAAAAAGGACTTTCTAGAAATTCTTCGTCTTCAGATGCACCTGCAACATCTGACCAAGCACGGACGACGCTGGCCAAAAGATTGAGTTTCATCAGTTCGTCCTTAATCAGCTTCCAAGCCATGTTAATTCCGTTTGTGCGAAGTGTAATTTTTCTTCTATAAATGCAAGCTTTTTCATTGCCCATTTTTGTTAGAGGTTATTCATCCTCATCCAAATATAAAGGTCAACCTTTATATTTGGATATTTCGCTGATACTTAATACCAGTCACTGTCTAGCAGCCTAACATATCTGTAGCAGTATCTTCTAGTGTATGTTGTCATGCGCAATTACTCTCCTGAAATAGCTGATGCAGCATCGGCATGCGTCTTGCATTAACCTATGCACATGTGCTATGCACCATTTTACTTTTCTTGGTGTTTTTAGCCTTCAATGCTTGCAGAGCAGAGTGGCTTCTCTCTTGAATGCAAGCTTTCTCATTTTCCATATTCCCAGTCTCGATGATTGCTCCTCTTCCTTGATAGCCTGGGTCTTTGTGCAAGCTACAGTGAAGTGATTGATTGCAGAATCTGGTTTTGCTGCCACACTTGGTTGTGGTAACTGTGTTACAGATGTGGGTGCCTGGTCAGTTGCATTGGTAAGCAGTCCCTCGAGGTAAGCATTTGCTCCTGCAGTCCGCAAAGCGACATAGACTCCCAGTATACACACACCATAACTGGTGCGCCCCGTTCGTTCTGGCCTGCTGCAGCGATGGGCAAATTGTGCTTGTGGCCTACCTCGGCCATGATTTGCTCAAAACGGAGACCAGCATATGTGCTTACATGGTTCGAAGTGTATGAAGTTGATAGCCGTATGGGTGGAAAGGCCCGCAAGAATGGTTTCCGAAGGTGATGCCCACAAAAGCGACTTGTCCACATTGCGACAAAGTGGGACACAAAGTGTGAGCCACACATAGCGGCCCCCGAAAGAAAATAAATGTGCAGGTTGGAAAGGAGTTAACGCTAAAATGCCGGGTAGTCCATGTCGCTGTGTTGGTTGCGGCAGCAGATGCCTGCGTCACCTGATTGCTTCGCAATGGAAGTTGCTCATCTTCAACGGCAACTGTTGGTTCAAACAGGTGCAAGGCTCTGTCCAATCTGTTTGTACCGCAGGTTGTCGCTCGTTACCAGACCACCACATGTGACAAAGGCAAGCATTATGCCTGTAAGATGGTTCGTAGCCAATGTATAATGTATTGTCAACCTCAAGCGGTGACTGATTGCCGTTTAATTTTGCTGTTATGTCACTTGGTTACGGTCGCAGTTTTATGTTTTTCGAATATTGCTGCCTGGTCGGTTGCACTGGGAAGCAGCCTCTCGAAGTAAGAATTTGATCCTGCAGTCTGCACAGCGACATAGACTGCCAATTTACGCACACCGTGATTCGTGCTCCCCGTTCACCCTTTCCTGCTGCAGCCATGGGCAAATTGTGCCTCTGGCCTTTCTCGGCCGCGATTAGGCATGAACGGAGACCAGCATAAGTGCTTACATGGTCGGACGTGTATGAGGTTGGGTGGAAAGGCCCGCAAAAGTGGCCGATGAAGGTGATGCCCACGAAAGCGACTTGTCCATATTGAGACAATGTGGGACACCAAGTGTGAGCCACACATTAGCGGCCTCCAAAAGAAAAGAAACATGCAGGCTGGAAAGGAGTCAATGCTAAAATGATGGGTAGTCCATGTCGCTGTGTAGGCTGCGGCAGCAGATGCCTGCGTCACCCGACTGCTTTGCACTGCAAGTTGCTCATCTTTAACAGCGACTGTCGCCGCAAACAGGTGGGACACTCTGTCCAATCTGTTTCTGCTGCTGGTTGTTGCTCGTTAGTAGACCACCACGTGCGACGAAGTCGGGCACTACGCCTGTAGGTAGGCAGCTCAATGTACCCTAAGAGACCCGTGTATGTGAATGCTCACTGTTGCCATATGGTTCGTCGCCAATGTATGATGTATTGTCTGAACCTCATGCGGTGACTGATTGCTGTTTCATTTTGCTGTTATGTCACTTGATTATGGTCGCAGTGTTATATTTTTCGAATATTGCGGCCTGATCGGTTGAACTGGGAAGCAGCCTCTCGAAGTAAGAATTTGATCCTGCAGTCTGCACAGCGACATAGACTCCCAATTTACGCACACCGTGATTCGTGCTCCCCATTCACCCTTTCCTGCTGCAGCCATGGGCAAATTGTGCCTCTGGCCTTTCTCGGCCGCGATTAGGCATGAACGGAGACCAGCATAAGTGCTTACATGGTCGGACCTGTATGAAGTTGGGTGGAAAGGCCCGCAAAAGTGGCTGATGAAGGTGATGCCCACGAAAGCGACTTGTCCATATTGAGACAATGTGGGACACCAAGTGTGAGCCACACATTAGCGGCCTCCAAAAGAAAGAAACATGCAGGCTGGAAAGGTGTCAATGCTAAAATGATGGGTAGTCCATGTCACTGTGTAGGCTGCGGCAGCAGATGCCTGCGTCACCCGACTGCTTTGCACTGCAAATTGCTCATCTTTAACAGCGACTGTCGCCGCAAACAGGTGGGACACTCTGTCCAATCTGTTTCTGCTGCTGGTTGTTGCTCGTTAGTAGACCACCACGTGCGACGAAGTCGGGCACTACGCCTGTAGGTAGGCAGCTCAATGTACCCTAAGAGACCCGTGTATGTGAATGCTCACTGTTGCCATATAGTTCGTCGCCAATGTATAACGTATTGTCTGAACCTCATGCGGTGACTGATTGCTGTTTAATTTTGCTGTTATGTCACTTGGTTATGGTCGCACTGTTATGTTTTTAGAATATTGCGGCCTGGTCGGTTGCACTGGGAAGCAGTCTCTCGAAGTAAGCATTCGCTCCTGCAGCCTGCACAGCGACATAGACTCCCAATTTTCATGCACCGTGATTCGTGCTCCCCGTTCGCGCTTTCCTGCTGCAGCAATGGGCATATTGTGCCTCTGGCCTTTCTCGGCCGCGATTAGGCATGAACGGAGACCAGCATACGTGCTTACATAGTCCGATGCGTATGAAGTTGATAGCTACATGGGTGGAAAGGCCCGCAAAAGTAGCTGATGGAGGCGATGCCCACGAAAGCGACTTGTCCATAGCGAGACAATGTGAGACACCAAGTGTGAGCCACACATTAGCGGCCCCCGAAAGAAAAGAAACGTGCAGGTTGGAAAGGAGTGAACGGCTAAAATCTGGGGTAGCCCATGTCGCTGTGTAGGCTGCGGCAGCAGATGCCTGCGTCTCCCGATTGCTTCGCAATGCAATTTGGGCATTTTTAACGGCGACTGTCGCTGCAAATAAGTGGCACACTCTGTCCAATATGTTTCCGCTGCTGGTTCTTGCTCGTTAACCTGACCACCACGTGCGACGACGACGGTGAGCCGTTTACGAGCTCGCGTCAATGATTCCAGCGTATCTCGACATGCAAATTTTATTTCTGCTATTGCACGAGGATGTACACTGCTTGTCTTCTGCCAATAAAGTCGCGCGTTCTGTTCACTCACTTGTGGCTTGTTTGTATGGGCGTCAGTAGAGGCTCTTGGCAATTAGAACGCACCAGCTAAGCGGCAGCGAAGGCATTGAGGCATGCCGCATAGCCTGCAGGGCAAGCACGGCACGTACCAGCGTACGCGACCGGCAAAAAACGGCCATATTGAATTTTGCGCTAAAAAAAAAAGTTTGCACTTCCGCTTCCGGATTGAGCAACGTCATCTGGCGTCCCCGAAAGTTAGTTCCATGCGCTGCCGCTGCTTATTTTCGGACCACTGCCAAAGGTACAGTCTCCCTTCTCTAAAGTTGTTCTTTATTCTATGGGAACGCTGTCGCGTTCCACTCTTGAAGGCGAAGCTTAAGCGTCCTCCAATTTTTTCGCCCTCTGTGGCCATTTGTTGAACTTGAGAGTGTGCCACCCCTGTGCACTCCTTTCGGTTCGTTCGTGCTACGTTAACCACAAAGACTAACAAGCAGGGCAAAGTTCTGACTCGTGTTGTGGAGCGCGGCAGTGCTGAACGGTTGAACACAAGCAGAACCCTCGTATAAAAGTAATGACGAAAACTCGCAGGGCAGAATTGTCGCGGGTAACACCTAAAAATATTCAAATTGTTGACGAAAAACGAAATGCAATGTATTTCACTTACCGCAAAAAGTGTTATCCGAACGTGCGACGTACAAACACGCATAGAGACACGAAGGCGGCGAACGCAGATCCCGCCATTGTGGTAGTAAGCCGTCGGCGAAAACACGCAATACAGCCGATGTCACAAAGCACTGATGCAAGACACACGGCAAACAGCATCAGCACAGCTAAATGACTCCAGTTAATATCCAGTATAAATGTACAGAACGGCTTAGAATGACGCACAACTAGATAACGAACCCGCGACTCTACCGCGACCGAGACATTGCGGGCGGCAGCGGCCATTTTTTCAAACTTCCTGCCTCCCAGTGTTTCCAGCACAGAATGAGATGTTTGACAAATTTTGATTGTGCCGCCGAAGTGATCGCAGCGCGGTGGCTCTGTCACACCGCTGTTATGATGGTGTCTAGACCATACCGCTGTGCAACGCCGGCGTTTCGCTCCTGCTGCTGTCAGTATAACTGCAGCGCGAGCATTTTATGGTCTCCAGACTTCGTGTGCGCTCCCCGTATGGAAAACAATAACACGCCCTTGATTGTGGAAGTTCTGGTGTGAAACTACTTAATATTAAAGCCAATTAATTTATGTTGCTGCCAACGAGTTCGATTTGCCTGTGGCGTCTTTTATTCGCTAACGCCGACGGTAACCGCACTTTTAACACGTCGTTTGTCATTTTATGCACTTTTAGACAAAAAGATCTAGAAAAGTTCTTGAGTTAGACATTCTGAACGTGTTTACCAAAAGGGACTCTAGTGAGACTAGTAGTGGGTTTTGCCGCAGATAGAATATGTACTAGCACATTCCAAGTGCTGAGGTTATGTTTAGAAGAAATTCTATTTTCAGTCTTATCGTAGACCAAGACGTCTATAGCCGTTTGTAGCCGTTTCAAGAAGTTTTTAAGAGGTTCTGTGTTTCGTGGGGAGCAGATAAAAGGGAGAGAGCGGAGTCAAGTAGGACACGTTTTGACATGTGGAGAACGGAGCGTCTACTCGCTTTATTCCACAGTAAAAGCAGGTTTGGCGAGTGGCTGTGGTGGCGCCCCAGTCGGGCAGCCACCTCACTTTTAAGAAAGAGCAGGGGACCATGACCCCCACGTGGACGCCAGGCGAGGTAACTGGATTTCTTAGAAGCTCAAATAGCAGGCGAAGCTCTTTGTGCTTTTCGTCTGTGCGACTTGCCACGAGAATGTAAGTGAACGGGAGTCTTCGCGTCACCTCGTCCATAAACCTTTGAAAAGTTTGCGCCACATGCTTCAAACCGTACGATATACGGACACACTGTAATAGGACAAATGGGGTAATGATTGGTGTCTGCAGAGTGTGGCTGGGTTCGACAGGAATTTGGAGGTACGCGCTTATCAAATCCATCTTGCTTCTGTATATTTTGGTGCCTGCGAGATGGGCGCTGAAGTCATGTATGTGGGGAAGGAGATATTGATCCGGTGCAGTGACGGAATTCAAAACCCCGTAATCACCACAAGGCCGCCAGTCACCACTGTCTTGCTTTGGAACCATATGGAGAGGTGAAGACCAATTGCTAGAGGAATGTGTTCGAACTCACTGCGGGCGACTTCCAACCTCCGTCCAGAGAGCCTCCGTGGCCTCGCGGCGACAGGTGTGCCGTTGGTGGTGATACGATGCATCACCTTGTGTTTACCAGGCAGCGCATCGTTTAGGGGCTTCGTGAGTTGTGGGTACTCAGCAAGCTTCTTGTCGTGCGTTGAGGCTAGCCGAAACGAACGGATGTCAGATGAAGGGAGGTGGTTCTACAGGCCAAGTACATCGAGGGATGTGACGGTATCCTTCAGCAGCCGATCGCGAACACTCGCGTCTAGTTCGAAATGACTGAGCAAGTACGCTCCCAGTATGGCAAAGCTGACTTGAGTGATCACGAACACCCATCTGTGCAAGCGTCGGAGACCGATGTCTAGCGTTATTGAACGGAGCCCACACGGTGCGATGACAATGTTGTTCTCTGCGTGCAACATGGGTGTGGACTTGTCGCGTTGGTCATCTGAGGCCATGGAGGGAAAGATATATAGCTCAGCTCCGGTATCGACGAGGAGGCGGGTGCCGGTGATGTGGTCGACTACGCAGAACAGGTGGCTTGCGCGAGGGCCGACGTCGCAAGCCGCCGTTAGCGAGTGGCCGGTGCGTTTCCCTCCCAGGAACATGGCTGGGTCCAGCGACTTGCTTGTTCGCGAAAGCGGCGGTTATGCCAGCACAACTGCCGCGGCAAGTTTCTGTGGGATTGTGAAGTCTCTGTGGGTGCGCTGTGGGATTGTTAAGGCGAATGGTTCAGCGAAAGTTGGTCGTCAATGTTGCACCCGTTGTCTGCTTCACCAATGCACTTGTAAGGCGGTCGACTATTTGCTCCAGGTGCGAGAGTCGCTCTCCTGGCTCTGAGAATTTCGCAGCGGCGATTGGTAGCTGTGCTGCAGACGAGCAGTCGCATATGCGGTCAGTGAGTGCAGCTGGTCGATCGAGGCTCGGCTTGTCAGAACCCGCCAGCACCATGCGTGTTGACTGTGGGAGGCGCCGCAAGAACAGCTAGATTAAAATTGGAAGCTGGCTCTTATTCGCGGAGTAGCCACCTAGCAAATAACGCCACCGGTGCAGCAGCTGTGATGGTCATTGGTCGCCGAGTTCCTCGAGAGGAGCTGTTGAAACCTGCTCTGTTGCGATGGCTCGAGGAGCAGCAGGGCCATGCGTTTCAGGTCGTTGTATGCTGTGGCCGAAGGTGTACCCGTAGCAGGTCGTCTATGGCATCGGCAATGTTGGAGTGTAGCGCGGCGACGACGTGCAGGTATCTTGCAGTCCCTGAATTGATGCGCCGGAGTGAAAACGGGACTCTACTTGCATAAGCCAAACTCTAGGATTCTTTGACCCAAAACTGGGAAGCTGAAGCTCTGCGGCGATGGCATGATACGTAATCGTGGTGTCCTCTCTCAGCAGGAGTAGGAGCAGCATCGCTGGGAGCTCGGTTTAGCTGAGCCAAGTAATACGCGTTTTGACAGGTTGAGAACGGAGAGTCGATCGACTTTATTCCACAGTAAAAACAGGTTTGTCGAGTGGCTGTGGTAGCGCTCCAGTCGAGCGGACACTTCACTTCCAAGAGAGAGCAGAGGTCAATGACCGCCACGTGGAGGCCAGGCGAGGTAAGTGGATTTCCCATATGCGGGGGCAACGTATAGGGACGGATGGTCGCTACAAATGTAACAAACGCCAAAGTGCAGTCACAATTCCCATTGGCATCGGAAACGTACACAGAGAGCATGTCTGTGAATGTGCGCTTTAGGCGCTCAGCAAGTCCATTTGTCTGGGAATGGTAAGCCGTGGTGAATTTGTGCCCAGTAGAGCAAGAACGGAGAAGGTCGTCGGAAACTTTTGAAAGAAAGGGCCCCAATCAGTGAGTAGCTGACGAGGAGCGCCATTGGGCAGGATCACTTCGGGAAGAAGAAAAACGGCTACATCAGTAGCACAGATAGTCGGAAGCGCCCGTGTAATGGCATAACGCGTGGCATGGTCCGTTGCAATGGGGACCCACTTGTTACTCGAGCAGACACGGCAAAAAAGTTCACTTGGGATTTATATCGGCTGAAATTGCCCAGCGGTGTCATCTAGTAGCAGGAACAGGCGGAGGGAATGGTCGTGCTTTTCCGAGGTGAGGCGCTCGATAAGGTATCGTAAAGACGGGTCACGACGCTGTTCAAAGGTGACGTTGGGGAAGTCAATAATCGACAAAACACAAGCATCGGCTTCAAGTTCTTTGGCGTTGGGTGGATCGACCACATAGCAGGACGCAGTCGGCACCCTTATGCAGCCGTCCAGGTTTATAGGACACAGAGAAGGTGTGCTCTTGTAAACGTAAAGCCCAGCACCCAACATGACATGTAGGGTCTGTGAGTGAGGAAAGCCAACATAAAGCGTGGTGATCTGTGATGACAGAACAACGGCTGCCGAGCAAGTAAGGGCGGAACTTGGCAATGTCCCAAACGAGCGCAAGGCACTTGCCTTCGGTTATTGACTAGTTCCACTCTGAGGCTGAAAGAAGGCGGCTAGCGTAAGTCATTACGCGATTTGCATCCTGTTGATGTTGGCACAAGATAGTGCCAATGCCGTAGCCACTTGCATCCATGCGAACTTCCGTGTAAGAAGATGGATCGAAATGGTGCAAAATCGGTGAATTTATGAGGCAAGCAGTACGCGCTGAAAATGCGTCAGCCTGTTCACTAAAACTTCATTTGAGCCTAGTTGGTACATAATTCTGAACTTAAACTTACAGTGCAAACACCTAAGACGGAGCACGAAAGGAAGACACGACAATCACTGACGCTGACTAACAACTTCTTTATTTCTTCGTCGTCGATGCATATATAAACCTTAGGCCACATGACCGCGTAGGCGCATATTACATTACTGAGATCTGCCAACTTATGGCAAACGCAAACTTAGCAATCCAAATTCAGATGGGTGCAGGGACAAAGATGTGTCACTGATGCAATTATCGCCTTGTCTTTTTATGTGGTAGGCCTCTAAGGCAAGCCATGCTTGCTTTTGCCAAGAATTAACGTCCTATCAAGATGCGCCTCACAATTGCTGCAAGAGTTTATATGCGCAACAAGGTGCGCTCCTCTATCTACATTTTTGTTTACTTTTTGCGCATGTTCCCTGGGTCGCTCATTGACGCAACGCCCTGTCTGGCCAACGTACGTCTTACCACATGAGAGTGGAATGCCATAAACCACGCCGACAGCGCACGACACGTATGAGGCACCATGCCGAATTTGGCATCCTCCTCTGCTCTCTCCGCAGGTGCGGGAGCATAGCTTTGAAAGCTTGTTAGGCGCAGAAAACGCCAAAGGAACACTATGCCTGCAAGCAACTGTCTGGAGTTGATAAATGACTTTACGGATATAAGGGACCACCGCAGGCCTTCGCGCTTCACGTTCGGCGGCCGGCCTTTTTGTGTTTTTTCTTCTCTGAATCAGAGCTTCAACCACGGCAGTCAAAAGCGGCATAGGGAACCCAGGTGCCAAAAGTCGGCTGATCTGATTATGAAAATTTTCTTGCATCTTGTGCACACACGAACTCTTAAGAGCCAATTCCATACATGACGACGCAATGACCCTTTTCACAATCTTCGAGTGCGCAGACCTAAAGGACAAAAGTTCCTTTCTTGCACGGGGTTGATACGCCCAACACACATGGCGTTCACAGAACTCAAGCATCAGTTACAAGAACTGCAGTACATTGTTTTGTGGACTCTCGTGGGTAAGCAGTGTAAACGAAAGAAAGCAGGAAAACAAAGAAGGAAAACATAAGACAACAAAAAAAGAAACGCGTTGATTTACCCATTATCTGCCTAGAATCCCTCCCTTCGCTGCACCCGGGGTGGCAGCACGTTAATAAAAAGGTAAGCGCTGCAGGTTCTGCAATAATTTTGCGGGGGGTCACGGGTAATTACAGCTAAGAGGCTTGCAGCGACATTGAAGCGACCGGCACCAGCGTTACCCTGATCGAGCACTTCATCTTTTTTATTTTTTATTGTGTGTTCACGAGTACGCCCGCTCGCCGCACGCTTGAGACTCGTCTTCCATGGTTGTCTTGTGCGACGCATGGCGTTCCCCGTCACTGCATTCCCGAGCATCCTTCCGGGGTCGCAGTGTGATGGCGTGCCACCAAAGGGTACAGCCGCTGAGCCGCGTGCCTGACTTGCTGGCCATTTGAGAAGGCGATTTTGAAATATCTCTCGATGCCGTCCTTGCCTGGAAAGGCCTCGACCATTCTGCCGAGTTTCCACTGCAGCGCTGGCACGTTGCCGTCCTTGACAATCACGAAGTCACCATCGCAAAGTCGGGACGAAAGCGATGGCTGGCAGTGATGAGCGAAGCGGAGGAAAAGCGAATATTCTCTCTTCCAACGTTTACATAATTGGCGCAGAAGCTCGTCTCCGTACTTCACCCGCTTTCGCAAGTCATGCGCGGTGGAGCTAGGCAAACAGCCGGTGGTTCTTGCTGGTAGCCCCACTACGCGCTTGCCGGTTAAGAAATGCGACGAAGTTAGCGCCTCTGCACCCTCGGTGCCCTCGCAGAGCTGCGTTAGAGTGTGGCAGTTGACAATAGTTTCTAGCTTAGCCGCCACTGTGAGCAGTTTTTCGTAATTGAGGCTACTTCGTCTAACGCAGCGCTTCATTCAGCACATGCTTAATTGTCCGGATGACGCGCTCTCAGAAACCGCCCAACGCAAGAATGAAAGCTCGTGCTGTCATGTCGGAGGGTATATTCTAGGTGTACTGCTCAGGTCACCGCACAGGAGAAAACAGCAATATAAAGTTCAGTAATGTGGAAAGCTGGGCTAGTTGCTGATTAATCATCATACCTTGCTGGTGAAGCAGCGCACTGACACGGACACAGTCAAGACATACAAGAGTGTCGTCTTTTCTTGTGTGTCTTCACTGTGTCCATGTCAGTGCGCTGCTTCACTAGCAATGCATGATGAGAAATATAAAGCTTCGTAGACTGTTGCATGGAGCAGCAGTAAAATGGGTCGCAAAATTCTAGTCCTACTAGGTGTAGCAGTGACGGTTCTGCTTTGGGGTCTTTCGGTAATGGTGTCACCGGGACCGACGCTGGAAGCAAATGTTGAAGGTGACACGGCAAGCATGACTGTAGCAACTCCTTAACGGTTTGTCTTCATTTTACGATCCCAAATGTTGACCGGAAGACCAGAAACGTAACTTCTGGTCCGGCATGCAGACGACGGACATGTGTTGCAGATACCGAGAGCCGTGAAAACGCGTGTTTACTTCGTAATAGGATTGGGTGCTTAAGTTTCTCTGACCCATCGAGCTACTATAAGCGGCTTCCAACTCTAGCAACTCGTCCTAGTCTAAATCCCACCGTAGGGTCAGCACACTGGAACCTGATGGCAACAGCTGGTCATCGTGACATGCGGCGACTTCGGCTTGGAAGGCGGTTTTTGAAGCGACTTGAGCCAGTACCGATCTGCCTGATTTATTTCCAGTGACGTCAGCTGCCAAAACAAGGATGGCTGGTTCGGAAAAGCGTTGCAAATAACCTCGAAAATCTAGGCGGTTGCTCTGAGAAGTCTGGAGAATTATCTGTTGTTGTGGAGGTCCAGCAGTGGTGTCAGTGAACGTATGGCTTGTGGTGAGACTGCGGTTGGGAAACCGGACTCAAGGTTACTGTTAAGGTCATGCACCATCTGTGCAGTGCAAATGTTCAAAGGCCAGTTGTCTTCTGGTTCGGCCAACCACAGAGATCGAGTCCACCACTTCGTTATTCGTGCTAGAATCGCTGCTGCTACTCCGCGCGTCAAAAGGTCTGCCGCGTTGTCTGCGCTCACGCAGTGCCTCCAAGTATAGCATTGGGTCAAAATCTGAATCTCAAAAACACGGTTCCTTACGAAGGTCTCCAAGCGGCTAGCGTCGCCAGAAACGCAATGTAACGCTGTCGTTGAATCAGTAGAAAAGTAGGCGAAACATAATGAGACCCTGGGCATTTTCGGATTTTATGCCATAATCTCGCCGCTAAAAGACGCGCAAGAGAAATCGCGGTAGAGAAATTGTCTTCAGTGGTTCAAGGCGAGATTTGCTAATGAGAAGCCGGACGGTAAAACTTCCGTAGGCTATCGGTTGGCGTACAAAGACTGCGACTCCGCACGCATCAGGGCTGGCGCCAGCAAACAGATGTATTGTCACGCCTCCATGATCTTGCAGTTGCATTTATAAGCAACGTGGTATGCGGAGGGTAGGCAGGACAGGCAGCTCCGATACCCAGATCTTCCCCAACTTCTCAACACCAGGTGGAAGAAGCACGCTCCAATCGATGCCCTCCGCCATAGCCCTTGAAACAGGAATCGAGTACTCACGTGAAATGGCCCGACGGAGCCTTATGGGTAGAAATTCCTGGTGAAGGCTTGTAAAATGGTTCGCTTCTCCATGGTTGATTTGAAAGATAGGAGAGTACTTCTTTCTTGGATCTATGATGTCATGTGATGAGCGGTCCCAAAGGAGACCAAGCACCTTGGACTTAAAGCTCTGCTCACTAACATTCTCCAATGAGAGGCCGTCATTCAAGAACTCGGTGCTGAGCAGGCACCGGAGTTCGAGCACTATTTTCTCAGCGCCATTCCGGCATCGGTAATAACGGCATCTGCTTCCCGATAACTCTCCTGTGCCTCCTCTTCAGAAGGCGCACTTATGACTACGTCGTCCACGTAGAATGACCGCTGTAGGCGGGATGCATGGTCCGGATGTGTTGTTTTTCATATTTAGATGTATAACGGACTAGAATGGGCTAGGAGACGCTCCGAAAGGGACCCGGGTCATGTGCCACTCGACGATTGTGGGGACGCGATGCTCACAAGTCGGCAGTTGGTCGATCCACATGAAACGGGGACCGTCTCTGTCTTCCAATCGAATGTATATCCCGAGGAAGGCCTTCCGGATGTCAGCGGTCAAAACCAACTTGCTGCATTTAAGCTACAGGAGAAGCTGCAGAAGTGGGGACCAAGCTTGGTGCCTTTATCGAGTATGTCGTTTAAAGACGGTTCACCGTATTCATGCGATGAGGCATCCAACACGACGCGGACCTTTGTAGTCACGGCTTCGCGACGTACTACTGCATGATGAGGCAGGTAGTAGACAGTCCGAGGGGTTCAGACGGCACTATTCTCTCCGCATGGCATTCCTTCAAGTACTCGCTGTCTGCGGTGTCGCGTTCCTCCAGAAGTGCTGGGTGATGTTCGAACCACTGAAGCTGATGCTTGGGCCTGCGTTCAGCAACAGCCCGGTTCATACATGATTTGAAATCTGGGTCTTGAGCATCAACCTAGCGTCCTGCGATCTGATGTACTGCGCCGTGATGGAGTGGATGAGCGCCGGGTGCTTCTTGGTGTCGTTACCCGCTTGTCTATCGGTTACAGCAAGGCATCGATGCCACCACATTTCTGATGGGCCTCCAGGTCGGACCTCAGTGCGCCAGCAGTCGGAAGAAATCAGTAACAAGACAGGAACAAGGCAGTGGCACTGGTGTTACGCTGTGACAGAGGATGGCAGATATTAGCTTACATTCCTTGAATTACGTCGCGAAATTAGTCTCTACTGTTTATAGGTTGTCGTTGAAACGTTCGGCGCGTTCGGTCACTACCCTCCAATAATTGTCTGAGCTGATTAAAACGTTTATCGCCGAGCCTTGAAGTCGGTCCTCTTGAGGTTCGTCAGCGAAGGTTAGATTGCGGTCATGCATCATATAAATAACGGGGCGATCAATGGCCGGACCCTTTATGGTACGCACCTTCAAGAGTGAAGTCAATCGACTTAATGCGGCCACAGATTGTTACGTTTATCCTTCCGCTTTGGCACTGCCTCGGGGAGTCACACACGCCCAATGTAAACACTTCTAATTCTTTAGTTAGACTGCAAGGCAGAGATAGCTGCTGCGACAATCTTTAGGGGTAAAGGTCCGTTGGCTGCCGGTGTCAAGAAGTAGCCGTGCTGGCACGCGGCCGCGGTTTCCGGATGCCCACATTGTGGTTATGTGGAGAAACGCAGATGACGAGCGCTTGCTCCTTGCAGGAGCTGTTGCTACCTGTCTTTCTTGTTGTGTGGCCGCCTTTCGTTTTGCAGCTCCAAAAGGAGTAGTTGGTTGCGGACTATGTCTTACTAGCCCTCCCCAAATATCGCACACTGCAGAAATGTGACGTCTTGAGCACCGGTCACGCTTCAGCCAGGCTGCTGTTCGGCAACTACAAGCTATGTGTCCCTTCTTCCAGCGCTTAAACAACAATTCTTGCAGGAAAGCCATTGGCGTTTTTTCTCCACTAATAGTGTGGCCCAGGAATCAAGCGTCACGTGTCCTGTGATGCCACCGCCGAAGGAACACGCAGTCTGTCCAGGCATTGAAGTGGCAACTGGCGATGAAGGCTGTGCTGCAAGTGCTAGCACAGACTATGTGTGAGGCGGTGTCGAGATGTGCGCTACCTTGCTGTTTGCTGACGACCTCCCTGAAGTGGTTTTCTCGCGTGACACTCGACTCTCTTCTCTACTTTTCACTTGACACTGAAGGAACTTCAAAATTGCTTGTACTTTCTCTTCTCTCGATAGCATTGCAGAGTCCGCGACGCCGGTGTCTGCCTTCGTGCGCTTACGGTACAGGATGGCCAGGTCCTCTGGCAATGAGCGCATTAGCACTCAGTGCAGAACTACCACGTACAATGCAGACGACGTGCCAAGGCTATCCAAACAGCCGGTCCTGAACTGGATCTGCTCATACAGGCCCCGCAGCCTTGATACTTGTGACGATGACTCGATTGGTTGAATGGCAAACAGGGTGTGTGATCATCGATGAGGGTATTCTGTCGACCATACCGTTCGGTGAGCACCTTGACGGAAATATTTATTTCGCTTCAGTCAGGCGTATTACTTCGATGTCTTGTTTCGCAGCGGCGGGCAAGTAAGTGTTCAACTACTTAAACCTTTCAATGTCCGTGAGATCGGGGTTCGTGAGAATGGTCGCCTCGCAGTGCTCCCAAAACTGCCGATCACGGTTCCCTCTGCTAAATACGGGTACTTCAAGCTTCGGCAAGGCAACTCGTAGGCCCGGTGCTTGTGGCCTACTGTGATCGGCAAGTGTTTGACCGACGATCTCCGAGTGAGCAGTTTTCATGCTATTATTGGATCCGTCATTAGCCCACGCATGTCTCGACTGGTTGTCTTTGATGGCGCTAGGAGCGGCCGATGCATGTGTGTTGAGTGCGAACCGAAGCTTGCTGACCGCGCTAGTGATCTTGTCCTGGTAAGCGCCTTTAATTTCTTCGTCAAACTCTTCACCATCAAGGAGGTCGGCGATCTGTTTTTCAAGTTCATCGAGAGCTGAGTGTTTGTCGTGAAGCCCGTGAAATATTTCCTGCAGGTTGGCGGATGACGTTTGAGTGCCGGGCGTGAGGTCCCCGCTGGCTACGGAAATGAGTCGGGTAGTGGAACCACGAGGGACGCCCCGATGCCTGCGCAACTTCTCCATCCTCGATATGGTATTGGTGTGCAAGATACTGGCTTTACCTTTGTTTTCAGACCCAATAATTTGGCGACACCCAGGCAGCTCCAGAGGACATTGTGCACATGCGACATGATGGAAAAGCCCAAACGAGTTTCTCGTTTCGCCTTTCCTCTCTGCCACACTCCTTTCATGCATATAGACTCTCTGAACCAGCGCGTGGTGCGGCGTGCAATACCACCACCGCCACCGTCGCAGCAGCAGCAGTAGCGGCAGCAGCAGCGGCGGCAGCAGCGGTGGCGATGGCAGGAGCAGCGGCAGTGGCGGCGGCGGCAGCAGCAGCTGCAAATCAGTATTATAGAAACAGAGCACTCAGAAACAAAAGCAGGAGATTACTACAAATGTTCTGTCACAATAAAAAAGAGAGATATATATAAAATACCTATTTCATTGACACATGCAAACTAAAGGTCGTTGAATCTCAACTTGATCGAGATGGGTCAGCAATTCTGTCCTAAAATATGAGAAATCAGTAGAAGTAACTATTTGTTCGGGCAAGCCATTCCGTTCCTGTGCTAAAACAAAAAAAAGCTAATTTGGGGTATTTAAATGTTCTTGCAAAAATTGGTTGTGCATTCGAATGGTGACCTCTGCGTGAACCGACGTGATGCTTCCTGCAATGCAAGAATATTCCTGGTTTTAAACACTGTTGCTGTATAACATCAACAGAAATAGTGAAAAATTAGATATTCTGCACCATGCATCAAAATTAGAGAGAAGTTTTTTGCTACAACACTGACGCACTTCGAAAATAGGAGTATGTAAATTACTCTGGCTGCCCTGTTCTGCATTGTTATGTTATTGACGCGTATTAAAGTGAAGCTTTAAGGGCCTCGTGGCGTACAAATTCGGTGGCGTCGGCGTTGTTTGTGAGTTCACCATGAGTTGACTGTGAGCGAAATGTTTCTACAAATCCTAATATGGGGCGCCGCGTTTCTGCCAATCATAGACAGGCGCTCGGTTCTTTGCAGCATCACCAGATGACGCTCGCCCCCGTGCACACGTGGCAGCATCGGCACCGGCCGTGAGGACTAAATAAAAAAGAAAGGACTAGTAAAGTTCACGTCGGTTCATAGCGTTCGCTGCAAGCGTTTCTCGGTAAAGATTACGTTTGTATAAGCTGCAGTTGCCGGCAAGCGTTGTACTCTCAAATTCTATCGCGCTGTACACTTGCGAAGCTTTAGCCTCTCTCAAGTTTGATGTATGGTGAGCAAATTATGATTATGTAGGCATGAAGCATCATTTCGCAGTTGGAAGCCGACAAATGGCCCTTTAAGGTTAGAACGACGGAGAGCTGAGCTAGTTGGTAAGGATTCATTATGCAAAAATAGAAGTGAGGCGTGCAGACAGGACACAAGAGTAGAGAAGTGGACAACACGAACGCCGACTATCAACTGAAGGCAGCACTGAGGCGAAAAATGAAAGAAGACACAAAACTCATCTGCGCATGCTCAGGAATGGTAACACCACGTGTCAATCGGGTACACGTGCTGGTCTACGTGAGAGATAACTGTTAAGGCACTTAATCTCGTCCTTATGTAAAGTAATCGAAGGCTGACTCAAGCACGCACTTCCACCATTATAGATATGCCATGCCTCTACCATAAGACGCGTATCTTCATTCTTATGCCTGTACAATATCGCGCATTCATCTAACTCTGGCTTGCAGTTACAATCTCGGCAATGTAGCGAAAGATTAGAAGGCGATCCACCGGTTAACGACCTTTTATGCTCCATTAGCCTCTGATTGATACACCGTCGCGTTTGCCCTACGTAGAACTGGCCACAGCTAAGGGGAATTTTATAAACCACACCCAGACGACATTCAGTAAAACTGTTGTTCTTATTGTGCTTCACTGGACAAATATCTGTTCGTTTTTTACCTTTTACCCGCTCCTTTTTATTCTGTAAGGCAGCGCATATCTTACCTAGCTTATTCGGAGCAGTGAAAGCAACATTAACATCATATCTACTAGCAGCTTTTTTAAGCCTGTGTGACACTGAATGAATATACGGAATAGCCACTACTCTTTTTTTGCTATTACTGCTTTCTGTTATCACGTCAGTCCCTCTCGAAACCGACTTCTTTAGGCGCTCAGCTACAGTGGCCACCACTACACTAGGTTCATCATCATCATCATCATCATCATCATCATCATCATCCTAGTTACGCCCACTGCAGGGCAAAGGCCTCTCCCATACTTCTCCAACTACCCCGGTCATGTACTCATTGCGGCCATGTTGTCCCTGCAAACGTCTTAATGTCATCCGCCCACCTAACTTTCTGCCGCCCCCTGCTACGCTTCCCTTCCCTTGGAATCCAGTCCGTAACCCTTAATGACCATCGGCTATCTTCCCTCCTCATTACATGTCCGGCCCATGCCCATTTCTTTTTCTTGATTTCAACTAAGATGTCATTTACCCGTGTTTGTTGCCTCACCCAATCTGCTCTTTTCTTATCCCTTAACGTTACACCGATCATTCTTTTTTCCATAGCTCGTTGCGTCTTCCTCAATTTCAGCAGAACCCGTTTTGTAAGCCTCCAGGTTTCTGCCCCATATGTGAGTACTGGTAACACACAGCTGTTATAGTCTTTCCTTTTGAGGGATAGTGGCAACCTGCTGTTCATGATTTGAGAATGCCTGCCAAACGCACCCAGCCCATTCTTATTCTTCTGGTTATTTCAGTCTCATGATCCGGATCCGTGGTCACTACCTGCCCTAAGTAGATGTATTCCCTTACCACTTCCAGTCCCTCGCTACCTATCGTAAACTGCTGTTCTCTTCCGAGACTGTTAAACATTACTTTAGTTTTCTGCAGATTAATTTTCAGACCCACCCTTCTGCTTTGCCCCTCCAGGTCAGTGAGCATGCATTGCAATTGGTCTCCTGAGTTACTAAGCAAGGCCATATCATCAGCGAATCGCAAGTTGCTAAGCTATTCTCCATCAACTTTTATCCCCCATTCTTCCCACTCCAGGTCTCTGAATACCTCCTGTAAACATGCGGTGAATAGCATTGGAGAGATCGTATCTCCCTGTCTGACGCCTTTCTTTATTGGGATTTTGTTGCTTTCTTTGTGGAGGACTACGGTGGCTGTCGAGCCGCTATAGATATCTTCCAGTATTTTTACATATGGCTCATCTACACCCTGATTCCGTAATGCCTCCATGACTGCTGAGGTTTCGACTGAATCAAACGCTTTCTCGTAATCAATGAAAGCTATATATAAGGGTTGGTTATATTCTGCACATTGTTCTATCGCCTGATTGATAGTGTGAATATGGTCTATTGTTGAGTAGCCTTTATGGAATCCTGCCTGGTCCTTTGGTTGACAGAAGTCTAAGGTGTTCCTGATTCTATTTGCGGTTACTTTAGTAAATACTTTGTAAGCAACGGACAGTAAGCTGATCGGTCTATAATTTTTCAAGTCTTTGGCGTCCCCTTTCTTATGGATTAGGATTAGGTTAGCGTTCTTCCAAGATTCCGGTATGCTCGAGGTTATGAGGCATTGCGTATACAGGGTGGCCAGTTTCTCTAGAACAATCTGACCACCATCCTTCAACAAATCTGCTGTTACCTGATCCTCCCCAGCTGCTTTCCCCCTTTGCATAGCTACTAAGGCTTTCTTTACTTCTTCTGGCGTTACCTGCGGGATTTCGAATTCCTCTAGGCTATTCTCTCTTCCACGGTCGTTGTGGGTGCCACTGGTACTATATAAATCTCTGTAGAACTCCTCAGCCACTTGAACTATCTCATCCATATTAGTAACTATATTGCCGGCTTTGTCTCTCAACGCACACATCTGATTCTTGCCTATTCCTAGTTTCTTCTTCACTGTTTTTAGGCTTCCTATGTTTCTGAGAGCCAGTTCAATTCTATCCATAATATAGTTCCTGATGTCCGCTGTCTTACGCTTGTTGATTAACTTATAAAGTTCTGCCAGTTCTATTCTAGCTGTAGGGTTAGAGGCTTTCATACATTGGCGTTTCTTGATCAGATCTTTTGTCTCCTGCGATAGCTTACTGGTTTCCTGTCTAACGGCGTTACCACCGACTTCTCTTGCGCACTCCTTAATGATGCCCATGAGATTGTCGTTCATTGCTTCAACACTAGGGTCCTCTTCCTGAGTTAAAGCCGAATACCTGTTCTGTAGCTTGATCCGGAATTCCTCTAGTTTCCCTCTTACAGCTAACTCATTGATTGGCTTCTTGTTTACCAGCTTCTTCCGTTCCCTCCTCAAGTGTAGGCTAATTGGAGTTCTTACCATCCTATGGTCACTGCAGCGTACCTTGCCGAGCACGTCTACATCTTGTATGATGCCAGGGTTCGCGCAGAGTATGAAGTTGATTTCATTTCTAGTTTCACCATTCGGGCTCCTCCACGTCCACTTTCGACTAATCCACTTGCGGCAAAAGGTATTCATTATCCGCATATTATTCTGTTCTGCAAACTCTACTAATGACTCTCCTCTGCTATTCCTAGAGCCTATGCCATATTCCCCCACTGACTTGTCTCCAGCCTGCTTCTTGCCTACCCTGGCATTGAAGTCGCCCATCAGTATAGTGTATTTTGTTTTGACTTTACCCATCGCCGATTCCACGTCTTCATAAAAGCTTTCGACTTCCTGGTCATCATGACTGCATGTAGGGGCATAGACTTGTACCACCTTCAATTTGTACCTCTTATTAAGTTTCACAACAAGACCTGCCACCCTCTCGTTAATGCTATAGAATTCCTGTATGTTACCAGCTATTTCCTTATTAATCAGGAATCCGACTCCTAGTTCTCGTCTCTCCGCTAAGCCCCGGTAGCACAGTATGTGCCCGCTTTTTAGCACTGTATATGCTTCTTTTGTTCTCCTAACCTCACTGAGCCCTATTATATCCCATTTACTACCCTCTAATTCCCCCAATAACACTGCTAGACTCGCCTCACTAGATAACGTTCTAACGTTAAACGTTGCCAGGTTCAGATTCCAATGGCGGCCTGTCCGGAGCCAGGTATTCTTAGCACCCTCTGCAGCGTCACAGATCTGACCACCGCCGTGGTCAGTTGCTTCGCGGCTGCTGGGGACTGAGGGCCGGGGTTTGATTGTTGTATTCATATGGGAGGTTGTGGCCAAGTACTGCACCAGGGTGGCTAATCCTGCTCTGGTGAGAGAGTGCTTTACCGGTTCTGGTCGCCGGGATCAGGGCGCACTCCAGGCCTGTTTGTGCAATTTTCTCTACACACGTTTTTTTTGTATTTTCCGGTGGAGAATTGCGCGGCACCGGGATTTGAACCACGGTCCTCTTGCACGGGAGACGGATACTCTACCGTCCCCGCAGTAGCTAAATTAAAAAAATTAAATTATGGGGTTTTACGTGACAAAACCACTTTCTGATTATGAGGCACGCCGTAGTGGGGGACTCCGGAAATTTCGACCACCTGGGGTTCTTTAACCTGCACCTAATTCTAAGTACACGGGTGTTTTCGCATTTCGCCCCCATCGAAATGCGGCCGCCGTGGCCGGGATCCGATCCCGCGCCCTCGTGCTCAGCAGTCTAACACCATAGCCACTGAGAAACCACGGCGGGTCCCGCAGGAGTTGTACGCCTCATTGAACCTACAGTGGTGCCCTATTTGATCAGTCAAGGTTGACCAATCTGAGCTCGGTAATACCGCACGGATGGCACTCGGCTAGAGATCCTGGTATTTATGACTTGCACATGTGTCGCCATACCTAATTGAGGATGTATATACTTTTTTTAGGAGGGTTCCCGTACAGTCATAAAATAAAGGAAAAGGCATTAAAAAGAAAGAAAAAAAGAAACATGGCAGGTGATTTGAACTCATGACCCTTGGATGTTGCCCGGAAAGACAGCTCAGTCGGTTGGTTCGTCAGGCCCCAGGTTACTTTCAAGCGCCATAGCTCCTGCTCCGAGCCTCATACTTACGTGGAAAGGGACTGGTGTAGTATAGCTCTAGCGTCTAGGAAAAGCCTAAACAGGTGCGAGGGCGGCACGCATAGCTTGGGAAGCTAGCCGCCAGAACAGCTATCTCAAGGACTGCTGCTGACGAGGGCGAAATACCTTCGTGTAATTATAATAACCCTAATAGGACAACTTTCGAAAGAATAAAAAAAAAGGAAAACGGCCCAGAAGGCTATATTACGAGAGCTATGACTGATAATTTTCTATATATATATGTATTCATCTCATCTATGGGATCGCATGCGCGCGTTGTTGCTTTGTCCCTGCGTGTATTAGTGAAGAGAGCCAGTTTAAGGGCGGAGAAGAATGAAGTAAAGGAAAGCAAAATTGCAGCGCCGTGGTTTTAAAGCGCACCCGTGGTAGAGAAACGGAAGGCGATATAAGCGTGCGTGGCTATGATACGCACACGATAGCACAGCAATCAGCACTCGAATATAATTAAAACCCTAATAATAATTTTAAATATTCATCTCATCTATGGGATCTAATGCGCGCGTTGTTGGTTTGTCTCTGCGTGTAGTAGTGAAGAGAGCCAGTTTAAGGGCGGAGAAGTGAAGGAAAGGAAAGCAAAATTGCAGCGCCGTGGTTTTAAAGCACACCCGTGGTAGAGAAACGGAAGGCGATATAAGCGTGCGTGGCTATGATACGCAAACGATAGCACAGAAATCAGCACTGGAATATAATTAAAACCCTAATAATAATTGTAAATATTCATCTCATCTATGGGATCTAATGCGCGCGTTGTTGCTTTGTCTCTGCGTGTAGTAGTGAAGAGAGCCAGTTTAAGGGCGGAGAAATGAAGGAAAGGAAAGCAAAATTGCAGCGCCGTGGTTTTAAAGCACACCCGTGGTAGTGAAACGGTAGGTGATATAAGTGTGCGTGGCTATGATACGCACAAGGCAAACTACCTTAAAATATTTAGACTTGAGGGGAAAGCTTCGTTAACAAACTATAACACGGCAATCAGCACTCGAATACGACGAGAGAAATTATTGAGACATGGAAAATTCCCTTGAAATAAATATGGTTTGCGAGACAAATGATTGTAAGTATTGAACCGCTTAAAAGACGAAGGGGGAAATTTGCGCTCACCGAGAGGGCATCGTCAGCACGAGACCACCACCAGGCACCAGACACCTTACCACCAAGCACCTTACTGATAACCTGCTTCTAATAGGCGCCGGACCTGCGCATTAAAACTGGCGCTCATTTTGTGCATGCAAGATCTTGTGAGGGAAGACTTAAGGCACGACATGGCAATTCCGTTTTTTACTAATTTAGAATGCTTGGATTGAAAGTTTAGCAACGGCTTCGAAGATCTTGGGGAGTACTGCCAACAAACATGATTTTGTTCGAAGATCAAGGAAATGTCAAGAAACTGAATTACGCGTCGCTGAGGAAATTCCTTGGTAAACTTTAATCCTCCCCCATAAAGTTTACTTTGCTCACTTACTGAGGTAGCAGCAGAATCTATTTCTTCCCTATTGCAAAAAATTAGGTAATCATCAACGTAACGAAATATCTTGATAACTCTATCACCTAAGCCTTTCTCTAAGCAGTTGTCAACCTTACTCAGGTAAATGTTGCTAAGAAGAGGGGCAACCTTTGAGCCAATGCAAATGCCTGATTTTTGCAGAAAAACACCATCTCTCCACCCAATCAGCGTCGACTTCAAGTACATTGAAAGAATTTCTAGAAAAGCTCCCGTGGAAACACCGCATCTGTCAATAAAAGCCGACTCTTGAACTTGTTCTTTAATGCACTCATTTACGGAATTTAGCAACCTGTCATGCGGCAAGGAATAATACAGGTCTTCGATATCCATACTAAAACCTGTACAATCACCAGCATTTTCCTCTCTCAAATAGTGAACCAGCGCCTGAGAATTACGTAGGCAAAAGGCATCTGAAAAAATTAGTGAAGCTAGGCAGTTCTGTAGGTAACTAGCGACACAGACCTGCCACGTCCCTTTCTCTGACATTATAGTATATATAGCACGAAAACAAATTTCTTGTTTATGGGTATTGGCTGAGAAAAACAGTTCTAAGGTGAGGGATTCAGCTTTCTTGACATTACAAACAAGCCTATCAAGATTATGTCTTGACAAGAGGTCAACCGCACGTTGTTTAACTACCGAAGGCTTGAGTTTGACTGGTTACAAATTCTTTTCTATGGCTGAAATCGCTTTTTCTGAAAACATGTCATCTGGCATAATTACGAAATAACCTTTTTTGTCAGATATTACAGGTCTAAGTTTATGCTCCACAAGGTAATCAACTAACGGACCGTTAGTTGATTACCTTGTAATCAGCTTTACAGGCTATCGTTGTGCTTTTAGGCTTAGTTGTTTTGCGTGCACGAGTTCGTTCTATAAAGCGTTAGTTCCGTGACTCAGAGTTGTGCCACCGTCTTATTCTACAACGTATCTACAGCGTGACAATAGTATCTAAATTGCATATATGTTCGATAAAGCCTAGCTCTGATTAGCGTAACGCAGTGTTTTGACTTGGGATATTGTGACTTAAGCACTTCCTCATGCTAGGAGCCTTGGATTGAGATGTTTTTGATTCCTACGTGGTGGCGTTTTTAACCATCTATCGTGTGTTTCAGTGGGCACTTTATTCAAGCAATGGCGTAGCCGTACAGCTGCCGGGTGATGAAGATAGGCAAATCCAGGTAAGCCTCCTTTAGGTGCACACGGGAAAATCCCGCGTTTTGAATGACTTCACCAGAGTCTCGGTTGGGATTGCAACCACAGAAAATGAGCCCCCACAGTGGAGCTACAAGATTCTGCAGGAAGCGGCCTGTGGTCCCTTTCGGCAACGCCACATGCTCCATGAAGAGTAGCCGGCCTCCCTGATCAGTTAAGAAAATAAAAAAGACAATCGTTTTGTTACGCCAGGTGTTTGCACTGCAAACATCCCTATGTCTAATGGGGGGAGTGTGGATTTTGTTATAGAATAGAAACCAGGATTCATTGATGGTCTTTTCAGAAAAATATATCAGTTAATTAGATTCCTGCCTCTTAATAAATTGTTGCAGAAAAATCACACACAACAAACAAAGCATACACATACAAAAGAAAGTAAGCGCTAACTATAAACTGCTTAACAAAAAAATATTGCATCCACAATGACACCCTGTAGGGCCTATCCTCGCATTTACTGTCCCTATTAATACAATATATTTTTTGCTCAGACCTGTAGAGGGTGTACTGACACATGTGCGATTACGAGTGACCGTTACGGCGTAAACTGTGGTCCCTAACCTTTTTGTTTTGTTGCGCGACATCTGTATTATCTCCATCCTTTCAGATATTCGCTTGCAGTTGCACATAGTAAAGTGCGCACAGAGTGCAGCCTTTCATTCATACACCACCCTGTTCGACCAATTAAGCAATAAAGCATGATAGCCAAATATTGTACGCCAATGTACTCCCCATTCGAAACATCTAGGGGAGCGTGCTTTTGCCCTTGAGTGAATTTTGAAAAGTAAGAGGGGAACCGAGGGGCCCGATTTTTGCTAGGCACAACCATATCAAGTCAAGTAAAGCATGCGGAAAATTATTTATTGTTTTAAATGAAATGTTGAAATGAACAGATCAAGGGAAGGAAAGTGGGCGAAAAAACAAAGCCTTCGCAAGTGGGAACCGTAGTATCCTCCGCATTACGGTTTCTTTCTCTTCTCACCACTGCCTATTTTCCCGCACATTCCGCTTTCGCGATCCGTAGACCCACTTCTCACCACCTAATAACCCCGAGTAGGCTAGAATGGGCCACACGATGATCATTCAACAACCTTGGCTCCAACCGCCCTTGCGGGGATTCATTGCACCGGCGATGAACTAAACGCAAACACAAGCCCAGACTGGAATCGCATTGTTAGCAGCTTTGCAATCTCACTGGGGTCGACTTGCTTGGGCCTTGGGGCTGACGTGCTTGCAACCCCTAGAATGGCACAACTTCCCGTTTTCACAACTGATCCGCAGGAAACCTTCGACAGAGTGTCCCATGAAGCTGTGCGCTGCTATCTGGCACGCACGAAGTGCGGTGCACGCGGCTTAGTCGGTGGTTTTCTACGGGCACGAACTTTGCATAACAGAGACCCCTCAGTCACTCATATTTGCGCATACGTAGCATTGTCGTTCTGTTCTATGTCTCCGTCGTTTTCATTTTAGCCAGATTCGTCATTGATCGGGCTCTTTCTTCCGTTTCAGATAACCAGTGCACTGCACATGCCAACGAAATAACTATGCGAATGTTCATTTGATTCGATAAACCTTACAACAGTCACTCAAGCACACGTCCTCTGCTGCTAACACTATTAGCCTTATACAGTGGACTGTCTTTATACGGAACCCCAAGGGACCAGGGAAATGGGTTCCCCCTTATCAGTAGTTTCACTTACTGCTTAGCTGTAGGGTGGAGAAGTGTTTTTTCTTTAGAGAGGCAACTACTTTATTGCATAGAAGAAATAAACAGTGTAGCACAGAGACAACGCACAGTAAAAATGAAAGAGGAAGTTGGTTACCCACTGACTTCGCAGCGAGTGCTGTTTTCGCGATGCCACCACTCTAGGATTAATTTATGGCTTTCAGCTTTGTGTGTAGATCGCGATGCAGTTGAAATGGCCTTTTTATTTTTTGATGCCTATGGCAATGCAGGTGAACTGGTCTATTTAGTTTCACTTCCGTCGATGTTCACAGTTCCGTTTATCCCGAGGTCGCATAAACAATGGCACCGCTTAACGAATGTCTTTTTAGCATGACACGGATATACAACCAACCAACCATGATGGTGGTGTTCAGTTTAAGCGGTAGTTTAAGCGGCAGTGATTTATGTTTATCGAGATCCCACTGTATTCATTCACCCGAGAATAACCGAAGCTCTTGTCAACCCAGCCACAATGTATCAGCGTTCTTGGCTACTCCACTTGGAGCGGTGGGGGTCCCAATGCAACGCGGCAGCATGTTCTCCGTCAGGAGGAGCATGTACTGCGCATCATCCGTCGATTCTCCCGATGCTCCCGCGGCTTCAAGCATTCTGACATGCTTGATGGCCTTCTTGATGGCCTTTAAGTTTCTAAATTTTCCTATCAGCTCTTCATACAAGAACTGACGCTGGTCTGACATAACCGCATCTTAAAGGCATTTTTTACGCAAGGTCACGAAAGTTGCATAACGTTTCTATGTCAGGATTAAAACTTCCGTTATGCTCCACAAGGGCGTTCACAACACAACTAAGAGATTCTCTCTGTTCGCAAGCCAAATCCAATCCAAATAGCTTTGCCTAGGCCTCATACAATAGGGGCTCGGTATCATTTAATGCTGAGGCGATGTTTGCCCTACGTTCTGTGTTCACATTATTTCCGTACTCCCTGTTGCTACAGAAGCCCCTCTAACAGTCAACACCCTTCAGGGCTACGTGCATCCCAGTTCACCAGTTATTACCAGCGTTGCCTCCACAATCTTGCCTCGCTCCCGTCTTTTTTTTTAAATGCTGACGACAGGAGATCTCCGCACGCGGTTCCGCTATCGTCGTTTTTGAGTCCAAAGTTTATAGAGAACTACTTCATATGTTTTGGAAAAAAATGTCCTCGACCTACAACTCGTGCTTGATAGCTTTTTGTTTATTTGTCTCTAGCCTTCCTTCACGTAGCAACAAGACATAAGAACGACTAGGTGCCTGTCGCCGTTTTCCGTCCCTCGTCGGATTTCTGCACTGTAGTCGCTTTCATGCCTGCACCAGTCATTTCGAGGTGACAGTACTTAAGCTTTATTTATACGTAGTTGGTAAATGCTCCTCGCAAAGAGCAATTTTTTTTATGTTTAATAGTCCTAAAGCAACATAGGTGCTATCCGGCTATTTCTGATGGAATATATTAGTTTAATTTTAAGCACACGCGGTATTTTAACGTATTTGTAGATTTAGAGCTCGGTAAGCGATACTGTTTCCACTTCGCCTTCCTGGTAATTGCATCGCCGTGGTTGAAACATCAAACAGCGCCGTGGTGCGTGCCAGAAGAACGCCATAGAATGTCATCGGTGGTGAAATAGAACAAGTTGCAACAATTGCCGGAAAACAACTCTTCCTCACGAAATCATAAAGAACGGATGCTGATGTATTTCTCACTCATTTAGAATGTAACAAACCTCGTTGACGTCCACCTTGCCTCTTCACAATACACTTATTGTAAAGCCGTTCAGTGCCATCCTAAGCAGAACATTCTCACAGGAATTTTGACGGTTGGCCACATCGAGAGCTATGAACTATTCGGTTACGCGATGGAGTGTCATCGTCACTTTCATCTTGTCATTCTTTTTCTCTCGAGGGCTGCTTTCCATAGTGGACTTGGTAGGCGGGACATTGTCATTTGTGGTGTCACAGAGAGTGCAGGTATTGCTTGTGTTGTCAGCATCCTGTTGCGCGCTGGCGCACAATTTGTGAATTGGCTTTTTGTGGCATACATTCATGAAAGCATATTTAGTGCCAGCGAACAATGATGGAATAAATACGACCCCCCCCTCCCCCTCAATGGGCTAACTTCAACAACTTCCTTTTCAGGAAACCACCTATTTAACCCATGCACAATGGGGCCACATCATCCAAATTTTTAACCATTCAAAAAAAGCCGTCTCTTTATCTAACAAGTCGACGGAAGATAGCCTGAACCTCAATAATCTCTCGCACATCCTTATCTTAGGAGCTTCGCAAGAACACGGCAGGACCCATACACCGGCGCACAGACGCATTCCTGACAGTGAGTTGACAGATGACCATAAAGCTGATTTCTCACGTTTCTCACGTTTTGATTACGCTCTCCTAACCGGTCAGTGAGGCACCGTCCTGTCTGTCCGATGTACTTTTTCTCACAAAACAGCGGAAGCTCGTAAACAACGGCTTCTACGCAACGCAATAGCGCTTTACGATGATTCGTAGAGTATCCGACAGCTGGCTTACGGTACGGGTCCGTTAACCGACATATTTTCGCAAGTTTTTCTGGCGCTTAAAGTACCACTTTTGTGTCCACGCGTCTAGCCATTTTTTAAAAGCCCATGTGCCGTTCTATGCATATAGGGCACTACCGCTACCTTCTCTCTGCGTTCCGTCCGTTGATATGCCACGTCCCGAGTTGGGCTGTCTGACACGCATTCTTTTAGAAGCCCTTCTATGACCGAAACCTGCACTGACTCCAGGAACCCTGCTGCTGACAACCTTCCCGACTGAGATAAAGATGTGCGAGAGATTATTGAGGCTGAGGCTATTTGTCGGAATAGTGATACGTGTGTTAGCGCCCCTTCGGTCAACTTCTTAGATAAGGAGATGGATTTTTGAATGGTCAAAATTTGGATGATGTGTCGCCATTGTGCGTGGGTTAAATAGGCGGTTGTTTGCCTAAAATAAAGTTGTTGAATTTAGCGCATTGTTAGCGCCCAATAAATGGCAATACATTCTTACTTTTTTTAAATATGTGTGCAAGGTATTCTGGTTACTATATTTCGCTTTCTCTCTCAATAAGAAGCGCACCAATTTGCTGTGGAGACTCTGGAGTGGAATTACACAAAGGAATATTTACTCGTACATTCATAGATTCGTAATCCTACTAGACAAGGGTTCACTTTATTTCGCGAGTTATTGAGGACCTCAACTGGTTTGAATATTTAAAACATCTACAGTTACCATCGTAGCAACAAGCCAATAGCAAGTAAACTACAAAGAAAAACATGCTTGTCCGCGCGTGGCAGCCCTCACCTTGACCAAGACCCGCCGGCACTCCTGCAGGACCTTCTCAGAGCACTGGACAGAGCAGAACACGTGCGTAGTGAGCACTACGTCGAAGTGATTGTCGGGAACCTCTTTCATGTTTTCACCGTAGCCTACTACGCATCGCTCCATCTGAACCTGCAATGAATGAGAGACGTGAGCAACTGTAAACCCAATACAATGGACAATCTTGTTACGTATTTTATAAGTTGCCTTTGCACTGTTTGCATAAAACAGCGTCCATGCGTAAGCATAATTTCATCCTCACATTATGCCACGTGAGAACCAAGGCGAGCAAAAAAATATATAAATACAGGAGGGTCAGGGAACCCTGGCACTGCACACTGACATTGTGCTGTGTTTACAATGTTCTTGTCAGTAATTTCGCATTTGAGCGTTATTTTTCACGCCTATGGTTTCCTTAACTGATGCTTAACTGACAGTAACTAGAGCCAGGACTGCCTAAGAGAATGAACAGGTGCTCTCATGACTTAGTGTGGTTACCCTATAGTTATTCAGGAATGCCGAAACCGGAGTGTTGAACAGGAACCAAACCTGAATTCTTGCCCGAATCGGAACAGTACCGAACCCGTATTTTTTCCGCCATTTCCGAACTAAACCCGAACCGAAATGAATCGAAGAAACTGTTGCAAACCGATTCCGGGAATGGAGATTTCGAGCTGAGCAGCCTCGTCCTGGAGAAGCCGTCGTGTAGCAAATTCTTGCAAGGCTGTGGCAGTGAGCGGGTTCTCCGACTGCGGAAGGGCAAGGAAATAAAGCGGACACAACTCCTGCACGCATTGCAGGAGAGCGTGGGTGTGAGCGCAAACATAGCCAGTGAATCCATAATGAATGTTTGCGCGAATTGGTCACTACGAATGGTCGACCATTTCGCATGATTGATGACTTCGGGTTTCGAAAAATCGTTGACCCTATATTGCAGGGCCTTACGAAAAGAAGGACCGTGAGCGCCGAAAGTGTTCGATTCCGAGTGGCTCAAGAAGCAAAAAAAAAACAAGAAGAAAGCAAGAAAATTGATTTCATATTCCCTCCATAATCGTCTTGTTTTGCTAAAAATGGACAGTGCTACATGCCTTGATGGAGCTATCCTTGGCATCAATGTACAATTTATTCAATATGGCAGGATCCGCCTGCAGACATTGGTTATGAAAGAACTTTGTGAGCGCGCCACACCGCGGAAAATGGTATTCAAGAAGTGTTTAAGGGCCGTTTATAGTCCGACGTAACGCGCGCGCGCACGCTACGTTACGTTGGCGAAAACAACTCCTTCTATGGGGAACCAGCGCTGGAGTTTTCACGACACCTACAGCGCCGCCCTGGCGGTCAGAACGTTCACAACTCAGCCGCTCCCGCGGAGGAGAATTGCTACTGGTAGTGGCGTTGCGTGCGCTGAAAGTCGAAGGAAAACAAAAGCACGCCGACGGTACTGTTGCATATACAAGTGCCACAACTACGTCGGGATGAGGGAGGATGTATCCTTCTGCGTCTTTCCATTTAAACTCTACGAACAAGAACGGAGGCGGCGTTGGATACAAGCAGTCAGGCGAGCGGAGCAAGTTCCTGTCTTGTGGCCCTGTCAAGCGGTGTCGGGCTGGTTTCTAAATCGAATTTCGCGTGTGTGCTTGGTTTATTCGATAGTGAAGATGGTCAGGCGTTGTAGCCAGTACCAAACAGCAGAATGTGCAGTCTGCATTTCATCGGAAACAAAATGAGCAATAGCATGTACCATCCGGCATATGTATCAACCATTTTTCCTTGGCAATACCACCGCCAAGCCCCTTCCAATGCCACCGCACGAAGCGAACGATACGAAAAGTAAATATGATCCATTCATTGCCAAGAATTATGTGGGAGGGAAGCTGCCTTGTAATACGAGTTGTGTGCGCATACTGCCAGCGCACGCGCGACTAAGCCGCCTATGTGTTTTTTAAAATGCGCATGCGGATGAGGACTCGGCGCTGAGATGCATCCGGTAAATTTATGTAATTAGTGCTAAATGTAGCCAGCGTTGGTACGGATCCAGTAGCGGAGCACTCAAACCCTTGCTTGCGCGAGTCAGCTGATGCGATAAAGCTTTCTTCTCCATTGACTGCTGTGGCGAAGTAACATCAGAATTTTTTATGTCTAGCCAGAGAAATATGGAAAGTCTTCAGGCCAACTAATAATTCCGAAACCATAGCGCAGCACGACCGGAGCCATAGCTGCTAGATTTGCGAGGCAGGCTGCCCCGCACGCATGGCAACGGCACACGCGCAACCATTAAAGGCCCGTTTATAGTCCGACGTTATCGGCGCACGGGCGAGCGTCGTTCGCGGTCAGTCACACTACGTCGGTTGCGCTGCGCCAGCCGAGATGCCATCCCCTCTATACTTCAACGCGCGCGCCGCATGCTGCTATCTTCGGAGCATGCGCAGAAGGTTCGCCAAGTCGCGCGCCGTCCGCAAAAGCTGTCTGCGGAGTTGTGTTGGCGCCTTTTTCTTCGTGCGCAATGCATTGTGGTGCGAGAATTCCGCCGACTTCGACGCGCGAATGGCTCCGGAGCCAAATCGGCGCCGGGCTCGTCGGGGCGCGTTGGAAGCCGCCGGTTACGTTAGCTGCGCCGGTGCGCCCGACTATAGGCCCGTTTATAGTCCGACGTTATCGGTGCGCGGGCGAGCGTCGTTCGCGGTCAGTCACGCTACGTCGGTTGCGCTGCGCCAGCCGAGATGCCATCCCCTCTATACTTCAACGCGCGCGCCGTCGGCTGCTATCTTCGGAGCATGCGCAGAAGGTTCGCCAAGTCGCGCGGCGTCCGCAAAAGCCGCTGCGGAGTTGTGTTGGCGCCTTTTTCTTCGCGCGCAATGCATTGTGGTGCCAGAGTTCCGCCGACTCAATGCATTGTGGTGCCAGAGTTCCGCCGACTTCGACGTGCGAATGGCTCCGGAGCCAAATCGGCGCCGGGCCCGTCGGGGCGCGTTGGAAGCCGCCGGTTACGTTAGCTGCGCCGGTGCGCCCGACTATAAGGCCCGTTTATAGTCCGACGTTATCGGCGCGCGGGCGAGCGTCGTTCGCGGTCAGTCACGCTACGTCGGTTGCGCTGCGCCAGCCGAGATGCCAGCCCCTCTATACTTCAACGCGCGCGCCGTAGGCTGCTATCTTTGGAGCATGCGCAGAAGGTTCGCCAAGTCGCGCGCCGTCCGCAAAAGCCGTCTGCGGAGTTGTGTTGGCGCCTTTTTCTTCGCGCGCAATGCATTGTGGTGCGAGAGTTCCGCCGACTTCGACGCGCGAATGGCTCCGGAGCCAAATCGGCGCCGGGCCCGTCGGGGCGCGTTGGAAGCCGCCGGTTACGTTAGCTGCGCCGGTGCGCCCGACTATAGAGGTGTCGTTTTCGCCGACGTAACGTAGCGTGCGCGCGCGCGCGCGCGCGCGTGCGTTACGTCGGAATATAAACGGCCCTTTAGAGGTGTCGTTGTCGCCGACGTGACGTAGCGTGCGCGCGCGCGCGCGCACGCTACGTAACGTCGGCGAAAACGACACCTCTATAGTCGGGCGCACTGGCGCAGCTAACGTAACCGCCGTCTTCCAACGCGCCCCGACGGGCCCGGCGCCGATTTGGCTCCGGAGCCATTCGCGCGTCGAAGTCGGCGGAACTCTGGCACCACAATGCATTGCGCGTGAAGAAAAAGGCGCCAACACAACTCCGCAGACGGCTTTTGCTGACGGCGCGCGACTTGGCGGACCTTCTGCGCATGCTCCGAAGATAGCAGCCTACGGCGCGCGCGTTGAAGTATAGAGGGGATGGCATCTCAGCTGGCGCAGCGCAACCGACGTAGCGTGACTGACCACGAACGACGCTCGCCCGCGCGCCGATAACGTCGGACTATAAACGGGCCTTTATAGAGGTGTCGTTTTCGCCAACGTGACGTAGCGTGGGCGCGCGCGCGCGCGCGCTCGCGCCCGCTACGTTACGTTGGCGAAAACAACTCCTTCTATAGTCCGACGCACTGCAGCGCCGACGTAACCGGCGGCTGTCAGCGCGCCCCGACGTGCCCGGCGCAGATTTGGCTCCTGCTCCATTCGCACGCCGGCGCCGCCGACTGCGTCGACCGTGAACAAACAACTTATCCGGTACTGCTTCTGTGAGTGCGCCGAGTTCCTCCACTCTGCGTGACTGCGAGCGTCACGAATATTGCATAGTGTGTGCTAAAGGAAGACAGCCGATATAGCTACGATGCGACAAGAAGGTGGTGCCGACGATGGATCTCGCAACCAACACAGTGACGCAGGCATCGGCAAACTGCAGATAAGTATATTTCTACTGTTTCATATTTAGCATAATAATAGTGAACGGATTAAGTCACATTCGTAGTAACGAACTGAATGTCCAGCAGTTTAAAAAAGGCATTGAGAGCCAACGAGTGTTCGTGCTTTTACATGTACGTGGGCCCGCGAAGATATGGAAAAGATAAAGGTAACCTTCACTAACTTAGTGATATAACAGAAATTCCTCACTGACATTCAGCCCGAAGAATCTATGGAAGAGTATCTTTATCCAGGTTAAATATCAATAGCAGGTACTGATATAAAGCAGGAAACTTATACAAAATTTCATGGGTTGAACAGCACATGGGAGGCATTTCCGAATCGTGATCGCCACGTTACCGATATCCTTGAAAAATGTTTAGAATCGTTGCATTCTACCGGTTATGCAATATGGGACATAAACCTGGAGGTTAACAAAGAAACTTGAGAAGTCGAGGACTGTGCAGAAAGCGAAGTAACAAAAATTGTTGGAGATAGCATTAAGGCAGGAAGACAGTGGCGGAGTAAACCGTGGCAACTTATATGCTAGTTGAGATTAAGAAAAAAAATTGGAATCGGTGGGCAGGCCATGCACGTCTTCAATCACTTGTTGCCAATTTATAACAGGTGATTACATAAGCGTGACAGAATGGATGTCAAGGAGAGAGAACTGCAGCCGAGGATGGTAGAAAATTGCGTAATGGGACAAAAATATGTTTGTATGCATAGGATGCAATCAGCTCGCATAAGACGGGATTGTAGGGAGCGCCATTGATTTTGCAGTGAACAAAAATAGGTTTGTGGTGCTGACAGTAGAGACTCGTGAAGGTTCGAGGGCACTTCAGCTGTTGGCACACTAATAAACATTACAATTGGCTCTGAAAAAAACAACCCGTTATGAAAAATAAAGCAATGTTGTCCCGACAAATTGTTTTATTATGCATACACTAAAGGCCTCCACAGTTAAGGGCAGTTAGTACCAATAGTGCAATGAGCATTTTTATTTGTAAATAATGGTTTATATGTGGTCGATTCATTCCAACAATCCACTTTTTTTGCAGCAAAACATTCTGCTGCTGGAGGCACTCAACCGCCTGGTGGCAGTAGGCAAGCGCCAGGCACCTGCTCTTGAGAGTGTGGCAAGGTCCAGAGGGCTGCTCTGCAACAATAGGATCAGTGCACTCACTGCTTTCCAGTCGAGCCCCCAGAACACACCTTATAAAGGAGCTTTCAATTTATTTTGTTTACTATTGAAGAGCATGAATAAAATTATTGCAGTAAACATTGTGCTGTGCATATTGGGACACTTGTAACATGCACTTGATGTCTTTTCAAAATGGCCAAACACGTAAGACAACCTAGACCGTGTAAATGAAAGACACTAATGCAGCATATACGTCATTGTGCTGTTTGTTCTTTCTATGTGCAAGAATACAGTGGGTGTTGATTAGCCACAAGATGAACGGTGTGTGTATTTCACAATGAAAAGGCAGGAAACGGCATGACCTCAATAATGCTATCACCTATAGACTGTGCGCATGAATGCAACACTCCCCGATTTAAACGTGCCATTACATGCATGTTTGATACCACATATTCTTTAATAATGTCATATATTCGCATGTACTAATTTTCACACAGCTTAAGCCCATGCATAGCTCACTTATGATGTATCCATTTCATAGGCCAAATAATTGTACACTTTGTCCTTTTGTGTTGCATGAAAAGCGGCATCCTCTAGTCGGATACAACTTCACTAGAGAGGAGAGGCCCCACCCAGATGACCAAAGCGCAGCAGCCGATTGCCTCCACGTCTAAAGAAATAGTCCCTCTCCAATGAGCGGGTATTAGTGCGTCCAGCGGCACGACGTCAGTGTAGAGTGTGTGCCCATTGGTGCAGGCTTGTGTTCACCTGCTGTTGAAGTGCAGATTCTGTGGCCTCCTAAAGTTGTATCCGACTATAGAATCACGTAATGCTTTGCACTGGTTGCATAGACTTTAGCAACTAGATAGCACACAATGATCAGGAACAGAAATCTATAAAGGCACCCAAGCAAAGCTGGCTGGCCACACTTCCATTATGAGGGGCTGTAAACAGTTCTCGCCAAATATTCCCATGACATCCTTGAAAAAGAGGTGGTGTTTGGCACTTTACAATCAAAAACAGATTACAGTGAATGCTGTGTACCTCATTAAAACAAACTGAGCTTGGTTATCTGCACAGGTGTATGCACGTGCCGTATTCTGTACCACTAAACTCGCAAGAATCAAAGGGGCAAGCATTAACCAGCCTTACTGCTGCCGTTACCATCATCATCATGACACCAATAGCAAGACAGTGCTGCGTTTCAGTAAAGGGAGTGCCGGAGGCAAAGGCGTGATAGCGAGGCTTGAGGCTCACAATAAAAATAGCATTTACAAGACATGTTCAATGCCAAAATATGCTGCATATCGCTCATCCTACTTTGGCATTGCGGCAAGTTTTTATACGTTTGAGCATGTCACAGTTTGTGTAATCATTGCTCTAAAGCTGTACAAAAGGTCTATTCGCTCTGCAATCTTTATTTTTATCATGGTGGGTTAAAGACCCGCTTTTCATTAGCATCTGCACCACATTTCTCCCGATATGTAATTTTGCCTTGGTGGCTCACGACATCTTCACGCACACTGAGTTCTGCAGAGCATTGGATCTGCATTGTTCTACTGCTGAAGAATTAGAGCCCCATTATGAGACGAAAATATACAATTTGTCCATACAGAATACGCTGCCCCCCCTCCAAAAGAAAATACACTGAACCACTGGCACATGCACCAACAGTGAACACAGCAAACACTCTGAAGTATTTTCTTCATGCAAGCCAGCACACTAAGATTCTCAATGCATTTTCATTTTGCCATAAATGCATAAGCATTACAGGCTTGGCGCGACATCCGCATCTCGCACTGCAACGAATTATGCAATGCCTTGCTGTTTCAAAGTGCGAGCGATAGATGACGCATGACCAAAATTCAGCATTATGCATACTAAGTAATTTGTACTACGTACTAAGTAATCTCATAAAAAACCCCCAAGTTCGTTGTGAGATTGGCATTCACAGGGTACTTCACACAATTTGTGATATCCATTTATCTATTTATACTTCATTAACCTCCTTCCCCAAAAAGTGAGCCATTTGGAAGGCACCCTGATAGACAAGTAGAACAATCGGTAAAAAGTCAGCAACCAGCGAAAAAGTCAATATCATAGGCTGCCGCATGTGTGACGTCGGTAACACAAAATTTAAGTCTGCTACACAGAAGTGACAAATTTGGCAATATGGTGCGTCTAGACATTGCTTCAATGCTAATCACAGTAACGCTGACATCGAAAGCACCTTAATTCCTACGTACGTTCCGTCGACATACCCGACTACGTTCGTAATGTTTCCGCGAAGTAAGAAGCGTTCTTTTATAAATGCCCGCTCAGCCGCAGTCTTCGGGAAAGCCAGCCACCGCTTCGGCACTGCCGCATCAATAAGCGCATCAGACATCTCTGACACAGAGGCTCACAGTAGTTTGATGACGTCCAATGTAACGCTCGGCGCCGACGCTTCCCTGAAAACTTCCAGTGCCGTAGAAACAGAGGGCGCAGAGGACTTGCTCTTCAACGGTGAGCGAATGAAGCCCGTCACGCGGCCTCCACAGACGAGAGTCTTCGCCTAGGTCGTCACACAGCCAGCGCGCTGATGTCCTCGACAGGCCAAAATGAAGCTGAAACTCCACGACGGTCATGTACGCGAACGGGTCCAGACGGTCATAATGACGCTTGCTGCCGCTGGCTGCAATCACACAGGCTGCTGCTGCCGCCGCCATGTTCCCGAGTTGAACTCGGAGGGGGTTTCGCGATGTACGAGTTTAGCACGAGTTCGCCTGTCAATCAAAGCCAGAGGTCACGCCCCGCGCAAGGCATGTAACTCTTGTGCGCGCACCCACCACGGTTGGGCCACGCCCAACTTATCTTTCGGCAACAACGACGCGGTGCCGAGCTGAGAGGCATCAACAATATTCACCACCGACATAAAACACGCACAACACACTGTCATCGGTGATGTACTGCGCACTACTATCAAAAACAACGCGTTGACTGTCGCTGGCTTATGCATATATCTTCTCGGGCTGAGATGGCCCAACAGCACGGTTTCATTGCCTGCATTGTGGCGACGTAGCGCACAGTAAATAATTATCGGCACGTCACTGTAGCTGCTTGCAAGGCGTCGATGCGCCGAGGGTGACGACGATGCTGAGGAGTGCGTATCGCAGCAGTCGCTTGAGATGGCTGCTCTGTCATCGGTGATGTATAAGAGCCACAACGTCGTAAACACGATCAGCGTCCTAGAATCGCTCGCTCTTCTAGACCCAGTGCAATGGCATTTCTTCATCACAAGCACTGCGCACTCAACAGTTCCAACACCTTCTTCAGTTCGAAGTCTCATTTCATAAACGCACACAAGAGCCCTCACCTGCCACAATGCGATTGCTGCGGTGTCGTTACGATATCCTTCTGCGATCGCTGCTGGCTCCAGCATAAGTAATCCGCAAGCACCTTGGTGCGCAAAAAACACTCAAATACTGCGTACATGCGCTCAGAGGCACTTTCACTGGGCAAGCGATGACAAGCGATGAATTGTGTCGATAGGAAGCACGCACTTCGCAATGCATCGCCGAGGCTTCGCGCACAAAGATAAACTGGTACATTTTCACTAAACTGCGTCACTACGGGCACTACGGACCGCCATTTTGCATCGACAGCTGTTGCTCCCGTACTTATATCTAGTGTGTCGTTTTTAGTTGGTAAAGTGGAGGCCTTAAGGCGCCTGCGATGAACAGCCGTACCACGGCGCTGCGTTTCTACTCCCCTAATAGAGAAAGAGCGGTGATCACTGACATCATTGAGAATAGCACTGTAGCGCCCCTAGGCGACTTCTAACCGTATGAACTGCCTCATGCGTGCCACCCGCTTCAATGTATCCGCTTCTAAGCTTTCGCCTCACTGTCGCCACTCGCGGCAAGAAGTGCAAAATTTAATAATTTGCTCGATCTCCGTTTGTCATCAGAAATTTCTAGCATTCAAAACGAAAAACAGACACTTAAAGAAATAAAAATGTTCATTATTTTATTTGTTGTATTTTAACGTATTCGTTTGAGCGAAAGCGTAGGTGCAAGAATGCGCCGCATGTACCCCGTTCGCGTTCGATGGCAGATAGAAAGATAGTTGCCAAAAGAGGAGGCACGCCCTTGACGCGCCAGGGAAAGGCGTGGCAAGCGGCTCACGGCAAGTGTGCAGACAGACAGCGGGACAGTCACGGTATTGCTAAGTTGCGATAATCCGTTGATAACAATACGCGGCGCTGGCGCGTTTCGTTGTGCAGCCGTCTGCGCTTGAAACGTGGAAGCAGCGTGCCGCACAGGGTGCGCTCATATTGTCATACGCGGCTTTTTGTCTACATATTTTTTTGCCTGCAGCCTTTGCGCATTTCACGCTATCTCCGTTCACTGACTGCCATCGGGCAAACTCGGGTAAAACTCGGGTGAACGAGAAACTCGGCGCATCCTGCATAGCACCCCAGGACTCTTTTCTCTATTCATGTCTCCCGCCCCTTTCGCAATGTGCTGAGATGTGTTTCCCACGATGTTCGCTACTCCATTTTCTTTATTCATTCATTCATTCATTCATTCATTCATTCATTCATTCATTCATTCTTTCATTCATTATTGCGGAAAATGGCGCTTCTTGATCTCCATGATCACCCTCTCTCTCCTCTCGACTCTCCTATCGCAACGCGATGTTGCTGTGTTGCTGTGCTGTGCAACAGCGCGGCGTTCAATTGGAAGACGAGACGGTAGAGCACTCTCTGTGCCACTTCTACACTCAGTGCTGCACTCCATGAACTACTATTAGCCGCTTCGACCGTAAACCGCTCTCAAAGGAAAATATCCTTCAAACTTGGCCTAAGTGTTAGTGTGTGCACAAGGCCACGGAAGACCAACTGTGCTTCCTGAAAGCGACTGTACTGTGTGTGCGAACGCTTGTGAAACACACACACACACACACACACACACACACACACACACACACACACACACACACACACACACACACACACACACACACACACGCACACACACACGCATACATACACACACACACACACACACACACACACACACACACACACACACACATATATATATATATATATATATATATATATATATATATATATATATATATATATATATATATATATATATATATATATATATATATATGTCGAAGGAGCTTCCGAACAGCACATTGAAATATGGCGAATGTGGTTTTCATCATGGATCCGCGACTTCAACGGGGTGCGACGAAAGGCCTACGGCATTTCTCTCGCGTTTGCCGCTAAACTGCCATTAATTTTTTTCCCTCCCCATGCGTAACGTAGCCAACCAGGAACCTTTATAGTTGACCTCCCTGCCTTTTGCTCTTCTATAGTGTCTTTTTCTCAGTGATCTTGGACATTCTTTTGTCGGTGGCTTGCCTCATCTCTCCCTGGACGAATTACGAAGTGAAAGAAACCTAGGTAGCTGGGCCGGTCGCGGATTTTCGGATTCGTGATGTGTCGATTTAAAATTCACATTTAGTATATCTAACTCTACATGACAGCGATACAGGCAGGGTCAGTTGCGGTAGCTCCTGTTTTTTGAGTAACGGCACTTTTAGCACAGCACTTTCGTCTTTTGCGTGGTTGTGAACCGGTGTGACAGGCAGGAAGGTAATACACTCTAAGAACAGTTTACACCCTATGGGTGTTTACACCCGACGCGCGTGCCGTTCGTTACCGGAAAGTTTCGGGCTCGCAGCGTTAAAGGAAGGAAACGCATCAAGGCAGATGACGTTTATCGTTGTGTGGCAGAAGGGGCATGCCAAATGTTGTAAACTGTTCTTAGAGTGTACGCTTTCCCGAAATATGTAACAATAGGAATAACCCTTTTTTCGGCGGTCGGACATACGCCAAAGGCCAACAATACGAACCATGGTCACGTCGGCATCAGCTTGCATTTGGGGAACTCAGATGGAACGTTTTTCACCTATATATATATATATATATATATATATATATATATATATATATATATATATATATATATATATATATATATATATATATATATAATATCTATGTATATATGATACGACTAATACAAATCGGGCCCGGCAGTTAACCCCATTACCTCTCGTTTATATATATATATATATATATATATATATATATATATATATATATATATATATATATATATATATATATATATATATATATATATATATATATATATATATATAGTTCTCCGACGCATCAGTGACGTCAACTACGAAGTCGTTCCAGACAGCTCGCACTGTTCAAAGCGCCGACGGCATTTACCCGAAGTCGTTCACGTGCTGCGTATGAAGCCGTACTATGAGGAATGCCAAGACTGCGCAGTTCTTTACCGCTGCTTTCCAAGCCTCTATGATCGGGACGATGATCTTTTCTAAAGGGGGAGCAAATGACACAACTATATTTGGCAGAACCATAATTCAGCGGGTATGCGCCAGTGGGGACGACGCTGAAGTAGCGCGGGTTTGTAGGTGAAGCCGGAAAAACGAAGACGACGTTGGTGTAATTGTTCCCTTGGACGACTGATAAAGTGCGTTTCTTGGCGGTGCTGCTAAGCGTACTCGTCGATCCCACGTCGGTACAATATATATATATATATATATATATATATATATATATATATATATATATATAGTCGAATCATAAGAAGCCAATAAACACTGACACCAAGGACAACATATACCCTATGTTGTCCTTGGTGTCAGTGCTTGTTGCCTTCGTATGATACGACTAATACAAATCGGGCCCCTCAGTTAACCCCATTTCCTCTCGTTTATATATATAAACATATATATATATAAAATGTTGTATGTTCCGGCTTTGAGCCGAAGATTGTAGCGTCTGGCGTCACAGTCCTGTTCGTGGATTCGCAGACGCGCAAGCTGCCTAGCTGCCTCTGCTCAGTGTGTTATCTCTTCACACCCGTCTTGTTGTCGTCAAATTCATGAGGGAGCATTGCGTCTAATGTTGTCGTAACCTCACGGCCGTATACGAGACTGAAGGGCGTCTTGCGAGTGGTCTCTTGATGAGCCGTATTGTACGCGAAGGTAACATAAGCTAAAACATCGTCCCAGTTCCTATGCTCTACATCTACGTACATGCTTATCATATCAACCAATGTGCTATTGAGTCGTTCTGTCAGTCCGTTCGTTTGAGGGTGAAACGCTGTTGTCTTCCGGTGGGCGGTACCACTTAGGCGTAGAACGATATCTAAAAACTGGGCCATGAACGCAGTACCTCTGTCCGTGACGACTACTGCTGGAGCGCCATGCCTTAAAACGATGAATTCCAGAAAAAATCGTGCCGCTTTATCTGATGTTGCCCGTTGCAGGGCACTTGTCTCGGGATATCTAGTGAGATAATCCGTGGCAACGAGTATCCACCTATTACCAGTAGTAGACGTTGGGAAGGGGCCCAGAAAGTCCATGCCTACTTGTGCAAATGGTGTAGCCGGTACGTCAACAGGCTGCAGTAAGCCGGCTGGTTTGACGGATGGCGGTTTACGACGTTGGCAATCCAGACATGTCTGAACGTAACGTTTAACGACCGCAGTAAGTCTCGGCCAGTAGTTTTTCTGCCGAATCCGTGCCAATGTGCGAGTGTAGCCCAAGTACCCAGCAGTCGGCTCGTTGTGGCAGGCGTGTAAGATTTCATGTTGAAGCGGTGATGGAGCAACAAGGAAGGAGTTGCTGCCGCTAGGCGAGAAGTTCTTCTTGTAGAGGACGTTGCGAAGCAAGCAGTATGATGCCACCCCTCTTGCAAAGAGCCGCGGCACGCTGTTGGTTCGTCCTTCGAGGTAATCAATAAGCGGCAGCAATTCAATGTCATCCCGTTGCTGGCGTGAACGATCGGAAGTATCCACGAGTCCCACAAAAACCGTGTCGTCATCGTCTTGTGCTGCCGGCTCAACAGGAGACCGAGAAAGGCAGTCGGCGTCTGCGTGCCGTTTTCCCGACTTGTATGTAACAACAAAGTCGAACTCTTGGAGTCGAAGACTCCAGCGTGCGAGCCGGCCGTAAGGATCTTTCAAATTAATGAGCGAGGAGAGGGAATGGTGATCACTAACTACGGTGAAAGACCGACCATACAAATACGGGCGAAATTTCAGAACTGCCCATACCATTGCGAGGCATTCTTTTTCAGTGGTGGAGTAGTTAGCTTCGGCTCGGGATAGTGTCCTACTGGCGTAAGCAATCACTTTTTCGCTGTCGCCCTGCCATTGTACTAGCACCGCCCGTAGACCGACATTACTAGCGTCTGTATGCAATGTCGTCGGGGCTTCCTCATCGAAGTGTGCTAATACGGGAGGCGATTGCATGCGTTGCCGGAGCTCGTGGAATGCCCGCTGCTGGTCTTCGCCCCAAGTAAAAGGCATATCTTCTCGGGTGAGCTGTGTTAACGGCCATGCGATACGCGAGAAATTCGCAATAAATCGCCGGTAATATGCACAGAGTCCCAGAAAACGTCGCACGGCTTTTTTGTCTGATGGAATCGGGAAATTAGCGACGGCGGCAATTTTATCCGGATCAGGTCGGACTCCTTGGCTACTGACGACGTGACCGAGGAACTTGAGCTCATGAAAACCAAAATGGCACTTCTCAGGCTTCAAAGTGAGACCGGCAGAGCGTATCGCTTCAAAAACAGTTTTCAGCCTTCGTAAGTGTTCGTCGAACGTTGCGGAAAAGACAATCACGTCATCCAAGTACACCAGGCATGTTTGCCATTTGAGTGCGGAAAGCACAGTGTCCATTAGACGCTGAAATGTTGCTGGCGCCGAACACAAACCGAAAGGAAGTACCTGAAATTCATAAAGTCCGTCAGGCGTCACAAAGGCTGTTTTCTCACGGTCTCTCTCATCCACTTCGATCTGCGAAAAACCGCTTTTCAAGTCCGTTGAGGAAAAGTAGCACGAGTTTCGCAACCTATCCAAGGAATCATCGATACGTGGCAGTGGATAAACGTCCTTAATTGTGACCTGATTGAGCTTCCGATAGTCGACACAGAAGCGCCGGCTACCGTTCTTCTTCTTCACTAAAACTACAGGTGATGCCCAAGGACTATTATATGGCCGAATAATGCCATCTTCCAGCATCGTCTTCACTTGTTTTTGTATTGCTTCGCGTTCCTTTGGGGCCACACGATAAACGTTTTGTCAGATGGGTCAGGCGTCGACATCAGTAATAATGCGGTGTTTGGTAAGTGGCGTTTGACCAACTCTTGACGCAGAGGAGAAACAGCCCTGGTACTGATTAATGAGCTCAAGAAGACGGTTCCGCTCAAGGGCCGTTAACGCCGGATTAACGTCTACAATAGGTGCAGCTTCGTGGATTGTAGAGGCCGACTCCTGCGCTCAGTGGCGGTCTTGTATTTCTGTCACTGTGTCGAAATAGGCGACAGCAGTGCCTCTAACGATGTGTTGGCGCTCCATACTAAAATTCGTCAGCAAGAGTTCGGCGCTTCCATCGATTACATTGATAAGTGCTCTGGCAATGGAGACACCGCAATTCAGTGCTGGCGCACTGATGTGTTCAGCTACTCCAGTCCCATTTTGCAGGCTGTCACAGCGCACCTGTACGAGAGAGCAACTCCGCGGCAAAAGTATGACGTCGTCCGCGGCAATACTTAAGCGAGGTTGTTGTGGCTTCTCATGGTTGACATTATCCGAACTAGTGGAAAATGTGACGCTTCTGTCACGGATGTTAATCACGGCGCCGTACTCCCGTAGGAAATCCATACCCAATATAAGTTCTTTACAACACTCAGTAAAGATGACGAGGGTGACGACGAAGGTTGAACCGGCGAATAAGAGTCGGGCCGTGCATTTCCCGACAGGTGTCATCAACTGACCTCCGGTGGTTCTTACGTTGGGCCCGTGCCATGGTGTCTTCACCTTCCTCAATTTGTCAGTGACCTGTAAGGTTAGGATTGAAAAATGGGAGCCAGTGTCAACCAGAGCGGCTATTTCGTGGCCGTCAATGCAAACGATGAGCTCGGCGCTGACGATGTCAGTTACGTCTTTCGTGCTTCTATCCATCGTATTCGTCGTTGTGCTGGGCGTCTTTTTCGTCAGTGTAGTCTTGACGTCGTCGTTCATCGATAACGGGGGATGTGGAGCAGTTAGAGTATTGGCAACCTCACCCTCGGAGGTCGCTGCGGCTAGTTTCCCCGTCGAGGGCTAGGCGATCTGCCCCTAGTGACGTCGGCGAAACTGCGACGAGTCGGCGAATTGTAGCGCGCCAGAGATGGAGAAGGAGAACGTGGTCGAGGCGTCGTCGTATTTGGTGGCTGACTGTTCACAGGAGCGTCGTTGTAAGCGCGTCGACCGTCGTACGGAGAATAAGCATAGTTGGCAGGAAAACTTGGGTGTTGAGCGGCGCGATAGATGTTCCGTTTGTGGCAAACTCTATAGACGTGTCCAGCTTCACCACAATGGTAGCACACTGATCGACGGTGCGCCACAAATCGGTTTTCCGACGCTGATAGTTCGGCAGAAACTCTCCATGGAGCCAAGGAGTGGCGTGCGCATGTCGAAAATACGGCGTTGTTTGTGCTGGAATGATCGGCGGGGTCGGTAGAGTCGACGAGGGGGACGATGTTGGCTCTGTTTGTGGCGTAGGTGGTGTTGTAGTTATGGGTGTCAACGGCGTTGAAGTTGCGTTGAGTGGACGGCGAACAGCCTCCGCATAAGTGAGGCGCCGCGGTACGTTTCCACAGTCTGGCGCTGAAAAAGCTTGCCGGACTTCCTCCCGGACTACATCAGCAACAAAAGATAACGCTGGCGTCGGTCTGCCGACGCCAGCGAAGGTCTTCTCGCACCACTTCTGGGACAACTTCACGCAGAGACATGTCGTTACTCGCAGCCAGTACGGAAGTGTTCGCCGTCGAGTTGCTCATGTCATGCTGGCGGTATCGTTGATGCAGGGCCCGTTCAATGGCTGTAGCCTCTTTTGTGAACTGTGCCACTGTTGTCGGGGATTTCTCACAAGGCCGCCAAACAGTTGCTCCTTCACTGCTCGCAAGAGATATCGCAGCTTTCTTTCCTCTGGCATGTCTGGGTCTGCCCTACGGAAAAGACGGGCCACGTCTTCCGAGAACATAGTAACGCTCTCATTGGGCTTTTGAACGCGGATTTCAAGGAGACGCTGCGCGTTTTCCCTCCTGTCGATGCTTGAAAAGGTATCCTGCAGCTGTGCGCGGAAGTCGTCCCACGTGGCAAAGCTCCTCTCCCGGTTTTCGTACCACGTACGAGCATTGTCCTTCAAATAGAAATAGACACTCGAGAGTTTGTCCGCCGAGCTGGTCTTATGGTTATACTGGGCGACGCGCTCGAACTGGTCTAGCCAATCTTGGACGTCTTCAGAGGCATCACCATGAAAGCTCTCCGGGACCATAGGATTCTGTAGTGTTACTTGCGATGGAGCTGCGGTGGCCATGTTATTTTTAGGAGGCAAACGATTTCTCGAAGTTTCTTGCAGGGGACTGGACTCGGGCGCTAAGCCTAGCAAACGACGACGTTACCGGTGGACCGGTGTTTCGATGCGCGATGGTGATTCCGTGCTCGATCGTCGGCTCCGCGAAGGGGTGCCAAGCATGAATACCCCGCACCTCCACTAGTGTAACGACGTGGGATCGACGAGTATGCGCAGCACCGCCAAGAAACGCACTTTATCAGTCGTCCAAGGGAACAACAACAACGTCTTCTTCGTTTTCCCCGCTTCACCTAAAAACCCGCGCTACTTCAGCGTCGTCCCCACTGGCGCATACCCGCTGAATTATGGTTCTGCCAAATATAGTTGTTTCAATATATATATATATATATATATATATATATTTATATATATATATATATATATAGAGAGAGAGAGAGAGAGAGGCAGAGAGAAATAAAACGGAGGAAAGCCACGGGGTTAACCAGACGCATGTCCGGTTTTCTATCCTGCACGGGAAGAGGTACGGGGATGAAAGGAGAGAGAAAGGAGATAGCGAGAATACAGTTTCGCGCAGATTTGACAGATCGCAGCGAGGCTACATGCTGTCGCCAAGTGCTTTCGACCAAGTACTGCAACAATCCTTTCGTGGCTTCCTGTGTATGTATGTATGTATGTATGTATGTATGTATGTATGTATGTATGTATGTATGTATGTATGTATGTATGTATGTATGTATGTATGTATGTATGTATGTATGTATGTATGTATGTATGTATGTATGTATGTATGTATGTATGTATGTATGTGTGTGTGTGTATGTATGTATGTATGTATGTATGTATGTGTGTGTGTGTGTATGTATGTATGTATGTATGTATGTATGTATGTATGTATGTATGTATGTATGTATGTATGTATGCATGTATGTATGTATGTATGTATGTATGCATGTATTGAAGCGTATGGTCATGGTCCAAGGATGTTCATTTCCGAAAATGGTCTAGAGTCCAGCCGCCTCAATGCTCTCTGGATTTACGCTGGACGTCGTACTGCGGACATAGACATAAAATGCGTTCAATTGTTTCTATAGTTACACAATATTCGCATATGTACGTATCCCCCATCCCAATGCGGAACTAGTAGGCCTTTGTAAATGCCCCCTCGAGGCAGATAGGCTTCTAGTTATCATAAGGATACTTTTATTCCAATTTTCTTCCCTGCTGTCAGGTGTAAGCTGACTAATAACTATTTAAGTTTTCTTTATTCTTGAGACCTTCTGGTAATGTCCGGGTTTGCGTCTTTTACAGCTTCCTTGCATAAAAAGCCAGTTGTGAAGAGTAAATTATTTTGTTAAAAGTGGTCACGCACGTGCAACAGAAGCCCTACTCCATTTGCTAGTATTCGTTCAGTGGAAATAGAGCATGTCTATACTGTCACGTTGTAGTGACGAGAGAAGCAGGGCAGTTGCAAAAGGGCGAGCCTTGAATCTAACTCGTTATTAAATGAGCTTGCATTGAAAAAGAACGAAACGTTCAAAGCACAACGATTGCTGCACGCAAGGTCATCCTTCTTCGGTACCTGATCTACTGATCAAGGCATCAGTTCATCAGTTGTGCATTCCAGCACAATCGCTGTCGATCGAATGTGATCCAGAATGTACGCCAGTATCCGTTTCACGCGCGCAGTCTGATAAATTGACGTGTTTTTGCTGTTAAATCGATAGCAACATTCAAGATATTTGAAATACATGCAGGTACGTCTAGAGCTAAACGACAACTTTTGAACAGTGGTTAGACACTAAAGAAAGCTCACCTAAAAAGAAAACAATGCAGAGTTTCTTTAAATACTAGCTGACAGATATTGTACGTGGTAGAAAGGGCCCCCAAAACTACACAGAGTTGCTGACACACCAATACTTCAAGAGCTAAACACTTCCCGATTACTGACATTTACGAAACCAGCATATCATGTTCCAATGTAGCCCTATAGTCGAGGGTCCAGTTCCATCACGGCCACTGTGATGGAACTGATGGAACGTATGTCAGCAGTCATTGTCACAAGATCGTTGAGTTTTCTGCTTTAGGTCTCAACATTAGAGAGCCAAGACGTATGGCAGAAAGCATTCATCCTGAAATTTCAGCAAATTTTGTTCTAACGCACACGTCCGCGTTGCTCCATCTGTTACAAAGTACTAAAAATATTGACGAATGCTTTCTGCCAGGCAGCTTTTTCATTTGTTACTGACGCCAGGAAACTGATCCTGATGCCACCGACGCTCAGAAATCTAATCGGGAGTAGGCCCAATGTTCTCGCACATATTGTGGGATGTGTCGTAGCACTGATGTGCTTCTTGTATGATGCAGGAAAATCCATTGTTGAAGCAGAAGTGCACGGTTGGGCACAATTGTTTAAGCTCATGAACTTGATTTGCGCAAAAACAAAAACAACTCTCCAAGCTTTCACACTTGATTTACAAGTAGAATACTGCACCATCAATATGCCTGATGCATTTAACTGCACCGAATAAATATATGAAATTGTTATACATCTTGGTGGCAACATTTCATCATTCTGTGTTCAGATTGGTAATCTCTAGATACTGAGTTAGTTGATCAGTTGTGGGAGTAATTAACGAAGTAACGTTAATTTTCACTAATTGATCTTAGATGGCAAAAGCGAATGAGTTGTTTGGAGCCCATTCTCGAGATTATCTAGCCAAGCGAAAAATTATTTACTGAGCATGCTTCTGTAAGGGCTATGTGGACAAATATTTTCTAACTAAACGGTCTGTAAACTGCAACTGACGCAGAAAAATAACGCCTGTGAGGTCGACCGGACCGCGCCTAGCCATTCGTGATATTGTCATCAATGGTGTTGCTTTTTAAGCATGTTTCTTGCGGCCAGTCCACTCGTGATATTTGTTCACGTGCTTTTTCGAAGGCAAACAGTTTTCGAAAGCTTGCTTGGTCGCAGAAACAATGTACGACGCCGCAAGGGATGGTGCAAATTTAGCGCGTCATTCCTCTCAAGACATCCTGCTCCAGCTGAAGCAAGGAAGGTAAATGTGAACAGCTAGGCGAGCCGTGCCGATAGTGCCATCCTGACGAAATCTACAGCGGTGATCTTGACGTTTCAGGTGTTTCTTTTTGCGTCGGCTTTGTTTTCAGAAAGAGATAATGCTATAAGTGCAGTGTCAAGGCCTCGCTGCTAAGGCCTCTAATGGACCTATATCTATCTCCTGCCGGTTTTTTTGCCACCAATACTCAAACGACTCTTGATTATCTCGTAGGCTGACCTACTGACCTTTCCTTTCACTATAAATCGATGCACTTCCGGAAAGTGGACATTACCTACGGGTCTCACTGGGCCAATCCCTTCGCATTCCATGAGGATATGCTAAGTGGCCTCGGGATTTCGGCTGCAGCATACACGCGCCTCAGCTTGTTGCGAATATTTGCTCCGGTACAATTTTCTCCTTGGGAAATCAGCTTGAGCCTCAAGTAATGAGGCGTTGCCCTTTGTGTTATCCTACAGATTTTTCCTTCTAATTTTTCTTCCCATTCTTGTAATTTTCCATAGTCTTTTTTTGTTTCCATTCTTTCCATCCAATTCGCTGTCTCTGTTTCTTTCAGTTCCTTTCTGATGACTCCTGGTTGTCCATTTACACTTTCAGCTAGCCTGTACTTGGTTTCCAACTTCCTTGTCCTCTTCCTCACCTCTGTGAACACGTTTCTACAGCTACAGGTACTTGTGCACTTTAGCCGCCCATTTATTTTCATCCACATTCCTGTGCCTTTCCTCAAAACTAAATTTGTTCTGCTCTTCTTTGATTTCAAAAGAGGCCCAAACCATGTCACCCTGCACTGGTTCATTTGTGATTTAACAGTGGGCATCACAAAGCCAACCCACCTACCGATGTATGCTTAATTTACAACCCCGTCAATATATCTGATATTAAGAACATAATGGCATTTGCGTACGTTAGCGCTGGCACCATTACTTCTTTCCAGATTCCACGCACCACCTCATAATTTTTATAGCCTCCAAATGATCAATGTTTGATTATTACTGCATTCTGCTGCCCATTTATTTTCAGGTTATATTGGTGGGTGCTTGAGTAGGTCGTTTATATATACGCAGCAGTACTTAGATTGTTTATATTGACTATGGTTATGACTTGCTGTTGAATTAACACCACGTATTTATTCGTCTTTTCATTAAAGATAATAAAATATTCCAGATTTCTCTGTGCTAAATTGAAGGACTAGATTTGCCTTTGCGTTGCCACAATTATTCGCAAGTGTCTGTAAATCTCTTGCATTGTCCGCTAGTAGGAGAATGTCGTCCGGGGACCTTATGTTGCGTCACTTTTCAATTACGCACGTAGAATAAATCAAACCCTAATTCACGGTTTTTGAGTGAATTAGGGTTTGATTTATCGTCCCCATACGGCCATGCCACTGCGAAGGCACCGCTCATCCCCGAAAAGCTTGCGGAGGCCGGTTTCCACACCTTGCAGTTCCAGCCACCCTAATGCCATGACCTCGGGGTTGCGCTGCTAAGGCCGAGGGCGCGGGATCCACTGCCGGCCGCGACGGCCGCATTTTGATGGGGGCGAAATGCAAGCACGCTCGTGTACCATGCATTGTGTGAAAGTTGAAAGAACTTCCAGGTTGTCAAAATTAACGGAGAGCCCCCACTGTGACCTGTCTCGTAATCACAGTGCGGTTCATGTTCATGAAACAGAATTTTTTTAAATAAAAATATAAACTTCAATCAATCTAGCAGCTCTTATTAAAGCGAATATCATTATTTGCCTTCACTTCAACCATTAGGTCAGTCGGTCGGTCGGTCGGTCGGTCGGTCTCTGTCTGTCTGTCTGTCTGTCTGTCTGTCTGTCTGTCTGTCTGTCTGTCTGTCTGTCTGTCTGTCTGTCTGTCTGTCTGTCTGTCTGTCTGTCTGTCTGTCTGTCTGTCTGTCTGTCTGTCTGTCTGTCTGTCTGAGGCTAGCTTAGCAGGGATCTTTGAAGAACTATCAGACGTTGTTTGGGGTGTTATCGGCCTTACTGAGATTAAAAGAACTGGCGAGGCTTATACATTGCTAAATAACGGCCAGGTCCTCTGTTATAGAGGTCTCCTTGATAAGAAGCAATACGGTGTAGGATTCTTAATCCGCAAGGACATAGCGGGTAACATTGACGAATTCTACAGCTATAATGAGAAGGTCGCAGTAGTCGTAATCAAACTTACTAAAAGGTTTAGATTAAAGGTAGTGCAAGCCTACGCTCCCACATCCTGTCAAGACAATGAGAAAGTAGATCAGTTTTGTGAAGATGTTGAATTAGTGGTGAGAAAAGTGCAAACTCGGCATACAGTAGTAATGGGTGATTTCAATGCAAAAGTCGGGGAAAAGCATGCTGGTGAACAAGCAGTGGGCAACTACGGCGTTGATTCTAGGAACGCTAGAGGAGAGATGATGGTAGAATTTGTAGAAAGGAATAAGCTTCGAATACTGATCACCCTTTTGAGGAAGCGTAGCAAGAGAAAGTGGACATGGAAAAGCCCTAATGGTGAAAGAAGAAATGAAATTGACTACATACTTTCTGCTGATCCTAGCATAGTGCATGATGTAGAAGTGATAGGTACGGTAAAGTGCAGTGATAATAAATTAGTGAGGGCGAGGGTTCACCTCAATTTGAAGAGAGAAAGGTCAAGAAGAAATATGTCAACCTAGAGGCCGTAAGGGCACAAGCAGACAAATTCAGGCTGGTACATGCAAACAAATATGCAGTGTTAGAACAGAGAAATGATGATGACAGAGCTAATGAATGATACCGTAACTAGGCTGGCTTCAGAGGCAGAAATTGAAGTGGGAGACAAGGCTCCAAGGCGATCAGTAGGGAGGCTCTCCCAAGTAACAAAGGGCCCTATAAAGAAACGACAAAAAATGAAAGTATTCAAATCAAGAGATAAGATATAATTTTTGAAATTGTCAAAACTGAGCAACAAGGCGAAAATAAGTGATACTCGAAACAATAACGTGAGAAAGACTGAAGAAGCCCTAAAAATGGACGCAGCCTGAAATCAGAAGAAAACTTGGCATATGTCAAACCAAGACGTATACACTGAAAGATAAGCAGGGTAATATCGTCAGCAATCTATAATGTATAATACAAGCAGCGGAAGAAATCTGTAGTGACCTGTACAGTACATGAACGACTCACGACTACTCCATTCGGAACGACAATGAACAGGATACAGAAACTCCTCCTATACCTAGAGATGAGACTACAAGGGCCTTGTGAGACATAAAACGGGGAAAAACGGCAGGGGAAGACGGAATAACAGTCGATTTAATCAAAGATGGAGGAGACATAATGCTAGAAAAACTGGTGGCTCTTTATACGAAGTGTCTATCCAGTGCAAGGGTGCCAGAAAACTGGAAGAATGCAAACGTCATACTAATCCACACAAAAGGAGACGTTAAGGTACTGAAAAATTGTAGGCCCATTAGCTTACTCCCAGTATTACATAAAATATTTACCAAAATAATCTTCAAAAGAGTAAAGCAACACAGGACTTTAGTCAATCAAGGGAACAGGCTAGCTTCAGGAAGGAATACTCTACAATGGATCACATCCATGTGATTAATCAGGTTAGCGAGAAATCCCCAGAGTACAATAAGCCTCTCTATATGGCTTTCATAGATTTCAAAAAGCCTTTGATTCACTAGAGATACCAGCAGTCATGGAGGCATTGCGTAATCCAGGAGTACAGACCGCGTAAGTAAATACCCTGGAAAATATCTACAGAGGTTCCACAGTTAATTTAATTCTACACAAGAAAAGTAGTAACATACCTATAAAGAAAGGGGTCAGAAAAGGAGACACAATCTCTCCAATGCTATTGACTGTGTTCTTGAAAGAAGTATTCAAGCTAATAAACTGGGAAAGTCTAGGAGTAAGGATGTACGGCGAATACCACAGCAGCCTTCGGTTTGCTGACGCCATTTTTCAATTAAGCAACACTGCAGAGGAGTTAGAAGAAATGATTGAGGTCCTTAACAGGGAGAGTGTAAGAGTGGGGTTGAAGATTGATATGCAGAAGACAAAGATAATGATGAATAACCAGGCAAGGGAAGAAGAGTTCAGGATCGCAAGTCAGCCTCTAAAGTCTGTGAAGGAGTACGCTTACCTAGGTCAACTAATCACAGGGAACCCTGACCATGAGAAGGAGATTCACAGAAGAATAAAAATGGGTTGCATTGCATACGGCATACATTGTGAGCTTCTGACTGGAAGCTTACCGTTGTCATTGGAAAGGTAGGTATACAATCAGTGTATTTCACCGGTGCTGACATATGGGCAAGAGACTTGGAGACTGACAAAGAAGCTTATGAACAATTTAAGGACCGCGCAAAGAGCGATGGAATGAAGAATGCTAGGCATACCTTTAAGAGACAGAAAGAGAGCGGATAGTATCAGAGAACAAACGGGTATCGATTATATTCTAATTGACATTAGGAGAAAAAAATGGCGCTTGGCAGGTCATCTAATGCACAGATTAGTTAACCGCCGGACCATTAGGGTGACATAATGGGTAGCAAGAGAAGGGAAGCGCAGTCCAGGAAGGCAGAAGTCTAGGTTGTGTGACGAAATGAGGAAATTTGTGGGCGCTTTTTGGAATCGGTTGGCGCCGGACAGGGGTAATTGGAGATCGCAGGGAGAGGCATTTGTCTTGCAGTGGACATAAAATAGGATAATGATGATGATGATCGATCGATCGATCGATTGATCTATCTATCTATCTATCTATCTATCTATCTATCTATCTATCTATCTATCTATCTATCTATCTATCTATCTATCTATCTATCTATCTATCTATCTATCTATCTATCTATCTATCTATCTATCTATCTATCTATCTATCTATCTATCTATCTATCTATCTATCTATCTATCTATCTATCTATCTATCTATCTATCTATCTATCTATCTATCTATCTATCTATCTATCTATCTATCTATCTATCTATCTATCTATCTATCTATCTATCTATCTATCTATCTATCTATCTATCTATCTATCTATCTATCTATCTATCTATCTATCTATCTATCTATCTATCTATCTATCTATCTTCTTACGCCGACCCAGAGGCCGAAGCAGTGTACTTGCTTGGGCCACCAGGTAAGCGCTCCTTTTATTCCTAATGGCGCCTGTAAACCAAGTCTGATGTCAACAAGGCTGAGAAACCAAACCGCGAGGGCAGAGAATCTCCTCGCACACGTTGTGTAGTGTACCGTGGCGCTGAGGTCTTTCTTGTGTAATGTAGGAAATTCCAATGCAAAGGCAGAGGTGCATGTTTGGGCACATGCATTCCCTGTTCATGAATTTGAATTGCTCCAAGAAAACCTGTCCAAGCATTCGCACCTGCTTTATCAGAGGCGTGCTGCATCATGAATGTACCGGCGGTATTTTTTAACCGCACCAATTTTGAAGAAATAGACCAGTGTAAATCTTTCTCACATTGTTGTCATTCAAATGTTCTGATGGTAACATCCGCATACGGAGCAAGTTGAACAGTTGCGTGCGTAATTGACGAAATTAAGTTGACCTTTAAATATTTGATCTCGAGTGGCTAAAGCAAATGAGTCGTGTGGAGCCCATCTTCGACAATGTGTATCTGAGCGAATATATGTTTATTGACCATGCTCCTATAAAACTCCAGAACAAATATTTTGCAATTAAGCGCTCCCTGAAAGCGTAATTGATCACTTCCAGGCTTTTCTGATGTTGCCATCAATGGCACGGCGCCGTGAGCATGTTCATTGCGGCCACACGACTTTCGATTTTTATAGACATTGTTTTTAGGAAGGCAAACCATTCAAAGTTAAAATGTCAATGCAGAAGCTAACGTGCGCTGCCGAAAGCATGCTTGGTCACAGAAAAGGTACACGATTCCATGAATGTGGACATTTAGCGCGTCATTGCCCTCAAGGCATTGCGTTGTCGTCAACAGAAGCAGGATAACGAAGGTGAACGGCTTAGTAGCTTGTTACGTGGCCGTGCCGTTCAAGGGTGGCAGTACTGATGTCACTGGTGCTTTCATATTTTTTTGCTTTCGCTTTCAGAAAGCGATGATGCTATAAATGCAGTGTCGTTTGTTCTGATCTCGTGGATTTAAATGTGGGTTTAAATGATCTCCACATTGGGTTTGTTTCCAAAAGTAGGTGTAAGCAGGCAAATCGTCGCTCACATCCAGGCACCCTCGCACGCACACATGCACAAACACAATACGCACGCACATACATTCATGCGCACACAAACACGCACACATTTGGTCGCACGCGTGCATGCTGAAACACGAACATACACGTTGTGCAAAACGAGAACAATGTGAAAGCAGGAGCCAACGTTTTGATAAATGGACTTGCCTTCCTGAAGGCTACATTTGATGTCCTCTCCACAGTATATATAGGCTGGGTTCCTCTAATGGGGAGAGGGCGAAAGGAGGGTGGGTGCGTTGGCACACAGGTTGGTACGCACACGTTGGCACATGTGCACGTAAACATTCACACGCGCCCATGCATGCACCGCAAGCACGCAAGCCCACTCACACATACACTAATGCACGCGTACAGGTGCACGCACACGCAAATGCACGCATACACACACGCCACGACCACTCACACACGCATACACGCACTCGCGCGCATGCAAATGCAAATACGGAGGCACTCGCACACACACATAACATGCGCGTGCACGTGCATACAACCATATACAGGCACACTCAAGAGGTGCACACTGATAATCACTTTCCACCGCCTCGGCCGCTTCTCTGGCTGCGTGCAAACAGACTACACAGCACTCCCTCAACCGTTACCGTCCCAATGCCTTCTGTAATAAATTGCGTTACGGTTTAAATTTAGCGCTTTTTCAAGGCTATGTGCTCTCTGCCGGGAGGAAGTAAAACGATTTGCTGCTGTCGTGTGTCTTCACCGTCCATCCCTGACCAAGACACTGCTTGAACGCACCACAAGTATTCTGACTATAAGTATCATAAGTGAACATGGTAGGAGGGACTACTCTTTCGTTGTAGTCGGCTGAAACGTTTTGATCCACGGCCGATGTTGTAAAAGATAATTTAAAAAAAAATTTCACAATCAGGTACACTTGTTCATTGGTGTGAAGTTCCTAAGGTGAATGTCCATAATTCCTTGACATGCTTACAAACACTTGGCTTTGTTTTTAACATAACAGTGGCTAGCTGGTACAAAAAAAAAAAAACACTCTACCGGATATCATAACTTGCTAGAAAATTGGGCACCTCAGTAAACTGCTTGTATATTTCCTATGACCTGCTTCAATGAGGCTTCACGCCAATTTAATAAGTTAATAGCGAGGAAGAAAACAAAAATTCATCAAGATCAGCGAGTTGGGTATCAATGAAACGGCCACTACAAACCTGCGGGTTTTTCCTGAGCGCCTCCAAGAAGCCACTCTGTAAATCTTCGTTGGGGTCGATGTTCCAATACTTCATCTTGCGTCGAATGAAGTAGAAATTCGCTCCAATGCCCGCACCAATCTCCAAAACTCTAATAGCTCCTTCGCTTCGCAGTTCTGGGTCGTGCGACTCGATGCCGTTGAGCGCTGTCAGCACATCGCGCCGCGTGTCTGCGAAAGCTGCTTGACGAACCGCGATCGTGAATTCTAGTATGCGCGCAAACACCCACTGGCGCAGGCGAACGCTAAGCCACAGCGGTAAGGAAAAGAATAGAGAGATGACAAGTAAAGTTGCAAGTGCGATGTTCACAGCTATGCGATGAAAAAGCGCGTGAACACCCATATTGCGATGTTCCATCGGCGGCAAACACAATTCGAAGTGTCCGATCGGACCTTTATATAATGTACGGCACCCTGCGGAGTTCTCGGAAACTGTGCCCGTCGATCGAGGGATGGTATTGGCTGATGTGCTCGGAATATCTAAGTTGATCCAAGTGCGCTGATGCGCTGCAGAATACTAAGCCCGAGAATGAGCTGCTTTTGTTTGAAGGTATGCAGATCGAGAATTCCTTAAAAAAAGCAAATGGTGTCTTAAATATAGGCCACCGAGCACAACTAAGAAAATAGAAAGATTGAGATGGCTTTGGTAAAAGAAAAGCGGCTAAGTAGAAGGAGAGCCCAGGCTTTTTTTTATTGTTTGCTTTTGTTTTGCTTCTACGACGTGTACGCACTTCGCATAACACACCTGAACTGCAATGCTATGCACACTTGTTTTCATCCCAGAGTAGAATATTGCCCTCGAAAATTATACGCTTGTGACATCCCTTTCGACTGAAGCGTATATAGTGTTATAAACCTATCGAGATTCTGATACACTACGAAGGTGCCTCAGCCAATGACGCGACGGAACGCAATGACAAGGAAAAACTGCAGCCGCATTACGTAACGTTGGGGCGCATGCCCACGCTCGGAGACAGCTGACTGGGGATTGCTTGGAGTCTGCTAGCGCAAACTTGAGAAATTCTAGCGTATTTCAACGTGAAACAAATGACAGACAAATTGAGTGTAGCTAGGTTAGTATAAACAACAAGTGAATGAGAAAGTATTTAGCTTAATGAAAATCAAGACAAATCAGGTTAAATGTAGCTAGGTTACCGAAATGCCATGTCTGATGTTTGTCTTTACTTATTTTGAACTTACTTCATTATTTGATAGACATATTTTTGTACATAACTATTACTTTATCCTACTATGTATATTTGTCTTACTATGTACTGCGCTCACATTGCTACGTAATGTATTTTGTGGCCCCGTCAAACTACTGCCGTAGCTTTTAGCCCAAAGTGACTGTCTAGCTTATGCTGACCGCAAAACAAAAGTGGATTTTCTGTGATTTCACTGTTCAATAGAGGCTGTCAGAATAGTGTGTCCGACCAGTATTTTGCCTTATTATTCAGAATTCTCACTCCTATGCCTCCTTTTTGTCAAACAGATATAAACATTTCTCAGTGCCCAGTTTAAGTAGAATTGGTAACCGGTTTCGAAAAAAATTGCTTGGCATTAAAAAGCTTTAGCTGCGACTACGCGGGACTACTATTTTCATTGTTTCATTTCATTTCATTTATCATGCCCCTCAGGGCCAACGGTATTACAAAGGGGGAGGGGTAAATGCAAAAGAATGAAGAAGGCAAATACAGTTGTTTACATGAGTGTTTAAATGGAACCTGTACATAAAATATTAGCTAAGGCTTCACGGAACTGTTCATAATTAGTAATGCCTACGACATCAGCGGGAAGACGGTCCAGGTCACGTGAGGTTCGCAGCAGGAGTGATTGTGAGAAGCGTTTCATGCTGCACGACAAAACGCCGGCTTTGTACTGATCAATGCGACAGGTTACATAAATTGGATGAGGGATGAAGAGAACTCGTCGAGTATGATGATGGTACAACTTGTGGAAGAGCGCAATACGAGACACTTTTCTGCGAGATGCCAGCTATGGGAGGCAAAGATTATATTTCATGTCAGTTATACTCGCTGTGCGGCTGTAGTTGGCAATAATAAAACGTACAGAGTCATTTTGAACCATCTCGAAGTCAGTGATCAGGTTTTCATGAGCAGGGTCACATATCGGAGTCGCGTATACGAGTTTGGGTCGTATTAAAGTTTTGTATAACAAATGTTTCAAATTAGTAGGTACGTTGAAAAAGTTGCAACGTATGTATCCAAGCATGCGATTAGCGTCTTTATTATGTTCTTGGAATGAAGAGACCAGCTGAGGTCAGAAGTGATGTAAACACGAAGATATTTATATGGAGAAACTGACTCCAACAGCATGTTTCAATGTAGTACGACGGTATGGTAGATGTTTTCCTAGACACACGCATTACTTTGCATTATTTAATATTTAGCTCCATTAACTATTTATTGACCCAGTTCCCAATAGTGGTAAGGTCCGACTGAAGTAATTCACTATCGTTAGCACTGACAATTTCTCTGAAAATGACGCAATAATTAGCGAACATATGGGATATAGGATATATATCCCTCGCTTATCAACTCCCATATAGAGATATGGGAGTTGATAAGCGAGGGAAAATTATTAATGTAAATTAGGAACAATAGGGGTCCAAGGACGGAACTCTGTGGAACACCTGAACATACCTCTGTAAAACCGGAGTTGATGCCGTTAGCACAAACAAATTGCGAGCTGTTGAGAAGAAAACACTCAATCCATTTGAAAAGGTTACAGTCAATGTTAAATTGTTTTAGTTTGTGGAGCACTAGTTTGTGACGCACCTTGTCGAATGTTTTTGGAAGACCTAAGAATATACAATCCGCTAGAGATGACTAGTCAAGAATATGGTGCAGTGCATGTGAAAACGATACTAATTGGGCTTCACAGGAGTAAGATTTCCGAAAACCATGTTGTGCTGACGCAAAAAATGAGTTGAATTCAAGGAAATTAACCAGGTTGGTAATAATAATATGCTCGAGCATATTACAGCATGTACTGGTGGGTGAAGGCTTTGTGGGTGAAGGCTTTGCAATGCGGTAGAGGCGCTCCTTTTTATTTGATAGGCGCTTAATGTGATTATTGTACCACAGAGAGTTTGTGAGTTGTAATGGTGCGCTGAGGAATGTACTGTTCAGTTAGATGGGCGACTATAGCTGTTAACATGTTCCAAGTCATTTGCACACTACGGTGTCCAAAGCCATCAAGGGAAACGCCGATAAAAGAAGATATTGCATTATTTACGGCCTGACAATTTGCTCTGTAGTAGTCTCGCATAATTTTTTTCTTCTTGTTAGTTTTCGGACAGTCTAGTTTAATATCGAAATGTAGAAGCAAGTGGTCGCTAATTCCTGGCAGGTACGTAACAGGCGATAGTATGTCGGGTCGATTAGTGAGGACTAAATCTAGTGTATTCGCCGTGTTAGCTGTTATCCTAGTTGCCTGAGCGCACATATGCACGAGCGAGAATACGGAACGTACATCTAAAAAGTTGGAAGCTTGAGATGAGAGTGGGGATATAAAAGGGGGGCGGTATTCTATGTAATGTGTGGTAAATTAATATCGCCAAGTAGGAACAGCGGTGATGAAGGAAAGCGTGTTGCAAAGATGTTAACCACGTCATAAAATTCGTTACTGAAGTTAGGGGGACGGCGAAAGTGGACGGTAGTATACCACTATTACAACTTTCTGATGATTAAGTGTTATTGCTAACCATACTAATTCTAGATCAGTGTGCACGTGCATGCAATATAATAGTATATAATTGGAAATTGCGAGAAGCACGCCGCCGCCTCCCTACGTGCTACGATCACAACGACAGAATGAGAAGCGAGGAGCACTGAAAAATATATCAGCGTCGCAGACATGCGCAGTGAGCCATGTTTCCGTTAGCGCGATTATTTTTGCGGAAAATGTATCGACTGCTGATGTGAGTGAGCTGTACTTGTTAAGGACGCTTTTTATATTCGTAAAAAGAAGTGATACTGAAGCCGAGGATGTCTGGCCATTATCCCTCACTCGTCCTTAGGATGTGTTGGCAGAGATAGCCACAGAGGGCAAGCTGGCATGCGCGAAAATGACAGTGGCAGTGATAGGGTCATACATCTAAGATTTCTTTTTCATAAGTAACTTGTTGTGCCGTAATTTGTGGGTTGGGGATCCAGGTTGGGTTTTCGCAATGTCAAGCAGCTTTTTTCGTGCCAGACAGGTTGCGACATAGTAATCTTCACTAATTGTGACTTTACATTCCTTCAGGCTGTTGCGTTTCGAGAGTATTAGGTAATTCGTTTTGAAGTTCAAAGATTTTGCAATGATAGGACGGCATTTGCTAAACTACCTAAGCGAAACTTCCTAAGTGGTGCTCGCGTTCGATTTTGTGAGGGGAAAGGGGGGTCGTTAGGCAATAACTAAGAATAGATGTCAATGTTTCCTCAGTCACCTGCCAGGTTTCATCGGAATCAGGGATGCCATCCAAAATTAAATTGTTACGCCGTGAGCTGTCGTCAAGATAATCCTGCCGTGATTGCAAAGTGGTGACCAGTACGGAAACTTCGTCTCTTTGAGTGTGAATGGTGGCAATATTCTGGCTGAGTTCGTCTAACCTTTTACAGTTTTCCTCTAGCTCATCTAACCAGTTTTTAATCGCAGTTATCTTGGTTTCAATTGATGTCTGTGCAGTTTTAATAGCTTTAATTAATAATTAATATTTCGGGTTTTACGTGCCAAAACCACTTTCTGATTATGAGGCACGCCGTAGTGGAGGACTCCGGAAATTTCGACCACCTGGGGTTCTTTAACGTGCACCTAAATCTAAGTACACGGGTGTTTTCGCATTTTCGCCCCCATCGAAATGCGGCCGCCGAGGCCGGGATTCGATCCCACGACCTCGTGCTCAGCAGCCCAACACCATAGCCACTGAGCAACCACGGCGGGTTTAATAGCTTTAACGTCAGCTGCAAATGCTGTTTGTGTTTTAGAACTATGCAGCGAACGGGTGTGTATGTCCTTTAGCAAATGAAAAATAACTTTAGTCTGTTCAGTGGCATCGGAAGGTAAAGATTCAATGTCTAGAAAGGTTTCCGAGCGGGTGGTTGTGGGCCCAGGGTTGCTCTCAGCATCACCCGCGCGCAATAAGAAAAGGGTCATAGAGAAACATTCACAGAAAACTTCGCGCAGTACTTGTGGACACGGGACCAGGAATAAACAGACGCTATTGCTCTTCTTAGCATAGAAAGGAAGGTTTGTACGCACCTACATAGCAAACGGAAAGCAGTTCAGTGCTCTGTAAAAGATACTCTCCCCGTGTCCACTGATGGAGCTGTTGCAGGGCCGGCTTCTTAAGTACTGGGCAGAGGATGATGCTGCTGTCGACACGAGGGGTGTTTTAAGGTCGACTTGTACAGGGCACGATGAGTCGACGAAGGGTGCGAAAGCAAGATGCGATGAAGGCACCTCATCAATCGCGCAGACGTAGCGATGGTACATGGTTAAGGGTGACGGAAGCTGGCATGTCAGGCTGCACGATGGGGCCGATAGCCAGGGCACGAAGAATGCAAGCAGGGCCTGCATAGCAAACGGAAAGCAATTCAGTGCTGTGTCAAAGATACTGTCCCCGTGTCCACTCTGGGCGATAAAATTAGGTAGCGTATATAATAAATACGTAGTTTCATTGGTGGCACAGTCTAGTCGCAAGGCACTCTGGTTGTGCGGCCTAGTCTAAAGTATTTCTCCTCGTAACTCCCAAAGGATGTTCGAATCCTGTGGATGTCATGAGAGCTTTTTTTTATTGTTAACATCAAGATACGATATGTGACGATTCTAGCTAAGCTAAGCCAATGCCACCGATTGTAGAAACGCCGTTGTCGCTAAAGCAAGAACTGGATTGGGAAAACTACCCTTCAGTGACAATTCTGGATTATTTTGGCCTGGTATACTTGTGTGGGCACATCAAGAAAATTTATGGTCGACCTGAAAAGGCACAAAATGAGCTCGCTGAGCCTGTTACAGGATCTTAACCTCTGTAATTTGCAGATTAGATGAAGCTTGACGTGGTCTTTGCGAATGGTCTTGTATTGCACTCAGATTGAATCCAAACAACTTATACGTGGAATTTGGAATCAGTCTGGCGTTAGGAATGTGGAAGTAAAAGCGAGCAGTGTGGTTATAGATACCTTGTACGAAATTACCAATGCGTCCTCGGCGGACACAAGTTCACAATGTCCGCCAGCTCTTCTTTCCCTGTAAGACGCGGTTCGTCATTTGTGTATTTATATTTATTTATTTACATAACACTGCAGGCCTTGATATACCCAAGCCGGAGGGGCAAATTAACAATCACATACTTATATGCAACGGGGATATATTGAAAAAGGAAATGGTTCAATATAAACACATTAGGCAGAAAGCAAGCACAGGTATACAAGAAGCATGAACAATGGTCAGTAAAACAGTATTCACGCCATTAACACACGCCAACATCGTGTTTTTACAGGCAAGGAACTGCACAGGTGTACTATAAATGAAGATGCTGAATAGCTTTATTTCCCTGAGTTAATGCTAGTTCTAGTTTGTTCCAGTCGCTTATGGTCTGGGGGAAAACGAGAAAATTTAGGTGTGCTAGCTCTGGGGGTTGCGTAGAGTTAAAAGAGCGGTCATGATTCCTGGTTCGTATCGTAATATAGGGCTTAAGTATACTTCAGGGTTTCGTATGTTTGTACTTGTACTACACAAAAATTGGGAGTGTGCTGCGTTCATCATCATCATCATCATCATCATCATCGTCGTCGTCATCATTGTCGTCGTCGTCGTCTTCATCACCATCATCAGCCTCGTTTTATGCCCACTGCAGGACGAAGGCCTCTCCCTGCGATCTGCAATTACCCCTGTCCTGCGCCAACCGATTCCAACTAGCGCCTGCGAATTTCCTAATTTCTTTTGGTCTTCTGTCGTCCTCGACTGGCTTTCCCTTCTCTTGGTAGCCATTCTTTAATCCTAGTGGTCCAACGGTTATCTAACTGGCGCATTACATGACCTGCCCAGCTCCATTTTTTTTGTCTTGATGCCAATTAGAATATCGTCTATACTCGGTTGCTCTCTGATCGAAACCACTCTCTTTCCATCTCTTAACGTTATGCCTAGCAATATTGGTTCCATCGCTCCTTGCGCAGTCCTAACCTTGTTCTCAAGCCTCCGCCCCATATGTCAGCACTGGTAAAACGCACTGATTGTACACGTTCCTTTTCAATGATAATAGGAAGCTTTCAGTCAGGAGCTGACAATGTCGGCCGAATGCGATCCAATCCGTTTTTATTCTTTTATGAATTTCCTTCTCATTATCACGCTTCCCTGTGATTAGTGGACCCAGGTAAACATACTGCTTCACAGACTCTAGAGGCTGACTGGCGATCCTGAACTCTTGTTCCCTTGCCTGGCTATTCATCATTGTTTTTGTCATCTGCATGTGAATCTTCAAAGCCACTCTTACACTCCCTCTGTTAAGGTCCCATGTGTTCATGCAGCTTGAATTACAACTGCGAGTGAAAAGACCAAAGGAAACCTAGTGAACCCACGTAGCAGATAAACTGCAGCACGTGGACAGCTTTGAGTCCAGTCTAAAGGTTCAGCTATATATGTCTCATCTAACACTCGATATAAACGACGGCCTGACTTGTAGTTGAATATTACTAACTGTAGGTCTGTGTTTGTTGACTTTGATTCCCCCATTTTCAGTATAGGCAACAAGAACTTAGTGCTTGGCTGCATTTATCGCTCACCTCCTTCTTCAGTTACTGACTTCTGTAGTAGATTTCGGTACTGTGCTTGATCAAACCATGCAAAAAAATATCATGCGCTAATTGTAACGCAATAATCATGAGCGATATCAACATTAACCTATAGACATCTATTCATCTAATTCTTCTAGTTATCCAAGAATCTTCCCTAGTGTTTAATATGAACGTTTAATTTCTCTCCCTACTCGTTGTCCTAACATTGCCAACGGCACCTTATTTGTTTACGCATTATCGAACGTAACAGATCCACCTGATGCTGGCATTGTTAACACCGATATTACCAATCACTATCCTATCGTTCTACGCCTGCGCAATCAGTCAGCCTTATCTAACACGTCATTCTACATAGTTGTACTTGACAAAGAGATGTTCCTAGCTAGCGAAACTAAAACTGACTGGTTGGAAGTTGTATATTTTAATGAACCCCCCAAAACTTTTCGCAGTTTTTAACGACACTTTCATCGCATTTCAACTCCCACTCTAATAAAATAAATAGCAGAAAAAAGGTATCATCACCACAAAATCCGTGGCTTACAGATATCCTTCTGAAAGAAATCTGGTCTCGTGAAAATTTATATAAGAAACAAAGAAGCAAGCTTTACAACACTAAAATACTAGCCCATTACAAAAAAAATTCTAACTCGCTTTCTGCACAGCTGATAAGTGCGAAGAGGAAATATAACGAACAAAAAATTATAGAATGTGGTAATAACACTAGGAAAAAATGGGAAATAATTAACACCTTTCTAAACCGTAACTCACAGAACGTCGTTTCGAGAATCATTAATGAAATGGTATTTAATATTCCGCTTGATATTGCAAATGCCTTTAGTGATGCTTTCTTCAATAACACTTCTGATTCCGCTTCATGCTGTACCATGTCCTTTAAACGCTTTCCTCATTCATTTGTCTTTTTCCCAACAACACCTGATGAAGTAATTTTAGTAATAAGAACCTTTAAAGCCACCTAGTGCTGGCTTAGTAATATTGCCATCTGGTGTTTTGAGGTAGCAAATAGTCAGCATTGGGTGCCCAGCGAAAATGGCGAAGAAGACGACGAAGTAAAAGATCCCGTGCCAGCTGGAGAACCGTCCCTTCGTATCTGGCTGCTGGTAGTGTTCCTTACTCTTGCCTTAGCGTGTGACAAACTGGTGGAGGTGTGGGGTAATCTAATTTATGCACCGAACTCTTCTGAGCAACAGGAGCTCCAGCCCAATACAGGTGGTTACGCCTGTACACCGCGCCAGCAGAAGGATCCGTGGACAAGCCACTGAGTGTGGACTCCTCCCAGAGAAAATGGCAGCTCCGACTAACCCAACCGGTATGGAATGCACAACGCCGATTCATTGTACGCTAATCAATTCGAGAACGCCGAATCCCCTCCACGGCGCCATAAATGAGGATGTTGACTATTGGCTGGTGCACTATGAACGTGTTGCTCCGTTCAACAAGTGGGATGAGGCAGACAAACTGAAAAAAAACGCACATTTCAGCCTTAACGATGGCGCACATGTTTGGTAGGAGAACCGTGCAGATGCCCTAATTTCATGGGCATAATTCAAACGCCGGATTCTTGAGGCGTATGCGAGCCCTGATCACCGAGAGCGAGCTGAGCGTGATCTCCAGTCCCGTATACAAATGTCGAACGAAGGTGTCGCAATGTATGTCGAGGATATGACGCGTCTCTTTCGACGAACCGACCCCACCATGTCGAAAGGAAAGAAGGTGCGGTACCTGCTGCGGTGGCGAAAGAGCAGCTGTTCGGCGGTCTTGTGTGCAGTCCTACCAAGACTGTGTCGGAATTTCTTACCGAGGCCGTCACCATGGAGCAGACTCTTCTGCAGCGGGTACCATCATACGAACGCCAAGTGAACGCTGCCTCACCTACGGACTTCTTCGGAGCTCTCGGGGGCCACGTCCATTACTTTCTAGAGCTCATTCGTTCCGTAATCCGCGAAGAAATCCAGAAACTCTCGGTACCCTCACAGCCGACGCTCAGCTCCTTGACCAGAGTTCTCCGTGACGAAATCCAGCGTGCGCTAAGAGAACCACCCTTCAACACAGAAGCTCGACCGCTAAGAGCTGACAGCCCCCGTATGTCGTATTCGCAAGCTTTGAGGTAACCTGCCCCGCCTCCTTCCCCGCTTCGCACCGCATGCCCGGCCATGCTACAGCCCGTCCAAGCCGCCTCGTATTACCAGGACCACCGACAGGCCCCAAGGGAATCAGACGTGTGGTGGGCACCTGATCACCGTCCCCTTTGCTTCCACTGTGGCGAAGCTGGGCATGTCTACCGATAGTTCTCCTATCGAAAGCTCGGACTACGCGGATTCTCAGCATACTCGCCATGACCTAGGTTAGGGCAGCGTCCTCCTAAAATTGAAGAATACGTTGCCCAGCAGCGCGAATCCCCATCAGCTCGACAACTGTCACGCTCCCCTTCGCCACGGCTGTTTTCTCTGTCTCGCCGCACGTATTCGAGTGAGGTGCAGGGTGGGTCGCCCAGACCGCGCCTAGAAAACTAACCATAGCGGCCTTCGAAGGCGAAGCCGCTGAGTCTGGACGTGCTCAAGGATCTTGCGGGTTTCCGCAGAACTACTACGTCAAACTCTTGCCTTTGCTTCGTGTTGTCGACAAATCCGACTTCGCCCTGCCATCTGCTAACCACCTGGTTAGCTCAGATGGTAGAGCGGCTGCCCCGGAAAGGCGGTGGTCCCGGGCTTGAGTCCCGGACCAGGAGAAATTTTTCTTCAACTATGAGGCTTTTCTTTCGAAGAACCCGTATGGGTTTCCTTTTTAGCAGTTGCTACGAACGGGTGGATGTCTGAATTTCCCTTTATTCACGACCCCTACTGACACGTACGCGGACCGAGGATACATCGACGACGACAGTGCCTGCTGATTACGGAAGAAGAATTTCCTTGGACAATCCTGTACTGCTCGACGGTCGTGAATTGACTGCTTTAGTGGTCATTGGAGCGAATTATTCTATAACCAGCGAAACGCTGGCCACCATTCTGAAGAAAGTGACAACGCTTTGGAATCAAACGCCAGTTCGTACGGCTGGCGGGCGTACCTCCACACAAGTCGGCATGTGCACGGCATGAATACAGATTCGCGGCTCTACATTTGTTGTCAGCTTGAGCATTCTCCATCAGCGTTCTCGAGGCCTAATCATTGGCATGGACTTTCTCAGGAAGCACGGAGGTATCATCGACATTCGACAACGCGGCGTCACTTTCTCGACAAAGAGTGCCGCAGCGAAGACCAACACCATCCACCTTCGAGCATCTCTTCGTGTCATCGACGACGCTGTCACTTTACTACCGGGTGTAAGTGTCGTGGTTCAAGTGGTATGTGATAGACTCTTACATGGTGAAGCGGCCGCAGAAAGCAGTCGCTCTGTCCTGCTTTCTCAAGGTGTTTGCGTAGCAAGAAGCCTTATTTATCTCCATGATGGCCACTGTGATGTTCTTGTCACGAACTTCAGCTACGAACACCGGCACATTTTCTCCAGTACTGTCATCGCCTACGCCGACCCGATTGCCGATGTCACTGAGCGTTTTGTTTCCGAGGCAATCGGCACCACTGAAGCACCTCTACGCAACGTCGACATTAGTCCAACGCTTCCTGAAGAGAGCAAACAACCCCTGCGCGAGCTGTTCCTCGAGTCAGCTTGACTCGAGGAACAGCTCCACTCTTGCTTTGCACGGTCGTCGAAGATACGTCAAACGTCGATTACGAAACATCGTATCATCACCTATGACGACGTGCCCCCCATACGGCAACATCCTTATCGTTTCTCTCCTACCGAACGACATGCGATTCAAACGCAGGTGAAGGAAATGCTTCAAAGCGGCGTAATACACCCTTCATGCAGTCCCTGGTCATCGCCAGTCGTTCTTGTCAAAAAGAAAGATGGCACGTTTCGTTTTTTTTTACTACCGAAACGTATGCCCCTTGCCTCGTGTCGACGATTCTCTGGACAGGCTGACGTGCGCGAAGTATTTCCCCTCTATCGATCTGAAAACTGGCTACTGGCAAATTGAAGTAGATGAGCGGGACCGCGAGAAAAGTGCTTTCGTTACTCCGAAAGGCCTTTACGAATTTAGAGTACTCCCTTTCGGCCTCTGTTTCGCTCCAGCCACATTCCAGCAAATGATGGGTACCGTTCTCGCAGACCTCAAGTGGAAAAGCTGCCTGGTCTATCTCGATGATGTCGTTGTCTTTTCGCAAACATTTAACGGGCACCTTCAACGCCTTCGGAATGTACTCGAAGCCATTCGATCGGCAGACCTTACAGTCAAGCCAGAGAAATGCCATTTCGGTTACGAGCAACTGAAGTTCCTTGGTCACGTCGTGAGCGCGGCAGGTGTTCGGCCCAATCCGGAGAAGACTGCTGCTGTAGCTGCTAGTCCCGCTACAACTGACAAGAAAAGTGTCCGACGATTTTTGGGATTGTGTGCATGTTATCGACGCTGCATTGAACATTTTTTCAAGATTGCAGAGCCGCTATTTCGCCTTACGCGTGACGACGCGTCATTCCTCTGGACTGATGAAGAACAGATTGCCTTTGCGGAACTACAAAGTCGATTGTTTTCTCCTCCCATGCTCGGTCATTTTGATAAGGATGCAGACACATAAGTGCGCACCGACACCAGCAATATCGGTCTCGGAGCTGTCCTGGTGCAACGGCAAGACGGGACTGAGCGAGTTATCGCCTACGCGAGTCGCATTCTGTCACGCGCCTACTCCAATTATTCCACCACAGAGGAGTGCCTCGCAGTAATTTGGGCTACTACAAAGTTTAGGCCGTATCTCCACGGGTGGCCATGTAAAGTTGTGACCGATCATCACGCCTTGTGCTGGTTGACCAACCTCCGAGACCCTTCTGGGTGATTTGCACGTTGTAGTCTGCGACTCCAGGAATTTAACATCACTATCGTATACAAGTCAGGCAGAAAACATGAAGATGCTGACACGCTATCACGAGCACCTGTTCAATCTCAGAATCCCGACGAAGAAGACGACAGCGCCTACCTGGGAGCCCTCAGCGGGCCAGGTCTGCTCGATAAACAGTGATCGGACGCTGAGTTAAGGCCTATCATTGATCACTTAGAAGGTGGCTTCGCGTCCATTCCTCGCGCTATTTCGCGATGGTTGTCGTCATTTTGCCTACGAGAGGGCATCTTATACAAAAGAAACACAGGTGCCGGCGACAAACCACACATTCTAGTACTGCCTCAAGACCTTCGCGACGACATCCTGTTAGCCTGCCACGACGAGCCGATCTGGTCACTTGGGCTACTCAAGGACTCTGGACAGGGTAGGGCAACTGTACTACTGGCCTAGACTGACTGTTTGCGCCAAACGCTACGCGAAACGATGCCGTGAATGCCAGCGCCGCAAGTCGCCAGCGTTCAAGCCTACAGGCTTGAACGGTGGTGACCCTCCGCGTACGCCGTTTGATCAAGTTGGAATGGACCTGCTTGGATCATTTTCTTGTCTTCCTCCTGCAATAAGTGGATCATTGTCGCAACTTATTACTTGACGCGTTACGCTAAACCGAAGGCACTACCACGTGGGACAACATCTGAAGTTGCCCAGTTTTTTATGCGTCACATTGTGCTTCTGCATGGCGCACCGTCATTCATCATCACTGACCGAGGGACGGCATTTACGGGGAAGCTTCTGGACAACATCTTCAAGTTGAGTTACACGAGTCATCGAAAGGCCACTGCATACCACCCTCAGACTAATGGCTTGACAGAAAGACTAAACAAAACACTGGCAGACATGATCTCTATGTACGTGGATGTGCAGAGCAAAACGTGGGACGAAATCCTGCCGTACGTAACGTTTACGTTCAACAATACCACGCAGGAAACTACAGGATTCACGCCGTTTCGCCTCGTTTATGGCAGAGATGTTCAAACTGTGCTAGACGCCATGATTCCGTATGAAGACATCGATCAGATCGACCACTTAGCTCCTGACGTCGAGGAGTACAATCAGGGCGCCGACGAAGCACGTCAACTGGCCCGTGTGCACATAACACATCAGCAGTGTACAGATGCAATAAGATACAATCTCCACCATCGACAAGTTACCTATGAGCCTGGCGACCAAGTTTGAGTTTGGACCTCCATTAGACGGCAAGGCCTCAGCGAGACACTCCTCAGCAAGCACTTCGGACCATACACAGCACTAAGACGTGTAAGTGACGTGAACTGAAGTGATTCCAGACGGAGACCTACCATCGCCCAAGCGTTGTTTACCACGCGCAGAGACTGTACATGTGGCCCGCCTCAAGCGGTATTTTACATGGTGATGTTAAGTGTACTGGTGAAACTAACTTTTTTTTTGCTGTCGTCGCGTCGTCCTCCAAAGAAATGTGATGCGTTCTTTTTTGGTTCCCGACCAAAGAACAAATTTTTTGCCTCATGTGCATGTCCATATGTGTGCGAGCGCGTTTCCTTTTTTTGTGTTACCTAATTTGTGTACATTCTTTGTACGTCTTGTGTTTGAGCATCGAGTCGATGCTTCATCGACTCGAATAATGCTGCCTGGGGTTTTGAGCCAGCAAACGGTCACCACTGCGTGCCCAGCAAAACGGCGAAAGACGACGACGAAGTCAAAGATCCCGCACCAGCAGGAAAGAAGAAGCGTTCTTGTTCGTTCGCTGCGGCTTCTGTCACTTGGCCAGGTTTTGGGTGATATTAGGCTTTACTAATCTTTTTTCTTGAGCTCTCACTAATTATAACGCCACCTTCTTCCTAGGCTGATGTGTAAAAAATCCCCAGGCAGGGGTTTGTCCCCATGGGCGGCCTCTATTCGAACGGATGAATTACCTCTAGATTTGTTCATCCGCAGCGGTGTGAGCAACATCCCGGTGGCTCTGGTTCCTTCAAATGGAGGCTTTATACGTCTAACCAACCCCCAGGCGATCCAGAAATCCCTGCAAGCTGCTACCTCTTCATACCAGACCATCACGGAAGTGAGGCAGTTCGCCGAGGAGGTATCGTGTGTCGGTCACCAGACCAGTCCTGTGTCGCGGATTTGCTAAAGTGCTCGTCATTCGCGTCATTGCCGGTGAGTGCCTTCATCCCTGCTCACCTCGCCTGCACTAAGGGAATAGCCAGAGGTGTCGATGCTGATTTTTCTCCCGCTGAAACACTTGAGAGATTGTCTGGGACTGGAGTAATTGCTGTTTACCGATGCACTCCAGTAGTAGACAATAAGCGGGTCCCAACAGAATCAGTGATTGCGACTTTTGCTGGAACTTCCTGCCCGTCAGAGCTAAAAGTGTGGCCCCTTGTGTTCAGAGTTGAACCCCTGTCGTCGCGTCCGATTCAATGCCGCAATTGCTGGCGATACGGCCATAGTATGGCAGGGTGTAAATCAAGACAACGTTGTTGCACATGTGGGGGAGAACACGCTCAAAGTGATTGTAATGCCCAAGAAGAGCGATGCTGTCTCTGTGATGGAAATCAACCAGCCAATTATTGAAACTGTTCTGTTAGGGCTCAAGAGTTACAGGTGATTGAAATAATTCATCGTCGACGCTGCTCAAGGATGGATGCCATAAACATTGTGAAAGAAAGGGCATCTGGCTATGCGGGGATAATACGTAGACAAAATCTTACCACGGACCGATCACTTACTGCAACTATAGAGGCCGCTGTGGAAAAGGCAGTTACAAAGGCTATGGAAAGGTTGGCAATGAGCCTTGGTGAATGTATCTCACAAGCCGTTTCTAGTCATTTATCTCATTTGATGCAAACTACCTGCCCAGCTTCTGTACCAACGCAAACAGTTGATCCTGAGCACCAAACTAACCATGAAAGATCAGACGCCAATCCTTGCAATAATGATATTGGACTTCCAAATCCCTCTTCTGCGGGCCCTACAACTTGTAATCTGGTTAATACAGATTTGGAGATCACATAGGTAGAACAAAATGCTCGATCATATAAAAGAACCATGTCGTCTATTAGTGAGGACTCCTCCCCCGGTCCTCACTCAAAAGCGAAGAAAAGTCAGTCCAGTGATGTACTAAAGGATAACATTCTGCAGAAAGCAGTTTCGACTGCGGCACTTTCCAAAAAATAGGATCACTAAAAGTGCTTCAGTGGAACTGCCGCTCTTTATATTCTGCATCAGTAGATTTAACTTGTTTAACTTCTCAACTTAATCCTGATTTAATTATGTTACAAGGAACGTGGCTAAAACCTGAGAAATCTTTTCAACTGAAATTCTACAGGTCATTTCGATTAGACCGTCCTACAAGAGGCGGCGGGTTACTTACACTTATCTCATCTAAAATTTGCCATAAGGCTAAAATTTCATATCAAGTTTCTACTCCAGAGTGTGAAATCCTAGCTATAAAATTGGTTCTCCCGGGATGTTCTCCTTTTACCGTAGTTAATGCATATTTTCCATCTGGCGTACAGGACACTAGCACACTGGATAGTGTTATTAACTCTTGTGGACGTGACATTGTAATCTCGGGTGATTTCAATTCTCACCATATCTCATGGGGTTTAAGAACAGATTTGTGTGGCACCCGATTGTGGAACTGGTCGTTGGACAATCGCCTCACGTGTGTAAACTCCGGATCTATTACGTTTGTTAGAGGCCGATCTTACTCTTCACTAGACCTTACATTCTCTGGCCCGAGTCTCTCCGTAACTTCTTGGTCGACTATTGATTGTTCGACAAGCAGTGATCACCTTCCGACAGTATTTGACGTTGCACGTCCGGTAACATTTATAGGTGATCAGGTTCGAACCTTCATAAATTACAACATTTTTAAAAAATGCTTACGAAATGTTCTTTCATCTCTGTCTGAGGCGCCTACAGAACAAAAAACCACGATTATCTGTTCCGCTTTGGAAAGTTCTCAAAAAAAGGCTCAATTTGAGATTGGATTGAATAAAAGAAACTCTTACAGTCCTTGGTGGAATGAAGAATGCACTCGAGACTACAGAAAGAGAAAAGCTGCTTGGAAAAAATTATTGCATAACCAGAGTCCCCAAAATTGGAGTGACTATAATTTTTTTCGAGCTGTCTTTGAACATACAGTTTCTAAAGCCAAAGATGAATTCGACTGTAAGCATTTTGATTTCTTATCTAACAATAAAAATAAGCGTGCATTGTTCCGTTTTCTCCGCGGTAGGAAAATTCTTCCGCGTCAAATTAATATTGACTCTATAATCTTAAGCAGCGATGAAATGAAACAATCACTAGAAGAAATCGCGAAGGGATTAGAAATTAGATTTTCTTCTGTCTTACCAAGTGGTTCTCGCTTACGAAGGGCATCGGATGATTTTACAGAAATCTCCATGTTAGAATTGGCTGAAATCGTGGAGCGACTTCCAGATTCAGCTCCCGGTGTGGATGGGGTAACATCTACTATGATCAGAATTTTATTTAAGGAAGCTCCTGATGACCTTTTAGCTATTGTAAATTACTCAATTCGCTTCTCATGGATTCCGTCTGCGTGGAAAATTGCTAAAATCATCCCTATTCTTAAAATCACGGGGAAGGACATACAATAGATAACATTAGGCCAATTGCGCTAACTTCAAATTTGGTTAAATTAATTGAAAGAATTCTATATGCCCGCATGATTAAATTTATACAGAACAAGGACTTGCTTAGCCCCTGCCAAATTGGATTCCGACCATCATGTTCAATTTGGCATGCTCACGTGGACCTAGAAAGTAGAATAAAATTAGCACGGCGACAGAGGCAAATAGGTGCTCTTGTGACATTAGACATTTCCAAAGCCTACGACAGTGTAGAACACTTAATTTTATTAGATATATTGCGAAATCTAGAGATTCCAAATTATTTTTCAAACTGGATTGGTGAATTTTTAAATGGAAGAACATTTTACTGCAGTCTGAGAGGCGTTCCCTCGAGTATATATAATCAATCACGAGGTGTTCCTCAAGGAGCTGTCACTTCACCATTACTATTTAATATTCTGATGTGTTCCATTCCTCTTCATCAAGATGTACAAACATACGTATATGCGGATGACATTGCTTTCTTCGCATCAGACAGTGATATTCACTCTCTATATTATCGCCTACAAAGCTACCTCAACGCCATAGAAACCTGGTTAAACGAAATTCGCCTTTCACTTAACGTTATAATATCCTCGATATTGGTTTTCCCTCTTAACAATCCCATTAATATATTGATATCCTATCGCCTCGAGACTATACCTCAAGCGGAGTCGGTGAAATACTTAGGTGTAGTATATGACGGTTTCCTCAACTGGCTCGGCCATATTGACCATATCGTTAAAAAAGGAGTACGAGCAGTTGGTATGCTACGTAAGCTGTGCAATAGTCGGTCCGGAATGCGGAGAGATCCACTTTTAATGATATACAAAATGTATGTGTGGCCAATTTTAGAATTTGGATGTGTTTTATTTTCTGGTGTCCCAGCTTATAAATTACGTCCCCTTGTTCTACTTGAGCGGGAAGCCCTACGCCTGTGTTGCGGATTACCGAAATATGTTGCCAATAACATATTACACCAAGAAGTCAGGTTGCCCTCAATATTGTGTAGATTTCGGTTACTGACGGTGCAAACAGTCTTGAAATTGTATGAATCCCCTATTAGAAGACTGAAATACATATTCATTTCCCAGCCTGCACTTTTCTTCGGAGTACACTGGCATCGTTTTCATACACCACAGGTGGTCTTCGTACAAACATTGGTAAACCCCTTAAATGTACGTCTCTGGGAGGTACCGCCTATTTGTGATATGCGAGAGAACCTAGAAATTATATATGATGACATCTACCCAAATACTGCAAAACATCTTCCTTATAATATATTCAAAGGCTTATTACAGGACCATTTATTGAGTTTATCTATAAGTACGGTAATTGCGACAGACGCCTCACAGTGTGAAAAAAAATCTGGAATTGGCATTTTCTCTCCCGCTCTAAACTGGTCATTTGCAATCAGGATTCCGGACTTTTATTCCGTATTTTTGGCTGAATTTCTAGCTGTAGTCCTAGCCTTACGCAAACTAAATTTGTCAACATCGGCGGTAGTAATTATAACAGATTCTTTATCCTTATGTTCCTCGCTAACAGCAAATGGTGTCACTAACCTTTTACGTACATTTCATTTTCTAGTACCTGCCCACATAAATTTAATTAGATTGCTTTGGGTGCCTGGACATAAAGGATTTGTCATGAACGAAATGGCTGACAGTCTCGCGAGAGCGGCCCTCAGTGGCCCTGTATTAGCATTACTTCCTACAATAGCTTACCTGACGACTACTAGATTGAGGAGATATACAATTACTCAAGACTTTTTCAACCCAACTGTAGCAAATTTTTCCGAGTATCGACACCTCCTATTCCCTTGGCCTAAAAATTCCTTTCACACCAGAAAAACTGAAGTCATCTTTACCCAATTACGTTGTCGAATACGAAAATTAAACTTTTATCGTCACAGGGCTGGTCTGGTGCCCTCCCCTTTGTGCCAAGTCTGTGGAGAAGATGAAACAATCGACCATTTTTTCATATTCTGCCGCCGTTTCACTTCTTTAAGAAAAAATCTAGAATCACGATTTACGCAGCTTGGTTTGAGCTGTTCAATTATAAATATCCTTTCTCTAGGAGCCTCCTCTCTTGGACAGTGCCACAGGGATATTTGCTCAACCGTGGAGGATTTTATAATTGCTACAAAGAGATTATCTTGAATTCTTAATCATTTTATTTTTGTTCATTTCCTCCAGTTAGCTTTACCATTTTCAGTTTTTTAATAAAGATAGCCTAATTTCATCCAAATCTTGGCCAATCCCCCACAGTGGGTGTGCGCCATCGCACAAGGAAAACCAAACCAAACCAAACCAGCTGGAGAACTGTCCCTTCGTGTCTGGCATTATTCGTGTCTGGCTGCTGGTACTGTTCGTTACTCTTAGCGCGTGACAATAATAACGCTTACCACATTAAAACGATCGCGCGACATATCGCTAACGTTCGCTCAGCTATCATTAACCTGATATTTAAAATCGGTGTTTTCCCACGTGAACTCAAACGCGGTCGATTGATTCCCGTTTTCAAAAAAGGTGATCGCATGCTTACAAAGAATTATAGACACTTTTGCCTTTTAAATTTTTTAATAAAGTCATTGAAAAACTTATCGAAAAGCGCCTAACAAGATATTTAGATAAATTTAGTATTTTTTCGCCTTATCATTTTGGATTTCGTTCTGGCTTTTCAACTAATCTAGCACTTCTATCTCTTAGTGATGATCTCAAAAAAGCGATTGATGAAGCTAAATCTGCAGCCTTGATATTCGTTGACCTATACAAGGCCTTCGACACAATTCACACAATTCTTTGTGCTAAAGTTGAAGCCATTGGAATAACTGGTCCGCCTCTTCTTCTGATGTGCAGTTACTTAAATGATAGAAAACAAGTTAACACTTCTCTGTACTACTCCAAAGCAGCTACTACAAACGTGGGCGTGCCACAGGGGTCCCCATTAGGTCCTCTACTTCTCCTAATTTATATTAATGATGCGCCCAGTTACCTCTCCTCATCGAAGTGTATTCTGTATGCTGATGATACTACTATATTTAGTTCTAACAATTGTATATCAACGTTAATACGTAAGCTAAACGAAGTTCTCGTGAAAATTTCCACATGTTGTGAAGTTAACAAGCTGCAGATTAGGCATAATAGGACCAATTTTTTCGTATTTTCCTCACATCAGCGGTCGCCCGAGCTCCGTCATTCTATTTCCATCAACAATCACCTAATCACTGCAGTTGATAATTGTAATTTGATCACCATCTTAAATTTCACCTTCACATAGCTAATGTGAATAGAAAATGGCATACAAAATACGCGTTTTAATTAAAGCACGACCATACTTCTCATTTTCTACACTCACATCGCTTTATTATAATTTTGTTAATTTTCATATTAACCATAACATTGAATCATGGGGAACACATATAACAGTCACGTAACTTTGTTGCAAGTCATTCAGAATCGAGCTATTCGACTAATAACAATTTCACCACGTAGCATAACTACAAATCAGCTATTTCATGCACATATCTTGAATACGACTGATATTCTTAAATGTAACCTGGTCATATTTGTTTTTAGGGTATCAAACAATCATATTCCAGTGACTATCATACCAAAGACATCTCTTACTGATATAAATACTAGATTCGCAGGAAATGTGAACTTCATTTTAACTTTAGTTCGCACCAACTATGGGAAGCAGTCATTGCACTTTTCAACTTTCTCTCTGTGGAACCCATTACCATTCCGTTTAAAATTGTTAAAGCTCCCAGATTTCGTACAGAACTTAAGCATTTTCTTTCAGCTTCCTCTGACTTTCCCATTTGAGTGTAGTATGTGTTGTATTTTTAACTTTCACTTCGTTTTTGTATTTGTCTCCCGCATTTTTTAAACTTTTTTTCTTCTTACGCTATTTTTGTAGTTTCACGTTTTCTTGACGAATTGTTGACGAAGCCTTGTTATTGTTTAATGCATTCATCTGCTGCTTTTCCGTTCATTTATGCCTTGTCTCCTAAAACCTTTGTTATCGTAAATTTTACATGTTGCCATTGTTGTTTGTATTATTATTTCTAGTAATCATGCACAGGAGGTCCCATTTCAATTTCTAACTACGGGACCTTCTTCTGTATATGTTTATAATGTAATTATCCCAATTTTCGCCAAGAATAAAACTGATTCTGATTTGCTGAATGCAAAATTGCGCACCAATGTTGCCACTGCAAGCACACACTGTACATCATCTTGAAAATAAAGTAATGGTGAATTTAATAAAACAATATGCTAGCTACGCAAGAACTGCTTGTACAAGCAGATTATGAGTTTTGATGCACGCAATTTTTTCTTTGCAAATTGGAGTGACAAAACACGTAATTATCAAAAACTGCACAAATGAATTTTCACGTGAAAGCGTCTTTCGCTCATTAAGCGAAAAAGCCGGCGTCTGTAGCAGAGAAACGGCACCTAAATTCCCTCTGGCTGCGACGCCACATCACAAGTGGGCTTCGACGGAGTTCCCATTGGTTGTGAAGCCAAGCACACGCGTACCGTGGTGGAGTAGAGTGGGAAAGGGAACACCTACTGCAGCAGCAGCGCGCCAGGAGTTGCGTGACGGCAGAGAGTATCATCGCGACGCCCCGTCGTTTTCACTCTCCCTCTCAGAAGGCTGTGTTATCCACTAGTTCCTGAGTCGTGCTTCCTAAAGGGCTGCAGAAAATAGCGCCTCTTCCTCTCACAACACCACACACACACTCTCTCTCTCACTTGTCTGCGCATGCTCTCGCCTGCGTTCTAAATGCGCCTCTTTAAGGCCAAATCAAAACGTACCAAGCGTCTCAACACGCTCGCTTGCCCGCGAGGAGTTCATCATTTGAAGGACCGCGCAGCGGTGTTCAATTGGACATCCATGCTTTCGCATTCCCAACTCATAAGAAGCGCTTAGGTGTCTTCTGATTTTTTGATACGATGATTATGGTATTTACTCATATTTGAAACGTTAAGGCCATTGCATAATAAGACAACGTGACTTTGAGACGTTCATAATCAAAATTCTTATTCAGTTGGCTAATTTTGGCGTTCAGGTCACACGAGGTCAAGCCCCATTGTGACGGTGTTCACTGCGTGTGGCGCATCCTTTTTGTAAGGTGAGCAAAGATGATAACAGCAGCGCTCGCTGCTAGCGAAAACAAGCACGACGGCCTTTTTTTTCCCTCACGCGTGATGCAGCACTATGCACAGGCTATGAAGTAAAAATAAAATTGCATAGGACATATTTTTATGGAAGTATTACCTATGATGCTTCAGTGTGTAATCTATAGTTCTTGTTGACCTATATTTATGAGTGTTCTCTAATCACGTGCATCACGAGTCTTTGAGATCTTTTTAACTCTAAGCTCGCTAGTCTTGTTAGTTGTCTTGTTGAATGATTACTACAGGTAAGCATAAGGCTCATGCGCCCTCGATTACAGGCAACCTTAGGAATATATTTCAAAAGAGAGCCACATTTTCGGGCGCTTTTGGCTAACAACGGGTGCTGATGTTCACGATAAACATGGTGAACTACGCAGAGTGGTGGCAAACAATTAAGATAACTTAAAAATAATTTTCTTGTTTCTTTAGAGAATAAACTTATTGCTAATCCCGAGGATATATGAAACTATGTAAAATAAGATTAGGTGGAGTCAAGTGCTATCCCAGATATTATCGTTGGCCGAGTAAAATTCTCGAAAAACACAGTCAAGGCAATCTCAATCACCAGATATTTTCAATCAGTGTTTTGTTGACTACTTCAAGTGGAAATGCCGTCTGTGGGGTGGCACATCGTATACCTTAGGCCTGGCATTGGTGCCTATACAAATAGTGTGTGCACTCTGCTTGAATGCCTTGAATAAAGCCGAGATACGTTGTCTAACTCCAATAACAATCACGTATTGAAGATAGTGAAGTGATGCGGAAGACGACTAGCGAACTGAAACGAGAAGGACGATGCTCAGTATCATCAGGTGGTGACTGCTAATGTCACTTTCTCAAAATGAGTTGAACCTTCCGTATGGGTCGTGTTGCTGTTTCCTACCTAAAAGACTAGTGCCTGCTTCTGCTTCGTACCATCTTTATGATGTAGGTGTTGTATAACCAAACACGGAGCTCCGCAGCAGACGCCGCGTATGCCTGACCACGAAGGCTGACGGTGCATTCACAGACTGTCCATCCATGGTGCTGTAGACTCGCACCTCCGTTATCTTGAGCAGTCCGCGAGAACTGGGAGCCTTTTTCGGTAATGACAACATGGTCGTTTAAGGCCGAGTTTCCTGGTAAGAGTGCATAAGCGATCGCAACCAGCCAGACGCAACGCTAATGTTAGACAACGATGTAACCTCCCAGGTACAGCTCGAGCTTGGTTCGAGACGCACGAAGTCTACATAACGACCTGAGTAGTCTTTAAGAAAAAACTACGATACCTTCTTGGGTAGCCCTTTAGTCTCTAGCACACAGCTAAGGAGAAACGTACGTGCCGTGCTCACACGTCAACCGAGTCTGATGTGTACATTCAGAATGTGCTCGCGCCTGTCATAAGGTCGACACCAACTTGACCAAGGATGAAGTCGACCATATAATGAAAGGCGTCATCTTCCTCATATGTAAGAACTGCGTCTCGGTAGACAGCATTATTAGACTGTAGGCGTTTTGAGCAGATTAAGAGCCGTCGTACTGCCCAGTAGTTCAGCAGGCTGCCTTATACGGCAGTGATACTACGTTGGGGATAGTGGAAGACCGCTGTTGATGAGATTGGCAGCGAGAATACTGCCTTTATTACAGTCGACGGTCATCGCTAATTCCGAGTTGTGCCATTCGGCCTCTGCAACGCTCCTGCAATGACCGAGAGAATGATGGACACTCTCCTGAGAGGTTTCAAATGCTTAATATACCTTTCCTTTCTGGACGATGTACTTGTTATTGTCCTTACATTTGAAAGCCACCTTCAGCGCCTCGTGACTATGCTTGCGGTGTTTCGTGCGGCCTACTTTCCACTAAAGTAGTCTAAATGCCGCGTCGGACGTCTTGAATTAACTGTTCTTAGGCACCTTCTCAATGCTCATGGGATTCAACCTGACACAGACAACGTTCACGCAGTACAAATATGCCGCTACCATGTTCTGCTCAGGAGGTGTTAAGCTTCATTGTTATATTCTGGCGCTTCCGATGCGCTGTTAAAAATTTTGCTAATATTGCTCGGCATTTCACGAAGCTTCCGACGTAGAACGTCTCTTTCTTAAGGGGACAGCAGCAAGTAGGCGCCTTGGCCACAATCATTGCATTCTTTACAACTTCCCAATTTCAGCCCATTTCTGCCCTTCTGTGCCTACCAAGGTGCCTACAGATGCTAGTGGATAAGGCAAATGTGTTGTTCGCACCCAGATCCAGAATGGACGTGAGTGTGTACTCGCTTATTCTAGCGTCCGTCTTGTGCCACCCAGTCGCAAATACCCTAGCATCGAATGAGAGTGCCGTGCACTAGTTTAGGAAGTGGCGAAATTTCACCCTTACCTGTTTGGTCACCAATTCCGTGGAATAACTGCTCACCGCGCACTATGCTGGCTGTCCTTGCTAAAGAACCTTACCGAGAAACTTGGCAGTTGGCTGTTACGATTGCAAGAGCACACATCCACAGTCGAGTGCAAATCCGGATGGTTACACCAGGACGCTTCTGTTGTCTCGCCATCCAGCGGATTCCACAGTGGCCACAGGTGCTGATTCTGACATCTTGGTTATGTTCATTACTTATTTCTTCCATATTCGAGACGAACAGAACCGCGATCCCAGTCTACACTCCATCATGAATTGTTGACGCTGTGCAACCCCTGATCGTTCACTTCACCTGCTCCATGGCACCCTACACAGACGGCATTTGCATTCCAAAGAAGCAGACATCCTCTTGGTGGTCCCTGTGCACGTACGGTTCACTGTTCTCCAGCAACTCCACGACACGCACACCACTTGGCATCTCGGCAAAACGCGCACATACGACTGAGTTCAGCGCCATTTCTTCTAGTCCAGCCTTTACCGTTGTTTACTCCGATATGCCATTGCTTTTTAGCTGTGCCAGCACTTCAAGAACCCGCAATGTAGCCCTCGGGACGTCTGCATCAGATTGAGATCCCTACCTACAGATGGGTTGTCGATACGACCAGTGATGCCACCCGCTACGCCGTTGCACGAGTTTAGCCCATCTGCTGCGCCACGGGCGTCGAGCAATTACTTCTGCACTGTTTTACTGCATCACGGCACTTCTTTACAGCTCCTCACTGATTGCGGACGCTACTTCTTGGCGAAAGGTAATTAATCACATCCTTCGTTTATGCTCTACTGTACATCAAGTAGCCACTCTTTGCCACTAGACATAGGGCCTTACCGAACGCCTCCTCTGAACACTCATCGACATGCTTGTTATTTGTGTCTCCGCAGATAACCGCGGCTGTGGCATCGTTCTGCCGTATATCCCGCCATGAAACCCTAGTCACCCCCTGTTTTACTCACTATTTGGCCGTGATTCTGTTTTGCCTCTAGACACCGTATTTCCCATTGCATTGTAGTGTCGGAGCGCTCATGCTCGTGATGCAATTTCGGTGGCTACCAAAGCTCGACAGGTTGCGCACGTCCATCTCGAGGATTCAAAGCCTCACCGAAAGTGCCGCTACGATAAGCAACAGAGGGATTGAATTTTACCTGGTTCGCTCGTGCTGTTGTTGTCGTCGTCTGGTCCTGTTGGCCACAGCAAAAATTCTTGTCGTGTTATTGAGGTCTCTACAGGATCCCACGAATACTCACCTATGTCAAGTGTGAAATTCCTATCGCTGACCCGGGTGCATCTTCAGTTTATCCAAAACGGACGCGGTTCAGGTTAACCCGCCGTGGTTGCTCAGTGGCTATGGTGTTGGGCTGCTGAGCACGAGGTCACGGGATCGAATCCCGGCCACGGCGGCCGCATTTCGATGGGGCGAAATGCGAAAATACCTGTGTACTTAGATTTAGGTGCACGTTAAAGAACCCCAGGTGGTCTAAACTTCAGGAGTCCTCCACTACGGCGTGCCTCATAATCAGAAAGTGGTTTTGGCACGTAAAACCCAATAATTAAATTATTGTTCAGGTTACTCGATTAAAGACCTGCATGCTCGCTTTCGGTGCCCCACCGTAGCTTGCTCCGGGATGGCGCTCTATTGCCGGTGAGGTAGCATCGTGGTGAAGAGGATAAGAACGAAGTTCCGTATCACCAGCTGCAGGCTGTCGGTGCCATGTATTGCGGAGAATTTCAGCCTTCCGTGTTGGTCGCGTTGCTTTCGCCTTTGTAAGACATGCGCGTGCTTCTGCCTTGTAACAATATTTCGCAGGAGCCTTGGCGCTCTTTCTCGCCATTTTCTTTTCTATGTCCTAAATGAGCAAGAGCTCCCGTCTGAGTATAAATTTGCTAATGTACGAATACTAAAGTCTGGTATTAAAAATAGCGTCGCTAACTACAAGCCAATTCTTTTGACAATTGTCTACTGTAAAACCCTTAAACACGTTATCTTAAGTCTTATAAAACATTTGGAATATAATAACCTTGCTTCTTCAGTGCAACGGGGTTTTTGGTTCTGTTTTTTGCGTGTTTGTATCGAATTGGATCGTGTCTTATTTAACAGGCCGATGTGTTGCCTCGGTGCTAGGAAGAAACAAAGCCAGCTGCAAATTAACAAATAGAACACACAATTTGTATTTTACAAAAGTCAAATTCTATTGAGTAGAGGGATGGCAATAGCTAACAGAACTTCAACGCGAATTGGTCCCCACCAACCACCGGCAGCAGGCTGATGCCTCTACCTCCCTAATCTATTCCAGCCGAGCGTCCTAGACACAAGGCCATGGGTCAGGTAGAACTTCCACGTCAGTTGACTGAAGATATGAGAAGAAACTTGAAGTTCAACATTGTGCACCTACCAGACAGCGCGTGGTTAATGAAGCAGCTCTTAAGCTCAACACAATGGAAAAGAATGCTAAATATACAGTCGGAGTTGTGCTCAACAAAGTTACAAAAAATGTTCACTGGTGTATGTTTGTCTTGCAGAAGGTCTGGACGATGAAGGTAGATCACAGACACTCGCAGACGCCCTAGGATGGCCGAGCACGGCAACAGCTGTCTCGTCGTCGAAACACTGCAACTTCTCCTAACAACCGGGAGAGACCTCACAGGTCGTTCAGAAACCGCATTGCGTCAGGATGGAGACATCGGCGAGCCCGGGTTTAGGGGCCCGTCATGCCGGTACCTCCACACCCCGGCAGCCTTCCTCTAACGGTCCTTGCTTACCTCGTTGTCGGCAGATACCAGGTCATCGGGGAAGCTTCGACGCGGTTGGGTGAAGGTCTTGTAAGCTGGGGTCCTACTGGCCCAGCACGCGTACACCTCCTCACCGCAAGCCGTCTTCCTCCATTCTCTCCCGCTGACGTGACGACGATGGCAATGATGAAGCCTTAATTAATGGCACAAGCCCACTATGGGGGTTGGCCATGAATCGGGTGGTGATATTGTTGAAAAATAAAATAAGTTAGTTAATGGATAAATAACGCAAAAAATAAAAATAAATGAATAACCCAAGATGTAAAAGGAACTGTTAATACATGAATTAAAGTAGTGATGAATACGTAAGTCAGCCTTGCCTCGATAGGAATACTAACAAAAACGTGTTACTGTAATACATAAAGTAAAGGATATACTTAAACATAACAAGTTAATTATTGATTAATAATATTATTATTATTTTAACTGTGAATTTGTGCTTTTAGATTTTGAATTTTCTAAATCAAAGTAGATGTCATTAAACTGTGGAAACTACGAAATATTAATAAGACAATCTTATTGTGTTACATGGAAATTATAGATGGCTAGGCATCCTGTGGCTGTATCCTAATGGTGCTGCTATAAGGGTGCGTATAAGAGTATAAGTGGAATTTATAGACATGGTTTCGATGAGTAGAAAACCGCCGACACGATAATAAAAAATGATCGATGGATTTCGGTTCATTGCGGAGGTCGCATAAAGGGGATACCGCCAGACCACATCTGTGCATGTAAAACTTAAGTGCTGGAATACGGCAACGCTGCCTTGCAAACGAAACCTCGAATTGCCGGTTAGTACACCATTGTCGGTTCCAAGAATAATTTAGGGGCATAAAATCTGTAGGTTTTTTTAATGACAGGGCATTTTTGTCTTCGGTCAAAGCAAACTGCCTATACTTGGCTGCACTCATGTGCGCAGTTGCCGGCAGCGCAGATATCGCCAGACCTGTTAAAGAAGCACGTGCTGAGGAATCGGCTATTTCATTAATATGAATGTCTCGGTGGCCTGGGACCAATACTGAATGAACTAAACTTAAGGGAGGCGGAGCTGCTGTGTAAAACGTGTTCAATGCTGTCGACTTTGTTGACGCATTAAATGTGCTGCATACACATAGAGAATCTGTGATGATGATAACTTTGGTAGTGTGAAGGGGTAATTTTTGCAAGGCAAGAACTATTGCCAGTAGTTCGGCATGAAAAATTGATGTGTAGTCTGGGAGGGTAATTGAAACAGACCAATCGAGGGATGGTGTGTAGATTCCCACGCCCGCCTTCTTTTAAGACGAAGAAGCATCAATCACTATTACATTTATTGGGAAACAGGCCAAATATTCGTGTAAATGGTGGTTAAAATATGCGGGGAAGAAATTTGGCATTGCTTGAAAAAAATGTCGGCAAATTCAATTTTGAGTGACTCTGGAGACCTATCAAGCGGAATGATTTCCCTGAGGCGAACATATAAAGGTGCTTATTGTGCATGCACAAATGCAACCTGTGGGAAATGCAGCCGTGACCACGTGTTCTCAAAAAATGAATTTGGTTCACTAGTAAATGCCTATTATCTATGTAGTACAGAAAACTCATCCGTTCTTACATAGGTCTAAACTGTGAGCATGCGGAATCGCGCGTGAAGAGTCGGTAGGCGCGCTTCCTGGTATAATACATTACTAGCAACTAGTCTAGAAAGGCTAAACAAGGTGGAAGAGCTTATCATCCTAAAAAAACAAGTGATCTTACTTTATATTTTGCACTTATGGAGAACAAAACACAGCCATATTCTAGAATCGGTCATACATACATACGATAAATCATAATTAGTGCGTCACTTCGCATACCAGAATGCCGGTTACTGATTCTAAGTAGTAAACCTACGGCTCCTGTCTTCTTTGTATTATTTTCTATGTGACAGGCCCAGCTAGGTTTTCCGTCATATGTGATACCCAAGTACGTAAGCTGCTCTACCTGTGGAATGGTTCCCTGATCATATACTAGTGATAGCTGTATCGACCCGGAAAGCGGAAAAACAAGGGCTGCACTTTTGTTTACGTTTAGAGACAGATGCTGATTGTGAAGCCATGTCTCTAGAGTAGAGAAATACGTTTGCAAAGACAGGCGAAGGGAATTGATGTCGCTTGTGGTCGCGAACAATGCGATGTCGTCTGCATAGAGATACAGATTCACATCCTGGTGCAGTGGTACTGAATTCATCAATAGGTTAAATAGTACAGGAGACAGAACAGCCCCCTGGGGCACCTTTCTTGTTCGATGGAATTTGCTTGAAAAAAAGCCGTTTTGAAAACAATGAAATTTTCTGTTTCTTAGAAATTCAAAAATCCATGCCGTTATGTATCTTGGAAAATTGTAGGACTGTAATCTCTCCAGCAGTAGACAGTACTCAACGCTGTCATAAGCTTTTGCTATGTCAAGTGTCACTAATGCCCTAACTTCTTTTTTATGCTGAGCAAGTTGCATGCGCTGTTCCAAATCTACATGCGCGCACCAAATGGAGAGACCGGACCAGAAACCTATTTGACTTGGGCTCAGTAACGAATTTTCAGATATAAGATCCGTCATACGCTCATATAAGCTCTGTTAATTAGTTTTACCATATTTCACGTAAGAGATATAGGTCTAATGTTGTGAGTATCGTAGCCTGCTCCTTGTTTTTTAAGCAGCGGATTAATTTTGGGTGTCCTCCATTCTGGTGGAATCCAAGCATTTTTTAGATAATAATTCATTGTGTAGAGAAGGTCGTCAGAAGACACTGCAAACAACATTTTTGGCATGACATTGGAAATACCGTCAGGTCCTGGAGCTGAGGCAGGCAGAGATATAAGGAGATGAGAGAGCTCTGACACTGTGACTTCCAGAAAGTCATCTGCGATGAGAGGCCTTAATAGCCCATTCGGCAAACGTGATGTTAAGCGTTGCGCTAAGCCTTGTCCTATGAATTCTAAGGTATCATATATTTCACGTGGTGAAAGTGTTATCGACTCAATATTCGTTGGTGTCGGTATCAATTTTTTATATCGAAGGAATCTGAACAAAGCTTTTTTGTTGCTGGGCTTAGAGAGGAAGTCATGATGTTTTTCGTCATACTCGTATTTGGCATTCGATACTGTTCTCTTGAACGCAGCAGCTGCGAATTTATAATCACTCCAGTTACTCGGACACCAATTGTAAAGTAACTTCTTCAACGCGGCTTTTCGTCGTCTATAATCCCGCGCCCACACCGATTTCCACCAAACAGCGGTAGTACTTGTAGGTATGTTAACATTAAATTGAGACTTTTTAAGGGAACTTTTTAATACAGAGCAAAGCCTCATGCCTTTGATGCCGTCGGTTACCGTTATCTGGGAGTTGAGGACCATTTTCAAGACACTCTAAAATTTCTGGTAATCAACAAAAGTCCGTGCCGGAGGGCATACAGGGCACAGAATATCAAACCTAATAGGTAGATGGTCATTATTTGAGGCTGAGTCGACAGTAGAACAGGAAGTTATGGAAATTCCTGAAATGGCAAATGTTCGATCAAATGCTGATTTAGAACGACCCTGAATAAATGTAGCTACTTTCTTGTTTAAACAACGAAAATTTTGATTAATTGGCCAGTTCAACAATCGCTGTCCACATGAGTCTGTTTTGAAACCCCAAGATACATGATGCGAATTAACCCTTTCAGGCGCCACTTGCAATTATGCATAGAAAAAAATCTTTTTATATATAAACATTCTTTTTGGGACCTAAGAAACACAAAACCATCGAATTCTTGAAAGTTATTATGAAACTTTATTATTTGCAACATCGTACACAATTGTGTACACAGCGCCTCGGTGGTCACAAAATTCACTTGTGGAATGCGAGGAAGCAATTGGTCTCTTTCGTCAGGCACAGTTGCACGGCGCATTTCATGCAGAATATCCGGGTGCCTCGTGTGCACTTCTCGAGCTTGCACCTAATTCGCACGTTCTGGTCGCGGGATTCGGACCAATGGTCAAAGGAATCGTAGTGCGCGTCGGTGCAAGGACGCGATATTCTTGCTTTTTTGCCATATCTTTGGTTGTGGTGCTTGGATCTCTGCAAGAGAAGGCCTTCCACGCTTTTTCTCGGTTAGTACCGATTTAATTAATGCTTTGGCAGCTTGCAAGCAAGCGAAAATTCATCAAATATAGGAGTTTAGCTCCAGGCAGCGTTTGATTGTCACGGTGGTAGTCCAGCCAAGAATTGCAGATACCCAGGTTCACAAAAGGAAAAAACACTCTGTGTCCACTTCTTCAGCTTGCGTTTCCCCTGCAGCAGCGTCTTCCTCTTCTGTGAGGTTGGTGAACGCAGCTGCAACGCAGGCGTCGGTCGCTTCGCACGTGGCTTCTTCTTCGTCACTTTCCCCAACGTCTGAAACATTTATCAGCAATGAGCTCCAAAAGCCTTTCAGCTGTCTTTTGGGTATTCTTATACTTGTTTGCATTGTAGAAAGAACGACGAATGGCCAAAAAACCTGGAAAGAAAATCAAAGCAACTCTCAGCGTTCTTCATTTCTGCAGCGACCACGGCGCTTTGTACACAATCGTGTACACATGCGCGTGCGAGCGTTAGCGTTCGGTCATCTCCTCGGAAAGGATAAAATTATCACTCCTCGGTACTTCATATGATGCACAAGCGCGTCTAATTTTTTTTCGCTTGCCACAATAAAAAAAAGTGGCTCTAAAAAAATAAGAACTTGACTCACCGCTCTTTGCTGCTCCGGCGTCCGCCATTTCTTGTTTTGATATGAACATCTTCACCGAAATGCGACAGATGGTGCCCAAAATGCACATGGTTGTCAGTTTAAAGTTTGGGAATGTGCTAAAGCCAACCTAATAGAAAATTGCGCGCCCTAAACGCGAAAAAAACACCAGAAGTACAATGTACACAATTGTGTACAAGGCGCCTTAAAGGGTTAAAGTCTCCGGCTATCACAATATATTTCCTACAAGACTTGACAACGGTATCAAGGCAACGAATATCTTGAACACTTGTTGGAAAATATGTATTACCTAAAGAAAATCGGGAACAACAGGAATAGCTGGATCTATTGCTAGTATCTCACACTCCGTAGACATAGACTGGTAGGATATTTGTATTTTGTAGCATACTTGAGTTGTTAACAAGAAAGCAAGTCCTCCGCCTCTCGATGGATGGTCCAATCGAATTAAACAATAATTTTTAACGAAAATCTTGGCCATTGGAGTGCCAAGTCTCTTGCAAAAGGATAATGTCGGGAGAACGTTGTGAACAAAATTATATTAGATCGGTAGCTCTACTGCAAAAATAGTGAAACGGCAGTTTCACTGCAGTACCTTTAAATGACCTATGATAAATTACTGCATATTTTAGAAAGTGCTTGCTCTAAAATACTGTCTTTTAATAAATTATTTCGTTGAATGATGAAGCAGCATTTACTGGGCCCGAAATAAATCGGAGGTGCACGCAGGCACCAGACGGGGTGGTTCCCTAGTTACGGGACTCACATGTTTCCAGCAGCTCCTGGCCCCTGTCCGTCAGTGCAAGCTGAATCGGTAGGGCGGGGCTAGATAACAAGGTCTCCCATCGCTCAAGGGGTTGGGGATTGGGAGTGTTGGTGGGAAGGGGAGGAGGGGGGTCTTGAGTTCTGTGCACTCTGCCAAGACGTGCGGCAGGGTGCCCTTTTCTCTTCTGCAAAAAGGACAGAGCATATCGTATTCCGCAGGGTACATGCGGTTCATCAGTACGGGATGCGCAAGCGATCCCGCCTGCGCTCGACGCAGGATCGTCTGTTGATGCCTGGTGAGTTTGGGGTGTGGTTCTGGCAGTCTGCACCTTTCCTCTCGGTACATCCGGGTAATGTCCCGAAAGCTGGTAACCGGGTGCGGTAGCTCCCGGTTACCAACTCGTACTCGGCCCGGATCGACATTTCTTCGGCATGGTAGTTGGCGACGGTATTGCCTGCTACCTGCGAGTGAGCCATGACCCACACGAGCTCTATGGCTCTTCCCGGATGCTTGTGCTTGGCTAGAATGGATGGGGTTGCGGAGGAGACTACCCCCCTGCGGAAGCTTCTGTAGGCTGTCTTTGATTCGGTGACTACGGTGTCCACGCTCGGCTGTGCGAGTGCGAGGGCCATGACCACTTCTTTGGAAACTGCGGGGTCTGTTGTCTTCAGAGACGCGATGACGATTAGCCTGTCTTTTGATGTAACCACCACCGCTGCACGGTCACTGTGTTTTCGGAGCGAGGCACCCGCGTAGGGGACCCTGGGGTTCTCTTCCAGCTTCCGGGCTAGGGCTTAGGCTCGAGCGGTGCGCCTCTCGTCGTCCTTGCCCGGCGTCATGTTCCGAGGAAGGGCTTTTGTCTGAATGATCGTTTTTCAGTCTTCCGGAAGGGCCGTCTTGATGGATACTGGCTCGATCTGCCATCCTATCTTGTGTAGGACGGCTCGTACGTGTTCCGTGTGGCTGAGCCAGATTCTCTGATTAGAGAGGTGGGCTTCGATGAGCTGCTCCACCGTGTTGTGGGCGCCCATGTAGCAGTTTTTGCGTGGACGAGTATATGGGCATGCCCAGTGCTTGTTTTGTTGCCTTACGAAGCATCGTGCTTAGGGTGTCCCTATTCGCCTTCGTCAGCTGGAGATACGGGGCGGAGTAGGTAACCCGCGACACGACGAACGCGCGTACCAGGCTCATGTCATCGTCCTCTTTAAGGCCTCGGTTTCTGTTGGATACCTCTGAATCATACCAAGTTGTACCAAGTTGTACCAAGTTCGGTTGTAGTTTTAATCTTTGTGATGGCGGCCTGTGCCTTTCGGTCGCTCTGTGAAGTAGTAGGCCAAGAATCCTAATCTCCTGTGCCGGCTTGATGGTCGTTCCGGCGATCGTGATAATCACGTTCGGCAGCAGCTCCTTCTTGGATTTTCCCGGTTGGATCATGAGCAGCTCTGATTTCTGGGGAGCGCAGCTCAGTCCACACGACTTTGCGTACTCGTGCACGTTCGTTGCCGCCCGCTGCAAAGCTTCCTCCATCCAGGCATCGGAGCTGGCTTGAGCCGTCCACACCGTAATATCGTCAGCGTAGAACGCGTACTTAAATTGAGGACGACGCAACGAGCTATGGAAAGAAGAATGATGGGTGTAACGTTAAGGGATAAGAAAAGAGCAGATTGGGTGAGGGAACAAATGCGAGTAAATGACATCTTAGTAGAAATCAAGGAAAAGAAATGGGCATGGGCAGGACTTGTATTGAGGAGGGAAGATAACCGGTGGTCATTAAGGGTTACGGACTGGATTCAAAGGGAAGGCAAGCGTAGCAGAGGGCGGCAGAAAGTTAGGTGGGCGGATGAGTTTAAGAAGTTTGTAGGGACGACATGGCCGCAATTAGTATATGACCGGGGTTGTTGGAGAAGTACGGGAGAGGCCTTTGCCTTGCAGTGGGCGTAACCAGGCTGATGATGATGATGATGATGATGAGAACGCGTGGTCCACGCATTCGATTTGCTTGAGTAGATCGGGCCGGGGCAGCAGGGCCAGATTGAAGGTGGTGGTGGTAAACATTTATTGCTTGAGCCTTTTTACAACATTACTTGTGAGGGGGCTCAGGAGCGCGTAGGGTGTCCGGGAGTTTGTGGCCCTCGGCGACCCTCAGAGCCCAGTCCACCAGCCGTATTTGGTCGGCTGGGTTGGAGCTAGACACCGCGGTCTCCCATCCCTCGACGTCGGTGAGTTGCCACTCAGAGGGTGGCTGGAGCTCAGGGCATAAGAACATAATGTGATGGAAGTTAGCTCTAGGTGCGCCGCAGAGCGTACATTCCTGTTGATATAGGCCTGGATAAACTAGGGCGAGAAAAGCTGGAGAAAGAAAAGTTTGTGCCTGAAGTTGGCGCCAGGTACTTTGTTGCAAATTTGTTAAGGATTTATCTGGGGGAGGGTATCTCAACCGCATTTCGTGGTAGTGGAGGGTGATCTCATGATATTCGACCAATCTGTCTCTGGCGTTATCCAGGTCATCGGACGGCGTGGCTCGGTTGACGGCTACTCGAGCGATAGAATGGGCCATCTCATTGCCTGGATGGCCTGCGTGCGCGGGCACCCAGATGAGCTTAATTGGTCTGAGGGGGGTCTGATGACTGAGAATTTTCAGTGCCGGTTCATGAACTCGGCCTTTCGAGTAGTTGCGGATTGCAGTTTTGGAATCACTAAGGATAACCTCGGCAGCGGTGGTTGAGATGGCCAGCGCTATAGCAGCCTCCTCCGCCTCTATGGACGTGCGCGCGTGTATTGTGGCAGCTGTGATGTAACCAAGTTGATGGGACACTGCACTTACGGCATAGGCTGGTTTCTGTGGGTAACTAGCGGCGTCGACACACACAGTGAGGTGGTCGTGTTGGTGTTGTTTGTAGAGGGCTTTTGCCCTGGTCTGCCTGCGTGCCTCATGATGCACGGGGTGCATGTTTTTAGGCAGGGGGAGAATAGTGATGCAGTTTTGTATGTCCGATGGTAAAGGACATGTCTGATGGGCCTTGGAAGTCGGGATTAGTCCTAGTTTGTCCAGGATGTGCCGACCTGTGGTGGTAGAGGACAGCCTCTCCCTTTGGGCTGTGCGATGGGCTTCCGTGAGCTCAGCAAATGTGTTATGTACCCCCATGCGAAGGAGGCGCTCGTTTGGTGTGTGCCTGGGGAGGTTAAGTGCAGTCTTATAAGCTTGACGTATAAGGGCATCCACTTTTTCCGTTTCCGTCCGGTTGAGATGTAGGTATGGGAGCGAGTATAGTATTCTGCTTATGACAAATGCCTGTACTAACTTTCTCAAGTCGTGCTCTCTCATCCCATTGTGTCTATTGGCTATCCGCTTAATCAGGCGCATAGTTTGGTGTACTGTGGTGTTGAGTTTGTTCAAGGTCGCCGTATGTCTGCCGTTGTTCTGCATGACCATGCCAAGCACTCGTAGCTGTGTGACCTCTGGAATGGAATACGTCTTCATGTGGATACGGATGCTGGGGTTTGAAGTTGGGTCTGTGCGACTCTTCGGGGGGTGAAGAACAAGAAGTTCCGACTTGGTGGGGGAGCACGCGAGACCTATTGCCATAGCCCGCACCACCACCACATCGGCCCCTGCCTGTAAGGTCACCTCCATGTCGCCTATGCTGCCTGTAGTGGTACACAAGGTAATATCATCTGCATACAGGGAGTGCGAGAGGTTGGGAATATTTGCCAGGTCTCTGGCCATGGGAATGAGAGTGAGGTTAAAGAGGAGTGGCGAGAGCACTGACCCTTGCGGTGTGCCTCTGCTACCCAGTTGGACCTTGTATGTTGTTAGTTCTCCCACAGTAAGGACCGCAGTCCTGGCCTGTAGGAAAGCTGTGACATAGGCGTGAGTTGGGCGATAAGACAGATCCCTGACGGGTGCCCTATCACCGAGGTCGACAGGGTCCGACTTCTCCTCCCCTATCCTGATGGTCGCCGTTGGGTTTGACAGAAAATCTCTTATGTAGCCGAATGTCTTTCGGCCACACCGGGTTTTGCTTAGATTCTGCAACACACTCGCGTGGGACATGTCAAGCGCTCCCTTCAGGTCGAGGGCGAGTATACCGCGCGGCGCGTGCCTCGTTGCCGGCTTGACGACCAGTTCGTAGAGTTGGATCATCACGTCTTGGGTGCTGACATGTTGCCTGAAGCCGTGCATCGTCTCTGGCATCTGATCCGTTTCTTTGAGGTGCTTCTGCAGCCGGTGAAGGACCATGCGCTCCATCACCTTCCCCAGCAAGATGTGTGGAAGATGGGCCGCATGTTGTCTATCGTGAGGAGTTGCCGGGCTTTGGAATGAAGCGGACCTCGGCGTCCTTCAATTCCTTCGACAACTTCGAGCTTTCCCAGGCTTCGTTAATGTGCTCTAGGAGGCCGGGGGCAGCTGTACCGCTCATGTTACCGAGTAATTTGTAAGTTATGGCGTCCCTGCCGCGTGCACTTCACTTGTTACTCTCATCTATCGCTGTCCACAGTTCCGTCATGGTAAACGGCCGGTCCAGTTCTTCATTGTCGGGTCCTTCGTACCACTCGGGCACCGGGTACTGGCCCTTCTCTGTCTTTAGGTACTTGGCCTTCAGGTCTTCCAGGAGCCTGCGGCCATCTCCCTTGTACGTGTTCAATACTTTGGTGAGGTTGCGATTGGTCGCAGTTTTGCTACTCAGTGGGTCGATCAGATGTTTCAAGAGACACCACGTCTTCCACGTCGAGAGCTTGCCCTGTAGGCCATCCCAGGTCTTCAGCCAATTTCCCTTACATAGTTTGGCCGCGTACTCAGCGATCTGTTTGTTCAAGACTGCTATGCGCTTGGCCAGCTTTCTGTTGTGTCTCTTACGTTTCCACCGCCGTGTCAATGAGTGTCGGGCCGCATAAATGTGGGTCAGTCTGGCGTCCACGTACGGTGTCTGCGACGTCGTTGCGATTTCTTGGGTAAATTTATCAAGGGCCTCCTTCTGGTCCCTCGCCCATTCGGTGTAGGTCCTTTGTGTTTCGGCTTGTCCCGTTTCATCCTCAGATGCCTCTTCTGTTCTTGGGTTAACTTTCTCATCTTGTCACAAACCGTGATCCATGCCGTCCTCAGCACAGCCCTATCTCGGGAGCCTTGGATCGTGATGCCGATCACGCTGTGGTCAGACCCCAGGTCAACTTCGCTTCTCCAGGAGATGTCTAGCGTGCCAGATAAACACGACAGGTCTGGCGTGGTGTCCCTCGCGGCACTGTTGCCTCTTCTGGTGGTTACGTCCGGCTCATTCAGGAGGGCCATCTCGTGATCCTCCAATGCCTTGGCCAATCCTTTTCCTCTGTTGGACTTAAACTTATAGCCCCACGTTGTGTGAGGAGCGTTAAAGTCGCCGAGGATAAGGAGCGGCCTGGTCCCCGCCAACCCTTTCGCCTGGCTCACGATGCGGTCAAATTCGTACTGCCGTTGTGACGGCCGGCAGTACGCGCTCATTACAAATAAATTGCCCGGGCTGCCAATTTCTTTCGCATGAATTTCGACCAGCGTGTGCTCGCACCCACCCTGCGCTGTGACATGTTGAGTTGCCGCCACGTTGCTGCGGACGAGCACCGCCATCCCGTTATCCGTGGGGTCTGTGTAAGTGACGTACCCGGGAGTCTTGCTTTCCCGTTTGTTTCTTGTAGAGCAATTAGATCGGGCTTGTTTTCTTGCCCGTCAATGTGTAATATTAGTTCCACTTCTTTGTTGCGAATCGCGTGGCAGTTCCATTGGTAAATTACGGTGGTATCCCCCCCCTCAACCCCCGATTTTCTTCTTGTGCTTCTTTCTTGGCTTTTGCGTCATCCTTTCCGGACGCTCGAGTCAATGGCCCCTTTTCGCGATCGCGCCTTTGATTTTTTCAGATCGCTCCTTTTTCAGGGACACGAAGCGGTTCCTCACTGAAGTTTAGGCTACTTTTGGCGCTAGGCGCTTGTGCTTCACCAATCGCGTGTGAGGCTGGCTCTCGACACCCTCGAGTCGGGCGTCCATTTTGCTTAGCCTTTCATTAATTTGGGACATTGTGGCCAAAATAGTCGTCAGCTCTCCTTCTCGGGGGATCTGTGTCGTTGCCGTGGTCGCGGTCTCTGCGGCCGCCGCTTCCTCTCCATTCGCGGGGCTCATTTCGGCGTCCATCGCCTGTTGATTACTTGATGTACGTTGCGTAACCCCAGGCTCTCCCGCCACCCGCTCTAGGCGGGCGAGCCTGGGGGCTTGCATTTGCCGAGCTGCCGTTACTCGCCAGCGTTCCGATCTTATTCATTAGCGCCCGTATTTGGACGTTCTGTTGCTGGATCTGAGCGTTTTGGCGCTCTATGATCCGCTTAAGTTCTGTCACTTCGCTACTGTCCCTTTGCGGATTCACTTGTGAGTTAAGGGGTTGGGAGGGGCTGAGCGGTGGGAATACGGTGTTGTTGGTTTGAGCGACCGGAGACTTGTTTGTCCAGCCTACCCTTTCCTCGGCGATCCCTTGGCTTCCGGTTGACTCACTCCCGGACCTTGAACCGGCCCCGGATCTCGAACTGGTCTGCGAGCGCGAGCGGTGGTTGCTTCCACGATGGCCGCCCGCGGATGGTGTCTTCGATCGGGAGTGACTCAGGCGGCCGTTTCCACCACCACTGTTGTTGCTGCTGCGGCCTGGTGTGTGTGACTTGCCCCGTTGTTTGGAGGTGCTGCTGCGGGGTCCGCCTGCAGGACCTCCCTTGTCTCGGTTTCTTCTCCCGGCGTCTTCTTTCTCTGCTCGGCGCCATTCCCAGCGTCGATGGCGGAAGACGTAGGGCGTCTTGAAGCGGGATTTGCAGGCCTTGTCCGTGGTCAGGTGTTTGCCTCCGCACAGGCCACACTTCGGGACACATCTGTGGTCTTCGGCGGGGTTGGAGATTCCGCACCCTCGGCAGATCGTGTTCGAAGGATCCGGGCACACGTCCATTTTGTGGCCCACACTTCCGCACGCATAGCATACGTCGATTTGTTTTCTGTGCAACGTGCGCTCCGTGAGCAGGTTACCGTATCTCACGTAATTGGGTACTTTGTGCCCTTCGAAAGCAATGACGACTGATCGTGCTTTACCGATTCGGTTTGCCTGTAGGGCTGTTGGGTTATGCTTGTGCACAACATTGTCCTGAATCTCCTGGGCCGTATCCTCGAGCGGGATGACCCTTATGACGCCCTTCACCGTGCCGTGGGGGGCCGCTTCGTAAGTATTCATTTCGTGCGCCGTGTCGCGTATGTCGATCCTTCCTACTGCAGCGTATCGGTCGGCGTGCTCTCTCTCGGAGGTGCTCACCACTACGATATCTTGCTGTAGGTGGGGCACACGACGTCTTCACTTGCTTCATTGGCGGGGATCTGTGCCACCACCGCAATTGCACGACCTAGTTCAACGCGAGTCACGTCGCTCACGCGGATCCCGCCTCGCGGTCGGAACACGATCTTTATGTCGCTGCGCGGCAAGTCTGGCATGCGCGCGCCCTTTAACAATTTGCCCTTGTTTATACGTTGCGCCCTTGAGTGACGTGTACCGCTGCCAGTGGCACCACCGCCGAGGTTGTTCCTCCGGCTGTTGACATTAGCCGTGGCCTTGGCGCCATCTTGGCTCGTTTGAAGTATGGGATTTAGGCCTATCTTTCCCATGCCTTTGTGCCTGACTCTCTCACCGGCAGTTTTCCAGCCTTGTGATCTTGTGCACTGGTCCGGCGAAATTTCGATGCCGTCTACCTCTACACGCATAGCGGTAATCATCTTAGGTCAATGCTCACGTGCGTAATCACCGATGGTTCGATATTCCGCTGGCGGCTTCACCGAGGCTCGGGCTGGGCCTAGCGCTCCCCCGGCCCAGGCCGAAGTGTACGTTAGGCCCAGCGGCGGACGCTCCTCTCGGCACACAAAAGTCCTCTAAATTCGGAAAAAGCGGTCCCCTGCTTCGGAATTTGTGTTCCCGGTGGTCCACACAACTTCATGCATCTGGTCGATGCACTTTCATTAAGGTGCGACTCAAAAATCCGGCAGTTCAAAGAAAAAATGTGGAACAGGTGAGATGCGTCCACTCGCTCCCTTCGTCGTCCTTGTTTTGTTGAAAGATTGTCTTTACCGTACTTTGTGGGTTTTGACTGAGGGACAGAGCTGGAAGAATGAGGATTAGAATCTGACTTGGAAGGGCTACCTTTCACAATCTTTTGGGTTTTTGAATGTGGGACAGAGATCGATGAATTATTGTTAGGTGATCTTGTGTGTTTAAGTGCCGGGAGATCCATTTGTATAACCTGGTTGTTTTCCGACACTTATTCAGAGAAGCACCCGTTGAAGCATCCGTGAGTTGAAGTTGGTGGCCTTGCATTTTCTGCACTTTCTACAATAACTGATAAAGGATCCACTAGCTGTGGAGCGTTCGGTGTTAGGGTATGAGTAAGAATCTACGAGCTTGCATTAGAAGTCACTAAAGAACAGAAAACCGGAATTGTTTGCGATGTGAACACTTGACCAAGAGTATCCGACAGGCTAGATGTTAGTCGTTTCATAGCTTTTGACAACGCCTTTTCGACCGCAATCGCAATAGAATCGGAAAGGGCTGAGTCTGCAACCATGTGCTGAGGGGCTGTCACTCCTGCATATCCCTTAGATCTCCCCTCGACCTCAGCAACCACACGTCTTGTTGGCCTAGTTAGTCCTTGCTAAAAGACATGTTTTTTTGTGCGCAATGTTAAAACACACACAAGAGGAAGAGACAGAAGACAACATGGGTGGCACTTTCAATTGATTTAGTTTCAGTGGCGACCCATGAATATATTACAGATACTCGCATGCTGTTCACAAACCTACGTTATCAAGCGGTCACACAATCTGTTTCCGATTTGTAGAGCAAGGCAGATGTATCGCTAATGCAACTTGAACCTTTCTTTTTTATATAGTAAGCTTCCTTACCTCACGTGCTGTTTGATTTCTGCTTCGGCCAAGAATCCTAATGTCAGGAAAACGTGATTTGCACATGCAGGCCTTGATGAATTATTGTTAGGTGATCTTGTGTGTTTAAGTGCCGGGAGATCCATTTGTATAAGCTGGTTGTTTTCCGACACTTATTCAGAGAAGCACCCGTTGAAGCATCCGTGAGTTGAAGTGGTGGCCTTGCATTTCTGCACTTTCTACAATAACTGATAAAGGATCCACTAGCTGTGGAGCGCTGTCATGTGCGCTGTCAAATGTGCCGCGCCATCTTTCATTAGATTTAGTTCGTATTTGCTGGCTCATTCATTTATGCAGCGTCCCATCTGTCCTATGTAGAACTTGTCGCACTCAAGGAAAGTTTCGTACACCACCTCCGTGGCACACTTCCCGTAGGACGCGCCGTGTCTCTTGCCGTAGCCTTGCGAACCGGTCTCATCGCGAGTGGTTCTCGAACAGAGTGGAACCAGTATGACGGGCGCAGAAAAGGCGATGGGTACGCCATAGCAGCCTGCCACCTTCTTGAGATTATTGGAGACCTTACAAACATGAGGAATCACTGCACGTCTTACGGTTGTGGCACTTTCTTCCTCCCTTGTGGCGCTAGTGCCTTTAAGCTTCCGTAAAATGGTTTCGGTGACTAATGTCACGCAGGAGTTAGGAAACTATTTTACTAAGCCTACGGTGGAACGAAGACAACAGTAGAAACAAACAACCTGGTGCTGCTTTTCTTATGAAATATAGCATTGAGGCCAGCGTTCCTGTGCATGAATTAGTAGCCTTTAACAGAAATCGGGCTAGGAAAGCTCCCCAGGAGGACAAAGAAAGATGATCTCGCACAGCTTGTGCAGATACCGACACGTGTCACTTCCAGTTCCAGCACCACACTTGACCTTGCTTTTGTTTCTCAAGCCATTCTTGAAAAGGGCCCTTCCGTGGAAGTTTTACCCGGAATATCCGATCACAAGATTATCCTCTTAAAATGCAACTTTGCGTTAGCACGATCGCGCGAACCTATGAAAGAATTCTTAGATTTCACTAACGCCGAAGACGAAAGCATTCTCGACTACTTAGAACAAGATTTTGACACTTTTTCTCAAAAACAAAGACAAGGTTTCCTAGGCGTCAATGAGCTGTGGCTGCACTTTAAGAGCGCCGTGCACGAATGCATCAAAAAGTACGTTCCTAAAAAGCGGAAGAAAGTCAACCGAAAAAACCCGTGGATTACTCGTAATATCCTGCACTTAAAGCGTCGATTAAAACGTTTAACATGCTGTCGGTCAAGCCACTCTGTTTTGGCGTCCCTCCGAGCAGATCTTAGATCCGAATTAAAATTAAGTAAATACCATTTCTTTAATGTCAGAATGCACAACTTTTTAAAAAACAACCCAAGGAAGTTTTGGATGCATATATCGAAGCGGAACAGTCTTGTAGACAAGATAAAACTGAATGATGTCGAAGTTACCGACACTCAGCGCATTGCGGAAGCTTTTAACACGTTTTTTTCGTCAGTATTTTTACGTGAACCCACCCAGAAAGATGATACTCATGGCGTTGGTCTCAAGCTTCCAGATCTTGTCATATCTGAGGAAGGCATATTTTCGTCACTGCTAAACTTAGATCCAAAAAAATCTGCAGGTCCTGACGACATACCTAACGCTTTTCTTAATCGGTACGCCGAATGGTCCGCGAAATACCTGTTCATAATATTTAACGTAAGTTTAAACGAAGGGGAGCTGCCTAACGACTGGAAAGTCGCCAAAGTAGTCCCAGTCCACAAAAAGGGAGACAAGCTTAATGTAGAAAATTACAGACCTATCTCCCTACTCTGCACCGCTTCTAAAGTTATGGAACACTTTATTTGTAAGCATTTAAGCTCCTTTTTAGAAAATAATGACTTCTTTAGTGAGAGTCAGCACGGATTCAGGCGTGGCTTTTCTACCACTACGCAGTTACTTCATATGACCAACGAAATACTGGCAATCTTGGATCAAGGTGGGCAGGTAGACATTCTTTTTTTAGATTTCGAGAAAGCCTTCGATCGGGTTTCACACAAAAAAATGATGATACAGCTAAACAGCATCATACGCAACGAACAAATTTTGCGTTGGCTTGATTCGTACTTGACGCATCGAAAACAATTTGTCAGCATAGGTCCTTCGAATTCATCGCTCGCCTCTGTACTTTCGGGCGTTCCACAGGGCTCGGTTTTAGGGCCACTTCTTTTTCTTATCTACCTAAATGACCTGGCTTGCAAATTTCCCGTGCGGTGTCGCTTTTTTGCGGACGATTGTATTGTTTACTCGAGCATTCAATCTGTGGATGACCAATCTAGCTTAACTGACTATCTAATAGCAATACACGACTTGGCAGTGGCAGTGGCACGACTTGGCAGTGGCGACGAAAGTACAGTGCACGACACTAAGCATCGTTCTGCTTATTCTGCAGGTGTGCTTCTGGACGGTTGAGCATCGAGCCCGAAGAGCGCTGTGCTACAGTGCATGAGCACAGGGTACTGCAAAGGGAAAGTTTGGCCTCGCAGGGAACGGACATCGTCTGCGCCTGCGGCTTGGAACGACCGAGCCTACGTCACTGGTCTCTCCGTATAAAAGAAGCCACTCAAGCACCGGAGCCTTCACTTGGCAGTGGCGACGAAAGTACAGTGCACGACACTAAGCATCGTTCTGCTTATTCTGCAGGTGTGCTTCTGGACGGTTGAGCATCGAGCCCGAAGAGCGCTGTGCTACAGTGCATGAGCACAGGGTACTGCAAAGGGAAAGTTTGGCCTCGCAGGGAACGGACATCGTCTGCGCCTGCGGCTTGGAACGACCGAGCCTACGTCACTGGTCTCTCCGTATAAAAGAAGCCACTCAAGCACCGGAGCCTTCACTTGGCAGTGGCGACGAAAGTACAGTGCACGACACTAAGCATCGTTCTGCTTATTCTGCAGGTTAGTTCAAAGCTGCCGTATTTGTACATATTCGTGCATTTTTCGTCGCTGCTGCCAAGTATCGTGACGTTTATTGGGGCTACTTGTTGAATTTCTATTTTTCTTGCCTGTTATTCCTAAGTACGACTGCCAAACTATGTCGAAAGAACTGGCCAAAATGAAGGATGAACTGAAGTCTGATTTTGCTAAAGTAAGAGACGAGATGCGGCATGAACTGAAATTGTTTCGTGAAGGTTTAGAGAGAGATCTGCGAACAGAAAACCGCGAGTTCAAAAATGAGCAGAATATCATGGCAAAAAGTCTGGAATTTGCGTTTCACGCAATTGATGAACTGAAAACAAAACTGGTGGAATGTACTGCAAAGAATGCTAAACTCGAGAGTGAAAACGCGGCTCTGCACGCTAAGTGTTCCTTTTTAGAAAACACTGTTCAAAGCTTAGAAAACCGACTCGTGCAAACTGAGCAATACTCTCGTAAGACCAACCTAGAGATTCAGGGGGTAGTGAAGACCGAGAATGAGTGCTTAAGCGACCTACTTTCCAAACTTGGCTCTACGATCAATGAACCAATCGCTGCATCGGACCTTGAAACGTGCCATCGTGTGCCTACACGCAGTGGTGATCGGACAAATATAATCGTCCAGTTCAAGAGTCGCGCGAAGCGGGATAGCGTTTTCCACAAAGCTAGAAAAATGCGTCTCACAAATACAGATCTTGGCTTGGAAGGCTCTTCTTCAGTGTACGTGAATGAACACCTTTGCCCTGCCCTGAAGAAGCTTCTCGCGATGGCCGTGAAAAGAAAACACGCGCATCACTGGAAATCGGTGTGGTCGTTGAACGGCAAAATATTTGCAAGACGAGCTGAAGACACGCCCGTTCTCCACATAAGAAACGAGAGTGACGTCGAGAAGATAACGTCGGGGCAGGCGCAGGTGTAAAATGCGGAAGCAGCGCGAATTTGTGCACCCCGCAACTTTGGCTGCATCGTCAAAATGGCTTATCAAGAGCTGGCTCTCCCGCATCTCATTGCTAAGCAGGATGCATCGGCCACGGCTGTTTTGCATCTTAATGCGCGCTCAGCATGCAACAAGAGTGACGATATCATCCATCTTTTGGAGCAATTTACTTTTAAGTTTAATGTGATCATGATATCGGAAACATGGTACTACAGTAACTGTGCTATGCTGACTTTACAAGGTTATCACCGCTTTTGTATTAATCGGTCCAGCAAAAAAGGCGGGGGTGTTGCACTTTTTGTTGAAACCTATGCAAAATATGAATTAGTACCAGACTATACGACAGTAACAGATGACTATGAAATACTCACTGTAAAGAGTAAAAACAGGATAATATGTCTGGTGTATCGCCCACCGAGCGGCAATGTTGTCACTTTTCTAGATTTTTTTGAACCATTCCTAGATTATGTAAGCATGAACAATTTGAAGCTTGTGTGTGGCGGCGATTTGAATATAGATGTACTTAAACAGAGTAATTCATCCTTCCAACTGAACACGTGCCTCCAGTCTGCAGGTTTTGTAAACACAATCACCACACCAACACGCATTACAAGTCATACATCTTCTTTACTTGACTTATTCATTGTTGATATATCTACTACTGTATGCAACACAGGCACATTGGTGTCTGACATAAGCGACCACTGCCCTATATTTTTAATCTACACCGATGACTCTAAGAAAGCAACTGACGCCTGTCAACAATTCACTTATCAACGTATAACACAAGCAGGTTTAGAGCAGTTCAGGAATGACGTTATGAATCACGATTGGTTACATGTTTTGAACAAAACAGATGCAAATGAGGCATATAATGAATTTATTATAACTTTTACCGATATGTACGCAAGCAATTTTCCAATGAGGACAGCTAAATATTCCAAAAAAGTTAGAAAGCCTTGGGTTACTCATGAGCTTGCAAAAATGATCAAAACAAAAAATAATCTCTATCATTCCTTCTTGCGCACGCGGTGTGAATTAGCATTACAAACATTCAAAAAATTTAGAAACAGGCTAAATGCTGCACTAAGAAAAGCAAAGGCGGCGTACTATGAGGACTTATTTGCAAATGTTTCTAGACAACGCCCAGAGATTGCGTGGCAAACGATTAATCTTGTTCTAGGCCGCCGCAAGGACGATACGCACTTGACATCGATGAAGGTGGGCTCACGTGAGATAACAGGCACAGCGCTTTCCGATTACTTTAACCACCACTTCGTAACTGCACAAAGCGATATGGCTGAAGGAAATGATAGCATAGGGGTGGTTTGTCATAGCGATGCTGTTCGCGAAAGCGCATTCTTTGCACCTACTGATGAATATGAAGTATACAGTGTGTACATGGGGCTGAAAAACAGTAAAGCTTTAGATGTAAATAATTTGCAGATTAAACCTATAAAACATGTTTTGCAATTTATTGTACCTCCGCTTGTGCACATTTACAACCTAATTTTAGAGACTGCAATTTTTCCAGATGCAATGAAACACGCGAAAGTCTCGGTTATTTATAAAGGTGGTGATCGAAACACTGCGTCTAATTATCGACCGATATCGGTGCTCCCAATTTTTTCAAAAGGAATGGAAAAGCTTATTTTTGCTAGAATGACGGAATTTTTCAATAAACAGAGTGTGCTTACTGATTCACAATATGGATTTCGGAAAAACAGATCCACAGAAATGGCTCTTCTTGCGCTGAAAGAATACGTTTTGCAGAGCTTCGAAAACAACTACTACGCAGCCAGCATTTTTGTAGACTTCAGTAAAGCTTTTGACAGCCTCAATCACGAGATTCTTATTCGGAAGCTTTGTTTGTATGGAATTCGTGGGAAACCGCTAGAATTACTCAAATCATATCTGAAACATCGACGTCAGTACGTTTCCATTAATAAACATAACTCGTCCCTCTTAAGTATTGTATGTGGTGTGCCTCAAGGAAGTATTCTTGGGCCACTTTTGTTTAACGTTTTTATAAATGATATCGTAACCATAAACAGTGAGGTTCAATTCATTATGTACGCGGATGATTGCACACTGTGTGTCTCAGGTCCTGATGCGAATGAACTTGTGCAAAAATGTAATAAAATTATGGCAAATTTGTCCGATTGGACACAGACAAATAAGCTTAAAGTAAATTCAAAGAAAACAAAAGTTCTAATATTTCGCGCGAAAAATAAACCACTTAACATTAATCATGCTATTTATTTTCAGAGCCAACGCATTGAACTGGTTGAAGAATTTAAAATTCTTGGAGTATACTTTTCTTCTAATTTACGTTGGGATGCCCATATTAAACATCTCTGCGGAAAACTCTCTGCGGTTACCGGTGCTATGGCACGTTGTCGCACATTTCTACCTACGAGAGCAAAACTTCAAATATACTATGGTCTCTTCTTATCGTATATAAATTACTCTTACCTTGTCTGGGCTACAACATCTAAATCTAACTTGCAAAAGCTGGTAATACTTCAAAAGAAAATCGTTCGGTATATAGATAACGTTAATCGGCTTTCACCAACAGATAATATATTTCTCAAATACCGACTAAACCGCGTTGATAAATTATACGAACACAGATTACTAGAAACGATTTACTTCTCATCCGAATATGTTAAGAATTATTTTGCATCCCTTGCTCAGCTAGAACTCTGCACTCACACGAAACATACTACACGAAACCCCGAGGTGTGGAAGGTACCATGGTTCCGAAACAATTACAGCCTACAGTCCTTAACACATAATATACCGACAGTACTAAACAAATATAAGCACACAGCTACGCTAAATAAAAATGGTTTGCGTGACTACTTTCTTTCTTTATAGTGGCACTTTAGTACATTTGCATTCAAGTGTAAAATGTCATCTTCATGCATACGTACGAAATTGTAATGTTTGTTGTGTATAAAGATTTCAGTGTATATATCATGTGAGTGCTACTGCCATGTAAGGGACCCTGGGCCTCCGTCAAGCTGCTGCGACAGCTTTTTGCCCAGGTGTCCCTCCAGTTCCTTTTGTTTCTGGTAAATAAAATTGATTGATTGATTGATTGATTGATTGGTGTATCCAGTGGCATATGACCCTAAACATCTCGAAATGCGCGCACATGGTTATAACACGTAAAAAAAATCCGCTAATTTGCACTTACACGATAAATAATATGGACATTAAACAGGTAGAGGAATTCACATATCTTGGAATTACAATTGATTCCAAGATGAGCTATACCGCTCACGTTAGGTATGTTTCTGCGGCAGCAATGAAAAAGTTATGGTTATTAAAGCACCGTTTAAAAAACTGCACTAGTGCTACCAAATTAACTGCATATAAGGCAATTATTAGGCCAACACTCGAGTATTCCGATATAGTCTGGGACCCTCACACAAAGGCTGGTATAGACATTATCGAAAGAGTACAAAAAAAAGCTCTTAGATTTATCTACAATGCTTACAATTGGCGCATTTCAGTCACCTCTTTAAGGTTGCGATCTGGGCTCCAGACACTAGACGCTAGACACTAGACGGTGCAAAATGCACCGTCTACAAGCAATGTATAACATAGTTAACAACCACACTAAAATGAGATTTGACAACTACATGCAATTTAACAAATCGCGACTGACCAGAGGTAAGCACAATCAAACAATATTATTGCCGCGCGCTAGAACAAACGCATATCTTTATTCCTTCCTGCCCAAGACAATTCGCGAATAGAACGCTCTTCCGCAAAGCGTGGTCAACTCAGCCACTCCAGACTCCTTCTTATCTGCAGTACAGACGTGCTTGTAATGTCATGCATTCACTGTACCTTTGCTTGTTCAAATTCTGATGACTCATTTACTACGCCTTTGCTATTGGCAGTAATGTGACGGCATCATTGTATTTCTTTTGTGTATTTGCATATGTTTACTTTGCCTATTGAACTGTTTTTTTTACTCTTTTTTTATCCCCTTGAGGAAAAAGTTTGAAATCACGTGATGTTGTACCACTCCTGCCTGGGCTTTCAAATGGAAGCCGGCAGTATTCTGAAATAAATAAATAAATGTTTGCTTGATGGTGTGGAGAGTCTAGAAGAAAGCGTTTCTGGGTATAGGTCAAGTCGTGGTGCTGGTATTATGCGGAAGACTGTTACGCTTTGAAGAGATCATAACCTAGTTATTTTGGAAGCAGAAAAAGAAGGGTGTTTTGTGGTACTTCCTAGAGGAATGTACAATGAGAAAGCTGCAGAGGCTGGAAACGAAAGCTTTGTACAGATTAGGAAATCTGAATCAAAGGTATAAAGTTGTCAAACTCTGTAAGGCGCTCAAATTGGACAAGTTGGCCAAAGATATCTTACGGGGATCTTGGGAGTATAGAAGATTGTATGTACAATATATATACAAAATGAGTAAGAGTAGTTAAAATGGCTGACCACCAACAACACGCAGCAGCCATAGTACCGCTATCTTCTTCTTCCTCTCTTCTATCATCCTTACGTAATAGGACCCCTGGTGGTGAAGCGCCGTCTAGGCGAATGGTAGACGAAGAATTGCGAGCGAAGTATGGCTTCAGCCACGAAACGTGGACGACGTCAACAAGCGTCGGACTTGAGGATGCATCAAGCTGTAGCAGTACAATCTCGTAATTTACGTCGTTAACTTGACGTAGGACTCCATTAGGCCCTGTGTAGCGAGAGAGAAGCTTCTGGGAGAGGCCAGCCTGATGACGTGGTGACCAAAAGACCACCCAAGCACCGGCGCGAACTTAACATCGCGATGGCACTGGTCATAACGCTCTTTTTGTATATGTTGCGAGCCTAATAAACGAGATCGGGCGACTTGGCGTGCCATGACAGTGCGTTCGATGACTTCACGACCGTACTGAGTTGCAACACGTGGCACAGAAGGGAGAATGGTGTCAAACGGCAATGTGAGGTGGCAACCATACGAGAGATAAAAGGGTGAATATCGTGTGGTGTCATGCCTGGACGGGTTATACGCGAACGTCACGTAGGCCGTCGTGGCGTCCCAGTCGCGGTGATCGTTGGAGACGTACACCGACCGCATCTCTGTGATTGTTCGGTCGAGGCGTTCCGTGAGACCGTTTGTTTGTGGGTGATAGGCGGTGGACAGCTTGTGGTCAGTGGCACAAGAGCGGAGAAGGTCGTCGACAGCTCGAGACAAGAACGAGTGGCCGTGGTCTGTAAGTAACTGTCGAGGTGCACCGTGGTGGACAAAGACGTCGTGGAGGAGAAAATCGGTGAAGTCTGTTACCGCAACTAGTCGGCAACACCTTTGTTATTGCGTAGCGTGTCGCGTAATGAGTAGCGACGGCGATCCGTCTTGTTCCCTCTAGTGGTCGTCGGTAAAGGGCCAAGCAGGTCAAGGCCTATACGCGAAATAACGGTTCCTAGGGGACATCAATTGGATGGAGTCGTCCGGCAGGTGGCAGGGGAGGTTTGTACCGGCGCTTGAACAATTTGCAAGTTGCGGCATAACGACGTACGGAGTGGTAGAGACCCCGCCAGGAGAACCGGCGTCGTACGCGGTAGTATGTATGCTAAACACCAAGGGGTCCCGCCGTCGATGCATCGTGAAGTTGTTCGAGGTCGACGGATCGCAGATGACAAGGAAGGACAACGAGCAACTCAGGGCCGTCAGGGTTGATATTGCGGTGGCAGAAGATACCGTCGTGCAGTACGAACATGCGGCGCGTAGCGTCAGGGCTGCCAGATTGCACTCCGGCGATGATGAACTGCAAGGATGCTGTCGCGTTGTTGTTCAGCGCGCATGTCGGTCATGTCAGTCAAAGCCATCACGCAGGTCACCGGATCATGCGCAACAGGATCAGGGGGATCCACGAAGTGACGCGAGAGGCAGTCAGCGTCCTTGTGCAGACGTCCAGACTTATAGTTGACAAAAATGAAAATTCCCGGAGCCTCAAAGGCCAGCGACCAAGCCGTCCTGTTGGGTCCCGGAGGGAACACAGCCAGCAGAGTGCGTGGTGGTCTGTAACGTCCGAAAACGTGTGGCCATGCAAATATGGCCGGAACTTGGCGACAATATTAACAACGTGAGAGCTACAGCGTTAAACATAATTTTGAGTGCAAATACGCACAAGAGCATAGTGCCGTTAGGAGGATCGTGAGCGAACGAGACACGTGGCAGTTGTTACTTAGTAGGCACATTCTAAAGGTGCGGAAGTCTGGTAAACTATATGAGCCTTTCTCGGCAGGCAAATCACTAGACACAGCGCTATTTCAATAAAACAAACAATTTTTAGGCAATAGATTTTCTGTGGATGTGGAGGATCTGTTTCATTCAATTCCTCGTGATGCACTTTTTGTTGAGGTAAAAATGTGCATAGAAGAAAGCGGTATCATAGCTTTTGAAAATGCAGCCTGTGTTACGCTTGAGACATTTTTAACGCTGTTGGAAGACTATCTTAATAGCACCTTTATTTGATTTGACAAAGAGCTTTTCTTGCAAGAACGGTGGCATTTGCATTGATTCGTGTGATTGCACCGCTGCTATGCAACCTATTCCTATCTAGTCTTGATCGCCTGCTCGATGATAATTTTAAACGGGATAGCACTTTAAATATTTTAAATGTTTTTAGATACATAGGCGGCTTCTTATCCTTTTTTACAGACCAGGCCCATTGAAATGCTGCAGCGATATTTAAACATTTTAAGAACAATGGCAAAGGGCTTTCGCTTACGGAGAAGTGCCACAGCGCAGCACTCTGCAGTTTTTAGATTTAAGATTAACCTTTCATAACGGGAAAGCTTGTTGGTAATATTTCCCACGTGCCGTGAAAGGGTTTCTGCCGTATAATTATCGTCATTCCAATATTGTTGAGCGTGAAATTGTTATGGTGTGCTTGTAGTCTGCCCTCGGATAATAGTACACACACACGATGCAGGCCTCGTTCAATAATCACATCAAGCGACCTAAAGCAGCACGGTTCCCTGAGTCGTTGGGGACATCAGTCACCTAAACCCTTTTACGGAATGTTAAAGGTACCAACGTCAGAAGGCAGGAAGAAAGTGACAGAACCTACGACCTGCAGTGATTTCTTAGTTTCATAAGGTCTCCCATAACCTGAAGAAGGTGGCAGGGTGGTACGGCGTACCCATTGCCTTTCCTACCCCCGTCAAACTTGTTCCACACTTTTCAGGAACCAGTCGCGAGGAGACCGGTTCGCAAGGCTGTGGTAAGAAACATTTCGCGTCATATACGGGAAATGCGCCACGGGGGGGAGGGGGGGTGTACGAAATTCCCTTCCACTTGAGTGCAGCAAGTCCTACATAGGACAGACTGGACGTGCCTAAATGAATGAGCCAGGAAATATGAACTAAATCTAATGAATGATGGCGTGGCACATTTGCCAGAGCACTGCAAGGCCTGCACGGGCAAACCATGTTTTTCTGAGATTAAGGTTCTTGGCAGAAGCAGAAATCAAACTGCGCATGAGCTAATGGCAGCTTATTATATAAACAGGCCACCGTTGAAATTGGAACCTGGCAACGTTTAACGTTAGAACGTCATCTAGTGAGGCGAGTCTAGCAGTGTTATTGGAGGAATTAGAGGGTAGTAAATGGGATATAATAGGGCTCAGTGAGGTTAGGATGACAAAAAAAGCATATACAGTGCTAAAAAGCGGACACGTCCTGTGCTACCGGGACATAGCGGAGAGACGAGAACTAGGAGTCGGATTCCTGATAATTAAGGATGTAGCTGGTAACATGCAGGAATTCTATAGCATTAACGAGAGGGTGGCAGGTCTTGTTGTGGAACTTAATAAGAGGTCCAAATTGAAAGTAGTACAGGTCTACGCCCCTACATCCAGTCATGATGACCAGCAAGTCGAAAGCATTTATGAAGACGTGGAAACGGCGATGGGTAAAGTCAAAACAAAAATTGGAGGACGCTTAAGCTTCGCCTTCAAGAGTGGAACGCGACAGCGTTCCCATCGACCCGCCAAGGGGTGTAAGACAATGGGCTATGGCGCAGCGATCACTTACGAGGTGCCCCGCATCGGATGCGGTGAGCGTCGAGCAACGGAGCGTTCGGTGCGGCAACGAAACGTGAGCCTGAGCAAGCGGAACGAACCAAAGAACTCGGTGTCTCGGAGCCCCGCGGAAACGATGCACGCCAGCCAAACGTCGTGATCGGCACGGGCAGAGAGATAGACAGATAGTGATCTAAAGAATGGAAGGACGCTTGATTCTGCAGCCCGTGAGGGAGGAAGGAGAAACGTCGTCAGGGGAGAGGAGTCCGGGACGCGACGCACCTCGCACCTGTCCCCGCTCAACCCCAATGCGCGCGTGGCGCGCCAGCTGTCGGGGCAGCGCCGTACAGAGAGAGGGGGGGGGTCTTCTGTGTTTGCCGCAAGATGGCTCTGCGTGTGCGGAAAGCGCTGAAGAAATGTAGCGGAAACGCACTTCGCTACTCGTGTAACTGCGACTTCTGTAGGTTACATGTTCATAATTACGAATATACACCGCAGTATAACTTTCTACGGCTCGTTTCTAAGGCAATGCCGCATTCACAAGTGGCGCTGTTGCACCGCTTTGAAGCATCGAACTCGTGGCTGAGCGGTAACGTCTCCGTCTCACACTCCGGAGACCCTGGTTCGATTCCCACCCAGCCCATCTTGCAAGTTGTTTTTTATTTATGAAGTGCCTGCCGGGATTTATCGCTCATGGCCAACGCCGCCGACGCCGAAACCAACACCAACGCCGACGACACCGGCTTTTCTGCGACACGAGCTCCTTAACGCCGTCGCATTAAAATGCACTATACTGATGGGCGACTTCAATGCCAAGGTGGCAAGAAGCAGGCTGGAGACAAGTCAGTGGGGGAATATGGCATAGGCTCTAGGAATTGCAGGAGACTGTTATTAGTAGAATTTGCAGAACAGAATAATATGCGGATAATGAACACCTTCTTCCGCAAGCGGGTTAGCCGAAAGTGGACGTGGAGGAGCACAAATGGCGAGACTAGAAATGAAATAGACTTCATACTCTGCGCTAACCCTGGCATCATAGAAGATGTGGACGTGCTCGGCAAGGTGCGCTGCAGTGACCATAGGGTGGTAAGAACTCGAATTAGCCTAGACTTGAGGAGGGAATGGAAGAAACTGGTACATCAGAAGCCAATCAATGAGTTAGCGGTTAGACGGAAACTAGAGGAAATCCGGATCAAGCTATAAAACTAGGCATTCGGCTTTAACTCAGGAAGAGGACCTTAGTGTTCAATCAATGAACGACAATCTTATGGGCATCATTAAAGAGTGTGCAATAGAAGTCCGTGGTGACACCGCTAGACAGGATACCAGTAAGTTATCGCAGGAGAAGGAAGATCTGATCAAGAAACGGCAATGTATGAAAGCCTCTAACCCTACAACTAGAATAGAACTGGCAGAACTCTCTAAGTTAATCAACAAGCGTAGGACAGCTGACATAAGAAACTATATTATGGACAGAATTGAACATGCTCTCAGGTACGAAGGAAGCCTAAAAGCAGTGAAGAAGAAACTAGGAATAGGCAAAAATCAGATGTATGCGTTAAGAGACAAAGCCGGCAACATCGTTACTAATATGGATGAGATAGTTCAAGTGGCTGAGTAGTTCTATAGAGATTTATACAGTACCAGTAGCACCCACGACGATAATCTGAGAGAGAATGGTCTAGAGGAAATTGAAATCCCACAAGTAATGCCGGTATAAGTAAAGAAAGCCTTGGGAGCTATGCAAAGGGGGAAGGCAGCTGAGGAGGATCAGGTAACAGCAGATTTGTTGAAGGATGGTGGGAACATTGTTCTAGAAACACTGGCCACCCTATATACACAATGCCTCATAACCTCGAGCGTGCCGGAATCTTGGAAGAACGCTAACATAATCCTAATCCATAAAAAAGGGGACGCCAAAGACTTGAAAAATTATAGACCGATCAGCTTACTGTGCGTTGCCTACAAAGTATTTACTAAGGTAATCGCAAATAGAATCAGGAACACCTTAGACTTCTGTCAAGCAAAGGACCAGGCAGGATTCCGTGAAGGCTACTCAACAATAGACCATATTCACACTATCAATCAGGTGATAGAGAAATGTGCAGAATATAACCTACTCTTATGTATAGCTTTCATTGATTACGAAAAAGCGTTTGATTCAGTCGAAACTTCAGCAGTCATGGATGCATTACGGAATCAGGGTGTAGATGAGCCATATGCAAAAATACTGAAAGATATTTATAGCGGCTCCGCAGCCACCGTAGTGCTCCATAAAGAAAGCAACAAAACCCCAATAAAGAAAGGCTTCAGACAGGGAGATACGATCTCTCCGATGCTATTCACAGCGTGTTTACAGTAGCTATTCAGAGGCTTGGAGTGGGAGGAATTGTGGATAAAAGTTGATGGAGAATACCTTAGCAACTTGACATTCGCTGATGATATTGCCTTGCTTAGTAACTGAGAAGACGAATTGCAATGCATGCTCACTGACCTGTAGAGGCAAAGTAGAAGGGTGGGTCCAAAAATTCATCTGCAGAAAACTAACGTAATGTTTAAGAGTCTTGGAAGAGAACAGCAGTTTACGATAGGCAGCGAGGCACTGGAAATGGTAAGGGAATACATCTACTTAGGGCAGGTGCTGACCACGGATCCGGATCATGAGACTGAAATAACCAGAAAAATTTGAATGGGCTGGGGCGCTTTTGGCAGGCATTCTCAGATCATGAACAGCAGGTTGCCACTATCCCTCAAGAGAAAAGTGTACAACAGCTGTATCCTACCAGTACTCACGTATGGGGCAGAAACCTAGCTGAAGGCTGACGAAAAGAGTTCTGCTTAACTTGAGGATGACCCAACGAGCTATGGAAAGAAGAATGGTGGGTGTAACGTTAAGGGATAAGAAAAGAGGAGATTGGTTGAGGGAACAAACGCGGGTTAAATATATCTTAGTTGAAATCAAGAAAAAGAAATGGGTATGGGCAAGACATGTAATGAGGAGGGAAGATAACCGATGGTCATTAAGGGTTGCAGACTAGATTCCAAGGGTAGGGAAGCGTAGAAGGGGGCGGCAGAAAGTTAGGTGGGCGGATAACGTTAAGAAGTTTGCAGGGACAACATGCCACAATTAGTACATGACCAGGGAAGTTGTAGGAGAACGGGAGAGGCCTTTGCACTACAGTGGGCGTAACCAGGCTGATGATGATTATGAGGATATAAAAATAAAGGCTCAAGTTGCATTAGAACTACATCTATATTGCTCTACAAATCGGAAACGAGATTCTTTGATCGCTTGATAATATAGGTTTGTGAACAGCATGCGAGTATCTGCATATATATTAGTAGGTCACCGCCCAAAGTAAATCAGTTGAAATTGCCACCCGTGTTGTCTTCTATGTCTCTTCCTCTTGTGTGTGTAACTTTGCGCAAAAGAAACATGTCTTTTAGCAACAGCAACACCGCGTGAGCAACGTCTCCTGTCAATTACTTCTATCATTTAAGTTTCCTGTGATCTTGCAGGACAATTCCAGTAGTTGGCGGGGTGACCACAACAACAGAGGCAGCACTTCTCTTCATCGGACGAGCAATCATTAAAATTGTGGCTGTTGTCGCAAGCACTGCAGCGGTGTGCAGATCTGCAGCCCCTGACGCTGTGACCGAATCGCCAACATTTGTTGGATTGTAGAGTGCGTGGAACTAAAGCTTCTACCTTGTAAATTAGGGGCCGGGCCTTAACTTCTGTTGGCTGTATCGCCTGAGCACATATAACTATGACTGCCTCTGTTGTAGTCTTCCTATTGCCAGTAACTCGGCTACACCAGTAAAGGGAGATGACTCCAGCCACCGAGAACATGTCTAAAATCTCTTCAGGGGTTAAACTGACGTTAACCTTTCGTACAATGCCTATAGAGTATGCGAGATGTGGCGGTATGAAGCAGCTCACAGGATTGGGAGTGAATGTCGAATAATTGAGCTGTTCCGTGACACAGGTCTCGTTTGGCGAGCAGCATAATATACCACCTATGCCGAACTGGTGGATATCAGTGATCTGTCGGAAGTGAGCTAAAGCCTTCTGCAATTCTACCTGAATTGTCGTTGGGTTTTTCATATTGATCATACCACGGTCAGTAGGCACCATGGCCACAGGAACGTTGCCGGCTCCACTGTGAAGAAAAAACTCAAGCGGCATCTCCTGAGGAGCTACGGAGGCTGGCCATGGGGAAGCCCAGTAACCAGGCGATGACACAGACATAAAGCAAGGCTAACTCAAAAACACATAAAAAAGAGGAGAAAGAAAAAAGAGTTACGTAAAATAACAAGCTGAACAAAGAAAATACCACCCGCTACATGACCTAAGCCCCTCCCCCTAAACAGGAGAAGCCAGAACGGAGGAACGCGGGGCGGTACAGAAAGCGGAAAGGTACACAACACGGGAGAACGAATGCCCGTCACAGAGTCACGTGTCTCTCGCACTCTCCTTCCCTTATTTTTCTCTTTCTAGACACCCGTGGACTTACCGTGAATGGATATTTGTGTACTATTTTCTTTCATTCAACCGCAATCACGCGTCACCTCGTCTCCGTCGTCTTCATTGCACACAAAGCTCGCGCGGTGCCGTCAACTCGCAAGAGTCCTCGATGATCGGGCCATGACAATTTCGCGTACAACACGAGAGTGATACAGAAATGCATGAATGTTTCTCATGGTCTTTTAGGTTTGCATTATAGGGGGCTTCAAATATTCCGTATATCTAGATTTTCAGAAGGCATTTCAAACAGTTCTACGTGATATTTGGTCATATAAACTCTCAGTTTTAGACAAGCCTACTTATGTGCTTGGTTGGTTGAATAGTCTACTTGTAGGAAATGTTTTGTTGTATATGGAACTTTTTGTATGTTGGCGTGACGGCCGAGGTGCGACAGGGTTCAGTCTTAGGACGGCGGGTTCTTTGCGTTGATATTGACACGTGTACTTGTCTCTATCGGGCGACCACGTTTAGCCGCCTAACAAATGTTATCGCACAGCGCGGGACGCGCTTGCATGTATCCGAACTTTCTAGAAAGTTATCGATGCTTCTATCCGCTGTCTGTTGTCGCGGAACCTTGTGTTATCTGATCTGCGGGTCAAGCGCGTCGGCTTTTATACAGCAGTCATCGAATGTTCTAGACTAAACGTTGGGACTCTCTTTACGGTCCGGTGTACTTGTCTCTATCGGGCGACCACGTTTAGCCGCCTAACAAATGTTATCGCACAGCGCGGGACGCGCTTGCATGTATCCGAACTTTCTAGAAAGTTATCGATGCTTCTATCCGCTGTCTGTTGTCGCGGAACCTTGTGTTATCTGATTTCATCGCTTGACGCGAATGGTGTAGAACTTTGTAGAAGGCATGCGGGTCCCAACGTTTAGTCTAGAACATTCGATGACTGCTGTATAAAAGCCGACGCGCTTGACCCGCAGATCAGATTTTCGACGATCGCCGACTGTGTTCGCCGCTTTCGTTGTGCTATAAGTGTAGCCTGTTTTGTGGGCACAGGTTCGCCCAATAAAAGCTAGTTTTGTATTCCACCATACTGCTTCTTTCTTCGCCGTCACTACCACGTGACATCTGGTGGAGGTGCTGGGTAAGTCCGGTCATGAACGGTAATTCTTGCCGTGCGTAGATTCCTTGGCATGTGTGCCTACTACAGGCGCTTTGTCAAGGACTTTTCACGCATCGCTGAGCCGCTAACGCATCTAACCAAATCTGATGTCGAGTTCAAATGGCAAACGGCGCAGGCCGACGCATTTCAAGAACTGAAACGACGCATGCAGTCACCGCCGGTACTCGCACATTTCGACGAAGACGCCGATACCGAAATCCACACTGACGCCAGTAGCCTAGGCCTCGGTGCCGTCCTAGTCCAGAAGAAAGACGGGCATGAACGGGTGATATCTTATGCTAGCCGGTCGCTGTCAAAAGCGGAAGGCAATTATTCTACGACTGAAAAGGAATGCCTCGCCATCATTTGGGCTACAGCAAAATTCCGCCCATACCTATATGGCAGGCCATTCAAAGTCGTCAGCGACCACCACGCGTTGTGTTGGCTAGCTAACTTGAAGGACCCTTCAGGACGGCTGGCGAGGTGGAGCCTCAGACTGCAAGAATATGACGTCACGGTGATCTACAAGTCCGGACGAAAACACTCCGACGCCGACTGCTTATCGCGCGCCCCCATCGATCCCCCGCCGCAAGACGACGAGGACGACGATGCCTTCCTTGGAATAATAAGCGCGGAAGATTTCGCCGAACAACAACGAGCGGACCCGGAACTTAAAGGCCTCGTCGATTATTTGGAAGGGCACACCGACGTTGTCCCCAGGGCATTTAAGCGCGGATTATCTTCCTTCACGCTTCAAGACAGTCTACTCGTGAAGAAGAACTTCTCGCCAGTCCGCGCCAGCTACCTTCTTGTTGTACCGTCAGCGCTGCGTCCAGAAATATTGCACGCCCTACACGACGATCCAACCGCTGGGCACCTCGGATTCTCCCGGACGCTGTCGAGAATACAGGAAAGGTATTACTGGCCGCGTCTGATCGCCGACGTCGCCCGTTACGTCAAGACATGCCGAGACTGCCAACGACGCAAGACACCGCCGACAAGGCCAGCAGGATTACTGCAGCCGATCGAACCTCCTCGCCGACCATTCCAGCAGATTGGGATGGATTTGTTGGGGCCGTTTCCGATATCAACATCCGGGAATAAGTGGATCGTCGTGGCGACGGACTACCTCACCCGCTTCGCTGAAACAAAAGCACTGCCGAAAGGTAGCGCAGCCGAAGTGGCGAAATTCTTTGTCGAAAACATCCTGCTGCGACATGGCGCCCCAGAAGTCCTCATCACCGACCGAGGAACGGCCTTTACAGCGGAGCTCACCCAAGCCATTCTGAAATACAGTCAGACAAGGCACAGGAGGACAACGGCTTACCACCCGCAGACGAATGGTCTTACGGAGCGGCTGAATAAGACCCTCGCCGACATGCTAGCGATGTACGTCGACGTCGAACACAAGACCTGGGATGCCGTCCTGCCGTACGTAACATTCGCTTATAACACGGCGGTGCAAGAAACAACACAGATCACGCCGTTCAAGTTGGTTTATGGCAGGAACCCGACGACGACGCTTGACGCCATGCTGCCGCACGTAACTGACGAAGAGAATGTTGACGTCGCTAGCTATCTCCAGCGCGCCGAAGAAGCCCGACAACTCGCCCGCCTACGGATCAAAAACCAGCAGCGTACGGACAGCCGACACTACAACCTCCGACGACGCTTCGTCGAGTACCAGCCCGGCGACCGTGTTTGGGTATGGACCCCGATACGCCGACGAGGACTGAGTGAGAAACTATTGCGCCGCTATTTCGGACCTTACAAGGTCATTCGACGTGTTGGCGCACTGGACTATGAGGTCGTGCCAGACGGCATCTCGCATTCACAGCGGCGCCGCGCACGACCTGAAGTGGTCCACGTGGTGCGTCTTAAACCGTTTTACGGACGCTAACGAACTTCCCTTATTTTGTTGTTTTCATTGCTACGAGTGCTTATTTGTTACTTTCGTTTGTTTGCAGCATCGGGTCGATGCTTTTTAAGAGGGGGGTAATGACACGTGTACTTGTCTCTATCGGGCGACCACGTTTAGCCGCCTAACAAATGTTATCGCACAGCGCGGGACGCGCTTGCATGTATCCGAACTTTCTAGAAAGTTATCGATGCTTCTATCCGCTGTCTGTTGTCGCGGAACCTTGTGTTATCTGATTTCATCGCTTGACGCGAATGGTGTAGAACTTTGTAGAAGGCATGCGGGTCCCAACGTTTAGTCTAGAACATTCGATGACTGCTGTATAAAAGCCGACGCGCTTGACCCGCAGATCAGATTTTCGACGATCGCCGACTGTGTTCGCCGCTTTCGTTGTGCTATAAGTGTAGCCTGTTTTGTGGGCACAGGTTCGCCCAATAAAAGCTAGTTTTGTATTCCACCATACTGCTTCTTTCTTCGCCGTCACTACCACGTGACAATATTAACTCTTTGTCGTAGCTGTTAGCTACAAAGATCAAGCTGTACGCCGATGATTGTGTCATTTATGGATCTTTACATAGCACTGATTATATTGATGTCTTACCACACGATGTAGACAATATAGTACTGTGTTACAAAAAAAAAGAAATTGTTTCCAATCTAAGTAAGTGTCGTGTTGGTATTTTTACCAATAAAACCGATCCATTCAATTCTTGTTATTGCCTGTCTGGTACCCCGATTGGCCGCGTTGAACATTTTATATAGCTTGGTGCTTATTTCTTTTGACTTGCTTTGGAAAAAACATAGGGCACATAACTGGTAAGGGAAATAATGCGTTGAAATTTATTAAAATAAGATATGCATGAAGATGCCTTAAAAAGCTCTTTATATCATTGACGTGTGACTAATCTTTGAATATTCTTGTATGGTACGGGATCCCCATGGCCAAACCCACATATGTAGGCTTGAACGCACGGAAAACCATGCTGCACGCTTTGCAAGTTTTGTTTGTAACAATAATTCTACTTTACAAATCTAAAGAGGGAACGAGGCTAGAAAGCTGGTCAGCAACGGAGAAAGTTTACGCGAATAATGGATTTCCATTCACTTTGATGATGAAACTGGCTTTAATTATGATTTGTACATAAACACTACACTACAAATCCACACTATAAATCGCACAGTAGTAATCATGCCAGAAAGTTTCAACAAACAAAATACACAATGGATAAATTTGTGCGTTGCTTTTTTTATTTTGCGATTCGCAACCTCAATCAGCTGAATGCTGGTGTTGTGCATGTTCTCACCAGTGTGTTTTATTGATACGAGGAAACCAATACGACTGAGTGGCTGCCTTAGACCATTCCATAAAGACAAATGAAACCGTCAGCTAGTTCGGCTAGTGGCATCGGTTCCACAGGAATCTTTTAACGGTACTTTGCTCACTCCATCCCCTCTATTTCATGCTGTCAATGCAAATTCGTGTGGAATTTCATTTAGAATACCGCAACGCAGACACAATGGTGGCTCAAGTCTTGATTATTCACCGTTTCTTTCACAATCAGGAGCATGTCCTTCAGCGCTGGCTTTACCGGTTGTGCGTCACTACAGAGTTCAATAGCCCAAGCGGAAGCTCCTGATCAGCGATGCCTGGCGCGTTTTTTGCTTCAGGCGGCTGGCAACGCTAGCGCACAGGTCTGCATACAAATGCTCGTCAATGTGGCATTCGCGTAGCGTCGGCTGATTCAGTCTCCGCAAGCAGTTTGTTGTATCTTATTGGCTGCCCCTTGGAAATAGTGGCCACAAATTATTGGTTACAAACCATTGAATATTAGACACACTTCCCACTCAAGTAGGAATTGCATCTAGGAGACGTGCGAGCATAAACATTTGATCGCGATGTTTTTTTAACGAAAGAAACACGAAAGATGACGAGGCGTTTTCTATTGCATTCATGACCCAAAGTGCAGTCAAGTTTGAATAGTGAAAGAGAAAAGTTCGAAAAAAATGGCCAGGCTTAGCTTGGTTAAGCCAAGAATGCGTTGCATATTGCGCGAGTTGGGGCCCAGCTTTTCCTCCGGCTGTCGTGAGGTCATGTCACGTGGTTGCGCTAAAGGTCAATGGTGGCGGCCCGGCCGCGTCCAAGGGCTGAACTGAGTGACTGCAATATGCAACGCATAAAAATAGAAGCAACTTAATAACAAACATAGCAAACTTAAAAGAGAATAGACCCGCATATGAGACGCGCAGCAATGAACAATGGCTCATACCCTCAATGGTGGCTCCCCGGCCGCGCCCAAGGGCTGAACGGAGTGATTGCAATATGCAACGCATAAAACGTCAGATGTGCAGTTAAAGTGACGTACGGAGGGGGAATACCTTCCGATAATGTTTGGGTGGATATGCCTTGTGCACAAAACAGGACAAAACAGGACAACAATTGCTTAGGGTTAGCATGGTAACTAGTGATAGCAGTTTCATTGAGTATACGACTGTGTCATTCAGCGGATGATGGACCAGCAACTTAACATGCAGGTGGAATAGCCTATTTAAAAATGAAGGTTTTATTGCTGGGGCCACCAAGGCTTGTGCCGAGGTCAACAAGATTTTGCGTGCGTTGGCCGGTTAGTTAGTACCGAGGAGGATATCTTTGTGGATATTTACACTAGCACTGACCGTTATAACCATTGCATGCTGACCGACACACCTGGGTTTTGCGTGCACAAAAATATATTAATCACGACAGAAGTCGTGAATTATATAGAATCACAACAATAAAGCAGACACGCAGAATTCGAACAAGCAGAACGATCGCTGTTTAGTTCACAGTGGACTTCGACCGCCGCTCGAAGTCCCGTCCCGTTCCTGTTCTAGTTCCGTGGCTGTCGACCGCCGGTCGTCTGTGATACTGCTTCCGTACTGAGCTAGTGGAAGCGGGCACATCCCATCCTCGTCGCCAGTACAATAAAGCGGACAGGCAGCATTCTAACAAGGAAAAGGATCATCGTTTATTTCACAGTGCACTTATATAGACAAGGGGTCACGTGATCCGTACAAAAGGTATGTGCGTATTGGCTGCGCAGTGATATGCGACGTCACGCTATAATACTTCTTCCCCCTTCGAATAATTCCGAAAGTCACTGGGTCGGTAACTGTTCGGGGGATGTCGCAAATGAGCACTACGACGAAAAATGTGCAGCTCGGCTGTAGATGCAGGGTCTGGCTGGTTCGAAAAGCCGGGGGCAGCTGTTCCGGGCGATTCAGATACCGGAAGCTGATTATTTGCAGACTATGTGGCGCCTGGAACCGCGAGAGGTGGCACGGCGACTGGCCCAGTAGACATCGGAACAGACGGATGAGTTCTGTCTTCCGAAGCAGTAGAAGCAGTTTGTACTGGCGGGAAGCTTGAGGAACCCGAGCTTGCGTAGCGGGCTCTGATGTGGTTCGCATGCGTAAATCGTATCGCCTGCGATACTTTCACCTGATCAGTAACGGGACTAACAACCTGCGTCATGACACATCGTCCCACGACACTCTTTCACCTAGCACATTTTTCACCCACACAGCGTCCCCCACAGCAAAACATCGAGGGACCCCACGCCACAGATCATTGTGTTCTTTCATGCGCTGTTGCTGCTCCCGCATGGAGCACGTCAAATATGGTTTTAGCAAAGTGCTTCACCCATGGCTGTCTTTTCAAAAACAATTCTGCCGGGGTCTGGCCAGTGGCACTGTCTGGAGTATTCCGATAACTCATAAGATAGTTGTGCAAATACCCTAGGAAGGAATGCCTCTTGTAGTTAAGTTCGTCATTTAAGACCTGCTTTAACAGGACTTGCTTGGTTGTCTGAACTAAACGCTCGGCTGCTCCGTTAGAAGCCGCATGATACGGTGGCATCTTAACATATCTTACATCGTTCACACTCGAGTACGTTGAGAACTCTTCAGAAATGAACTGTGGTCCATTATCACTCACCAGTACCTCTGGCATACCGTAAGCGGCAAACACACAAGTAATTTTTCAATGGCTTCGTTAGCAGTAGTGGATGACACAGGCCAGACCTCGATTCACTTCGAGAACACGTTGACAAGGACTAACAATGCCTGCCAGCCTTTTACCACATAGTCGCCGTGTGCGCGTTGCCAGGGTTTTGTGGGATAATTCCATGGCTGCAAGGCAACCGGTGAAGCCGCGTTCTGAACGGCCTGACACACTCCACACTGTCGAACGTAGCTCTCAATCGAAAGGTCGAGACCCGGCCACCACACAAAGCTTCTTGCTAGCGCTTTCATGCGGCTAGCTCCCGGGTGGTCTTCATGCGATTAATGCAAAACCATTAGCCGAAGCTTATCAGTTATGATCACCCTTGATCCCCATGTTATGTATTCTTGCTCTACTGATAGCTCATCGCGACGTGAATAAAATGGTCTCAACTCTTCGGAGCTCTGCGAAGGCCAGCCATTTAGAATGAAGTGCGTCACGCGAGACAAGGTGGGATCACGTCTGGTGGCTTCAGGCACGTCATCCGATTTTAGTGGCGCGTTGGCAATAAGCAAGAGACACTCGGGAGGCTCGTCGGCCGCTACAATAGGCCGCGGTAGCCTGGGCAGAGCATCAGCCACTTCAACGTTTCTTCCTTTCCGATATCTTAGTTTATACCTGTATGCTGCCAACGTAATTGCCCATCTTTGCATTCGAGCTGCAGCAAGTGTAGGCGTAGATTTGTCTTGGCCTAATATTTCGAGATGTGGCTGATGGTCTGTGCAAAGAGGGAACTCTGTGCCATACAAGTAGCGGTGAACTTTTTTAACGCAAACATCAGTGCTAGTGCTTCCCGCTCACCCTGAGCATAGTTCTCAGCTGATGTAGGTGTTCTAGATGCAAACGCCACTAACCTCTCTTGTCCCTCTACAGTCTTATGAAAAAGAACAGCACCCAACCCATACGCCGAAGCATCACACGACAGAGCAATTGGTTTCGCTACGTGGTAAAAAGTGAGAACAGTACTCTTGACAGCTATTGCTTCGTAGCAGTAAAGGCTTCGCTACACTCCCGTGTCCACGACCACTTTTCACCGTTGCGCAAAGATGATACAATGGTTCTGCCACGCAGGCAATGTTGCTTAAAAATGTGGCGTAAAAGTTTAACATGCCTAGATAAGCCTTGAGCTCCGTTTGGTAAGTGCGCTCTGGCACTTCCGTGACCGCCTTTCTCTTTTCTTCCGTGGGATAGATACCGTCAGCGCACACAGTGTGACCTAGATAAGTCTAACTGCGAGTCGGCCTAGTTGGAACAGATTCATCTAAAACTTTTTGTGCGCAAACAAACAGGGACGAAGGAATAGGAACAACACAAGGACGCGCAGATCTGTGGATATTATATGCGCTATAGGCGTGCTCTGTTTACTAGATCGTGCAGATCTGTGGGTATTTAAGCAGGTGGTTCTTCAAGAAAAAAAAGAAAAAACAGTTTAGAAAGCGCTCGTCCTTGTGTTGCTCCTATTCAGCGTCCCTGTTCGTTCGCGCACGAAATGTTTCTAGATAAGTCACAGTGTTTTGAAAAATAAAACGACCCTTTTCTTCTTTCAGAGTCACGTTGTAATCATTAATCCACCGCAGGACTGATTCCAACGTCTTTTGGCAGTCGGTGAAGTTTTTTCCCTCGACACAATGACGTCATCCATGTAACATCCCACGTGCGGTGTGCCCTTGAGCACCTTATTCACGAATGACTGAGGAATGGCTGGCGCGCTGGCTACAGCAAACGTTAAGCGCGGAAACTCGAAAAGTCACATGTGCGTATTAATGGTTAGCAGTGGTCGGGACTCGGTAATAAGCGGAATCTGCTCATGCGCGGCTGGAAGATCCAACACACAAAACACCTTGCACCCGCCGTGGTTGCTCAGTGGCTATGGTGTTGGGCTGCTGAGTACGAGGTTGCGGGATCGAATCCCGGCCACGGCGGCCGCATTTCGATGGGGGCGAAATGCGAAAACACCCGTGTACTTAGATTTAGGTGCACGTTAAAGAACCCCAGGTGGTCAAAATTTCCGGAGTCCTCCCCTACGGCCTGCCTCATAATCAGAAAGTGGTTTTGGAATGTAAAACCCGATAATTTAAAAAACCTTGCCACCTGCTATGGCAGCGTACACATCTTCCGGTTGAGGCAATGGGTAGTGGTCGGTCTTTAGCACGAGAATAGTCTCCGCAGAATCTCAACGAGCCATCTTTCTTCTGAATCACAACCACTGGCGTTGCCCAATCGCTAATATTCACGCGACGTAAAACTCCGCTTTTCTGTAGCTTTTACAGCTCCTTTTTTAACGCGATAGCGTTAAGGAGCTCGTGTCGCAGAAAAGCCGGTGTCGTCGGCGTCGGTGTCGGCGTTTGCGGCGTTGACCGTGAGCGATAAATCACGGCAGGCGCTTCATAAATAAAAAGCAACTTCCAAGATTGGCCCGGTGGGAATCGAACCAGGGTCTCCGGAGTGTGAGACGGAGACGCTACCACTCAGCCACGAGTTCGATGCTTCCAAGCGGTGCAAACGCGCCTCTAGTGAATGCGGTGTTGCCTTCGAAACGAGCCGTGGAAAGTTATACTGCGGTGTATATCCGTAATTATGAACATGTAACGTACAGAAGTCACAATTACACGAGTTGCGAAGTGCGTTTCCGCTGCATTTCTTCTGCGCTTTCCGCACACGCAGAGCCATCTTGCGGCAAACACAGAAGACCCCCTCCTCTCAATGTACGGCGCTGCCCCGACAGGAGGCGCGCCGCGCGCGCATTGGGACCGCTGCCAGGCGCGTCGCGGGACTCCCTCTCCCCTGACGACGCTTTGCCGTGCTCCCGGTTTAGATTACTATCTATCTCTCTGCCCGTGCCGATCACGACGTTTGGCTGGCGTAGATCGTTTCCCCTCCGAGACACCGAGTTCTTTGGTTCGTTCCGTTCGCTCAGGCGCACGTTTCGTTGCCGCGCCGAACGCTGCGTTGCTCGACGCTCACCGCGTGATAGGTGGGCGCTAAGTCCGATGCGGGGCGCATCGTAAGTGATCGCTGTGCCGTGGCGCATTGTCTTATACCCCTTGGCGGGTCGACGGGAACGCTGTCGCGTCCCACTCTTGAAGGCGAAGCTTAAGCGTCCTCCAATTTTTTTACGTTATCACGTAGCGCATATGGAAAGTTTCTGGCCTTGCCAAAGACTGACGTACCGTTCTGATTTAGAACTATCCTTGCTTCGTAGTTCTTTACTACCTCGGGTTGCTTAAAAAACACCCCTTGGAACTTTTGTTTCACTGCTTCCACTTTGCTAGCGTCGCTTCCATTTGCAGACAACACACTTTTCCAGTCAAGCTCTAGCCTCTCGTGCCAGTTTCACCCCATCATCAGTGGGTGCTGTTTACCGTGATCTTTGACAATGATGAATGGCAATCGCAAAAACTTGCTTCCCGACGTGACGAAAACGTTGCATCGCCCCTTTACTGGAACGGGTTCCCCAGTATATTTTCTTAGGGTGACTCGCGATGGCTCGCACTTGAGGAAATGCGTTCAGCCTAGCACTCTCAGGAATTAGGGTTTCAGCAGCTGCCGTATCCATCTGCATGGAGATGTGTTTCCCTTCGACGTTTACTTGTACTTGGTATCGAGAACGGTTTGTATTAATAACATGGTGCACCTCTAATCCAGAGTCACTATCAGAGCAGTCCACCACGTTCGGAATCGTTAGTTCTCTGCTCTTACTGGGGCATATCTTCTGTAAATGGCCAATTTGTGAACAGCTGTGACACCGGACATTGTTATACCTGCAAACACTAGCAACATGCGCTTTGCCACATCTTTCGCAGACTCGCCTTACGTCCTTGAACTTCCGAAGCTTCTATTTTTTTTCACTTCCCTGTCCTCTTATCCCCATGGCATGCAGCACCACTTCCTTGCCTTCTGCATGCAGTAACGCTGTTAGTCGTGCAGTCTGCTCCCGGTCCAAGGCTATCTTGCACGCCTTTTCAAGGGTAAAATTTTCTTCAGCAAACAAGGTGAGTTGCGTTTCTTCGCGTCTTGTGTCTGCCACTAATCTGTCTGATAGTGCGTCTTGCAGGAACAAAACGAAATCGCACTTCCTTGCTAAATGCTTTAAGGCCACTATGAAGTCCTCGACGCTTTCTTGTTCCTCTTGTGCTCACCTGTTAAATTTGCAGCGTTCAGCAATGATCGAACAGCTTGTCCTATATAGTGCTTCTTCAATAGCTATGTCACCTCTTCAAAGGATTTGTGCCGAGGAAAGGCAGGTACTACCAAACTTTTGAGCCCCTCATACGTTCGTTGTCCTATCACGCTCAAGAATACGGCCAGCTTCTCTTCCTCTTTGATATCGTTTGCTGTGACGAAAGGCTCAAAGCGTTCTAAGTAGGTTTCGAAATTCTGACCCTTCTCGTCGTACTCGTCTAGCTTCCCTAGTCACGCCATTTCCAGTGAAGTGACTATTTATCGGTTCGCTCTCCCGGTGACTGCGCTGACTCGTTGTTGTGGTACCGACGATTTCATTCGTTCCGGGTCATGGCTGCCGCCGTGTTCCTTTCTGTGGCTGTCGACCGCTGGTCGTCTGTGATACTGCTTCCGTACTGGGCTAGTGGAAGCGGGCACATCCCATCCTCGTCGCCAGTACAATAAAGTGGACAGGCAGCATTCCAACAAGCAAAAGGATCATCGTTTAATTCACAGTGCACTTATATAGACAAGGGATCACGTGATCCATACAAAAAAAGAAAAAAATACGCGCACTGGCTGCGCAGTGATATGCGACGTGACGCTATAACAATCTGCATTTAATGTAGCCTCATAGGTAGAACACAGCACTAGAAACATGTATACGTATTGCTAAATTGTGGACTACATTTAGCGCCTCGTTTTATTTTCGTAATTAGGGTTACTCTGGCGTTAAAAATTATGTATGTGTGATTGATGCTCCGGCTAATATACTCAGAACATTGAACAACTAAAAAGTGCTGTGACTGAGTGCACCTGTGTTTTTCTTAAAGAAACTGTAGGACGCTTAAGCTTTGCCTTTAACAGTGGAACGGGATAGCATTCAAAGATCCCTGTCTACTTCTCATGCTTCCCGGTATCTGCAGCCTATGTAACCATAATGTTTACTGGGAAACACTCGCGGCGAGCGCTATGCATGGAGGCGGGCTTTCTGCCGGAAACACGGCCTCTTGCGTGGACTGCGATGTGGTGGAGGCGAGCGCCATCTAGAAGTGTTCGAAAGAAACGGGCACGCCGCTCCGTGATATATATATATATATATATATATATATATATATATATATATATAAACGTTTATTTAAAAGAAAAAAAATGCAGAAAGCGAGTGGGTGGAGCTGTGAACTCCGGGATATTCACGCGCTGGTGCGCGGAAATGGAAGCTGCCGTGGTCGGTTTGTGGAAGCGAGAAACGCTTGAAAAGGGGTTTGTTTGAATTATCGCATAACATAATTATGTTTTCTCGTATATTGAAATTATAATCCGACGCTATTATATTTGTAAGCTTTTTGTAAGCCGTACTTTACGATTTTTCTACGTGTTTTAGCTTGAGGAAGTAACATTAGTAACTTGCGCCACATGGAGGGCCGCGGTATGAGTGATTCGATAATCTTCTTGCCGAAATGACGTCCGACACCGGATTTTCTGCGACACGGAGCCTTTAACGCTATTGCGTTAAAAATCAATATCTACATAGAATCTGCAAGTGTTAGGTTGATGCATAGGTAGGTAATAATGGATTGTCGAATAGCTTTCAACAACGTTTTAGCTTGCTAATGTTTGTTATGACTGGCCGCCATCATTCTTAGGCCACCCGGTACATGCCTGTAGTCTCATGCTCTTTAGTAAAACGCGCAAATGATATCCTAGAAGTGGCGTCGCTGCTTCCATCCAAAGAGAAGGCCGGTTGTCAAGCAGATAGACAAAAGATGAGTTTATTACAAACAGATAACAAAGAAAACACTATAGCTATTAGCTAGCCTAGCAGAATAGTGTCGACTTGAGTAAAAATGTCTGGCAGGTCTCAGATAACGAATCGATTCACCCCTTTCGCTTTCTCCCTTATACTACCTTTGGATTCCGAAAGCGAACAAGTTTTGTGTGATCAATTTGTAGAGTCTGCCTTTTTGGGCTGCTCTTGGCATACTTGCGCTGTGGCAGCTATATATGTTTACTGTACACAAGGCTTTTTCACCGAGGATGCCGTTGAACCATTTCAAGAGAGCTGGGTCCCGTGGTTTGTTAGCCTTGCCTATTATGACATTATACAGATGTGTGTTCATACATGTAGGTGAAGTTTCTCGTAGAAGCACCATGAAAAATGTCTCCTTCCGTCTTTTGTACTCGGCGTTCTCGTCCGTCTGCTAAACAGGCCGCTGCGCATTTGCCAGTCAAGGTTTTGTTTCGGGTCCACAGCGCGTCTTGCTATAGTTATATTGCTGTCACTGTCTTTCAAAACTAAAACTTCCTCGCTTTCAAGTCTTTCCTCTGAGACCGGTGTGTTTTCGGCTGACTTACTGCTCCACAACACATTACTAACGAGCTTTTGTGATAGTCTAGCTCCATATCTGGTTATCGAGTTAGCTGTTCCTCTACCAGCTTTTCGAATGCCATAACACGAAAGGCGTACGGTCTTTCCGCTAGATATATGTAGCAACTGTTGACGCTATGATCTACATAGCGAATTTTCCAGCACTGCGTTTCTGCGACCTTTACTTTAAAATCTGACGCATTGTGCCCGGAATTGTAAGATAAGAAATGCTTCAAATGGTGTCTTCCTGCAGGGTGTTTTAATTGTCTGGTTTACTGTCATCGGACAGTTCTTTGAGCAGCAACAGATTTTTCTGAGGCTGTGCTTTCATGAACTGACGAGTAACTTCCACCATCTCTTTAAAAATTTTACAATCTGTCTCCAGCCGCAACTGACCAATCGAGTCCAAACGCCCATTCACACTTCCGAGTCGCAGAGGTCGTGCGACTGTTCTGGTCGCAATGCGACAATCGCAAATGGCCGCATTTGTCGAAAAGCGACGGTTACAGGCCAGTCGCACGCTGCTCAATTTACCAGCCTTGCGACTGCGAGTCGCAAACCGCTGAACCAATCAGCGATGCCCCGGAAGTAGCTTGCGATACTTTGTGCATCCGGTCATCGTTGCCTACGCTCTTGAAGTACCTGTGCGGCCGCGGTGCACATCAAACCGCCACGACATCCTCCTCTTCACTCAGGTCGTCATGGTACATCGCGAACAGCGAGGGACTAAAGCACAACGAGCTCGAATGCGGGACATACCAGACAAAACGACCGCAAGTGCGCGAACGGCGTGAACACCGGACGCTGGCGTCAAAAATTAAACTTTTCTCTCCCTTTACCCTTCGTGAGAGAGCTCGTTTCCAGCGAGAAGGTGACATGCAGGTCGCTAAGTGCCCCTTGCAAGTGTGACATCAGTGTTTCCAAGCCGCAGCCTCGCCGCAGGAGACTGGCGGTCACACGACTTCTAAGACGCGCAAGTGTGAACGCGCCTTTACAGTTTTGAAAAGTTGCTCTTCAACGGCACGGAATGCGCCGAAGGGCTTTTTTCAATATCTTAAACCTGGCGGTGAAAGGAACGAAAGATCCTTGCGGCGCATTGGCTTCAACTTTCACCATTCAGGGGATTCCTTAGTGCCACTTCTTTCGTTTTCACTCAGCGGTAATAGGTAAGTGCTGCAGCAATGGTCTTTCCGTCTTTTCATATTCCGCGGAATCATCGGGCGACAAGCGTCCCAAAGTTTGCAGGGCCTCTGCCTCAAGGTATGAGCCTCACACAATATAGTGCGATTGCGAAAAAAGGCGCATAGAATTTTTCTATTTAGGCTTGTTTGGCACATCTACCTTTATGCACTCTTCCTCACCACCATTCATTCTTGATAATTATCGGGATCCCCTTCGTCATTGCTCTGTGCGTAAAGTCTCAGATTGTGTATGGCTGTTTGCGTTTAAGCATAGCTTGTGAATGGTGTAGTGGCGCATTTACATAAACAATGCACGATATTATAGTTGCATTGTAATAAAATTAAGGAAATTTTACACATTTATTTTATACAATAAATAAAATAAATTTGTAGAAATGAAAAATTGGTGCAGTGGGGTCCGCGGGCAAATGGAAGGTTAAAATATGTGGCTCTTACTTTTTGGTAACCTAGCAGCACGTGGGTGTGGTATCAATGTCAGTGCACTGCATAGGTGTGCAGGAAGGACTCGGAGCAACGCACCTCAAGTTATCTACTGCATACGTAGTTGATTTCACTACCCGCCGCGTTTGCTCAGTGGCTATGGTGTTAGGCTGCTGAGCACGAGGTCGCGGGATTGAATCCCAGCCATGGCGGCCCCATTTCGATGGGGGCAAAAACAACCGCGTACTTAGATTTAGGTGCACATTAAAGAACCCCAGGTAGTCGAAATTTCCGGAGTCCTCCACTACGGCGTGCCTCATAATCAGGAAGTGGTTTGCACATAAGCCCCATATTTTTTTTTTATTTCGCTCTCGCGAGGGAGTAAACTCCGGACATGCTCCGCACTCAAGTGCTCCATTTAACAGTAGACTGCTCTGTAGCCGCCAGAAGTTTCGCGTCACATACATTCCAACATGCGCGTTGGATCAGCATAATTTGCTGGCATCATGCGTACGTTTGTATAGAACATAATTGAGATATTTTGAGAAAACCTCGCTCAACCTCGCATGAAAGGCATTGAATCTTCAGTAATATATTTGTTCAAAAGTAGTTACTCTTATCACAGCTTTCACTGAGTTTTGGATGTTTGGAGCCATGGTTCAGATAAGGTTTGTGGGGTGCTGCCATCAACAGTGGCCCTCAGCATGGTGGTGCGCGCTCCTTGGTACGTGAGCGGCCTTAGCGGAGGCGCTGGATTGCAGTCGCTGCAGTTTGTACCTGGACACAGCCAAGTTGGTGCTGCATGCATTTCAGCCTGTGTCTGTCTCTGAGAGCCTCAACTGGCCGTCTGGCTCATAAGCCATGGCTCTGAGTCCACGTTAGCGCCCAATGTAGGGCCATGAATGGGGCCAGCTGGCGTGGACTGCGGGATCATGCGGTGCCCACATTGGCGTCCAATGTGGGGCCCCGGCTATGTGGCGGGGTGGACCATCGTCGTGGGGAATGCTGGAAGCGATCGTTCCCTAGCAAGTAGCGTCTCCGGCCACGGCCTGGTGCGTTACCATCTCTGCAGTTCGAACTACACCTCTGGCGTTCGCTGAAGAGCCTTTGCGCCTGCTCCTTCTCGGTCACTGCCACGGGGCCTGGCGTGGGACCCGGGAGTGACGTGGACTCCTGCGCGCCGCAGCAGTTCCCAGTGCCGCTGTTGGAGAAGGACACTGCAGGTTTGGGGGACATCAACGCGGTGATGTCACCTACGGGGCAGAAACCTGGAGGCTTACGAAAAGGGTTCTACTCAAATTGAGGACGATGCAACGACCTATGGAAAGAAGAATGATAGGTGTAACGTTAAGGGATAAGAAAAGAGCAGATTGGGTGAGGGAACAAACGCGAGTTAATGACATCTTAGTTGAAATCAAGAAAAAGAAATGGGCATGGGCAGGACATGTAATGAGGAGGGAAGATAACCGATGGTCATTAAGGGTTACGGACTGGATTCCAAGGGAAGGGAAGCGTAGCAGGGGGCGCCAGAAAGTTAGGTGGGCGGATGAGATTAAGAAGTTTGCAGGGACGGCATGGCCACAATTAGTACAAGACCGGGGTTGTTGGAGCAATATGGGAGAGGCCTTTGCCCTGCAGTGGGTGTAACCAGGCTGATGATGATGAACGTGGTGAGGTCGACACCACCTTAGCGAGCGGCTACGTCCGTCGGCAATACGGGGTACGGACTTTCACACAGTCATCTCGGCAGTATCTGGTGAGCGGTTTCCAGTAAGATCACAATAAGTTCGCAGGAGTTCGAGGGCAATTGCCAGTGATATCGCTGGCGGCACCGTTCAATCGATTATCATTAGTTCAGCGATCTTCGTCTCGTGTTGCCTGCGTGGAGCCTTCAGTGCGGTCTCTGTACGGTGACATGGCAGTGAGCGTGCCAATGCACCTGCCAGCAACCTGTTGCGTGCAATCGCTAGAACCAGGTCGTGAAGGAAGACGAGCCCAGGTGTGCGTCCGACAATAGTTTAGGATCTTCGGTTTTCTCGAAGACCTTTGCGACTCGGACGTTGCATGCTCCGCCGATCCTCGTCCAGTGCGGTGCAAGGTTTGCCATCCACACCTGCGGGGATGGCGTGTCGTCTCGGGAAGCCAGCGTGGTACGGTGCTATCATCCCCTTCGCAGGGGTAGGTGTGCTATGGAAATGCTTGCATGATGAGCGGAATCGTAGCCAGAGGTGTAAGACGATAAAGCCGCGAACAGTGGCATGAGCGGTGGCTCGAGCAGCGGCTCGACGTCCTTGGGCCTGTTTGGTCAGGACTGGGATCTGCTGGCGTGAACTGGGGTATCACGCCGTACCCGCAGGCTTTATCTTTCTTTCAGCAAAATAAATTCAATGGCCTAACGCGTTTAACCTTTAAGTAGGGATCCGATAAAGCTCTTGTGTCAGATCAGTATGTAAGCGACATTACGGGCAACGTCCCTCTATAGTTGCTGGTCGTACTTTCTTATGGCGTACTGTGGTATAAACTAGTACCTAGAATATACCAGCCACCATCCCAGACATTGCAAACAAGGCATCTTTAAAGGCCAAGCCACACGACTACGTCGCATTTGCGTTGAAAACCAAGACTACATAGATAGACTCGATCACCTTAAAGAAACGCTATCAAACAGGAACCACCCAAACAGTGACCTTCAAACAGCTTACATCGCTGCAACCAAACTTGATCGAGCCGAGGTCCTCAAGCCCCGCCCGAAGATCACAAGAACAACAACGCCTCTTCTTACTACTAAATTCTCAAACGCACTCCCAAACGTGAATAACATCCTAAGTAAATACTACCCGATTCTCACCAGCAACCAGAAACTTAAGAAGATTTTTCACGACCCTCCCAGAGTAGCCTACAGACGCAACACTAATTTTAAAGATGTTCTTGTGCACGCCAAACTACAGAAAAAGAAGAAGTTGGGAACCAATCCCTGTGGTCGCCCCAGGTGCTCTACATGCAAACACATTCAATCCACTACTACAGTAAAAAGTACAGCGTCGAATTACACACACAAAGTAACTTCGGCTTTCACCTGCACATCAAGCAATGTAGTCTACTGTCTAGAATGCGCCGCTTGTAGCAAACAATACATAGGTGAGACCGGACAACAAATCAATACAAGACTCAATGGTCACCGCGCGGACACAAAACACAATTTACCCAAAGCAGTAGCCAGCCACTTTAATGAACATGGACATATGTTTGACAAAGCAAGGCTCTATATACTACAAACAAATTTCCGTTCCCCTCGCGAAAGGAAGTACACGGAATCATACCTCATACACAAGTTTAATTGCCTACACCCGACAGGAATTAATTTGGCACGCGGCAACTTAGAATCTTTAAAAGCTGTAACTTAAATCTGAAACTCTCATATCATCAACCAATACACAAAACACATTAGGCCACCAGCCAACTTTAATTCTTAACCTCACCTACTCTTTCATTTCGGAGGAAAAGAGGGGGGGGAGAGGGGGAGAGAGGAAGAAGAGAAAGGGAGAAAAAAAAATTCCTGCTTACTACTCAATTTAATGTACTCTTTCAGGATTTTACGTCTATACCAAGTGTACGATCCCCTTCTTCCATGTACACTTGCCCGCGCCCGCTTCTGCACGCGTCGCCCTCCTGTTTGCTATACCGATTTCGCCCCCCCCCTTCCCCCTTACCCCTTTTTTAGTCCTTTTTTTTTTTGAAACCCCCTCGACAACACATTCCGAAGTCAATATGCCTTTTTCGGCGCCTCAACCATCGCCTTCTGGATGCCGCCGTAACGACACCTACGTTAAGCGCGTGGGGCAGTGCCCCTTGAAAGACCATGCCGCTGCCTTTCATTCACCCCACACATTGCACCGCAGACTCCCCGTCGCCACCTTAACTATTTCAAAATTACTCGACCTATTGCTTGACCGGCCGTTCTAATGCCTCAAAAACATGCCGCCAACGACTCCCTCGGATTACCTCCTAACCGTTCGCATCCCCAACACGCTCCCAAGCCCCCATACTTCTTAAAGATTTCATTTTTCTCTTTCTTTTTCTTTCACTCCCCCCCCCCCCTTTGTTGTGTCTTGGTACGGCCCTGGCACCCCCCTGCTTTTTTTTCCCCCCTTTTTTCTGCTTCTATTTCTTTTCTTTCCTCCCCGCGTGCCCACTCTCACGCTCTTGTCCCTTCGTCTTGAGAATGAGGCTCACAGACGTCGGACGACAGCGCCTGTTCCCTCTTGTAATCTCTCTCTTTAAAACCAGCCGCCAGCAACAACACCCGCACGTGACGTCACTGCACTAACCCTTTAAAACTAACACGCCGAGGATGACGAGGCCGCCTTTGACGAAGATAGGTCCACCTATCGAAACGTTGGCCAGCCTGTCTGAGGCACTTCAACCCTGTTTTTAAAAAAGTTTATACCACAGTGTGCCATTCCATCTGCCAGCCCCTTTCTTGTTTTTGGACTTCTTATGGCGTGGTTTCTTAGCTACGACGTTGCAATGCTAAGCACGAGGTCACAGAAATCCGAGCCGTGGCAGCCGCATTTTGGTTGGGGCGAAATAAAAATGAAAAAGAAAGCTCCCGTGTACCGTGCCTTCGGTGTGCGCTAAATAACCTCAGGTGGTCAAAACCGCTCCAGAGTACTCCACTACGGCGTGCCGCCTAATCAGGTCGGGGTTTTGGCACGTAAAACTCCAAAACTAAGTAAATACGTTTTTTAACATCATCATTTTTAATGAACACGCGATGTGCTCACTTCCGTATTGGCCTTAATTATTATACTTACAGGATTCCCAGTTTCCAGGATTTAGTCCGTGAACGGTATTACATAAATTAGATAACGAAGTGACCACTCTTTACCCTATGAATCCTTTCAACTTACCCAGTTTCGAAATATGTTTTGAATTCTTCAGAATAACGACTACGTCTTGAGAAGCATTCTGATGATCAGGGCAAAAGCATTAGACGGTTCTGGAAGAAAAATTCACCGTCCGTCATGAAATTTTGCCTTATCACTAGCCATGACGCGATCGATCTTCAACAACCTCGAAGGCACCGGAGCTAGGATTTACGCGTACGTCAGAAACTTTTTTAACGGGCCACTAAGCAGCGAATACATAGGAAATTAATGTATATTGTGTTGTAAAGAAAAAAAAACGAGAGAGAAGAAATTGGTATCAATGGAATAACTTGGAGGGTATATAGCTGAAGCAGATATAGAAAGAAGTGACACAATATGCAACAAATGAGACTGTATTGAACTATGGCAACTGTGCAGAACATCAGTGTCAAAAATTGGGCCTGTTGGTGTAACATTTTGCCGTTTAGCGCTAAAAGCGCAACGGCGTAGAAGGATAAGTGACACACACCCGTAGCGCCCTTTGTTTTTCCCTGTTCACCCTCAACGTTCTTGTGCTTCTTGCGCAAAAAGAAAAATCTGCAGAACAGCCACATGTTATCTGGATTCATGCCTATGTTGAAATAATTTTATATCTCGGTAGATGATGTCAAAACGGTGCGTCCAATCAGTATTTTGTGTTCATGTTTAGACCTTTACAACCGTGTTCTCAACTTTCGCCTCCTTTCTATTCTACCACTTTAAACATGTCGCACTGATGGTATGAAGTAGAAGTTACAACTGTTTTGGCGAAAATTGTTTGATTTTTGACAAGCGCTAACTTTCATTAGACACTTCCGCAGATCTCCTAGATAAACATATGTAGTATTAGGTGTCTATGTAGGTGGTGTAGGTGTTTTAGTCGCAAAGGCAAATAAGGTAAATGGTCAAAGCTCATCAGAACACTGACATTGGGTTCGAATCCTGTGGTGGCCATGGGTTTCTTTTTTGTGTTTATTTTTTTTTGGATACGCCACACAGCGATTCTAGAGATGCTTTGCCAGCAACGAACCAGTTTGAAAACCACCAAGCCTATCTCATGCGGGTATTGCTTAAGGGGTCCTTAACCACCACTCGGGCTTGGCTAAAAAAAAAAAAAACAACACTTATCGCATGACATACGCTGCTGTGAAGATCTCAGCCAAATTTCCCACTCAAGTGCGGCGCGTGGAGTTCAAAAGCGGAGCGCGAAGTCACCTTTTTCTCAAACGCTCTCTTTTCAAGAGAAGCCTTCTCCTCACTCTTTTCTGACTACTATATTTCATCATATAGCAGAATCTCTTAGACGACTGATATTGGCCAATTGCTAACATGAGTGAGGAGTGCTTGCGTCGGTGCGCTTCTTCCTACTTTTACTGTATTCATTGACGCAGTTTAATAAACAGGCCGAAGTAAGCAAAAAATCTTCCTTCCTGTTCCGACTATATCGTACTATCACCGTCTATAGTCTGCTACCGTTCGGCCGCGGCCGCCCGACTTTCGCCATACTGTCTATCAATCTCTTAGTCGTCGGGTTTCGCTAATACCTATGAGGTTAGAACGCTCGACTATATGTAGGCTCGAACCACGTGAAACTTGAGGTGAGGTGAGACCAGACGCATTCTTTCCAGCGCGCCCTCGCTCCTGGCCGCGCCTGTAGCTAGACGTCTCGGCAGACGTCGTTTCGCATTCAGCTGTTGACGGTGACCGAAACGTTGACGGCGCTCGAGATTGAGCCGGCTCACTCTCAGCTGCTTTCAGTCGCACATACAGCGTGCGGCGCACGGAAACAATTTTATCGCCCTTGGACTTTATAAGGAACGTCACAGCGAAGCCGACGGCCGAAATGCGCCTAGAGTGTCCGTCTAACTGCTATCGCAATAAAAATTATGGGCCGATCTCTGAGATGGTGCAGTCTGAAGATTTGGGACGATCCCTACGTAGTACAGTCTAAAATCAAACGACGTGGTGCATTAATGCGCCAAAGAATACATTGTCTTCTATGTCAACCCCTGCTCACCGGCTTTTCTCATACGCGCTGATGATTTCTAAGCTTTACGCAATTTTGAAAACTCGCCTGTGGCACATGCCATAATCGCTGCCCTTAATTGATCTGGAATATTCAAAGAGACGGGCACCAGAAGCACGAGAAATCGACACACACATTCAATTTATTAAAGAAATTCAACTAATTAACTTCCAGAATAATTAATAGACGGCACGTATTGCAATTTACGGATTGTAGCCGGTGAGTTTGCAAGACCTATTCACTCGAATTGGTTTTCCAGGATAACACCAATTTTGTGATCATATTTTCCAAAGTGCGGCACCAGAACATGGGCGTTTCAGTTACTTTTGTGTTTCAATGTATAGAAGAAAGTGTTGTGCAGAATTGCGTGAAACGGGAGTATTACGGCGAATTTGACGGCGCATATATCCAAACTAGCGCATTTTTTTAATTACTTGCCTATTTCTTTCGATTTCCGGTGTAGGTATTATCCACCGCTCTGAACAGTCTAGCTGAAGGATTAGAATTATTTTGTCTTCAACGGCCGACATTTAAACAGGCCGTAAAACTTAAAAATGATGACTCTGCATGTTAAACGATCTATTAGAGATATTTTCGTTTCGTTCGCAGCGCTGTCGATTGGAAGCGGCTCTTTTAGGTTCTTTTTTAATTATGCCATCTCCGGAATCAGGAAAGAGTTCTGTTGCGCCATCTTGAGGACCGGCCTATATTACTAGGCTTCACTTTATTAACAATGGACTGTGAAGTAACAGGAATTCGTCAAGATCTTGACAGGTTAACAGCCCTTGGAAAGATTACAATGCAGGCTCGCAAGAAATGCACTATGACTGTGTGACTAGTGTAGAACGTGCATAAACGTTCGCAAAGGGGAAGTGTTATTCGGAAAACGCAAGTAGGCAAAGGGCAACGACTACACTTACAATACAAATGTCACGTTTGCGCTATTGGTGTTGCCATTACCTGGTGCAACGCCTGCTGCTGTTTCTGGTTTATTTCATTCGATTCTATTGAAACACGTGTGTGCCAAATCATCTTAATGTTAGAAAACAAAATATGGAGTAATACAGTATTATATGGCATAATGCGCTGGGCGAACGTTAAAATTATCTTGAGATACGTACTAAAAGAACAAATCAGTCTTGATAACTAATCAATGTGCAAGCATAAAATGAGGAGACGTCATACAAAGCAATTGTGCATTACTTCGACACGTACATGCCTGGGTCCCTTCTTTGCCATCAAAGTTGATCGCCATCAAAGTTGACCTGTGCAGACAGCCGTCACCTTATTGGTGCATTCTATTTGTTTTATTTTGTGGCAACAATGGCGTCGTTAAATTCGCTCTATAAACAGCTCCTGAATTTTAGCCAAGCTTTGATTTTATCAGCATGTTACCTGGGGTTCTATAAGAAATACTTGCACAGATGTCCACACTCTTCAAATTTTGGGTCTCGCCCCCCCTACAGGGAATCTCGGTCGGTACTTCAGTAAGAGCATGCCTGGTGTTAAGGGGATAGAGTTTCGTGAACCTTTAATAGCATCTGCATGGAGCTCGAACCAGGTTGACCATCGAAGGGGGTTTGGAAGAGAAAATGAGGTGATGTAAAAGATGGTAGGAGTTTAATACATCGTTACGGGCGAGCGGTGCGCTTAGAAAGAAAAAAAAAGAATCGAAAAATGTTCAGCGCACGTGTAGCCGCACGCAAGGGCAGAGAAGATGCAACCACACGTGGTAGCTCGCTGGCTTTTTTATACCCACCACCATCCGGGCATCCTCATTCTCTGCTGTCCCCTGGTAGAGGTCCTTGCGAGGACACGTCGGGGCAACCCATATGGATGGTCACGGGAGGGAATTCACCCTTTGGCGTAGGAGGGATGAGCGTTGTGAAGAAGGGAGTAGGATTTGCACATTCCGTTCATAATCCCGTCGCACACACCCGACGGACAAGTCTGTTCATGGTGACCAGCGTCACGGTTAGGCATACCGTATCCCATGCGTTTGGCATCCGTTCCATTCGTTGCCGCACAAAGTGAACCGTAACACTGGTTTTCAGCTAAACAGTGACAAGATTGCTTTAATTTTCTGCTGCAATTGACAAATTCGCAAATGCCTTCCGCAACTGAGGCATTCTCACGCGGTGTCTCCTGAAAACTGGCGTAAGTTGATGTGTTTACTGCAGCATGCACAGAGCGTAAGTGCAACTAGCTTTTCGCAGTAAAATGACAGGACTCTATGCAAAAGAATATAGCTGTGGGGCCAGTATCTCGTAGGAACTTGTGATACCATAGGTGTCATGTGCACAACATATACACGTTCACGCAACACATTAGGAAGAAAGGGAGGTAGACATGACATAAAACACAACATGGACATTCACGAGAAACCTCAAATCATGCCATAGAGTGATGAAGAATATTTGGATAATTAGGCCTATAACGATATATTTACGGCACACAGCTGTAATTTATAAATTGTAGCTGTAAATGACCAAAGCAGGGTACGCTGTTTTGGTACCTCAAAATTCTCATTTCGGCACGGAAAATGTACCGCGTAGCATATACTGACGTTTTTGATAAGCTGGAGAAAGTTTCTTGTTGTGACTTGTTCTGTTAACCAATAAGTAATTAGTCATTGCGGCAGTAATTAGGTTATATTTAAGACACTATTTCAGTCCCTTCTTATAGAAATGTTCTTCGCGTGGCCTGAAATAAATGTCTGCGACTTGTATTATTTTTCTTGATGTGAAAAGGCGTTTGGACATTGCAGTGGCAAGGTGTGGCGAAATGCATTGACATTCCAGTGGATATTCTTATCCAATGCTTAAGACCCCGTATTTTTTTTAAATATGTCAGAAGAAAAAATGTATTTTAACCACAAGTTTGGCTGTGCCTACATCGAAACGGGTGTCTTTCTCAGACTTTGTTTTTCTAGGGTGGATATACCTTTCAATTTCACCGATTACAACTCGTCGATCTCAATATGTGCCTACGTAATTTGAAACCTGATTATTCAAACATCTTGTTAGTCAATTATTCAATTGAATTTATTGTGAAACTAGTATCTGCCTCTTCTACCAATCCTACTTAACGATTAGGCTTGTACTGCATTTGTATAGACATTTAATGAATCTGTAAAGTCAAAATAAATTCCTGCTATAGTCGCTCACAGCAGTTTTACCAACCCGATGGGTAAGCATCCACGCGATGGGTATGCACTGAGCCCGATGCGCTAATCATTCGACCACGGACTACCCAGTAACCCAGACAGGCGGGAAAACCGTTAAATGTAAACATAGATAGACAAAGGCGGGAAAACCGTTACATGTAAACATAGATAGACAAATAGAGAAATGAGACATATGCACAGACAGCCCCAGGAAGGTGCTTGATGTACCCTAAGTTTTCCAGTGTTATAAAATGCAACAGCCAAAACGGACGTGTGGGAATCTGCAGACACATCACAAAGAAGGGCAACTTTAGGTGGGATGGCTCACTATCTATTCCTTGCTTTTGCTGGTCCTGTGTTCTGCCTACAGTCGAATCACGAAACTACAGCATCTCCGCCAACTTCATTCTGTTCGTTGTGTGACTGCGCTATTTGTCGGATCAAACTTGCCTCAATTCCCTTTACGAATATGTTTAATGAAAAGTCGCATGGCAGTGGAGTTTGAATAGCACAACACGGACACAACGCAAGGATGTGGGACAACATCTTTTTCACAAGCAGCGGCAAGGAGTGTGTGGTAGTGCGATTAAAAGACGGGACAAAAAAAAGACACATAGGGTTACACACAGCGGCAGAGGCGGCGGCAGCAGGCAGCAGCAGCAGGCAGCAGTACGACTTTCCTCCCTGCAGTACGTGTGCCGCATGTTGACCGCACTTTTATCGACAGCAGCTGCTGATCAGTGATCCATAGCAAGTCGTCCTCTGCAGGATGCTGTCAACGTGTGCGCGCTGGTCTGCATGCAAATGCTTGCTAATGTGACGTCCGTCCGTCCGTCCGTCCGTCCGTCCGTCCGTCCGTCCGTCCGTCCGTCCGTCCGTCCGTCCGTCCGTCCGTCCGTCCGTCCGTCCGTCCGTCCGTCCGTCCGTCCGTCCGTCCGTCCGTCCGTCCGTCCGTCCGTCCGTCCGTCCGTCCGTCCGTCCGTCCGTCCGTCCGTCCGTCCGTCCGTCCGTCTGTCTGTCTGTCTGTCTGTCTGTCTGTCTGTCTGTCTGTCTGTCTGTCTGTCTGTCTGTCTGTCTGTCTGTCTGTCTGTCTGTCTGTCTGTCTGTCTGTCTGTCTGTCTGTCTGTCCGTCTGTCCGTCTGTCCGTCTGTCCGTCTGTCCGTCTGTCCGTCTGTCCGTCTGTCCGTCTGTCCGTCTGTCCGTCTGTCCGTCTGTCCGTCTGTCCGTCTGTCCGTCTGTCCGTCTGTCTGTCTGTCTGTCTGTCTGTCTGTCTGTCTGTCTGTCTGTCTGTCTGTCCGTCCGTCCGTCCGTCCGTCCGTCCGTCCGTCCGTCCGTCCGTCCGTCCGTCCGTCCGTCCGTCCGTCCGTCCGTCCGTCCGTCCGTCCGTCCGTCCGTCCGTCCGTCTTTTTTATGACGCTTCTGGATAAAAAATAATCTTTCAGTTTTCTCGTCCCCATCAGGCCGCCGTAATCCTGCTGTCGTTATTAAATCATGATCATGACGCCGTTGTCATGCCAACGTTGTCATTGCGTGGTCGTCAAAGAGTCATCGTCATGCGCTCGTTGTCGTACCGCCATCTTGATCCCATCATGTTGCATAGTGGTCATTCCACTTCGTCATCAAACTGTCATCATGCTGACGCGGTCAAGCCATCGTCTTCACAAAGTCGTCGTCAACCCATTGTCGTGATGCCGTCATCGTCATGCATTTGTCTTGCCATCAAACCTACGCTGAGAAATGCGTCGGAGAACAGTTTCAAAGCATTTGATTAAGCGCCTCACGTATTCCAAAAGAAGCGCTAGAGGTGCGGAACACCATTGAAGAGACCGCTATTATGCGGCATACTTCGAGCTTTGCTTACGCATTTCCGTATCGTGCGCCTTACTACAGCCGAAAATAAGCAAGGTCCTTCAATAAGCTCACTGAGGATACCGCGAAAACATGATGGGAACCTCGTATAACGCAATAAAGAAGAAAAAATATGCAGATCCCAGGCATTGTGGAAATCATTGTAAACGAAGCTTTCCGGGTTGGATGCTTTGATTGACGATAATTAGAGGCAAGGTTGACGGTTAAAGCTTAATTTCCTCAACGTTTAGGCTAACACGAGAGTGGTGAGTTGATGTTAAACGTTACCTTGCGTGCACCAGTGCTCTTTGTCTGCGACGTACACTGAACATACAGGGAGAGGTGTATGCTTGAGGCGTTGTTGTGCGCCATATTTTATAACCTCCGAGAGGGCTGAGCGTTGTCATTTTCTCACATGGCACATCGCATTGTGCAGAAGTTTTAAACTTGAATTGGATTATGGGGCTGTACGTGCCAAAACAACACTCGGATTATGAGGCAAGCCGTAATCGCGGACTCGGCATTAATTTTGTCACCGTGATCTTTAACGTGTCCCAAAATCTAAGTGCACGTGCGTTTTCTATTTCGCCCTCGTCGAAATGCGGCTGCCGCGATTGGGATCAAATCCACAACCTCTAGCAATGTCACAGCCACAAAGCTAACGTGGCGGGCGCAGAAGTGCTGATTTGACGGTCGACTGCTTCCGTATGTCTCATGGACCCTGCGGTGCGCTTTAATTAATTCGGCTAAGCTTCTGCACCCCCTTATGTAATTTGTCCGCTTGACATATTTGCACGGCGCTTATTTTTCAGAACTAGCAGCAACGTACTGTACCGTACCTTGAACTTCAGATTATTCTGTTTTTCCGCAACCACTGCCGTGTTGTAGTGGGGTTTCCTTGCGTTCTCATGTACCCCCCCCCCCTCTCTCATATATGGGAACTACCTCTTTTCTCCCTCTCCTTCTTCTCCTCTCTTGAGTTCTATGTGCGTAGCCTCTGGCCTAGCACATTAACAGAAAAGGAAGCACTGCAGTTTCTGTAATGCTTCTGAGGGGAGTCACGGATAGTTATAGCTGTCAAGCGGCTAATGTGGCGACGGCCACGGAGCTCCAGAGGGCATTGTAAACATTCGACGCGGTGAGGTGAAAACGAGTTTCTCCCATCGCCTTTCTTTTGTTCTCACACCTTTCACCTATACGCCGTTTGTTAATGGGTGTCTCTATATTGCTTCGCCGTGGCGCCATTTATGGGCAGTCATCATGCTGGCTTGAGCGGGTATTGTATGGCAGGTATACGCTGGCAATAGTTTCTGGCATTTGTTTTTGCACTCGTGTGGTCTATTTAGTATGACGTGCGTCTTCTAGTGCTAAACGGCTCTGTGAGACGTACTGAAGTGGTTTCGGTCGGTATGGCAGGAATTTCTGCTGGCGTTGAGGAGGACGGAGCACGCAGCGCGATGTGCGCGCGCATATTTGAGAATATAGAATTAGCCTCGGAAATCAATTGTGAATTTCTGAATGTTCCATCCAATAATGCGACCTGATTGCAGCATTATTTTCTAGTTATAAGATGCTCTTTAGGAGCAATGAAACATACGTGACGATCATGACAGCATGGGTACCGTTCTGCTACAATAGGAGCTGTGCTGTTATACTTTAAGAAAATTATGGAGTTTTACGTGCCAAAACCACTTTCTGATTATGAGGCGCACCGTAATGGAGGACTCCAGAAATTTCGACCACCTGGGGTTCTTTGACGTGCACCTAAATCTAAGTGCAAGGGTGTTTTCGCATTTCGTCGCCATCGAAATGAGGCAGCCGTGGCCTGGACTCAATCCCGCGACCTCGTGCTCAGCAGACCAACACCATAGCGTTCAACTGTTAGCGTTCTTAAAAAGTGTTCAAGCTGTTAGCTGCAGATTACACTGCGTGACTACTTGGTTCGGTGGATGAGGTTTCCATCCATGAATAAAATTGTTTTGGATAGTAATATCGGCATACCTTACAGTGTTAATTAGGCTTGTCCAGCAAAGTGACCATTTACGAAATGCGCGAGCTTTCTAAGCAGTGGTAGGTGCTGGATTACAGGCCTTCGTCCTATACAGCGCATGGTCCAAGCATACGGCATCTGCGTTTATAGACCTATAAACGTTGTGCGGCGTGACTATGCGAAGTCGTATTGCGGCCTTAGCCCGTTTTTTCTTTCTTTTTTACAAACAGGATGATAACCGAATTTATTGTTTCGGTTGTGTTCGTTCTGTTCTCTACGACGCACTCACACATATTACGGAAATTTTTTTCCTCAAGAATAGCCATCGCATTCTTTCATGCGATCCCTCTCATATATTATGGATTTACAGGGCAAAAAGGCAATGACGAAGCACATAGCTTCTATATTGATCAAGCTGGTTTACCAACCACAGTGATCTCTGTGTTGAGCAGCACGAGCGACCTCATGCAGGAACGCTAGCGTAGACATTTAGTGATTTCAAACCTACTAGATTTCAAATGTGTGAGAACGATACCGGTATATCACAAATATTTGGTAGCGCCTGCCGCTTAGATGTTTCGTGGTTGCCTTAGGTTGGCCGTACGCGAGCATGCGCTCTTATGCTTTAGTCCCTACGCCAAGCGATCAGATGGTGAGTAGATTTACCATTTCATGCTAGTAATACAGAGACGCCGGTTCTTTTCGTTGAATTAAAACCGATATACGGATAATAGCTCACAACACATACGCATACCGCGGCTGATAATGCGTGTCGTAGGTTTGCGCACCCAAGAGATATTTCCGTGTACTGTAGTTACCGATGCACCGAAAGGCTCTCCTGACGACCTTATATGAACGGACAATGCGTTAATTTCACAAAGTACGATCTAAACCATCTCGAAATCATTCCGCAGAACGCGGTTGCAATACTTTCAAGCAGCGCCGCGCTGAATCGCACAAGCCAGAGAGGAGCAAAGGCTCGTCGCGTGCCCTTTCGTCCTCGCCCGATGAATTCACGCTCGAAACCACGTCCCGAAACGGTGCGCGCGACAGCAGCCACCGCAGCAGGAGCACGGGGAAAGTCAAAGCAAGAGGCAAAAAGCTTCGCTGTTAAAAGTGAGGGCTCAGTGACAGCAGGACTCCAAATTGTACCCGAATCAATAAAATGTTGCGACCATCACAAATTACACGCTCTGCAGTTTCACCAAACAGGAGCGCGGTGCGGTGTAGAGTTATTTCGGAACACTACATAACATAGCGCATAACGGTCATATGAATTGTTCGAAGCCTTGCTCAAAAGTTTTTTCAGAATGGTTCTCATTTGCTCAGCATATCTACACTTAACTTCACATGCTCATGGGCGCAAATGTCCTTCATGTCATTGACGCCGCATGGATTAATGGTAAAAATGCTTATTCGGTGGTGGTAGTAGATGGCAAAGGGAGCGTTAGAAATGCTGCTTCCATTTATACCAAAGATCTTGGGGTTGCTGAACAGGTGGCTATTGCTCTAGCACTAATTGATTCTAGAAGAGTTTTGGTGTTTAGCGACTCGCGATCTGCGATTACAGCCTTCTCGAGAGGACTTGTTGCGGAACCGGCTAACAGACTGCTGCAGGGTAGGGATATCACTTCGCATACCGTTACTTGGTTCCCGGCGCACATGGGGACAGTGGAGGGAGCCCCGCGTAACCTCAATGAGGGGGCGCACAAGGAGGCACGAGGATTAGTGTACCGTGTACTCCCTGAAGGGGCTGGATCTCCCGCTCCTGAGTACAGGGACCAACTGTTAACCTACAACGAAATCACCAAGCACTATTACTTAGGGCGCAGGGCATTCCCGTTGCCACATCCTAAATTAAATAGGCCGCAGGCGGTTACATTAAGGCTTCTGCAGACACGGACGTACCCTAACCCGGTCATCATGAATAAAATTAATCCGGACTGCGGGGTTTCAGTGGCGCTGTGGCGCTGCTTGGCGTTGGCCGGTGATGGTTCTCGAGGTGAACTGTGGTGGCAGCGAATGCTGCACAGTGAAGTGCTGGCGGACCAACTCAGGGCTGTCCAGAGGGCCCGTGTGATGGCAGAGGGGCTCGGCCTCTCTGTACCGACGTGGGAGCGGCCCGCATCAGTCCCAGACTGATCCCTCAGGACCTAAATAAAGTTCTTCATACCATACCATTATTATATTTGATTTCGGTGGGATTTAGAGTTCTTAAAGGGCAATGGGCCTAACTCTGCATCTTTAGTAAAACCTACATATAGGAGCAATCATTTTCAAGTTTTATGAAGATCTTACAAATCACCTCTAGCAAATTGTGGTATAAACTTTTTTAAACAGGGTTGAAGTACCTCAGACAGGCTGGCCAACGTTTCGATAGGTGGACCTATCTTCGTCAAAGGCGGCCTCGTCATCCTCGGCGTGTTAGTTTTAAAGGGTTAGTGCAGTGACGTCACGTGCGGGTGTTGTCGCTGGCGGCTGGTTTTAAAGAGAGAGATTACAAGAGGGAACAGGCGCTGTCGTCCGACGTCTGTGAGCCTCATTCTCAAGACGAAGGGACAAGAGCGTGAGAGTGGGCACGCGGGGAGGAAAGAAAAGAAATAGAAGCAGAAAAAAGGGGAAAAGAAGGAAAAAAAAAAGCAGGGGGGTGCCAGGGCCGTACCAAGACACAACAAAGGGGGGGGGTGAAAGAAAAAGAAAGAGAAAAATGAAATCTTTAAGAAATAGGGGGCTTGGGAGCGTGTTGGGGATGCGAAAGGTTAGGAGGTAATCCGGGGGAGTCGTTGGCGGCATGTTTTTGAGGCATTAGAACGGCCGGTCAAGCAATAGGTCGAGTAATTTTGAAATAGTTAAGGTGGCGACGGGGAGTCTGCGGTGCAATGGTGGGGTGACTGAAAGGCAGCGGCATGGTCTTTCAAGGGGCACTGCCCCACGCGCTTAACGTAGGTGTCGTTACGGCGGCATCCAGAAGGCGATGGTTGAGGCGCCGAAAAAGGCATATTGACTTCGGAATGTGTTGTCGAGGGGGTTTCAAAAAAAAAAGACTAAAAAAGGGGTAAGGGGGAAGGGGGGGGCGAAGTCGGTATAGCAAACAGGAGGGCGACGCGTGCAGAAGCGGGCGCGGGCAAGTGTACATGGAAGAAGGGGATCGTAGTACACTTGGTATAGACGTAAAATCCTGAAAGAGTACATTAAATTGAGTAGTAGGCAGGAAATTTTTTTTTCTTTTTCCCTTCCTCCTCTCTCCCCCTCTCCCCCTTTTTCCTCCGAAATGAAAGAGTAGGTGAGGTTAAGAATTAAAGTTGGCTGGTGGCCTAATGTGTTTTGTGTATTGGTTGATGATATGAGAGTTTCAGATTTAAGTTACAGCTTTTAAAGATTCTAAGTTGCCGCGTGCCAAATTAATTCCTGTCGGGTGTAGGCAATTAAACTTGTGTATGAGGTATGATTCCGTGTACTTCCTTTCGCGAGGGGAACGGAAATTTGTTTGTAGTATATAGAGCCTTGCTTTGTCAAACATATGTCCATGTTCATTAAAGTGGCTGGCTACTGCTTTGGGTAAATTGTGTTTTGTGTCCGCGCGGTGACCATTTAGTCTTGTATTGATTTGTTGTCCGGTCTCACCTATGTATTGTTTGCTACAAGCGGCGCATTCTAGACAGTAGACTACATTGCTTGATGTGCAGGTGAAAGCCGAAGTTACTTTGTGTGTGTAATTCGACGCTGTACTTTTTACTGTAGTAGTGGATTGAATGTGTTTGCATGTAGAGCACCTGGGGCGACCACAGGGATTGGTTCCCAACTTCTTCTTTTTCTGTAGTTTGGCGTGCACAAGAACATCTTTAAAATTAGTGTTGCGTCTGTAGGCTACTCTGGGAGGGTCGGGAAAAATCTTCTTAAGTTTCTGGTTGTTGGTGAGAATCGGGTAGTATTTACTTAGGATGTTATTCACGTTTGGGAGTGCGTTTGAGAATTTAGTAGTAAGAAGAGGCGTTGTTGTTCTTGTGATCTTCGGGCGGGGCTTGAGGACCTCGGCTAAATAGCGTAACTCTCGCCCTCGAGGTGGTTTCCTCGAAGAAGCGGCAATTACTAGCACGTGAAACCGAAACATACGTACTACTAATTACCAAGCATTCAATAATTGTGTTAGCGCATGTTCTTCCCGGTAACGTAGCAGTGGCCCGTCTGACATATGGGGACGTATTCTGACACGTTCGCCTCCGCGATTGTTTCGCCCTGGCCATGCCTCCGCCGACGGCGCGCGCTGATTGGAGATATTTACAAAACCGGAAATTAAACAGCACCATCTAGTAGTTCCGGCCTACGTCATTTTAACGACATGGTGCCGATGGGTGCTCTGGACATGCATTGAATAAATGAACACGTCTTTGGGCGTCTCTTGGCGTTCGGTTGGTGGTGGTGTGTAATAGAGATAAGATAGGTGCTAGTTTATAGTAGTCTTTTTGGTGGCGTTTTACACGCGTTGTTTTGCGGCGATGTTTGTTGATTCATATAAAACAAAACATTGCATACCTTCTTATTCAATTTATTTTATCTAAAGAGGCCGTAAGAAAACGTAGTAAGTGCGCAGAACCCGTACTGCGGCCACTACACTTGAGAACAACACACCCGAGCCGCTCTGCACTCGCCGGGCGCGATCTCTCATGCGATGTGAAACGTTCGAGGGCACGCGTTGGTAGTGCACGCTGACGTCACGGGTGAGCAGTCGTTTGGCTTATTGAATGTGACTTTCGCGGCGGCGAAACTTTCGCGGAAGGTAAACGTTTCAGATTACGGCCCCTGTGCTCGAGTACCAGACATCCGCTCGCGCCCACTATTTCTGCCTATCATCGCGTGTTCCCGTTCGGCTTCGTCACCCTACCACAATGTCGATAAAATGATGGGTACCAACCTCTCTCCAGCTCAGACTGAAGACTTTAGGCACATGCTGTTCATTTCCCGCGGTATTTTAGATTTCCATGACCGCTCGCTTGGCCAGACAGCCGTAGTCACTCATCGCAATCACACCGGCGACGCAAGTGCTGTCCATCGCCGCCCCTACAGCAGCAGAGCGCAGCATCATTCAAAGCGAATTCGCGAAGGTGCTGAAGAAAAACGACATCCAGCTGGCTGCGAGCCCGTGGTCCTCACCCGTTGTCCCGCTCAGGAAAAAAGGCAACACCTGGAGATTTTGCGTTGATTATCGCCATCTGAACAACATCACCAAAAAGAACGTGTATTCATTGCTTTGTATCAATGATGCACTTACCGCCGTGATTGCTCAGTGGCTATGGTGTTGGGCTGCTGAGCACGAGGTAGCGGGATCGAATCCCGGCCACGGCGGCCGCATTTCTATGGGGGCGAAACGCGAAAACACCCGTGTACTTAGATTTAGGTGCACGTTAAAGAACCCCAGGTGGTCAAAATTTCCGGTGTTCTTCACTGAGGCGTGCCTCATAATCAGAACGTAGTTTTGCGCGTAAAACCCCATAATTCATTTATTAATGATGCACTTGACTGCCTACCATGGGGCGAAATATTTTTCAACGATTGACCTCCGCTCGGGCTACAGCAGATCGCTGTTTATGAAAAGGATCGCGAGAAGACAGTCTTTATTACGCCTAATGGAGTTTTTCTAATCAGAGTCATGCCCTTCGGGCTTCGGAATGCCCCAGCGACGTTCGAGAGAATGATGGACACCCTTCTCCCCCGTACAAAAATGAGTGTTGATGAACCATTGATATATTATTGGGGAATTGTTGAAACAACTGACTTCAACAAATTTTCAAGAGCAATTGAGTTCACTCAATCCTTGCACAAAAATATTACCGTTGAGTGTTCCCAATAAACAATTTATTGGGTAATTTGTGTTCATTTTTCTAGTTGTTCTTTTGTTGTGTAGCAGTTGAGTCCAGTATACAATAATTAGGACTCGCATATGAAGACATTCCAAACATGTTTTGCGATGCGTTCCAACCTCATTCCTGTCACTTTGCGGCAGGTAGGTTATTCTTTCGCCTCGCTTTCATTAATAGAAAATTATGTGTGACCGATGGGGTGGAATCGAACGTCGGCCGTCGAGCCCGGTACTCTAACCAATAGGCCACGAGCGCGCGCATACTCCTCTCATTCGAAAGCCAGTGAGCTCTGAAATGCTTGGCGTGTGCGCCGCGTGCCACTTCCTCGTGCTGTCGCTACAGCTGGCGCTTTGAAGCGCCTATCTCCGGGACCGCCCCACTTTCGTAGCCATTTTCGCTACGTAAAAACTGCAACGTTAGACTAGATTCATGACCGCCCAAGTTCATAACGATTTATTTCTTCGCCGGTGTACAAATGCCATCGTCGTTTTAACATACACTAGATGACATAACCATTGGTACGATCCGAAATGAGCACGTTTTGGGGAGCAGAAGAATGCGAAACTCACTTGCCAACACGGTGACTACGCGCATGTGGAGTTCCCCAAAAGTAGACACGGCGGCAGCGCGGCCGGCGATAAGACAGGTGCCGACAGGCGACGACGCTACCTTCGAGCATCGGACGCACTGTGGGAACCGTAGGATGCAAGCGCGCACACGCTACAAACATACACGGGTGAGGTCTTCGAATTTCCTGCGACGTACCCTCTGTCCGTAAAGCAAATATAGTTTTTGTCCAATGTCCGTGGTACTAGAGATCAAAGAATGAACGCGCTTTGAGATCGTAGCGCGCAGCCGCTATAACCATTGACTTCAAAGAGCTTCAGATTCAGCAACAGCCGCAACAGTATCACAGCTAATCGCTGTATCTGCGGCTGCTCCCGTTTCTCGCCTTGCAAGCAGCACGCGATTTGTTTGAGCCTCGCCGAACGGTAGTCCTCTCCCAAGCCTGCAGGTCTCGTATGTTCAGTTAAGAATACCAAAGGGAAATGAAAGAAATACAGGTAATGGACTCTTATTGTACCTTACTTGTCGCCTCGTCATCTGCAAAAACGCTACAAACTATTTTGAGAGCTTTATTTTTGTAAAGATAGCTAAACTAGTAGTAATTTTTATTTCTAGGTGGCGCGACAAACGTTAAGACAGCGTTCGATTGTGTATGTGTGCGCGCAAACGGGCGCAACCGAGCTGCGTTCAGCGCACACTTTTGCAACAGCACACATGGTTACCGCTAGTTTCGTAGTCGCATTTTTTGGTCGTAGTATTTATTGTTTACGCAATAAATTAGGTAGTTCTTAATAATTTATGAAGGTTCATTGATAAGAAACTATTGCTAATTAATTAGTGGTTCTTAAGTGCCGTTGTTTTGTGTTTGAAAGGTTTTTATAACTGAATACGATAGTGAAACCATGTGAAGCTGTGAACGGCTTTCGGACTCAGTTATTCGGTTGCAGTTGTGCGGTGGTTCACGCCTAATGCTTCTTGATGAAAGTATTTTCTTTTCGGACATCATGACGCACATCTTAGTGGAATGCTTTAACGACGATAAGTGGGACGTTTATCCGGTGAAGTGGTTGGCTCACCCAACAACTAGTCTTCTACTGACGTGCGAGCCTGACGGTTTTGATGAGTTGCGCGGCAGAGGCCATGATGCCTGTTGGAGAGAAGGCACCCCGAAACAGTCGCAGCCGCACTTCTGAAGATAGGTAAGTAATCTCGTTTTCTTGGTCACGTAGCCTTCTTTTGTATTTTGACATTGACGAGCGTGACATGTTAAGCACACCGTTCACTTTCTTGAAGCAAACCGCATGCCCCGGAGCAAATGCGCGCGATACTAATTGTCGCTACCGCCGTCACTTTGTTTGAAACAATGGTAGGCGAAGAGGCAGCGGCGCCCCATGTGCGTAAAATTGCATTGCTTCATTTGTTCATGTCTAATAACGTTTCCTTCATTTGTATGAGAGAACACAATTGGAACATAAGGATCGGCTTCTCTGCGCAGTGATAATTTTGCACAGTGGCCACGTCATTTTTCATGGCGGCTCACGTATGCCGTCTAAGCGCTTGTTATCGCGTTCGGATACGTGAGAGGCGCGCTGCCTTTCAAGGTATTTAGGTAGGCACTGCGAGTTTAGGAGGACCGCGACAAATAATCGTGCAGCAGGTGTGCAGCTGTGCTACGCTTGTACCACACTCGTACCGGAAGGCAGTGTTGCACTTCACGTTTACGCATTTCGTAACTATGGCGGCCTCCGTGGCAATTTGGGGATCGAGATCGTAGATACGATCCCTGCAGCGGCCGCATTCCAAAGGAGCGGAATGCAAAAACGCTCGTGCATTGTGCATTGTATGCACGTAAAAATTTCCAGGAAGTCAAAATTAATACGGAGCCCCCAACTACGACGTGCCTCATAATCAGATCGTTGGTTTGGCACGTGGAACATCAGAATTTTTTTTTCCGTAGTGGCTCATCGTATACCATACGGTTAGTGTGATCACATTTTGTGCCGTAGCGGTTAAGCGCGCCTCGATTTAGGTTGCGTCTAATGATGCGGCGCACCGCGAAAGATATTTCGCCTCTCTGGGATTTTCGGAGAACGGCCAACCGATTAGTCACAGCTTCCGCGCGGTGACTGTACATGGATACACAGCGCAAATGAACACAGGTGTGGTGACGTGGTCAAAGAACACAGCCGCCGACGGGCTCACCTTATCGTCTATCACCGCCAAAACTACCGCAGTAAGCATCTTTATCTAGCGCGGCGGTTTGCCGTTGAAGACGTACTGTACAATTTTAATAAACAATAACCGAAACATGCCACCGTTCTCTGCTGCCTCTTTGAGTTGGGCCGATCCGAATATGGGTTGTTTCCAGAAGCGAAAGGAGCGCCAATCGGCGCGTTGTCGCCTCGAGCTAAGCGTCGCACTCGAGCACCGTTTGCGCGGTGAAGAATGACGCGTCCGTGAAGCTAGCTCACTGCGCGGACGCTACCGCGCAACGCAAGGGCGTGTACGCGACGTTCTGCACACAAATCGCGCGGGATGATCGGAGCCACGCCGGAGCGCGGCTAGCTTCAAAGAAGCGGTACATGTTCTCACTCGTACAGGCCCGCTCACGCTCGCATCGCTCTCGGCGTATGTTTAGGTGATCCCTTCTACTGGACTTCTACCAAAAGATTCGATATCTGTTTGGTATGGGCTATGCACTGTCGCGTGGTCTTTGGTTCTGCGAGAGAGCCGGGAATATTTTCCCCACTGTGAAACATCGCTGTGCGTGTTTTAGCTAACATTTAGCCCCTCGCTTTCCCTTTCCTAATACCTGTGTATATGTGTATATGTGTTCAAAACAATAATAATAATAATAATACCGTAGCAACCCATTCCTTCCTTTTCTCGACGGCACTCGTAAAGAGTCCCAAATTTTTACTTGTCAGTATAGTGTGTACTTCTATTTCGTGCGAAGTTATGTGCAGTGCGTGGCAGATTCTTAATCCGCGCAATCTCATTTTCTGTCCACATTCCCTTCTCACAGGTTACGTATGCAGTAAATTCCCAGATGCTAAAGTGTTCTACTCCAAAAGCACCTTGGCGTCGTGCAAGAGACATCCGTTGATATGTGGCTGATTCACTAGCAAGCTCGCATCTCTGTTGCCACTCTCCAACAAGTGGGATTTTCAACAATTTTTTGTGTTACTCTGTGGTGTACCAGCTGCTGCATGGACGCTGTGAAGGCTTACTTTCGATTTGCTCTGGCGTTTAGTAGTAAAGGATGGGCCACCTGACACTGCCACTGCACGTGGCAGTTTCTGCTACGCACGCACGGATTTTTACCTTTGCCAAGTTGACCAGTGTGTTTAATACCTTTGTCATCAAAAGCAAACATTTAGTAGAGCTTGCGCTCCTGTGTGCTCCTACCTATTTCGTCGTCCGCCTCTGTTCGTGCTGCTGTTTACAGTACCCACGTATCGCTTGGTTAGGCTGGTAAACATTCTCACAAACACGTCTCACGTCTCACGTCTCACAAACAAAAGTAAATGCCTCCCCTCAAAAGGTAGCCCATCCTTTACTACTAAACGCTAGGGCAAATCGAAAGTAAGCCTTCACAGCGTCCATGCAGCAGCTGGTACACCACAGAGTAACACAAAAAATAGTTGAAAATCCCACTTGATGGAGAGTGGCAACAGAGATGCAAGCTTGCTAGTGAATCAGCCACATATCAACGGGTGTCTCTTGCACGACGCCAAGGTGCTTTTGGAGTAGAACACTTTAGCATCTGGGAATTTACTGCATACGTAACCTGTGAGAAGGGAATGTGGACAGAAAATGAGATTGCGCGGATTAAGAATCTGCCACGCACTGCACATAACTACGCACGAAATAGAAGTACACACTATACTGACAAGTAAAAATTTGGGACTCTTTACGAGTGCCGTCGAGAAAAGGAAGGAATGGGTTGCTACGGTAAATGTTAGCTGAAACACGCACAGCGATGTTTCACAGTGGGGAAAATATTCCCGGCTCTCTCGCAGAACCAAAGACCACGCGACAGTGCATAGCCCATACCAAACAGATATCGAATCTTTGGGTAGAAGTCCAGTAGAAGGGATGACCTAAACATACGCCGAGAGCGATGCGAGCGTGAGCGGGCCTGTACGAGTGAGAACATGTACCGCTTCTTTGAAGCTAGCCGCGCTCCGGCGTGGCTCCGATCATCCCGCGCGATTTGTGTGCAGAACGTCGCGTACACGCCCTTGCGTTGCGCGGTAGCGTCCGCGCAGTGAGCTAGCTTCACGGACGCGTCATTCTTCACCGCGCAAACGGTGCTCGAGTGCGACGCTTAGCTCGAGGCGACAACGCGCCGATTGGCGCTCCTTTCGCTTCTGGAAACAACCCATATTCGGATCGGCCCAACTCAAAGAGGCAGCAGAGAACGGTGGCATGTTTCGGTTATCGCTTATTAAAATTGTACAGTACGTCTTCAACGGCAAACCGCCGCGCTAGATAACGATGCTTACTGCGGTAGTTCTGGCGGTGATAGACGATAAGGTGAGCCCGTCGGCGGCTGTGTTCTTTGACCACGTCACCACACCTGTGTTCATTTGCGCTGTGTATCCATGTACAGTCACCGCGCGGAAGCTACCGTGCCGCGCCGCGCCGTGCCGCGCCTAACCGCTACGGCACAAAATGTGATCACACTAACCGTATGGTATACGATGAGCCACTACGGAAAAAAAAAATTCTGATGTTCCACGTGCCAAACCAACGATCTGATTATGAAGCACGTCGTAGTTGGGGGCGCCGTATTAATTTTGACATCCTGGAAATTTTTACGTGCATACAATGCACAATGCACGAGCGTTTTTGCATTCCGCTCCTTTGGAATGCGGCCGCTGCAGGGATCGTATCCACGGCCTCGATGCCCAAATTGCCACGGAGGCCGCCATAGTTACGAAATGCGTAAGCGTGAAGTGCAACAGTGCCTTCCGGTACGAGTGTGGTACAAGCGTAGCACAGCTGCACACCTGCTGCACGATTATTTGTCGCGGTCCTACTAAACTCGCAGTGCCTACCTAAATACCTTGAAAGGCAGCGCGCCTCTCACGTATCCAAACGCGATAACAAGCGCTTAGACGGCATACGTGAGCCGCCATGAAAAATGATGTGGCCACTGTGCAAAATTATCACTGCGCAGAGAAGCCGATCCTTATGTTCCAATTGTGTTCTCTCATACAAATGAAGGAAACGTTATTAGACATGAACAAATGAAGCAATGCAATTTTACGCACATGGGGCGCCGCTGCCTCTTCGCCTACCATTGTTTCAAACAAAGTGACGGCGGTAGCGACAATTAGTATCGCGCGCATTTGCTCCGGGGCATGCGGTTTGCTTCAAGAAAGTGAACGGTGTGCTTAACATGTCACGCTCGTCAATGTCAAAATACAAAAGAAGGCTACGTGACCAAGAAAACGAGATTACTTACCTATCTTCAGAAGTGCGGCTGCGACTGTTTCGGGGTGCCTTCTCTCCAACAGGCATCATGGCCTCTGCCGCGCAACTCATCAAAACCGTCAGGCTCGCACGTCAGTAGAAGACTAGTTGTTGGGTGAGCCAACCACTTCACCGGATAAACGTCCCACTTATCGTCGTTAAAGTATTCCACTAAGATGTGCGTCATGATGTCTGAAAAGAAAATACTTTCATCAAGAAGCACTAGGCGTGAACCACCGCACAACTGCAACCGAATAACTGAGTCCGAAAGCCTTTCACAGCTTCACATAGTTTCACTATCGTATTCAGTTATAAAAACCTTTCAAACACAAAATAACGGCACTTAAGAACCACTAATTAATTAGCAATAATTTCTTATCAATGAACCTTCATAAATTATTAAGAACTACCTAATTTATTGCGTAAACAATAAATACTACGACCAAAAAATGCGACTACGAAACTAGCGGTAACCATGTGTGCTGTTGCAAAAGTGTGCGCTGAACGCAGCTCGGTTGCGCCCGTTTGCGCGCACACATACACAATCGAACGCTGTCTTAACGTTTGTCGCGCCACCTAGAAATAAAAATTACTACTAGTTTAGCTATCTTTACAAAAATAAAGCTCTCAAAATAGTTTGTAGCGTTTTTGCAGATGACGAGGCGACAAGTAAGGTACAATAAGAGTCCATTACCTGTATTTCTTTCATTTCCCTTTGGTGTTCTTAACTGAACATACGAGACCTGCAGGCTTGGGAGAGGACTACCGTTCGGCGAGGCTCAAACAAATCGCGTGCTGCTTGCAAGGCGAGAAACGGGAGCAGCCGCAGATACAGCGATTAGCTGTGATACTGTTGCGGCTGTTGCTGAATCTGAAGCTCTTTGAAGTCAATGGTTATAGCGGCTGCGCGCTACGATCTCAAAGCGCGTTCATTCTTTGATCTCTAGTACCACGGACATTGGACAAAAACTATATTTGCTTTACGGACAGAGGGTACGTCGCAGGAAATTCGAAGACCTCACCCGTGTATGTTTGTAGCGTGTGCGCGCTTGCATCCTACGGTTCCCACAGTGCGTCCGATGCTCGAAGGTAGCGTCGTCGCCTGTCGGCACCTGTCTTATCGCCGGCCGCGCTGCCGCCGTGTCTACTTTTGGGGAACTCCACATGCGCGTAGTCACCGTGTTGGCAAGTGAGTTTCGCATTCTTCTGCTCCCCAAAACGTGCTCATTTCGGATCGTACCAATGGTTATGTCATCTAGTGTATGTTAAAACGACGATGGCATTTGTACACCGGCGAAGAAATAAATCGTTATGAACTTGGGCGGTCATGAATCTAGTCTAACGTTGCAGTTTTTACGTAGCGAAAATGGCTACGAAAGTGGGGCGGTCCCGGAGATAGGCGCTTCAAAGCGCCAGCTGTAGCGACAGCACGAGGAAGTGGCACGCGGCGCACACGCCAAGCATTTCAGAGCTCACTGGCTTTCGAATGAGAGGAGTATGCGCGCGCTCGTGGCCTATTGGTTAGAGTACCGGGCTCGACGGCCGACGTTCGATTCCACCCCATCGGTCACACATAATTTTCTATTAATGAAAGCGAGGCGAAAGAATAACCTACCTGCCGCAAAGTGACAGGAATGAGGTTGGAACGCATCGCAAAACATGTTTGGAATGTCTTCATATGCGAGTCCTAATTATTGTATACTGGACTCAACTGCTACACAACAAAAGAACAACTAGAAAAATGAACACAAATTACCCAATAAATTGTTTATTGGGAACACTCAACGGTAATATTGTTGTGCAAGGATTGAGTGAACTCAATTGCTCTTGAAAATTTGTTGAAGTCAGTTGTTTCAACAATTCCCCAATAATATATCAATGGTTCATCAACACTCATTTTTGTACGGGATATTTCACTTTATTTTTGACCCTCCACCGGGGAATTGTGATATCTTCAATATGTCGCATACTACTAATGATTGACGCATCGACTTCTTTCTTGCTGCAGCCATGCGGTCCAACAGTCCCATTTTGCTAAAAAAACTTGGCCGAGCAGCCTATGTCAGTTCGGCAAACAGATTCGTCATGTATATCCCTCAAGCAACAAGCACCAGCAAATTTCTCGAGTGAGGTGAACGTGTAGCACAGAAAATGGAATATACATTGTTACATTGAAGAAGTAAAACCAAGGACACCGACCAACATAGAAGTGCTAAAAAAGGACACTTACGTCCGGCTCACTTACGTCCACTTACGGACACTTACGGACACTTACACTTACGACACTTAGGACACTTACGTCCGGCTCACTCGGGACCCGACCTTGAAGGTTCAGAGGGACTTCCAGACTCTCCTGGCTGACGTGTTCCGCTTCGTAGCTCCCGAACGCAAGTCTTTGTATTTCAAGCTTCTCTGTCATAACGGTGCTGCACCTGCACTTTATGGCCTGCCTAAGGTTCATAAGCCTAACGTCCCCCTACGTCCAATCGTCGACTACACTCGCTCCCCTCTCTACAAATTGTGCGCATACCTGCACCAGCTTCTGGCTCCACTCGTCGGGAAGAGCTCAACGCACGTGAGCAACTCCTGTGACTTTATTGAAAAAGTTCGTGACGTGTCTCTAGACGACGACGAGGTGATGGTTTCGTTCGACGTGGTATCACTGTTTACCTCAATTCCGACTGACTTGGCTGTGGATGCATGCACCTCTGCTCTGGAATCTGACAGGACCTTGCCAGACAGGTCGCCCATTGACGTTCCCGACCTCAAGAGGCTCCTCTGTTTTTGCCTTGGAAACACGTACTTCTGTTTCGACAAGGTCTTCTACAGGCAAGTCCACGGTACGGCAATGGGTGCATCCGTCTCTGTTACCGCTGCCAATCTTACGATGGAATGTTTGGAAAGGCGTGCTCTCGCGTCCTTCAGCGCTAGGCCAAAAGTTTTTCTGCGCTATGTGGACGACTGTTTTTGTCTGATTCGGCGCAGCGCTTTGGATTCGTTCACTGCGCACCTAAACAGTCAAGAAAAGGCCATCCAATTCACGGTTGAGGCAGAGGTCGACAGCAGACTCCCTTTTTTAGATGTACTTGTCACCAGACGCGATGGACGGCTCTCGTTCAGCGTGTACCGTAAGGACACACACACTGGCCGCTACCTGAACTTTCAATCCGTTCATCCTGACGCTCACAAAAGGTCGGTTGCTGCCTCACTGCTCAACCGTACGAACCGCATTTGAACCACAGCAGAAAGCCGTTCCACTGACTTGGACCACGTGCGAGGTGATCTCTCGGCAAGCGGCTACCCCACATCCTTTTTGACTGCTGTGGAGCGCCGTCTGTCCAATCCTGCACGTCCGACCAATCCGCGACCAAGAAAGCGTGCTGCCATACCTTACGTTCCAGGGATAAGCGAAACCCTGTCTCGCGTTCTACGCAGTTATGACGTTGAGGTGGCGCACGTGCCCGTTTGTAAGCTGAGGCAAGCGCTCGTCGGCGGAAAGGACAGGCTTCCGAGAGAATCGTTTCCCGACGTGGTATATAAGATACCCTGCGCAGATTGCGACTACGCATACATCGGTGAATCCGGCAACTTCAAACAGAGACTGAGACAGCATCAGAAAGATGTCGAAAAGAAGCGTACAGTGTCGAATGCCCTTGCCGAGCACGCGGATGCAACGGGCCATGATATCGACTGGGATCGCGCAAGAATTATCGGCCAAGAAAGAAACCAAAAATCGCGTCTGTATCTGGAGTCACTGGAGATACAAAAAACACGTCACACGCTTAATCGAAATGAGGGAACCCTCCCACCGTCATACACGCGCTGCTTACGTCACGTTCTAAAGCATACATAAGCTTCCATGAACCTTCCGTCATCCCATGGTGAACAAGGCTTCCATAGTGAAGCCGAAACGTCTTTTAGACTTTTTCATTTTTTAGCACTTCTATGTTGGTCGGTGTCCTTGGTTTTACTTCTTCAATGCTTCATCCCGACCAGACGGGCTTCCGTCGAACCCTCGATTTCACATTGTTACATTCCTTTTTGTATTCTGCAAACAGCTGTAAGGCTCAATAAGACTCAATAATATTTACTTCAAGTTACCGCCACTTAAAAAGAACACGTGAAGAACCAGCAAAATTTGAGAAGCAATTAAAGAAGCAAGTGCTGCTGGTAGAATCTGAACTGCTGTGTTAAGTTCTCGTGTTACTGCCGAGCGTTTCTGTGAAGAAATGCAAAAACTCCATAATATACCATGAACTACTCTCGTCGTGAACAAACCTGTTTTAGCGCATTAAAATCAAAGTAACTGTTGTAGAAGTCATATATAGCCAGCGTTCGTGACATACTTGTTGCACCGTGGTAGGTATAGTACCATAACTTCATTCTCGTATGTTACGATATACCTACCATGGTGCAACAAGTATGTCACGAACGCTGACTATATATGACTTCATATATAAGTATAAACAGCGAGACTAGAAATGAAATAGATTTCATACTGTGCGCTAACCCTGGCATCATACAAGATGTAGACGTGCTCAGCAAGGTGCGCTGCAGTGACCATAGGATGACAAGAACTCAATTTAGCTTAGACCTGAGGAGGGAACGGAAGAAACTGGTACATAAGAAGCCGATCAGTGAGTTAGCGGTAAGAAAGAAAATATAGGAATTCCAGATCAAGCTACAGAGCAGGTATTCGGCTTTAACTCAGAAAGAGGACCTTAGTGTTGAAGCAATGAACGACAATCTTGTGGCCATCATTAAGGAGTTGGCAATAGAAGTCGGTGGTAACTCCGTTAGACAGGATACCAGTAAACTATCGCAGGAGACGAAAGATCTGACCAAAAAACGCCAATGTATGAAAGCCTCTAACCCTACAGCTAGAATAGAACTGGCAGAGCTTTCGAAGTTAATCAACAAGCGTAAGACAGCTGACATAAGGGAGTATAATATGGATAGTATTGAACATGCTCTCAGGAACGGGTGAAGCTAAAAGCAGTGAAGAAGAAACTGGGAATTGGCAAGAGTCAGATGTATGCGTTAAGCGACAAAGCCGGCAATATCAGTACTAATATGGATGGGATAGTTTAATTGGCTGAAGAGTTCTATAGAGATTTATACAGTACCAGTGGCACCCACGACGATAATGGAAGAGAGAATAGTCTAGAAGAATTCGAAATCGCACAGGTAACGCTGGAAGAAGTCAAGAAAGCCTTGGGAGCTATGCAAAGGAGGAAGGCAGCTGGGGAGGATCAGGTAACAGCAGATTTGTTCAAGGATGGTGGGCAGATTGCTCTAGAGAAACTGGCTACCCTGTATACGCAATGCCTCATGACCTCGAGAGTACCGGAATCTTGGAAGAACGCTAACATTATCCTAGTCTATAAGAAAGGGGACGCCAAAGACTTGAAAAATTATAGACCTATCAGGTTACTGTCCGTTGCCTACAAAACATTTACTAAGGTAATCGCAAATAGAATTAGGAGCACCCTAGACTTCTGTCAACCAAAGGACCAAGCAGAATTCCATAAAGGCTACACAACAATAGACCATATTCACACTATCAATCAGGCGATAGAGAAATGTGCGGAATATAACCAACCCTTATATATAGTTTTCATTGATTACGAGAAAGCGTTTGATTCGGTCGAAAGCTCAGCAGTCATGGAGGCATTACGGAATCAGGGTGTAGACAAGCCGTGTGTAAAAATAGTGAACGATATCTACAGCGGCTCCACAGCCACCGTAGTCCTTCATAAAGAAAGGCGTCAGGCAGGGAGATACGATCTCTCCAATGGTATTCACAGCGTGTTTACAGGAGGTATTCAGATACCTGGATTGGGAAGAATTGGGGATGAAAGTTAATGAGGAATACTTTAGTAGCTTGCAATTCGCTGATGATATTGCCTTGCTTAGTAATTCAGGGGACCAACTGCAATGCATGCTCACTGACCTGGAGAGGCAAAGCAGAAGAGCGGGTTTGAAAATTATTCTGCAGAAAACTAAAGTAATGTTCAACAGTCTTGGAAGAGAATAGTCATTTACAATAGGTAGCGAGGCACTAGAAGTGGTATTTAGGGCAGGTAGTGACGGCGGATCCGGATCATGAGACGGAAATAATCAGAAGAATAAGAATGGGCGGGGGTGCGTTTGGCAGGCATTCTCAGATCACGAACAGCAGGTTGCCATTATGCTTCAAGAGGAAAGTGTACAATAGCTGTGTCTTATCAGTACTCACGTATGGGGCAGAAACCTGGAGGCTTACGAAAAGGGTTCTACTTAAATTGAGGACGACGCAACGAGCTGTGGAAAGAAGAATGATGGGTGTAACGTTAAGGGATAAGAAAAGAGCGGATTGAGTGAAGGAGCAAACGTGAGTTATTGACAACTTAGTTGAAATCAAGAAATAGAAATGGGCATGGGCAGGACATGTAATGAGGAGGGAAGATAACCGATGGTCATTAAGGGTTACGGACTGGATTGCAAGGGAAGGGAAGCGCAGCATGGTGCGGCAGAAAGTTAGGTGGGCGGATGAGATTAAGAAGCTTGCAGGGATGACATGGCCACAATTAGTACATGACCGGGGTTGTTGGAGAAGTATGGGAGAGGCCTTTTCCTGCAGTGGGCGTAACCAGGCTGATGATGATAATGATGATATAAGTATCATAGTTATATAAGTACCATAACTTGAATCTTATATTACATGTCACAGCTCGTATTCCATATTAGATGTCTACTGCATACATCACATGAGAAGGGACACCACGGACGTTTTACTTGTACTTTTTTATCTTTGCTGCTTTAACCCACGTTTTGTACACATCTCTCTTTTCCTTTTTAGAAGCGAGGGTGCCGTTGCAGTAATTGACTTTGGGACCCTCATCTGCATACTATTTGTTGTTTGCTCATTGTTTTTTGAATGACAAATAAACTGAACTGAACTGAACTGAACCACGTGACGTTTCAGTGGCTGCCAAGTCACTGCGGCGTCATTGGAAGCGAAGACGCCGGTAATGCCGTTCGGGCAGCTCTTCAAGACACACAGGAAGGTGCTATACCACTTTCACGGTCCGACGCAGCCAGCAGACTTCGAGTGCTTGCACAGCAGATCATGCTCTCTCTATGGTGCACACCAAGCAGTCAGACCAACCGGAGCAATCGTCAATACGACCTGCCCTGTTTGATGCATCTCTTTATGCCAACTGGACTCCGCCGAAATGATGCCACTCTGCTTTATCACTTATGACTAGGGGTGGCCTTCACGACATCTTACTCATGTCGCATTGGAATGGCCGACAACGCTCTCTGCAATGCCTGCCTTTGCGAGGAGACGCTGAAACACATTCTGTGCGACTGTCCTGAATATAATGTTCAGAGACAATCTCTGGCGTCCGTTCTAGAGCACCTTTACAATAGACCATTGTCAGTTGCGACTATTTTCACATATCACCGGCAGAAGACGTCGCAGCTGAAGGCAATGAAGGGACTACTTAGGTTTACGAAAGAGACGGGCTTGGACAAGCGACTGTGACAGTGATGTCACGTACCGCGCAAGAGCGACGGACTGTAACTGACGATGTGTGTGCTGCGTTATGTGCTCTCTCTCTCTCCTCCCCGACTCTCATCACCCCCATCCCGGTCCCATATGTAGGGTAGGAAACCGGTTAAGGTAAACTGCCTTTCCTTCTCCACTTTTTCCTTCCTTCCTTATATGCTATGTTCTTGTGGTTGTCGATCCGCGCATGAAAAAGCCGCAGTGGGCTGGTCTGCGCTCCTTCAGCTGGCACTGTAGCGTTGCTTTTGAGAACTGTATTGTCATCTAAGAAATCAGGTCTCTGAATAAATTTTCTCCAACAAAGACGTGGCAAAAATAGATTGGAGACGACCGCCATAAGTACGCAAGCAAGAGGGAATGTGAGCAAACAAATGAAGAAGACGCTGAAGACACTGAAGAAGACGCTCGCACATGGCCCGAACTGCAGCAGACGACAACTGCGATTTCGTGCCCTGACTTCACGCGAGCGGCGTTCGCAGAACCCCTGTGGTTCGTTCCCGGTGCTAATAGCGACGTTTCGCCCATACCTATTTGGTCACCATTCCCGCGTTATTGCTTACCACCATGCGCTCTGCTGGCTCTCCTCATTGAAGGACCCTACAAGACGCCTTGGGAATTGGGCATTGCACTTGCAAAAGTACAGTCGCCCAAATCTTTAACTGGTGTGCGGGAGCGACGACTTTTCCGTGCGTCAGCGCCGTTTGACGGGGCGACGCTGGAAACAGTCTGAGGCTAAGCGCATGCGGACAAAGCGCGCTCAGCTGGGCCCATCGTCTACTAGGCTACTAGCACAGGAAAGGGGCCTTCATAGAGTCGCCTTAATAGAGTCGCGCCGCCGAACGACGTGCGTGGTTCTGTCCATTGCCGGGAAACTAAAGTTCATGAGGGTTGCAATGTAGGCTTGTCGGTAATGCATCTTCAAGGGGTGTACGATAGCTCTATTAAAAGACGGTACAAAAGTAGACACACAGGGACACACACAGCACAATTTTTTTAACGACGTGTATAACTGGTAACTTCGAGCTTTGAAGCTTACATATGCTCAGGACATCTACGCCTTCAGAGTTCGACTTCATACTTTCGTCTTCCGGCGCACGTCGGGAGATCTGCCACATGAGAGAGAGTAGCTCCAGTTTTGTACTCTTAGCTTCCATGGCGAACTTAGGTCCCCGTTCCAAGATTTAACGCACCTTTTCTGGCAGGGCAAGGCCTTCGGGAATGTGGACCTTGGTACTTGTGAGGCTCGATGGGACGTGCCGCTCCTTGGAACCTTCTGCCCGGAGCTTCCTCACTTGATGTTTCTAAAGGTATTCCGTGAACTGATGTGTCAGAGCCAAGTGGCTGTGAACTAGGTTATTCGCCACACTAGGCTAGTAGGTACAGTGCACATGTAGCCGAGGTGGGCCCTGAGAAGTCATGCTTGCCGCAGCCATTCTGCACGCATAATCTTCAGGATCCTCGTCCCGTGCCCTGCTGAAGTAGCGCATCCCCCAAAGAGGGTTCTGACGTATTAAGCAGGAATTCTGACGTCTTCAGGCAGGCAGCGCTGTGTGTGTCCTTGTGTGTCTTCTTTTGTCCCTTCTTTTAATCGCGCTACCATACACCGCTTCAGAAACTAAGCTTAGGCTGCCCGAGGGGGATACGTGGGGGTGTAGGTCGAAGCTGGTACAGTCAAGAATGTAGCCTTTCTAAGGGCTGTGAGGCCGCTGGCCGAGTGTCTGGCGGGGAAAACTGGCCTGGAATGGGAATTGCTGACCCAAGGAGCACCTCGCCTGCGCTGACTCCGAGGCCATCCTTGATGGTTGTCCGCAGCCCCAGTAGTACTAGGGGTGCCCTTTTCTACCCAGTGCTGTCTGTCGAGCGTGGCGGTCGATGATGCCTTCATTTGTCGGTGGAGACACTTGAGCACGCCGTTGTTCTGTGGGTGGTAGGCCCTGATGTTATGAAAGCAAGTGCTCAGCAGTATTGCCAGGAAACATTCGACCAGTATCGCTATGACGTAACAACAAATGCTTCAGCCGTTGTTTCGGTTATGATGTCTTGTAAAGGCATCGCCTCAGGCCATCTTGAGCACCGATCGACACACGTGAGGAGCTTTCTGAAACTTTGGCAGGGCGTAAGAGGCCCCACTAGGTCTAAATGCAGGTATTTGAAACGGCTCTCTGGTGGTCGAAATGGCTGCACCGCTGTACGCGTGTGCCGGGTCCCTTTCACGGCTTCACAGGCTTAGCAGCTTATTGCCCAGCTTTGAAGATCTTTGCTGATTTCTGGCCAGACGAATCAGTCTGTGATAAGGCTCTGTGTCACTCTGATGCCGGGATGACTTAGCCCGTGCAGTGAATCGAATATTGGCTGCCGAAACTGATAGGGCATAGACGGGCGAGGAGCCGCCTGCGATGTGTCCTACGTGGCCAATGTTGTTCTGTGGGGAAGCGGCACCTCCGCAAGCTGGTGTGACGAGCCATTTACACGCAATTGGCACAGCTTGGGGTCCTTTTGCTGGGCGGAGTCTATAGCTTGGAAATTAACAGCGCCAGTAGGCACAACGCCGATCTGCGACAATGCGTCACCTGCGGGATTTTCGGTCCCCGAGGTATGGCGGATATCCATAGAAAATTCGGAGATAAAGGAAAGTTGCCCAAGCTCATGTTCTGAGTATGAGGAACTGTTGTTCTTGAAAACGAAGGTTAGCGCCATGTGGTTGGTCAAACTGTAAAAGCTGAATCCTTCAAGAAAAGAAAATACCCTTCCTCGTCAATGAGAATTTCCCTTGACTTATCAGGAATTCCTTCTGTCATCAGACAGTAATCAATACTTGATTGCCGGTTTCCCATTTCAAACATGATCTGCCCTTCACACTTAGGCCCTGTATTTAAGATAACGAGGTTATGCCGCTCACAAAAATCTAGCATTGACTTCTCGTTGTTGTCGGTATAGCCACCTAGATCCTGTGTGTGGGCATTCATGCCATCTAATAGAATAATTTCGGCATCCTTCACGAAACCCTCAAAATCAGCACTTGTGTATTCCACTAACTCTTGATTCTTCTCTGTGCAATTATTTCCGGTCCACAAACACGTTACGGCCGGCCAAGTTTTCTTTCCACTCATTGTTCCTGATAACCAAAGATGTTCCTGACATTTTGAATTGACTCTTTTCTATTTGGCTCCCTGATGGATGAGCATTCCGAATCCCCCTCCCTTTCTTTCCAACTTAGTTCTGTTGCACCTTTCCCAACCAGAAATGTCAATCACTGACGAGTTTTCCTAGTCTTTAAGGTGTGTTTCTATAACCACGAACACCCCTATTTGTTCTGTATTTACCTGCTCCTCAATCTCCGCCCACTTTACCTTTCTTCTGCTGCCCTAGATGTGTCTTAGCCTATTGGATGGCGAGCTTTCTTTCATGTTTTTTTCCCTTTTTCTGTTATTGACGGCGATGCTATTCTGAGGTTCTCCAAACGGATCTTCTTCATTACTATCTACTGGCCGCCTAAAAAAGCAACAGCGCGGCCAGTAAGTCGCCAGCCCACTTCTCATCCGAGCCTGTAATTGAAGTGGATCCCGTCTCGTTTAAAACCCACGCACCTTCTCACTTCACTGTTTACTCCAACAACCTCGAAACCTTTCTCTCGGCTCATTTTCCATACCGCCTCACAAGGCAGCCACTACAGCTCTTCGTGCCTGACGGTCACGTAGAGGCACCTAGGGTACCATGCACGCAACGATCTGCACCTAGGGGACAGCTCACGCAAGTCGTGAACTCCCTTCGGCAAGCGCTGGGCTAGTACTGTCCCTTTCCTGTTTAGGACATCATTTCGCCAACCTGCTACTATGACAAGGTTTCGCACGTGGGCATTTTCCGCGAGCTTTGCTTTTGGTCACTACACGACAGAACCTAGTGTCCGCCCTCGAAATGTCCCTACCACCACTCTGTTATCGCAATTCACCCTCTCCGCAACTGCTTCTTAACACCTAGTCAGGTTTAAGTCGCCAGCGATAATCACTATTTCACTCTCTCCTACCTTTCCTTGCTTCCCTTGGTCCTTTTCCGAGTGATTTGGACTTGACAAGTGGCACTGACCCCTGCGCTTCCGCTTTCTTCTTGTGTAGCGGTCTCAAGGTAGGTGCGCTCTTTCCAGCTAACCCCTGCCTACGGCGCACGCATTCCACGAGCTTTGCCACGTCACGTCAGCAGACTGCGTTCTATTGTCACGACCATTCTCGTTCTCAATGGTGGCCCTGTTCAGGCTTTCCTCGGCTGCTTCAAGTCTTTTTTCAACTACCTTCTGTGCATTACGCTCCCTCTTTAGTTCACAGATGGTCAAATAGAAGAAAGCGCTAGAAAAGGCGAAGGCCGTTTCATGTACACGCACATATAAAAAAAACAAGACTTTTATATAACGCCCTCAAGACCGAAATGTAGACGAGCTTCTGGTATATGTACTAAGATATTGCATAAAACTGGACGACGTGTATGACATAGTCATGACAACTATAGAAAGGAAAAATCTCATTGGTAATGGCAATAACAATGGCACGCGAAAGATCTGAAAAATAGAATAAAATGCTAACATTGTTTGATTGACAGTCATACCAAAAAACCAGCTTACTTATAAACCTGCACGAAAGTACATGAAATGCGCGACATGTTCATTACTACTGAACAAAATGAAGAAGACATTGCAGAACAAAAATAACATTGCATTAAAAACTGAAATACACATTATCACACTATTTTGCACTTGGCCACAACTTTCCACGCTTTCCAGGATGAGCTTGTCAAACAGGTCGAAGAGCTCGTTTTTGAGCTCTTTGACCTGTTTGACAAGCTCATCCTGGAAAGCGTCCGTTTTCGTCAGCCTATGGCATCGTCATCACAGTGTCTGCCGATTGACTCGATTCCCTCTCCCTTCTCATCCGTGCCCTCGTCTGCCTTGAGGGACCCTCCGCACACTGCACGCTTTCCCGGCTTTCTTGCCATAAACTGTCATTGCACGGCTTTTTCTAATGCAAATACCGAAGCTTTCAGGGCACGTGACTTCCAGCAAAAACAGATACGCACAGAATATACATGTTTATAATGCTGCAAAGTAATTTTCACCAATGCTTTAAAAGACATCAATTCCGAACAGACTTTAAGTATGACACGTGTTCGCACTCGTTCAACCTCGAGGCCACGCTCTCACTTTCCTAGAAAGGGAATATTCCTGATACGAAAGCACAGACAGTAAACCACTAACAGTTATTAGTCTTGCCACTTCCAAGCTTTTATTTAAAGGCTATAAAGACTTAACGTCCCACCCGTTTACACGCGTTAAAGCACGTGGTGCGAAAGGATGCTCTGACTATCCTGCAAAACCAAATATACTTGAAACACACCCTTGCAAACGAAAAAAGGAAGAAAAGAAGAAGAGTCCCCAATTATTATGTAAAGGCTAAAAGCGTCAAATTATAAACAGAAGGAAGCGCGAAGCTTGCACAAAAACATGATTTTGTCGCCTCCACTGAGCCCTGGAACAGCACGTCCACTGGCCGCAAATCTCACCAGAACTTTAGCTTGTTTTACCGGGGCCCCTCTGGTGTCGAGAAACGCAGTCCAGTAGGTCGCGCAGGGAGGGGAGGGTCTGAATCAGCAAAGCGAATGACTCTCGGACGTGGGGTGGCGCCGTGTTGGATAAAAAAATCTGACAGACACTTTCATTATCGCTTGAAATGGTGATTGTGCCTCGGTCATTGGAGGGGAAGCCATTGAGTTTTGTTACAGCGAAAACCTGAGGATCCTTTAAGGATGGGACTGCACGGTGACGACGTAGAAGTCGACAATAAAATAGCCATGGTGGTTCGTTTCGCGGTGCGAGCCACGTCCACATATGTGTTGTAGATAAAAAGACAAGCCGTCTTCACTATGGTGCAGTCTTCCGATACTACCCCCTTCATTGGAAGAAAGCAATGTTGAGGAACCTTCTGGCACTACTTCCTTGTATTTTACTCAATTTTCAACAGGTGTCTAGTATGTAGTTCGAGAGCATAGTGAGCCCTGGCTTGGTCGCTTTCATTATTGCTTTTCGGATCCATACTTCCGGGTATCGGCAGCTTTGTAAATTTGAGGTCACCATGTCCCATTTAGGATGGATTGGATAAATAGAAGGCAAGCTACTGAAGGCGTTGCCTAGCTTGTGCAGGATTTCGCAGCCTTTATGAGAAGTGCGAAGACTATATGGTTGAACCTTGCGCTAGCCTTGCAGCTTCTCGGGGAGCGTTCTATGGAGGGCAGGCGCTTGAACGCCAGTGCGCAGGGTGAATCTCCGTATGGCTGCGATTGGCTGTTTTCGAGCAGACGCTCTTTCCACGCTAGCGTCAAGGTCCTATTAAGTTACGGTCTTAACAGCATGGCGATGCAGAAGCAAAATGGCGACGCACACGATTGTTTACGTTGTCATGGCAACAGGAACATAAGCCGCGCAGCACCTCCTCTCCATAGCATTTTTCTTTTTGTTTTTATTACGCCGACCCGCTCCGTCCCTTTCTCCCATGCCGCGCGCACCACTTGCTTTTATTTTTACTTGCACGCGGCGCGTTTTTTTTTTCTATCGTGCGCGCACGCTACGGCGCACTACGCGCCAGCTCGCAAGCAATGCGCGCGCTACGCCGCGCATTGGCATTGCTTGCGAGCTGAAGCGTGGTGCGCCGTGGGCTATGCGTTGGCACGCACGCAGTCTTGCCCATACTTATATTATCCCAGCATGTGTCAGGACATAAAAAAATTCCACTTCCAACACAACCCATCTTTGGTTTCGGTTTATTGACTTCGTTTCCGAAAACAGATTTTTGTTATAACGTGGTGCTGATACGCGCTCAAAAAATGAGCAAAAGTGATAGGTGCATGACATATACAAGAGTACTAAACACAAAAGTTCACAGACAGTGAAATAAAAAAAAGCGCTAGAAAACGCGAAGGCCGTTTCATGTACACACACATATATAAAGAAACAAGATTTTTATATAACGCCCTCAAGACCGAAATGTAGACGAGCTTCTGATATATGTACTAAGATATTGCACAAAACTGGACAACGTGTATGACATAGTGATGACAGGTATAGAAAGGAAAAACTCATTGGTAATGGCAAAAACAATGGCACGCAAAATACCTAAAAAATAGAATAAAATGCTAACATTGATTGACAGTCATACTGTTACGTCCTTTATTGCCGGAGGCCCGGTACAGACTGACGGAAAGCCACCGTCACGTGACACAGGATAACACAGGGTTGCTTAGCCCCAAGATTGTCCCGCTATAACACTCCTCCCCCCTACGTCACGTAGTCCTTCAGATACGCAGGACGGTTGCGTTGGCGCTGTGGTCGCTGGACTTGAAGGGGTGCGCTCACTTCACTGTCCTCACCACAGGAAACAGGTTCGGCACTGGGTGTTGCAGCCTCTTCTCGTATTTCTCTCTGGTCCCGGGATGCGCTGACTTCACTGTCCTCACCACAGGAAACAGGTTTGGTACTGGGTGTTGCAGCCTCCTCTCGTACTTCTCTTGGGTTCCGTCTTCCAGGGTCCTCTGGGCTTGAAGGAATGCCGCTTTCGGAACACCCTGCCGGGAAAGCAACCAACGATTCCTCCTCCTCGCACATTCCAGTGTCCAATGCGTAGCTGGCAGAACGGCTTCTGAGTTGGTCAACATGCCGTCTCTACCGACGTCCATCCTTGGTGACGACCAAGTACGACACTGGTCCAGTGACAGAATCCACAATGCCCGGCAACCACTTGGGCCCATAGAGATAGTTGCGCACAAACACTCGATCCCCCACTTCAAACAGTCGCACTGCCTGGTTACGGCGCTGCATCACCTGCTCCTGTTTCTGCTGCACACTGGACTGCAGGTCAGGATGCAGACGCTCTAACACAGTTGAAAGTTTTCTGCCCATTAGCAATTCGGCTGGGCTTTTGCCTGTTGTAGCATGAGGCAGGATATGCTGGGTCATTAAAAACCTAGCCAGACGTGTGTCGATATTGCCTCCAACCATGCGCTTGAGTACTTCTTTGGTTTTGCGCACCATCCGCTCTGCTTGACCATTTGAAGAAGGGTGATATGGGGCAACGGTCACATGTCGGATTTGATTTCGGCACATGAAGTCTCTGAATTCCTCCGAACAAAATGCAGTTCCATTATCCGAAACAACAGTCTCTGGAATGCCATGGGTAGTAAAAAAAAAACGAAGCTTCGCACAAACTGCAGCTGCCGACATGGAAGTCATTCGGCACACTTCCAACCACTTCGAGTGAGAGTCCACCACAATGAGGAAGACGTTGCCTTGGAATGGCCCAGCAAAATCGATATGTAGTCTTGTCCAAGGAGGCTTGGTGAATTCCCAAGGGTGAATTTTTGCAGCTGCTGGCGCAGACCTGGATTCTTGACAACGTGCACAGTCCCTCACTTTCTGCTCAACGTCTCTGTCAATTCCTGGCCACCACACGGCTCCTCTGGCGAGCCCCTTCATCTTGATAATTCCTGGATGAGCTGTGTGCAGAATGTCCATGACATATGGTCGAGCTGGCTCTGGAATGATGACACGACTGCCCCACAGCAAACAACCGTGGTACACTGACAGTTCATGCTTGCGGATCACAAATGCTGCAAACTCTTCCGGTAGCTTGCCCTCTGGCCACCCATGCTGCACCCAATTGCAGACTCTAGCCAACAGCTTGTCCCTTGACGTAAAACTTGCCACCTTCCTAGAGTTCCACGTTACTTCTGGTGCCATTTCTAGCATTCCTACTTCCCAAAGACGCTGCTCCTCTTCCTCCGCCTTACTGGCCCTCAGTGGTAAACGACTGAATGCATCAGCATTTGAAAGCTTCTCTGCTGGTCGATACTCAATTTCATAGTCATATGCTGATAACATGAGGGTCCACCGCAGCATCCGTGGTGATAGCACCTGGGGAATGGGCTTGGCATGGTGCAACAGTCCTAAGAGGGGTTTGTGGTCCGTCACAATTTTGAAATGCCTCCCATACAGAAACTGATGGTATTTCTTAACGCCAAAGCCAATGGCGAGCGCTTCTCGGTCTGTTTGGGCGTACTTTCGTTCTGCCGCGCTCATAGTCCTTGAAGCATATGCAACCGGTCTCTCGCTACCATCTTCCCCCACATGACTTAACACAGCACCCAGTCCATACGGGGAAGCGTCACAGGCAAGCACTAGGGGCCTGTTGACATCATAGTGCACAAGAACATGCGATGATTGCAGCAGATCCTTCGCCTGGCGAAATGCGTCTGCCTCTGCTCCCGTCCAACGCCACTCGCGACCCTTGTCCAACAGCCGGTACAGTGGCTCCAAGGTATGTGCTGCTCCCTTAAGAAACTTGTAAAAGTTCAGAGCTCCCAAAAAGGCTTGAAGCTCCTTTTTGCATGTTGGCTCCGGGGCCTCGTGAATAGCACTCACCTTGTCTTCTGTCGGCTGCACACCTGCACAGTTCACGATGAATCCCAAGTAACGCACTTCCTCAACACAAAATTGACATTTGTCAAATTTCAGTCGCAGACCGTCTTCGTGGATTCTTTTGAGCACCTCTTGCAAACGAGCATAGTGCTGTGCCTCATCCCTTCCACCGATCAAGATGTCATCCAAGAACACCAGCACACCATCAATATCATGCAGCAGTTCTTCCATGTACCTCTGAAAAATAGCCACTGCCACTGCCACGCCAAATTGAAGACGGGTTACGCGGAAAAGTCCCCGATGTGTTGTCACCGTCAACAAGTCAGCTGTTTCTTCATGAACAGTCTTCTGTTGATACGCTTGTCCGAGGTCTAGCTTTGAAAACTTCGAGCAACCTGCCAGCCTGGCAAACAGCTGCTCTGGTGTTGGCAGAGGATACGTTTCCCACTGCACCACACGATTGACGGTGCTCTTGTAGTCCCCGCAGATCCTTATCGATCCATCTTTTTTGACAACTGGAACGACCGGTGTTGCCCACTTCGAGTGCCGTACAGGCTGGAAAATGCCTTGGCTCACCAACCTGTCCAGTGCTTCGTCGACCTTCGGTCTCAATGCAAACGGTACTTGCCGTGGCTTCAAAAATCGCGGCGGAGCTGCCGGGTTCACCTCTATGTGTACAGGAGGCCCTCTACTTGTCCCAAGTCCAGGCTCAAAGACTGAAGAATACTTCTTGAGCAAGGCCGTTGTTCCTTTACTGCCAGTTCTACTCGGCTCGCACACACTGTGAACGCCACTCAGACTTATTCCCAAGGACTTGAACCAGTCCCGACCGATAAGTCCGATACTAGCACCCTTAACCACCACCAATCGCAGGCGATGTTCCTGCCCCCTAAATTCCACCGTCACGGTCAATTCACCCAACACTCGTAGTTCCTTGTTATTGTAAGCTCGGAGGTGAAGGCTACTTGGGCGCAACGCCCTTTTCGATATTCGCAGCTTCCGCATAGTCCGGTCGTTGATGACTGAACACACTGCACCCGAGTCCACCTCCATCTCTAGGGGACTTCCGTTGACGCGCACTTCCACTTTCACGGCTGGCTCCTCACCAGACAGTACGAACACGTCGTATACGTCCGACGCAGCATTCTTGTGACGGCCTCCATTGGCCAGTTTTCCGTTCGGAGAGTTCGGTTCAGCCGAAGCGCGAGCTGTAGCCTTCCTCCTGCATGCTCTTACTATGTGCCCTCGTTGCTTGCAGAAGTGGCACTGCACATTAATGAATGGGCAACTGCTTGGCGAATGCGCACCCTTGCAGCGGAAACATCCACTTGTGCTCCCAGGCGAACCCGCCTGCTTCTGGGTACCCTCCTTGGCTGTCCCCGGCGCCGAGACCTTCGTAACATATCCAGCTTTTCTGGACACGTACCAACTAGCGCCCCAAGCGGGCCCGGCACGAAGCTAGCGCGTTTTCAATGGAACGAGCGGGTTTTTCGCGAATAACAAAAGCTGCAGGCCGATTATTGAAAAACGCAGGTGACAAACGTGTTCTGGAAGACAGTCCACACGAGCCAAATGCAGTGATCACTCTATGGCACGTAAAAATTTTGTTCCCACAGCAGTTAAAGTTTTAGCAATGGAAGCCTATGGAAACGACGAAAATTTGTGCTCGATTTTTGAGGCAAGAATGATGACTGTAATAAAACTATCCAGTCTATCGTAATACGCAGTGGAGCGTAAGTAGTCCGGAGACTCAGCTTTCGATTGATGCCTCTCTCGACTCTCCACATATGGCGTAAGACTGTTCCCGAAAGCGATTTTTGTAACACTGTCGTGAAAATTGCCTTGGTATCTATAACAACATGAGCGTACCCCTCGGCGAAGCCTCGGTAGCCGTGGCCGAGTGGTAGAATACCGAGCACCTTTCGTCCCGCATCACGGCGGCCGCGGTTCGATTCCCCCTTCACAGCGGTTTTCTTTTTTTTAAGCAGCATACGACCTAGTTTTGTAGTCTCTCACTAGATGGCAGAATCACAAAACCCAAGATTTGCTTTCGGTTTCGGTTTTGGTTTCTCAGCAGCGCATTATTTGAAAGCCGCATAGGGATTATAGTCTCCTACCAAATGGCATAAACACAAAACTCAAGAATTGCTTTCGGTTCTGGTTTTCCAGTGGTGCTCTTGAAATATTATGCTTTCTGTTTTTCCTTCATAAAACGTAGCAGTATCGTGTTCATTTGTTAATTCATCGCTTTTATGAAGGTTTTATTCATTAGACAACATAACTAGAAGCTTGCGCATGGCTTTGTGTTACGAAAAAAAAAAACTTTCGTGCTTTGTAGCGTGGAACCTGCAAGAACAAGATGGCTATTCTTATTGCGTTCTTCTGGAAGGTCCGTTTTCTTCGACTTTCGGCTGTCCTTAATGGCACACACTCCGAGCGAATGACGTCCAGCTGTGCCACAATGTTACCCGGTCGCCAGTGCCATGCCTATGCAACATTCCTGTGGAACAAAGGGTCTGCTAGGCTGAGTCGCTGCCCGAACGTTAATTATTTCTAAATATTCATCCAAATAAGAAATGTTCCAACTAGGAGATGTGCAGCGTCTGGATTAGTAGCTACTGTTAATGTGTTCCCTACAGCCAAGTGGTATCAATCCGTAGGTGTGGCCGTAAAAAACCATTTGAGTAAATGTCCTTCGTTCGGTGCATTTGCTTTTAATGGGCAGCATTCTTTGTCGAGTACCCCTGCAATTTGGTAGCAAAATCGTGCAATATCGTGCCTGTAACGCCAAAAGCTTGACGCATTTCCCATATAAATATATAGGTCGTCATATAAAGTGTTGGGGTGACCAACTTGAAATTGGAAGTGGCATCAGCATAAATTTGGGCCAAGGTGAATTTAGCAGTGATATGGGAGTGGCCCTACCTAAATTTGGGGTGAAATGGTAGTAAGCGAAGCTGAATTTGAGGCTGATATGGGGGTGGCCCAACCTAAGTTTGAGGTGATATAGGGGTGGGTAAGCCTAAGTTTGGGGGAATATGGAGGTGGGTCAGCCTGGATTTGGGAATGATATGGGGGTGGGAGAACCTAAATTTGGGGGTGATATGGGGGGTGGGCCACCCTAACCATGGGCATGATACGGGGCTGGGCCAAGCTGAATGGAGGGGGGGGGGGTAGGGGGGCTAACCTAAATTTGGGAGTGATTTGCGGTGGGCCATCCTAAATTTGAGGTGATAGACGGGTGGGCCAGGCTAAGTTTGGGGCTGATAGGGGGGTGGGCCAACCTGGATTTGAGGATGATATGGGGGTTGGCGAACCTAAATTTGAAGGTAACATGGGGACGCGCTAACCTAACCATGGGGGTGATGTTTGGCTGGGCCAAGCTGAATTGGGGGGGGGGGGGTAGGTGATGGGTGGACTAACCTATATTGGGGTATGATTTGCGGTGGGCCATCCTAAATTTGAGGTGATCGAGGGGTGGGCCAGCATTAGTTTGGGGCTGATATGGGGGTGGGTCAGCCTCGATTTGCAGGTGGTATTGGAGTGGGCCAATATAAATTTGGCGGTGTTGTGGAGGCGGGCCAATCTGTATTTGGGGGTGATATGGGGTTGGTCCTACCTAAATCTGGGGGCAATCTCGGGGTCGGTCAATATCTGAACTTGGGGGCGATATGGGGGTGGGCCAACCTAAATTTTGGGGTGCGTCGACTGGAATTTTGGGGAACGATTTATGAAAATTCGTGGATGGACCAACTTGAAAATTAGGGGTGGCCCAGTTGAAATTGGGGATGGGCCAACTCCAAGTTTAAGGCTGGGCGAAAAAAAATCGGGCGTGGCCGACTTAAAATCGGGGGGTGGGCCAATTTTAATTTAAGGGTGTGCCAACTTGAAATTTGGGGGTGGGCCTATCTAATGTTTGGGGGTGGGCCAATTGAAATTTGGGGGCCTGTTTATGAATAGTTAGACAACACCAGTGGTGTTTCTGCATCTTTTTCATCATCGCAAAGTATGTATATTAATAATTGTTACCTAATACTCCTCAAGGTGAGCTACCATCGAGCCTTCCCAGCCCACTGGGCTGATAATGTCACAGTAGTACTCACAGAAGTACAGAAGTGACAACTGCGACGTTCAATGCGGAGATCACATGAACAAATCGCAGACTGAGCTGACCATTTTCGCACCAATGTCATTGCTAACACTACTCGCTCGTGCTAGAGGCAAAACAAGCTGACAACTATCATAATTCAACTTTCACTCCCACGCTAGTCGACACGCTCTCAGCGCACTATTTCGCCAATCATTGGATAGAGCCTTGCTGGATGTTTTACTGTCATGTTGCGTCGTTTTTCACGAAGGCCGTTTCCCGAAAAGAGAATAGATTTTTGAGATTGACGAGGCAAGCTAGAATATAACTCAAACGAAGCAAATGTATAAACGGTTATAGTGATTTTTCAAAAATGAATATAAGTAAATAAGATTTCAGATGGTATTGTTTCGACCGGGCATGACAACGAGTTTCTCCCGCCTGTCACAGTGCTTTGACCGAAAACCTAATCATTTAGCTCAAACGTGTTGCCCAATACTACATGTGCTAAATGCAGAAAAGTGCGGTGCGTGGTCACAGCTTCAAAGCCAGTCTATTTTGTGTACGGTTGTTGATATTGTAGTAATGTGGAGTTTTCTTCTTTATAAGAGCACAAAAAGAAAAATATAACAGATGGTAGCTAAGCGCAAAGTAAATTGGAAGATCTGAAACCAGCAATTATTTTTATATTGTGGATTGGTCTTCTCCGCCGGTAGATCGCTGTCGCATTACTTCAAAGAATTTCGTTTGTGTGCAACTGCAGCAAAACGAAAATACTACCATTTCATTGCCAGGACCTTTATGCCCTCCACACACACAAGAAGGACACCAGATAATTGGCAATATCAGTTTATAAACTGACATTGTTTTGCTAATTTCAGTGTAGCGTGGTGCCTGCGGACGGAGTATTTTCTTAGTATCAGTCCAGTGTTAGCAGTGAGAAGCAGTTCGGTCTACCATTCCCATGAGGGCATACTAGCCATTGTAGCGCCTTACTGTAGGACAAATTAAGTGCTAAAAACTTGGTGTGCATTGTCCTTTCCGCAGGTCGTCCATCCATTCTGTTATGGTGACGATCAACGTTGTGTCCGTCAGGCCTCCTCCTCATTTTTAGCTTCACCATCACGAGAGTGGACAGAGAAAGGAAGCTTTCTTCACAATCAGCCCCAGCGGGATTCCACCACTCGTAACTGCTGCAATTAGCATTCAGTGACTGGGCATGCTAAGCACATCCTTAGTTTCACAATGACTAGAGTACGCACAAAAAGTAGAGCTTTGGTCGCTATCACTACCACGAACCCATGTCAATGCAGATATAAGTACGTGCAGGGGCTGAGTATGCTAACCTCTCCGTTACCACCTGCTTCCACCACCTTAGATTTTCCAGGCATATCTGCTTCTTGTTTTCATCGCAGACGCATGCAGGATAAACGCGGATAACTAAAAAATCTCAGTGCCCTTCCACTCTGTGAAGAAACATGACCTGCAAAGCTGTGTATGTGGGTCCCTTAATGATGAACTGCACCTCCACCGTATGTCGGCCCCGCATTGCACTGTCTTCGAGATCGGCCCACATATGGGGAGTGCTTAACGCCTGCTTCATCTCCGCCGCGGGTCTCCCCGGCATGGCATTACATTCGGGATCAGCCCACATATGGGGAGCGCTGAACGCATGCTTCACCACCGCTGCGGGTCGGGCCGGTATTACGCTACCTTCAGGGTTTGGCTCTACACGCGGACGCGATAGTGGAGAAAGTAGCCCTTAACAGGAAGCTTTAGCTCTGGTGGTCCTATCTAAATAAATGTAAAAGGACAATTCGTTTTTCTCGACAGCCACTGCATCTAATTTGACAAGGTTTGTTGCATTTAAAACAAGAACTCAAAATCTAGTGTCTGTTGGTTTCGAATTCTTGAATTAGGTCATCATATGTTTATTCAAAATTGTTCAAAATTGCAAATTTTAAAAAAAACGAAACCATAAAGTTTACAACTCTCTTTCGGCAAAGAAAACTGATATCAAAATTATGTACATTGCATCTAACAGCACATCTAAAGCAGACAAAATTGATATATTACGCATGAATCTTAAAAAATTTAGTAATACGGAAATACAGCTTTTCTACAACCCTTGTTCACAACGTAACGACTTCACGTAAGATATAAATCGGCATATTGGAATTGTCTAATGGATGCTGTTTACAGAACCGCGATATCAGTTCTTGATCTGGAGTTATTAATTTGTAAACTTCGTGCTTGTGTACTTTTCGCACTTTCGAATTGTTTAATATCTTTTACCAAAATTCAGGCCCTAAATAGAAATTCCGCTTCCAATAGTCACTAGAATTTACCTTTCTCTCCCGAATCCAACAAATTTCGTTAAAATCGGTCCAGGGGTTATCTAAGAAAAGCGGTTCGGCGTTTTACATCTATTTGAATAGGCCGAGTCAGAGTAGGGCCCGTGTTAAAGCTTCCTCTTAACGACTTCGCTGTAAAAAAAAAAAAGAAGAAGAAGAATTAAAGAAAACAAAAACGCTGCATCTATCAATATCGCCGGCTCAGATTTCGTCAGGATGGCACCGTCCCCATCGGCACGGCTCTATGAGCAGCTACCAAGCGGTTCACTTTCGTTATCTTCCTTCCCTTGGCGGCCGCGCATTGTCTTGATGCCAGCGGTGCGCTAAATCTGCACCATCATTCCGTCATGCATCGCTTCTGCGACCAAGCAAGCTTTCGGCGGCACACGTACACTGCCGCGTTGACACCAAAACTTTAAACTGCTTGCTTTCGAGAAAACAGCATGAATAAAAATGGAAGGCGACTATAAGGCCACGGGGAATATGTTCGCGGGGCCATACTATTGATGACAGCATACCGAAAGGCTAAATGTGGTCAGGTTGACTTTACAGGTTTGGAAGGAACGACTGAAGGTCTAGCTGCTTCATTATCACATAAACAGCGCTTGAAGTTGTTAGCGCAGTTTGTGTGTTGTTCCTCCTTTGTGTCCCGTCGTGAACTGATGTTCTTTCTGTGGCTTTACAGACGTTCCTTTTCTGCGCCAGTTACGCCTTCCAAGAGTGTTTACTTGGAAAATGTTTGTTTGCATGGCTCTTACAGAAGTATGTTTAGTCGAAAGTTTTTCGATTGGCTGCATAATCTCGAGGACGGGCTCCAAACTGCTCATTTTCTTTAGCCACGTAAGAACCATTACTGAAAATTTAATTAACGTAGCTTTGTTGATTACGCAAACAACTTCTCAACTTACTCCGCATCTAGAGATTACCAATCTGAACACTCGAATGATAAAATGATGTTAACATTGTTTGTATCATTTCAATAGTTTTGTTTCGTGCAGTTAAAAGCAGCCGGCATATTGATGGTGTTGTAGACTTCTTATAAAGTAAGTGTGAAAGCTTGGACAGGTTATCTTGGCACAAATCAACTTCATGAGCTTAAGCACATGTGCCCAAACTTGCACGACTGCCTTTACAACCGATTCTGATATATTATACAAGAAGCACCTCAGCGCTACGGTACATCCCACAAGGTGTGCGAGAACATTGTGTGCGCTCCTGATTAAGTGTCTGAGCGTTGGTGGCATCAGGCTCGGTTTCCTGGCATCATAAGGAATAAAAACTGCTGCCTGGAGGAAAGCATTGGGTACATTTTCAGTACTTTGTAACATATGGATCATCACGGATGTGCACGTTAGAACGAAAAGTACTGAAATATTAAGATGAGGCTTTCGCTGGATGTATTTTAGCTGTCTAATGATAAGATCTAAAGAAAAAATACTGTGATTTTGTGACAAATAATGCTGACATGAAATACGAGCTCCGACACAGTAGCCGTGGTGGAATTGGCCCCTGGACTATTGGGATACATTGAACCACGATACGCTGGTTTGATAGTTCGCGCTTGAATTTCCTGTATGTCGGCGCCGCTGTGCAGTGTTGGAGGCCCTTTTTAAACGACAAGCACTATTTTTCAGCTAATATTGAAAGCAACTGTATTCCTTTTTTAGGGGGGGGGGGTGCTTTTTTTTTAGCGTCTAACCACAGTTCCAAAGTTATCAGTTAGCTCAAGATGGCCTGCATGTGTTTCTAATATCCAGTATGTTGTCACGGATTCAATAGCGAAAGAGCGTTATCTTATCAGATTGCGCGCGTGAAGCGAATACTGGCCTACATTCGCCGTCACATTTGAGGACCCGAGATTGCGTTGCAATGTACGACCATTTCAGTATGACGAACTAACGCCTTGATCCGTAGATCGGAATCAGAGGAAGCACTTTGCACGCAGCCATCGTTGCGCTTTGAGCGTTTTCTTTTCCAGAGCAAGCTCACTTTATAATGAGTTATATTCATGACTCACTCTTTGGAAGTGTTTTGTTCTTGACATCCCTACAATGTGAGAGTATAGAGGCGCTCCATCTTCATTGAGTGAACACTTGGAAACGGACTAGGCCTTTTCTTGCGTCTGCGTTTACACACTTACCGCATCAATTTATTTTTTATAACCTAATTTAGGAGGCTGTAAAGCACAGCAACCTTTTATTAACAGGACGTTTTAATAACACAGAAAATATAAATGCTTGTTAGTCGGCTTTCACCTCATGGTAAGGAATTTCAATAAAGATATCTTTATGATAATTAAAAGCCTATCCTCTTGGCAACGTTTAATCTGAGTTCCTCTTTGCAAGCTGATACAGACTTGCAGGTGGTTCGTATCGGGGGCCCTCAACATATGTCTAACCGTCCAACAAAGAGTTATTCCGAATGTTTAATTTCAGGAAGCCGTATTACCCTCCTGTCTTTCATTCCCGTTCGCAAACACGCATAAGACGAAAGTGCTGCATGAAGAGCATCGTTAGTCAAAACCAACGTGCTAGCGTTGCTCACCTCGCTTATATCGCTGTCATTTAGGCTTATATACGAAATATATATATTTTATATCGACGCATCACGAATCCAAAAAGACCTGTCCGTGACCAGCCCAGCTAGGTTTCTTTCATTTCGTACTTCGTAGTAGCGGCTAATAGTAGCTCACGAAGCAGAGCACTGAGTGGGGATATTGCAGAGAAGGTGTTCTATATACTGTCTCGTCACCCACCAAAAATTGCCCGCCGTGCTACTAGCCATTCCTAGAAAATTGTGTATGTGACGCCCAGTCATTTGCAACACCGCAACTTTGTTCTGCGATTGGAGAGTCCAGGTGAGAGACAGGGTGGTTATGTAGAAAAAGACACGCTATTTTCTGCAGTAACATAGGAAAACATGAATGAATGCCTTCATTTATTGAGAAAAAAGAAGACCAAGCATCAGTGGAAGCACGTCTCAGCAGATTGGGAAAGAAGCTGGGGACAAAGAGGAAAAGCTGGAGGCCTGGTGGCAGGCGAGGGCGCAGTTTAAGGGCGAGAGAATATAAGCAAGAGTTGGTGAAACCAGTTGAATTCAAGTGTAGATCTGTGATGTGGCGAGTAAATGATTGGAGTCACCGCCAAGCATCCGTCATTTGCGGTAGTATGAGCACCCGCCGTTCTTGGTAACAAACGTTTACTGAAAACCAATCTTCGCAATTAATTATTCATCAGCCATACCTCGCCACGTATTTCTTAGTGGCAGGGTCAGTGGATTTCAACTACGCTGTCGCGACAAGTTACGACTATAACGTGGCGCTTGCGGTTACGGTTGCCATACTCGTGACTCTTACTATTGCGCGAATACTATAAACATGGGCTTACTGCACAAGTTAGTGAACAGACATTTTAGAACCGCGTTTCTCACCTTACATACGCGCAACGCAATCACCACTGCAGCATGTTACGGTGCGCGTCCTTTCAAGACAGAGACGAAAACAAAAGAACGTGTTAGAAGACACGGTACCGACTTGGGCCTCGTGCCAAACATATCCAAGCCAACAATATTTGTTTTATTTCAATACCCTAAAGGCCCAATGCGGGCGTTACGTAGGGGGGGATTCATCAAAGAAAACTTAACAATATACAACACAGAATATAAACGGATGAAGACAGGAATAAACAAGTTAATAAGCCAGGTACAAGTTGACAGGGGAAGAAATGCTAGGAACAGGTACTGAAAAAATGCACATGTAGCAAATCCCACAAAACAAAAATCGCACTTTCAGAAGTTACAAAACATGTCATCTAACATTCCACAGAACGTTACGGCCCACACGCACACACTGAAAAAAAAAGAAAAAAAACGCACATCATTCTAGTGGAATTTTCTAAGTATGGGGGGGGGGGACCAAAGAGCTGTTTGAAATGATGATGTTCCAGCGATAGCCGCAATGCTAGAAGGAAGCGAATCCCACTCTTCAATAGCCAGGACCAGAGGTGAGTATTTGTATCGTTCTGTCCGAGCGAAAATGGGTTTAGTCTTCTTCATGTGATCTACACGAGCCGGTGTGTGCGGCACCGGGAGAAGATGTGAACTTGCGTATGGTGTGTTGCTGTGGTAGAGAGTATGGAAAAAAGATAAACGGCTGAGTTTTCTGCGCATGACCAGAGGCGGGAGACGGAGCGATATTTTCAGTACTGTTACACTTTGATACCGAGAGTAACGGAAAAGGATGAATAGAGCAGCCTTGTTTTGGATACATTCCAACATGTTAAAAAGATAGGTATAATGAGGGTTTCAGATCACGGGTGCGTATTCTATCACAGGCTTGATTAGCCTGTTGAATGCGTGTAGTTTTGTATCCTGGTTGGCTTGGCATAGTCGGCGTTTAAGAAGACCAAGTTTTTTTAAGTCTTTGGTAGTAATCAGTTCAATATGAGTGCTCCAGGATAAATAAGAGCTAAAATTTACACCGAGGTATTTTACCGACGCTGAAGTTTGAATGATAGTATTATTAACTGTGTGGGCATTAGGAATCGTCTTAGCAGCGGAAGTAAACTTGAGATGTATAGTTGTGTCTACGTTAATTACCATTTGCCCTACCGCACCAATGAGTTAGCTCATCAAGATCAGTCTGGAGAGCAACGATGTTAACAATCATGCCGTCCTTTCTATGCAAAGAGGTTATGTATTTAAACTTCTCGAGTGACAGTCCAATCCGCCACCTACGGGAGCGCTTGAAGCCGCCGGCGGCCATATTGTTAGAGGAAAAGGAGCACGGCTACAGTACGTGGCTGCAAGCACGCGCGACGCAACTGTGCTTGCGGTACTGCGATGAAAAATCAAATGAGACCCCTTTAGGAAGTATATCAGTCCGGCATTGTGTGTCGCTGTTGTAAAAAAATGGCTGTGGCTTAGCTAAGGTTAAGCCCAGGATGCGAAGCATACCAGCCTTTATTTTAACGCGACAGCGTTAAGGAGCTCGTGTCGCAGAAAAGCCGGTGTCGTCGGCGTCGGCTCAGGCGTGCGGCGCTTGCTCAGGCGCACATTTCGTTGTCGCGCCGAACGCTGCGTTGCTCGACGCTCACCGCGTCCGATGCGGGGGGAGACGCCGCGAGCGACGGCGCGAGTTGGAGCCCCGTTTCTCCTCTGTCGTGACGTCACGGTGTCACGTGGTATTGAAGGCGACACCGCCGCGCCTGAGGAGCTGGGTTGAGCTCTCGTAATATGCTTCGCATAAAAAAAAAAGAATGTCATGGTGGTGGGTGCCTTGTGTTCTGTGTACAATATGTTGCGAGAACTGAAAAACAGTCGTTTCCTGTTTTCTTCATTCAGTAACCTGCCGCGTGCATCGGCACTGTGATGCCCTTTCGTCGATACGTGGTGCCGGGCCGTATTGACAAAACATCACCTTGAAATATAGTATCCTTATGCCATTTCTTAAAAAAAATCACTATTAGTGTTAATGAGCATTTTTGCTATAAACCTAGAAAACAAGAAAAATATTCAACGGTAGGTCTCATTTTTGTCGTTTCAGTTCTAGCTGAAAAGAGTTGGGGAAAGTAAATTTACAATAAAGCTAAGGCGACCCACCATCTGCACGAAGCCGCAAGCCTACATGCGCTCCAATGAGGGTAACCTGCCAAAGTTAAAGTCATGCGTCACTGGCGGCTCAAGCAATCTTTACTTTTTTTTTCGTTTCTGCATCCGTTCTTCCTGCGTCTACGGCAAAAACGAGAAGTGGGAAGGCAGATAAACGGAAATTGGTGGAGGCAGGTGGTAGCGTAATGGTTAGAGTGCCCATCTCCCAAATGCAAGATGCTGCATTTGGGAGATGGGCTCGAATCCCGGTGGTTTGTTTGGGAAGACAGCTTTCTGTGCACTCTGGTGACTGCGACGCTCAGAATTAGGCGGCAGCCTGACGACAACGGTCGCCGTCAACGTGACAGAATAAGCGGGCGTGCAAGGTCCCACTTAAAGCCGAAAGTACATTCAGAGGAGATACGCTATACTCTTGTCGGCAAAAAAAAAAGAAAAACTGATGAGTAACGAGCGGTGCTGTTGAGCGAAGCTGTAGACCGATAATGTCACCATAGACATGACCACCCTCCAATCCCGGTGCTCAGCGGAAATATACGTCGACAGCATGTCAACTAGCGTGTTATAGATACTTCATTAAGGTCGTTGCGTGTTTGTGTTGTGTCTAGCAGGAGCGAGTAGTATAGGAGATTTCATTGGAGAGAAGGCGGTGAGCGAAGTCCGCGAAAAGTAATTGAGGATAGCCATATTGAACGTCGACGCCGTGTTGAAGAAAGCCTGCGACTTCAGTTGCTCAGCCGACAGAAGGCTTGAGTAGTAGCATACCGCTGGGCGTATTTAGTAACCACAGCGATAGACACACACTTTGCGGAAGTAAACAGAGGAAAGGGACGTAGTGAGTTGGCCGCCCTTTTCAAGCTCTGCTTGAAAAATGCATGTGGCGAAGTATGACGCGCCAAATAGTATATGCCAACCCAAATGAATCAGCGCGGTCATACTTGCGCGACATGCCATGGTGGCCTGCCACCAGGACATCATGAAGTTGCAGCGATTACAGTTTGCATTGGGTACTTGAGAATTAGAACGAGCACATCAGAGACGTCCGAGGGATGTTTCTACGGTATAAGAAGACATCGCTCTCGCCCTCCACCCCCCCCCCCCCGAATAACTAAATCATGAATATAAGCTTACGAATAGGGGCATCATAAGATCGAGCACTAGGGCGCTTGTTGATCTTGTTCAGGATGACGTCAGCGTTTCGTTCAGCGTTTATTTCTGAGAAAATGAGTTGGAGTTACGTTTATTTGCATCACAATGATGGGCGTAATCAGCCAAACATTGACAGCATTTCATTAGAGGGTGCCTGACTACTCCGTGGAGATTACGTTTAACAATGACAACAAACACAGAAAGCTTTGCTTACATCGATTCGCACATACGTGGGATCCGCATAATTTTGTGACTATCAATTTAGATGCTTCAGAATGGCGCTCATTAGCGCAACATTTCCATCCACAGTGAGCATAAGCGGCTGTCGTATCCACAGTAGAATTGATTTAAATGGCTTTAATCCCATGGACATATCGTCGCCAACTTCCGTGGGAATGCAGTTGTCAAAATGGAATACAGGTGACAGGGAAATCAGGAGGTTGATGAACGGCAAGAAGGTGGAAACTTGCGCATGACCTCAGGGATATAAAATGACTTTTTGAGCAGCTTGGTCAGGGGGCCATGCAATGGTTTCCACGTCTATTAAAAATCCTCCAAAATATTAACAGAGGCCGACAAAAATGCGGGCATTTTGGGAAAAGTGAAACCGCTGGAAATTTCACGACAGCCTTAGCCTAAATATAAAAGATGACTTAAAAATAAGAAACCATAACGTTGACAGGGTGGCCAAATTCTGGCACAAATAAATCGGCTGTTGAAGCAGTTCAGCTGAAACGCAATGGTGCGAAGTAAGGCGAGAATGTCGGCAAGTATTGAACAAAGGTCAAGTAGGTCCTGTGGCCGACGCCAGCGCTCGGCAGCTGTCAAACGACTGCACGTATTAGCGAGATGCCTGGTCGTCAGTAATTACAGTATGATTCGGGTCTGAAATATTGGACGCGGACTCCATCACATTGAATACAGTGCATTCTACGGTGTCATTCTTGGACAGATGGTACCGACTCTGCAGCAATGAGGATAAGAACAAATTCTCTCACGTGCCGGCCTTCACCTTCCTCCTACTGCCAACATTCCTTTCCCTCCGTAGTCGCTTAGCTTTTATTGGGTTCGGCTGCTAATCACGAGGTCTCGGGATCGAATCCCAACCACGGCAGCTGTATTTCAATGGGTGTGAAATGCGAAAACCCGCGTACTTAGGGTTAGGCACACGTTAACAATCCCAAGTGGTCTAAATTATTCCCGAATCCTCCACTACGGCATGCCTCATAATGAAATTGTGGTTTTGGCAAGTAAAACCTCATAATGCGTTATGTAACATTCGTTAAGGATGTCCTGGGCAGTAGCACAACTCTTGAATACAATTAAGTTTCAGGAGTTGCGCGTGAGGTCCTTGAATATGTCATCATCATCATCATCATCATCAGCCTGGTTACGCCCACTGCAGGGCAAAGACCTCTCCCATGCTTCTCCAACAACCCCGGTCACCTACTAATTGTGGCCATGTCGTCCCTGCAAACTTCTTAATCTCATCCGCCCACCTAACCTTCTGCCGCCCCCTGCTACGCTTCCCTTCCCTTGGAATCCAGTCTGTGTATAATAGCTGTGTCTTACCAGTACTCACCTACGGGGCAGAAACTTGGAGCCTTACGAAAAGGATTCTACTTAAATTATGGACGAGGCAACGAGCTATTGAAAGAAGAATGATGGGTGTAACGTTAAGGGATAAGAAAAGAGCAGATTGGGTGAGGGAACAAACGCGAGTTTATGACATCTTAGTTGAAATCAAGAAAAAGACATTGGCATGGGCAGGACATGTAATGAGGAGGGAAGATAACCGATGGTCATTAAGGGTTGAATATGTGGATAGCCTTTATGGCGTTCGATAGCTGCTAGTCTACATTGCGGCTATATAATAAAGGCGGAACGGCAACATGGTAGAGAATGTGGAGAACCTACAAATCCCGCCTATATTACTGCACAATAATTTTAAATAGCGTTCTTGCTTCACGCACGTGGATAGCCGCCAAAGGAGACTACTTTGGAAACTAACTGCAAGTACTGTATATGTCGTACCCAAGGATGTACCTGGCCTGGTGGCCAGTAAATGTGACGTAATATTGCGAGCAGCTTCGGCCATAGCATGCTAACGGATGACGACACAGACTGAAGTGACTAGCGCAAGAGTGGACAAGAGAGAGACGCTACAAGGACAAGCGCCCAGTTGGAAGTTTGCGCTTATCCTTGTCGCCTCTTTAGTGTCTTGCGCTAGTCACTTTAGCATGGAATACCAACTAGACCCCTCTCACACCCTGCGACGACACAGGGACAGTTTGCTCAACTCTTGTTTCGTGACTTTTGGGTCAAGATGAAAAACCGACATATCCATGTATATGTCTTAATACTTAAGCACATCTAGATTTGCAGCTGCGGCGATAGCCCATGAGTGCGCATTGCAAAGTCGCTAGTGAAATAATTGTGTGCACCTTAACAAATTCGATAAGGGAAAATCAAAATCCATCCACGACGGCGTCTCTAGTAGGCGCGGTGCGATGTTCGGACGTTAACAATGTATGCCGATTGAAGAAAGGCTGCCCCGAAGTGCTTCTGACGGTTAGGCTAGCTTCTTTACTCCGTATAATGAAAAAAAAGAAAAAGAAAAGGAAAAGAGAAGAAAAAAAAAGGAACCGAATCAAAAGCCCAGAATCAACAATTGCTCGTCGCGAGTAAACGCTGGATGACGAGCAATTTCCAGGCGACGAGCGAATACGCTTGATCAAGAACACTGATAACGCTGGCGGGACAAGCATTGTGGCGAAGTTCAATGCACAGGGATAGCTTTTACTTTTTTTATTTTTGTTTGGTTGACGTCATCACGCGTCACTGCGGGAAGTTTGAAAAGTTTAAGGTCAGCACGCCACGTGGTGGCATTCACGCGAACTAAACCCTTGTGTCCAGAAAAGCTGGATACGCACATGAGTCGAAACGCTTCCCGCTCACGTTGCATACTTCAGACGATGTGGCACTGCCGCGAATTTGCTCAGTCTGTCGCTGCGCAGATTCCATGGCAATGGCTTTCTCCCGAGCTGTCGCAAACGTAAGCTCCGGCTCCGCCAGCAACCGACGCTGAAGAGTCTCGCTTCGCACCCCACACACCAGTCGGTCGCGCAACATGTCGTCGAGCGACGCACCGAAATCACAATGTTCCGAGAGACGTCGCAGTTCTGCGATGTAGTCGGCAATTGACTCACCGGGCTGCTGCTGACGCGTGCCAAACTTGAAACGCTGAACTGTCACCGACGGTCGCGGCGAGAAGTGGTTTGAGAGACGCCTGACGATCTCATCGTAGGCCACCGCCGACGGCGCGTCCGGAGAGCAAAGGGAACGCACGATGGCATACGTTGCTGGGCCGCAAACGCTGCAGAGCGTTGCTCGCTTCTTCTCGTTACCGTCGATGTCGTCTGCTTGAAAGAAAAATTCGAGGCGCTCCAAATACAAGGGCCAAGACGGCGCCTCCGTCGGAACGAATTCCCCAATCGTGCCCAGTGCAGCTGCCATTTCGGCTAGCCCTACGCCTAATCAGGCCTAACTTTCGATCCTCGTCGCCAATTATGTTACGTCCTTTATTGCCGGAGGCCGGGTACAGACTGACGGAAAGCCACCGTCACGTGACACAGGATAACACAGGGTTGCTTAGCCCCAAGATTGTCCCGCTATAACACATACCAAAAAACGAGCTTACTTATAAACCTGCACGAAAGTACATGAAATGCGTGACATGTTCATTACTACTGAACAAAATTAAAAAGACATAGCAGAACAAAAATAACATTGTATTAAAAACTGAAATACACATTACCACACTATTTTGCACTTGGTCACAACTTGAGTAACGGTGGCAAGGGGGAACAGAAGGTAGTCGGCTTTTGCAGCAGCGCATAGAAAACATTCGCCGAAAGGCCCATTCCTCAATCACAGACCAGATAAAATAAGCCAAGATCACGACTTTCTTTCGACCCGAACGCAATGCTTAGCAGTAAAATTACGTCACTTTAGGCACTAAGTCGTACCGACTGGGCACTCCTCTGTATAATAAACACGAACTGCAAAAATATGCATCTACGACACTTGCAGTGCTCATGCTTTCCAGTAGAAAAAAAAGCGTATCATGCCTACACATGAAATTTGTTGGCGCAATTTTCACATCGGCGATTACTGAGATAATACACAAACAAGAACAGTAATTTTTCAGCTGTTAGTACTTTTGTAGAACGTGACACATAAAGGGCATGGCACACACTGAGGGCGGACGGAAAGCTAAGTTACTGAAATTGCAGAATAAGACTTGGCACAGAAAAACCGAAGTCATAGACCAGCTGACAATGAGGAGGAACATCTATTTGTCAGCTTTCTCTACCGACAATAGGGAAGTTTGGCACAAGCAAGGCGCAACGATGTCTGGAGGCTCATGGGGCACACACGTGGGCAGGGCTGAGCTCGTGTACATGCGTCTTCTAATGTCCTTGGGTGTGCGCGCTCACCTGTTGTCTTTAGGCACCCGGGACAACCTTGCAGGGCTTGTTGTTGAGGTATTGTTGCACCACTGCACGATGCACGAGCGGTACGAGTCGTGAAACGGGTGAAACATCGCGGAGCACAAGCACACAGCTACCGAGAACCATGAAACTGATGAAACTACTCACGCCGGTCCCCGCACAGCAGCGCACGCTTCCCGATAGCAGCAGATAACGTAACATGAAACGTCATGCAGCGGGCTAATCTGGCACCCGGCCGGTGGGGCCGCACGGCGCACGCGCGGAGACAGTCGAAAGCGAGGGAGTTGCGAGGGAGGGCAAGGGGAGCGGAGTTGGGAGGGGGGAGGGCTTGGCCACCTAGATTGGCGCGCGCGCGCGCGACGATCTACGAGGCCATGCAAAAGAAACAGATTTTCGGCGTCGCCCTCTTCATAGATGGCGCCAATTACCTCTGCCACTGAATACCGCGGGCCAGTGCACCTGACGTGCCGATGTTTCGGCATTTCCACACTGTGACTCTATGGAAGCTGCTTCGAGCCGTCGGCTTTAAGTGTTGACGAGGGTGACGTAGGGGATGCCGTTAGTTATGCGTAGGCAGATAACAGCCTCTACAGTTTTGTGAAGCCCGTACTCACAGGTGCCTTAACGCCCTCTCGTAATAAAACAAAACAAAACAAAAAAGAATCATGCCTTCCCACTTGTTTATGGAGGGCCACCCTTCACAAAATGCCCACGCTGCCCAGCAAGATCTGGGCAGCGACCATTATATCCTTCCTCTCTCTTTACCCCAGCTCGCTGCCGCCCCTGCCCCCACTAAAGAATTCACCATTACTGACTGCGATGTTTTTCGAAATATACGCATAAGTTCTACCTCAACAGAAGGCATTACCGACATTAACACCTGGATGCAAGCGCTACGCACTGATGTTCAAACGGCCACTCGGGTGGTAACTACAGATGCCTCAGTTTAACGCATGCATAGCTGCCTCGCCCATCTTTTGTAGGCTAAGGCCTCCATCCTAGCTCGATGGAAGGGGCAGTGCCTAAACCGTCGCCTCAGAAGTAAGGTCTCCAAACTCAACACAGCCACGAGGAGCATTGTCAAACCCTCAGCCGGCAACAATGGACTGAGCTGTGTAACATGGTGGATGGACAACTTCATCGCCCTTCCTCGTGGAAACTCCTCAAACATCTACTTGATGATACCACCACCCGCACCACCCAACATAATCGGCTGCAGAAGCTCCTTTATACGGAGACCCTAAAGCAAGGTCCACAACAGGTGCTTGACTACCTCTGCACCAGATATATCTCCAGGGGACAAGTCCGTCCACACACCAATTACATCGGTAGCCCCAACCCTACACTAGACGCCGATTTCAGAGTATCTGAAATACATGCTGCTCTTCGCAAGCTTAACGGTCGTTCTGCTCCAGGGCCAGACGGGGTCACTAACAAAAGCGTTCGCAATCTCGATGACGAGTCCGTGTCCCATCTGACTGACTACATCAACGGTTGCTGGCGCAGTGGTGCCCTTGCCCTTCCAGCTGCCTGGAAGACTGCCAACGTTATCCTAATCCCAAAGCCTGGCAAACCATCTAGCTTCAATAACTTAAGGCTCATCTCCCGCACTTCATGCTTTGGCAAGGTGATGGAACACGCCTTCTTAGCACGCATCAACAGTCACCTCGAGGACTACTCTCTCTATCCCCACACCATCATTGGATTTCGCCCTCACCTTTCTCCTCAAGACGCTATGTTGCAGCTGAAACATCAAGGGCTAAACGATCGTTCCCGTAACATGAAAGCCATACCCGGACTCGACCTCACTCAAGCCTTTGATAACATTTCCCCTGCAGCTATCCTTGACCAGCTCTCCAACCTCCACCTGGGAGAGCGAGCCTACAATTACATTCGTGACTTTCTCTCAAATCGCATGGCTACCCTCTCGGCCGGGGATTTACGATCAGACCAGCTTCCCCTTGGCAGCAAAGGCACCCCGCAAGGTTCAGTTATCTCTCCAATGCTCTTTAACTTAGTCATGATTGGCCTTGCCAAGCAACTACAACAAGTCGACAATATCAACCATACCATCTACGCCGACGACATCACCATCTGGTCGTACAGAGGCAGTGATGGTCAAGTGGAATCAGCCTTCCAAACAGCGATTGACACGGTTGAAGCCTATCTCCAAGGGACCGGACTGCGCTGTTCGCCGGCTAAATCGGAGCTTCTGCTATATAAGCCCGTTCAGCGGGGTCGCCCTCCGCAACATCAATCTGATCACCGACCCTGTGACGCCATCACCCTACGCCTTCAAGATGGCAGTCCTATCCCACACGTCCCTAGTATCCGGGTTCTCGGTCTCACCACCTCTACCAACGGCTCCAATGCTTTGGCTCTCAACAAGATCTGTCATCATCATCATCATCAGCCTGGTTACGCCCACTGCAGCGCAAAGGCCTCTCCCATATTTCTCCAACAACCCCGGTCATGTACTAATTGTGGCCATGCCGTCCCTGCAAACTTCTTAATCTGCAACATTTGCAAGATTTGTGCCCAATCTCAAAACACCCTCCGACTTCTCAAACGTATATCTGACCGACGAGGGGGACTCAAAGAAGAAAGCCTACTCCGACTCGTCCAATCCTGTGTAATAAGCCACATTATCTAAGTTGCTGCGTGCCTCAACTGGTACCGGGCTGAGCAAAACAAGCTCGACGCCCTCATACGAGGGGTCTACAAGCAAGCACTTGGTCTCCCGCATTGCACCAGCACTGAACTCTTCAACCAACTGGGAGTTCACAATCACCATTCCGAACTCATTGAAGCCCAACAACGCGCTCATCTTGAACGGCTCACCCTTACTGAAACGGGACGCTTTATTCTGTCCACGCTTGGCTTCACCTACCATCAGCAACAGGGCCCCAAACAACCGAACCCGACCGACATCCGTAGCTGGATCTACATAGGCCCTATCCCTAGAAACATGCACCCTGAATATAACAGGGCCCAGCGCCAAGCTCAGGCTGGAGCTATCATAAAAGCCCTTGGCCACGTACCTGGCGTCACATTTGTTCATGCAGCCCAATACTCCCATGGCACACGATTTGTGGCCGTCGCAACACGCCATGGAGTCTTACACCACGCCTGCAGCGTCACTACCCCCACTGCCGAGACGGCCGAAGAAGTGGCCATCGCCCTGGCCACTTCAGATCCCACCTGTCACACCATGTGTGTGACTCTCGCTCAGCCGTCACTAACTTCAGCAATAGCCGTATTTCTCCCCAAGCTCTTCGCATCCTCTGCCAGGCACCACACTTTAAAGACAGCATAATCTCCCTAACATGGATCCCGGCCCGTGCGGGCCCTGTCCACCCACACCTCCCCAATCTCAACGAGGTCACCCACTCCATTGCGCGGGGCTTAGTCAACCGCGCCGGAGTCACTGGAGATGATTTCGACACCAGGGACAATCTGACAACTTATAACGATCTCGTTAAGGCCTTATACCTCAGCCACCGAACCTTCCCCTCGCCTCACCCAAAGTTCAGCCGGGCGGAGGCTACCACCTTGCGTCTACTACAAACAAGCACGTACCCTTCACCCGCCCGCCTCCACCTTATATTTCCAGATGTCTACACTACCCCCAACTGCCGGTGCTGTGGAATTCACCCGGCTACGTTTCCGCATATGCTATGGGAGTGCCCAGCACAGTACACACAGACTAACACCACGACTCTCTCGTCGAGGTTCCATGAGGCTCTGCGGAGCTCCGCCCTCGACGACCAAACCTGGGCGACCCAGCACGCCCGCGAGGCGGCGGCGAGGCAAGCGCTCGACGTCCTTTCGTAGGAGGCTTAGGCCCGGCCATCATAAAGTGCTGGTTCTACAATAAAAGTTTATTCCTCCTCCTCCTCCTTGTCCTCCTCTAAATAAGATTGCTAACGCACGCCTGCGAATGTTTTTTTTTGCATTTGCGAAAATGTAATTTTTGCATTTTCATTTGCAAATTGTGCCCTATTTCCTGTGACAGAAAGGTTTGGCCAGGCGTTCCTTCCTTATTCTAATGTTCACCTCTCTTGAGCCATGGTTATGCCTCATGCTAAATATTGACACGTGTGCTTTTTATATTTACTAGTACCACTTTTTCACCCGCTAGCATTTGTAAAGATTTATCGCACGGCGCCGGACGCTCCGGCATCTTTCAGAGCATTCTCGACTCGTTTAGCTGATTCTATTCGTTGTCTGTGTTGCCGCCGAACCTCTTGTTATCGATTGCTTGCGTGATGTGAAGAGTCTTGTACATTCTTGAACTCATGCCGCCACAGCGTTTACTGTGGTACCTTCCATGAGTCAAGAGCCAACGCGCCTGACACGCAGATCGAATTTTTGGAGATCGATGAGGGGGCTCGCCGCTGTAATTTCGCTAAGCGGTACTTGCTTTGCTGGGAACATGCTCACCCAAAAACCCTTAGTTTAGTGACTTGCGCGTTCTGCTGCTCTGGTAGCTAAACGTCACTACAGCGTCACAATATCTCATTGCATGCCTATCTTCTGCTACACTACGAAGCAGGGCGTCTAGCAGTGATATTGGTAAAAAGTATGGCTAGACTCACTGCTTCGTCGCGTAACTGAAGACAGGTCGCACCCACCATATCTGTAGGCCCCGTCACAGTATTACTAGTTTCAGGGCTGTGCAACGATATCTTGCAAAAAGTGTCATGATACAGATGTAAGATACTGAAACGACAAGTGTAACAGATACAGGTACAATACCCTAGCCGAATAAATAAGTGTACCTGACACCCAGTATGCAAGACGCGAAATGCAGAAGCCGACATCCGCCACCTGCTGTGGCTTTGCCCTGCATTGAAACCGACGAGGCTCCGGCACTTCGCGGCAGCGGGACTTTCGCCGCATAATGCTAGCCGTTACGCTGCTTGGACTCAGGGACCGCATTATCGATCCCTCCTGGACTTCATTAGATCCGCAAATCTTGTTTTCAATCATTTAATCATCCTTATTCACCTCCACCTCATACCCCTGTATGCCCGGAGGCATTTACCTTCGCTATAAAAAGAACTGTATCTGACACTATACTTGTCACAAAAACAAGAAAGGGGCTGGCAGATGGAATGGCACACTGTGGTATAAACTTTTTTAAAACAGGGTTGAAGTGCCTCAGACAGGCTGGCCAACGTTTCGATAGGTGGACCTATCTTCGTCAAAGGCGGCCTCGTCATCCTCGGCGTGTTAGTTTTAAAGGGTTAGTGCAGTGACGTCACGTGCGGGTGTTGTTGCTGGCGGCTGGTTTTAAAGAGAGAGATTACAAGAGGGAACAGGCGCTGTCGTCCGACGTCTGTGAGCCTCATTCTCAAGACGAAGGGACAAGAGCGTGAGAGTGGGCACGCGGGGAGGAAAGAAAAGAAATAGAAGCAGAAAAAAGGGGAAAAAAAAAAGAAAGCAGGGGGGTGCCAGGGCCGTACCAAGACACAACAAAGGGGGGGGGAGTGAAAGAAAAAGCAAGACAAAAATGAAATCTTTAAGAAATATGGGGGCTTGGGAGCGTGTTGGGGATGCGAACGGTTAGGAGGTAATCCGAGGGAGTCGTTGGCGGCATGTTTTTGAGGCATTAGAACGGCCGGTCAAGCAATAGGTCGAGTAATTTTGAAATAGTTAAGGTGGCGACGGGGAGTCTGCGGTGCAATGTGTGGGGAGAATGAAAGGCAGCGGCATGGTCTTTCAAGGGGCACTGACCCACGCGCTTAACGTAGGTGTCGTTACGGCGGCATCCAGAAGGCGATGGTTGAGGCGCCGAAAAAGGCATATTGACTTCGGAATGTGTTGTCGAGGGGGTTTCAAAAAAAAAAGGACTAAAAAAGGGGTAAGGGGGAAGGGGGGGGGCGAAATCGGTATAGCAAACAGGAGGGCGACGCGTGCAGAAGCGGGCGCGGGCAAGTGTACATGGAAGAAGGGGATCGTACACTTGGTATAGACGTAAAATCCTGAAAGAGTACATTAAATTGAGTAGTAAGCAGGATTTTTTTTTTTTCCTTCCCCCCTTCTCCCCCTCCCCTCTCCCCCTCTCCCCCCCTCTTTTCCTCCGAAATGAAAGAGTAGGTGAGGTTAAGAATTAAAGTTGGCTGGTGGCCTAATGTGTTTTGTGTATTGGTTGATGATATGAGAGTTTCAGATTTAAGTTACAGCTTTTAAAGATTCTAAGTTGCCGCGTGCCAAATTAATTCCTGTCGGGTGTAGGCAATTAAACTTGTGTATGAGGTATGATTCCGTGTACTTCCTTTCGCGAGGGGAACGGAAATTTGTTTGTAGTATATAGAGCCTTGCTTTGTCAAACATATGTCCATGTTCATTAAAGTGGCTGGCTACTGCTTTGGGTAAATTGTGTTTTGTGTCCGCGCGGTGACCATTGAGTCTTGTATTGATTTGTTGTCCGGTCTCACCTATGTATTGTTTGCTACAAGCGGCGCATTCTAGACAGTAGACTACATTGCTTGATGTGCAGGTGAAAGCCGAAGTTACTTTGTGTGTGTAATTCGACGCTGTACTTTTTACTGTAGTAGTGGATTGAATGTGTTTGCATGTAGAGCACCTGGGGCGACCACAGGGATTGGTTCCCAACTTCTTCTTTTTCTGTAGTTTGGCGTGCACAAGAACATCTTTAAAATTAGTGTTGCGTCTGTAGGCTACTCTGGGAGGGTCGGGAAAAATCTTCTTAAGTTTCTGGTTGCTGGTGAGAATCGGGTAGTATTTACTTAGGATGTTATTCACGTTTGGGAGTGCGTTTGAGAATTTAGTAGTAAGAAGAGGCGTTGTTGTTCTTGTGATCTTCGGGCGGGGCTTGAGGACCTCGGCTCGATCAAGTTTGGTTGCAGCGATGTAAGCTGTTTGAAGGTCACTGTTTGGGTGGTTCCTGTTTGATAGCGTTTCTTTAAGGTGATCGAGTCTATCTATGTAGTCTTGGTTTTCAACGCAAATGCGACGTAGTCGTGTGGCTTGGCCTTTAAAGATGCCTTGTTTGCAATGTCTGGGATGGTGGCTGGTATATTCTAGGTACTGTTGTTTGTCGAAAGGTTTCCTATACAGCGTTGTCTTTAGTTCACCATTGTCAATGTATATTGTTGTGTCCAGAAAGTTTATGCGCTCAGTTGAGGATTCTGATGTGAATTTTATTGTTGGGTGAACAGAATTTAGAAAGGATACATATTTATCTAGACTGTCTTGGCCCTGTCCCCAGATTATGAGTATGTCGTCTATGTATCGTAGGTATGTGTGGGGCTTGGTAGTGCAGCGCGATAGGAAATCTGTTTCTAGAATCCCCATAAATATGTTCGCGTAGGTTGGTGCAAAAGGCGTACCCATGCTTGTACCATGTATCTGTAGGTAGTAACTCTCTTCAAATTCGAAGTAGTTATGTGTGAGAACTAATTCAAGGAGAGACAGGTAAACTTCAGTAGAGTGTTGTGCACTGTGTTTAGACAGCGTTTGTTTTATCGAAGATAAACCATCAGGGATTGGAATGTTGGTGTACAGCGCCGTGACGTCTAGTGTTGCGAGTATTGTGTTGTGGGGTAGTGTGCCTTTAGTATTAATGTCTTCTATAATTCTCAGCAGGTGGGGCGTATCTTGTACAAATGACGGAAGTGTTTTCGGCAAGTTACCAAGGTAGTGGTTAAGGAATGTGGAGATGTTCTCTGTCGGGGTGTTGTTGTTTGATACTATCGGACGGCCTGGGATAATAGCAGTGTATAGCTCAGCGGATGGAATTTTATGAATTTTCGGAAGGAGGTAAAAACGTCCGGCAGTTTTGTTGCTTGGTTTAAGAAATTTGTATTCTGATGGTGTTATCAATTCATCAGCCAAAAGTGATTTCAGCCTGTTGGTAATTGTCACTGTATAGGACAATGTCGGATCGTTATCTAGTTTGCGGTAATGTTCTGGGTTGTTTAGTTGTCTGTAAGCCTCGTGCTTGTATTTTTCTATTGGCCAAATAACTATACTTCCACCCTTATCTGCTTCCTTAATAACAATGTCATTCCGGCAGCTCAGATTTGAAATGATATGACTCTCCGACGCAGTTATGTTTTTAGGTCGCTTAGATGTCTTGGATTGGCTTATAATTTCTTTAGTGATAGTTTTAAGGTATATGTCAAGTTCTATGGCTTGTTCTGGTTCGGGAGTCCAAGTGGATTGGGCTCTAAGTGGTGTCGTCCCGGTGTCTGGTGTGTCTGCAAAAAAGTGTCGGATACGCATTCGTCGGGAGAATTCTGAGAGGTCCTTGTGAAGCTCGAATTCATTTATTGTGTTGTTCGTGGGGCAAAAGTTTAAGCCCTTGCTGAGTACGGCTATTTCTTTTTGACTTAATGTTTTAGAAATGTCTATAACATTGGAGCGGTTTAGTTCTGTGGAAATTTCCTTTCTGTCTGGTCCTTCTAAGCTCGAGGTCCCTCTTGTCTGGGTGTGGTGGCTGTTTGGCTGGAAGGTTGTTTTTTGATTAAAATTTGCTTTTTTCCTTTGTTTTTGAACCACTTTTCTAGATTGTTTTTCGCCGTAATGTTCTAAATCTCTCTTCTCATCTGGTGTCAGGGTTATGTTCCTAAGTCTGTGGTTAAAAGTTTCGATTTGCTCTTCGCAGTGTTCTTTGAGGATATTCAAAAGTGAAAGTGAGGCATTATGTAATGTTGTTTGCCAGTTTGCGCGATGGTGTGGTGGGAGTGTTCCTAGAGCTGGTACAGCCTTGTGTGTTAGGCCTTTAGGAATTATATTTTTCTCGGTGCAGCTTGTGTAGGTTTTCAGATGGAAGGTGTAGCTCACATGTTTTTTGGTAAGTTTTCTAGCCTGTAGGAATTCGGTGCTTCGTGGCATTGAGGAATTATTGATTTGCGATGTCTGTCATTTACTTGTCTTCTTGCGGGCAGATTTGCATGGGGTGTTTTTCCGTTCGGCCGGTTTATTGATGTTTTATTAAAGGACTTGATGTGACACATCAAGTCCTTTATTAAGGACAAGTACAGAAAAACTCTTTTAAATTCCACCTCAAATACCACCTCCACCAACTCTGCGGAACGTGCAACCGCGAACAACACAACTGTGACAGTCACTTCGAGGACACAGGGAATACAGACAGTGGAATGTGAAGCAAGCCACTGCACAAGTGAAACAGTCAACACAAGAACAGTTGGAACACAGACAGTGGAATGTGAAAAGAACCAGAAGGCACACACACCACCAAAAATGACATCAACCACCATGCAAACAGACACAATGGCAACAGACAACAGAAAACCCACCACCGAAGTCTACACACAGACCCCCACACGCCTGCCTGCACACACACAAACTCAAACAGAGACCGAGATCGAATTAAGCCAGGCATACGATAATAAACCGGCCGAACGGAAAAACACCCCATGCAAATCTGCCCGCAAGAAGACAAGTAAATGACAGACATCGCAAATCAATAATTCCTCAATGCCACGAAGCACCGAATTCCTACAGGCTAGAAAACTTACCAAAAAACATGTGAGCTACACCTTCCATCTGAAAACCTACACAAGCTGCACCGAGAAAAATATAATTCCTAAAGGCCTAACACACAAGGCTGTACCAGCTCTAGGAACACTCCCACCACACCATCGCGCAAACTGGCAAACAACATTACATAATGCCTCACTTTCACTTTTGAATATCCTCAAAGAACACTGCGAAGAGCAAATCGAAACTTTTAACCACAGACTTAGGAACATAACCCTGACACCAGATGAGAAGAGAGATTTAGAACATTACGGCGAAAAACAATCTAGAAAAGTGGTTCAAAAACAAAGGAAAAAAGCAAATTTTAATCAAAAAACAACCTTCCAGCCAAACAGCCACCACACCCAGACAAGAGGGACCTCGAGCTTAGAAGGACCAGACAGAAAGGAAATTTCCACAGAACTAAACCGCTCCAATGTTATAGACATTTCTAAAACATTAAGTCAAAAAGAAATAGCCGTACTCAGCAAGGGCTTAAACTTTTGCCCCACGAACAACACAATAAATGAATTCGAGCTTCACAAGGACCTCTCAGAATTCTCCCGACGAATGCGTATCCGACACTTTTTTGCAGACACACCAGACACCGGGACGACACCACTTAGAGCCCAATCCACTTGGACTCCCGAACCAGAACAAGCCATAGAACTTGACATATACCTTAAAACTATCACTAAAGAAATTATAAGCCAATCCAAGACATCTAAGCGACCTAAAAACATAACTGCGTCGGAGAGTCATATCATTTCAAATCTGAGCTGCCGGAATGACATTGTTATTAAGGAAGCAGATAAGGGTGGAAGTATAGTTATTTGGCCAATAGAAAAATACAAGCACGAGGCTTACAGACAACTAAACAACCCAGAACATTACCGCAAACTAGATAACGATCCGACATTGTCCTATACAGTGACAATTACCAACAGGCTGAAATCACTTTTGGCTGATGAATTGATAACACCATCAGAATACAAATTTCTTAAACCAAGCAACAAAACTGCCGGACGTTTTTACCTCCTTCCGAAAATTCATAAAATTCCATCCGCTGAGCTATACACTGCTATTATCCCAGGCCGTCCGATAGTATCAAACAACAACACCCCGACAGAGAACATCTCCACATTCCTTAACCACTACCTTGGTAACTTGCCGAAAACACTTCCGTCATTTGTACAAGATACGCCCCACCTGCTGAGAATTATAGAAGACATTAATACTAAAGGCACACTACCCCACAACACAATACTCGCAACACTAGACGTCACGGCGCTGTACACCAACATTCCAATCCCTGATGGTTTATCTTCGATAAAACAAACGCTGTCTAAACACAGTGCACAACACTCTACTGAAGTTTACCTGTCTCTCCTTGAATTAGTTCTCACACATAACTACTTCGAATTTGAAGAGAGTTACTACCTACAGATACATGGTACAAGCATGGGTACGCCTTTTGCACCAACCTACGCGAACATATTTATGGGGATTCTAGAAACAGATTTCCTATCGCGCTGCACTACCAAGCCCCACACATACCTACGATACATAGACGACATACTCATAATCTGGGGACAGGGCCAAGACAGTCTAGATAAATATGTATCCTTTCTAAATTCTGTTCACCCAACAATAAAATTCACATCAGAATCCTCAACTGAGCGCATAAACTTTCTGGACACAACAATATACATTGACAATGGTGAACTAAAGACAACGCTGTATAGGAAACCTTTCGACAAACAACAGTACCTAGAATATACCAGCCACCATCCCAGACATTGCAAACAAGGCATCTTTAAAGGCCAAGCCACACGACTACGTCGCATTTGCGTTGAAAACCAAGACTACATAGATAGACTCGATCACCTTAAAGAAACGCTATCAAACAGGAACCACCCAAACAGTGACCTTCAAACAGCTTACATCGCTGCAACCAAACTTGATCGAGCCGAGGTCCTCAAGCCCCGCCCGAAGATCACAAGAACAACAACGCCTCTTCTTACTACTAAATTCTCAAACGCACTCCCAAACGTGAATAACATCCTAAGTAAATACTACCCGATTCTCACCAGCAACCAGAAACTTAAGAAGATTTTTCCCGACCCTCCCAGAGTAGCCTACAGACGCAACACTAATTTTAAAGATGTTCTTGTGCACGCCAAACTACAGAAAAAGAAGAAGTTGGGAACCAATCCCTGTGGTCGCCCCAGGTGCTCTACATGCAAACACATTCAATCCACTACTACAGTAAAAAGTACAGCGTCGAATTACACACACAAAGTAACTTCGGCTTTCACCTGCACATCAAGCAATGTAGTCTACTGTCTAGAATGCGCCGCTTGTAGCAAACAATACATAGGTGAGACCGGACAACAAATCAATACAAGACTCAATGGTCACCGCGCGGACACAAAACACAATTTACCCAAAGCAGTAGCCAGCCACTTTAATGAACATGGACATATGTTTGACAAAGCAAGGCTCTATATACTACAAACAAATTTCCGTTCCCCTCGCGAAAGGAAGTACACGGAATCATACCTCATACACAAGTTTAATTGCCTACACCCGACAGGAATTAATTTGGCACGCGGCAACTTAGAATCTTTAAAAGCTGTAACTTAAATCTGAAACTCTCATATCATCAACCAATACACAAAACACATTAGGCCACCAGCCAACATTAATTCTTAACCTCACCTACTCTTTCATTTCGGAGGAAAAGAGGGGGGGGAGAGGGGGAGAGGGGAGGGGGAGAAGGGGGGAAGGAAAAAAAAAATCCTGCTTACTACTCAATTTAATGTACTCTTTCAGGATTTTACGTCTATACCAAGTGTACGATCCCCTTCTTCCATGTACACTTGCCCGCGCCCGCTTCTGCACGCGTCGCCCTCCTGTTTGCTATACCGATTTCGCCCCCCCCTTCCCCCTTACCCCTTTTTTAGTCTTTTTTTTTTTTTGAAACCCCCTCGACAACACATTCCGAAGTCAATATGCCTTTTTCGGCGCCTCAACCATCGCCTTCTGGATGCCGCCGTAACGACACCTACGTTAAGCGCGTGGGTCAGTGCCCCTTGAAAGACCATGCCGCTGCCTTTCATTCTCCCCACACATTGCACCGCAGACTCCCCGTCGCCACCTTAACTATTTCAAAATTACTCGACCTATTGCTTGACCGGCCGTTCTAATGCCTCAAAAACATGCCGCCAACGACTCCCTCGGATTACCTCCTAACCGTTCGCATCCCCAACACGCTCCCAAGCCCCCATATTTCTTAAAGATTTCATTTTTGTCTTGCTTTTTCTTTCACTCCCCCCCCCCCCCTTTGTTGTGTCTTGGTACGGCCCTGGCACCCCCCTGCTTTTTTTTTTCCCCCCTTTTTTCTGCTTCTATTTCTTTTCTTTCCTCCCCGCGTGCCCACTCTCACGCTCTTGTCCCTTCGTCTTGAGAATGAGGCTCACAGACGTCGGACGACAGCGCCTGTTCCCTCTTGTAATCTCTCTCTTTAAAACCAGCCGCCAGCAACAACACCCGCACGTGACGTCACTGCACTAACCCTTTAAAACTAACACGCCGAGGATGACGAGGCCGCCTTTGACGAAGATAGGTCCACCTATCGAAACGTTGGCCAGCCTGTCTGAGGCACTTCAACCCTGTTTTAAAAAAGTTTATACTTGTCACATGTATCTTAAGATACTTCGATACATTAGTTCATTTCTCATTTCAGCTGCACTGTAGAAGCCGCTGTTCAGCTAACATGTCTTTCGCAGCAAATTTTGCACCTCACGGAAGGAGAGATTTTTTCCATTCTAAGTTTCTTTACAGGCGCGTAGAAAGTTTTTGCGAAGTTCGAACAAGCACCTACAACGCCAAAAATTCCGCAACATTCTACGTGACTGGCTAAACATGCCGCAGTTCAGTGCAAATACGCTGCGTATTCAGTGATTTTTTCGTACCACCTTTACTATTGGTTCGATGCACTGCTTTGCGGCCTATTTGTAAGGTGCGTGAGTGTTTTACATTGAAACGTGTTCGTTTGTATAGTTTTGTAATTGTGCCACATTAGGCTTTAGAGTACAATCTGAATGAGTTGCACCAATTTTGCACTGAATTAGTTACACGAATTTTATAGAGATAGCAGTGTCAACAAACAATACGATTCGTTGTAGTGGTAATAACCTTTATTTCTGAAATGAGCAGGAGACGCCTGCACCATAGGCAGGCGGCGTCCTCTGTATATCTTGTAGGAAGACGCGACGGCAGCCCAAGAGCCGTGCCAATGTAGCGAACTGGAAGATTGTAGCGGAGCGCCAGGGCCAGAGGGCCAGTGTAACAGGCTCTTAGAACGGTCGAATTCCCAGCGCCGAGACGTGGTGACCCAGGAACTCGAGCTCGGAAGACCCAAAGGCGCATTTCTGGGGGTTGACAACCAGGCCAAATTGTTGAGGGCGTTGAAAGAGTGCCCGGAGGTGACGCTCATGATCTTGTGGATTAGCACCCGCGACGAGGATGTCGTCGATGTAGGCAAATACAGCCGGCAGTCCCCAAGCTAACTCGGCAATGAATCTTTGGAACCTTTGAGCTGCGTTGCATAGGCCAAATGGCATGCGCACATACTCAAACAGGCCAAAGGGTGTAGTAATGGCAGTATTCGGTATATCAGCAGGCTCAACGGCAATTTAGTGACAGGCCTTGACAAGGTCCACTTTACTAAAGGTTTTGCATCCTTGCAAGTGGCCTGTGGATTTTGATTGGCATGTGAGCGCTGAGCGCTCGGTAATCGCCGCGTGGACGCCAGTCACCTGGTTCTTTTTTCGGCACCAGATGGAGTTGGGAGGTTCAACTGCTGGATGAACGGGAATAATACCGAGCTGGAGCACGTGTTCGACTTCCCGTTTAGCAATGGCCAGGCGCTCACCGAAGAAGCGGCGCGGACGAGCTGCGATGAGGGGACCACGCATGACAATGTGGTTGGCTACGCTGTACTTGGGCGGCTGAGCTAAATTGCAGGACCTCGTCACCGCAGGATGCTTTTCAAAGATGGGAGCGTACAGCCATGGTGGAATCAGCGTGCGGATGCCAGTGGGAGCGACAGCCGAGAGAACTCCAATTGTGGAGAGACGCGTCTTGGTGTCAATCAGGCGACGGCAGTGCACGCATGCTGACATCGAGGTTGAAATGGGTCAGGAAATCAGAGCTGAGGATAGGCTGATTGACTTCGGCTACAATGAAGACCCACCGAAGCGTGCACCGCCCGCCAAGTTCGAGAGTGAGGGACCGTACACAATAGGTGGCGAGGGAGGTAGAGTTTGCCGCGTGGAGCGTGTACGGCCAGTTGACTTGGAAGAGCGGTCGCACTTAGACGGCAGTACGTGAACTCGGCACCAGTGTCGACCAGAAAGCGCAGGCCTGAAATGCGATCTGTGGCGATGAAAAGGCCGTCCGTCTTGAATTTCTGCGGCACTGCGTATGACCCTTTACCGGAGCCTGATCACACTGTGCGCGACTCCTTTGAGCAAACATCCTCACGGCCTGCACTTAGCGTGCTTCTTCCTGCGGCCGTATTCTATCGTCATCAGGTCACCTCATCACCATTATCGCACCAACGATGACACGTGGCATAGAGACATCGGCGACCCAACGCCGGTTCCAGTGCCGCATGACATCGGGTCTGTCTCCAACAACATCGCCCCTGCAACTCGGTCCAAGAGCAACCTTCCACCAGAACCGTCTACGCAGGCCGCTGAGCTGGCCTTCAAGTCAACGCATGACCTTTACAACTTGCCGACTCCGCAGCCTGCGATCTTGCCAGCTATCGCCACCGCGGATATGGGCCACGATCTTTTGCGACCACCGAGATCGAATAGGGCATATCTCCGGCGGTGACTGCAGTCCTGGGCGCTGTTGGTACAGGTCACTCCACGTACCAGCCCATCCGTCTTCACCTTTACTGCCTCCGTGGACATTCGCGTCTCGCTGCTGCGCGCATCGCGGCCGCGTCCAAATACCGGCTTTTGCAACGTCGTCCCGCATAGCACGTCCTCGCCGAACCACCGGGCACTCTTGCGGGCATTGACCCCACCTTGCCGTGCCACCCCGTGGCTCACTTGTGAGGCACCCCGACGCCAGCTGCTCCAGATGGTGTTCGCCTCCCGACAGGGTGCGCTGCATTCACCTGCAATGCACATGTCGTGGTCCACCCAGCGCTTCGACTAAATTTCTCGTGCGCGCACCCTACACTCCATGCAACGGTGCTGTCCGTGATACGCCGCCGGCAATGTTCTCAGGTGCATTGCTGACGCACCATTCGCCTCGCGGGCTTCGCCGTTTCTCCGTCCTCTGAATGACTGTGCCGGTCGTCATCGCGTCAAGTTGGCACGTTCGTCCTTCCAGGGTCCGTTCATCGCGTCCCTTGCCCGTTACGCAACACCTAGGGCCGCCCGCCTGAGCTGGGCGGCCGTGAGTCGATGCCCTTCACGTTGACCACTTGGACTGGCCACGGACCATTTGAAGTGCGGCTTCACTGGCTCGCTATCTTGACGTCCAGTCTGAGCGGGGGGCCCTATAACGCCCACCGATGCCGCAACGCGGCAACGCTCACAGCCGCCGCCTTGGTGCCGGCTGTAAAAGCAGTGAAAGAGATGCGCAGCTCATGCTCGATGCGCAAGCCCGGCACGAACAGCGTTCTTGCAGAAACCTGCCACGCTGGTTTCGCCCTTCTACCAAAATATATGTAGGACTGAGGTTAAACAGCGCGAAAAAGACAAGGACACAAGGAAACAAATACCACAGACAAGCGCTGTAGCGCTGTAGGCGTATTTGTTTCCTTGAGTCCTTGTATTTTTTGCGCTGTTTAACCTCAGTTCTAAGTATGAACCAACTAGCCCTCATAAAGATCTTACTAATATATGTAGGAGCGAAGGTACGGCCCTTCGGCCGCCGTCATGCCATCCTACACGCTTTCCATGCGAAGCTTGTATTGGCTCACAGATGGCATTGTCGTGGTCATGAAAAAAAAAGCCAATTGCTCCCAGAGCAGAGCAGTTGCGGGAAAGGGCGCTTTGATGAGTTGACAGCTGTACCGGCACTGGAGCGTGAGTCATTAGTAAGGATTCTAGGTGCATGGGCACACGATCACGCCACGCGCGCAACCAATCAGAGCTTCCACCGGGGCGGGAAATGGCAGGAAAGGGTATCGGCCGCACTGCGCCGGCTTCGTTGCCGTTCAGTTCAATCTCAGAAAACGGATGGGACGGCCCGGCGTTGCACGTTTTGTGGTATCCTGTGTTGGATTCCGGTTTCGGTTTTGGGTCGTTTACGTCAGGGTGCCACTCAGCGCCAAACGCTGTAAGTTGCAAGCTGCGTTTCCCCTCGCTGAAATAAAATCATTCTTTGTCTGGTCCCCGACTTGAGCAATCCGGCTCTTTCTTGCGGAGCTGCGCACCCCGGCCGTTTAGGCCTCATGCCGTAGGTCCTGCGTCCGGCCACCCCGTCGAAGCCACAACAAACGGGCGACTAGGTAAACCGCTTACTCTGCTTCCTACGTGCCCTAGCCGTTCTACTCCTGCTCCTATTCTGCTTCGGGCATGCAAGACGCTACGTCCACCTCAACTCCCCCTCCTTTGTTCTCGGTGCGCAGCATGGCGTTCACAGCCCCTCCTCCCCCCCCCCCCTGCCACCTTTCCTTGCATTACCTGATACTCCTTCGGTACGGTGGCTCACGTGGAAACGTTTTTTTTTGCATGTTTCTCCAGGTGACCGTATGCGAGGCACTACAAGACGCCAGGAAGAAAGCCTTTTACTCAGTAACTTAGTCTTCGAAGGTCAGCGTCTCTACTACGACCTCGCGTCGCAAACGGACTTGACAGCTACTACGTTCGAAGACATTCTTCGCATCTTCGACCAGCACTACGAAGAAGCACCAATCCCCTGGTGCACCCGCATTATCTTCCGGAACAGGAACCCGGGGAAACCTTTCAGGACTTCGTCACCGTGCAACAAAGGTTGGCGCCTCCTTGTGCGTTCGGCGCTTGGCACACGACGAGTCCCTTCGCGACCAAATCCTGCAAGGAATCGCATCAGCAAGAAAATGAGAAAGACTACTCTACGAAGGATTGTCCCTCACATTCAAGAAAGCCGAGGAAATCTGACGAAGCGTGGAAAAAATTGATAAGGAACTTCAAGCCTTCAACAGCTCGTCTGTTCAGCGCGCCTCAACGCAATGCCAAGATGTCGTCGCCAGCCATCACCTTCCTTGCCCGGGCGCGCAAGATGGCGGTCCCCGACACCCTTTTTCCTCGACCCGGCACCTTCAAGATGGCGCTCAACTGCATGGTGAACAGTCGCATTCTCGGAAGGCCGGCCAACGTGACGCCCGGCCCGAACTTCGTGAAGCCAGTCGAGACATCGCAGTCCATTGCTACCGATGTGGTTCACCTCACCACATCGCGTCCGACCCAGCCTGTGCGACAAAGCACGTTACCTGCTGCGCGTGCGGAAAAATGGGACTTCGGTTTGCCGTTCGAGGAACCTAGCGCAGCAACAGTCTCCTGCTCGAGCGCAAATTGTATACGCTACCGCGGGTACAGAATCAGCCACTGCAGTGCCGTTGATGCTTACAGTTCATGCACCACATTTCCATCCGGCAACAATTCACGCCGAAGTCCTCATTGCGAATACTACACTCAAGTTGCTCGTGGATACAGGAGCTACGGTGTCGCTGATGAACAGCTCCCTGTACGAAACACATATCAAGGTTTTCCCATTATCTCCTTCGAGTCTTCGACTCAAGAAATATTTGTTGGTAACAACTTCATTTACGCAAACATTATTCGCAGCAAGAAATTCTGCATTCAGGACATTCCTCCATGCTCGTCAAGTACCGCAACAAGGCTGCAGTAGTGACATATCACGTCACGAACCAAGGCACTTCTCTTCTGGGCTTAGACGCCATTCAAGCTTTGGGCATTCACATTCAAGGGTGCTCGCTCACATGTCAACAAGTGTCAGGAATTCCAGCTGACCCAAGCGTCCAGCTGCCATCTCTTCCACACAACGCTCCAACAGAGGTCGCGCATCTGTTCTCAGGACAATTGGAACTTGTAAATGGCTTCATCCACAACGTTCGTCTCCGAGCTTCAATGCAACCAGTCTCAGCGAAACTGCGTCATGTGCTTCTGGTTCTCCGTGAGCAAATCTCCGCCGAGCTGCAAAGGCTGGAATCAGCTGATGTCATTGAACGAGTCACTGCGTCCGAGTGGATTTCTCCACTCGTCGTCGTTCGGAAGAAGGACAATTCCATTCGACTTGGCGTCGATCTTCGAGAACCCAACAAGCCTATCATCATCGACGCCTTTCCGCTTACGAGAGCTGACGAACTGTTGCATCAACTCGCTGGTGCTACTGTCCTTAGGAAGTTGGACTTGTAGTCCACTTATCATAAGGTTTTATTGTCCGAAAAAAGCCGTGAGCTTACTACATTTATCACCCATGACGGTCTCTTTCGTTTCTATCGTGTGTGTTTCGGTTTGGCATCTGCGCCATCCGCTTTCCAGCAGATCATGTCATCTGTTTTAAAAAAACGTCCAGGCACCTTGTGCCGCCTTGATGATGTTTTTGTGTGGGGTCACACTCAACGTGGCCACAACATAAATTTTCGAACCGTCCTGTCTAGAATAAGTAATGCAGGCATGCAGTTTAACCACAAGTGCATATTCAGTGTCCCAGAATTAACTTTCCTAGGACATAAAATTTCCCCAAACGGCATTTCGCTGATTGATAGCAAAATTCAGGCAATCGTGGAGGCACCACAGCCTAAGTACAATAAGGCTCCACATACATTTCTCGGCCTCACGGGATATTATGCTAAATTTATCCCGCACTATGCCGACGTAGTGGAAGCGCTAAGGCAACTTCTAGGGAAGGACAAGACTTTGTCCGTGATCGGAATACTGAATACAGCTTTCAGGCGATTAAAGCGTACTTGCATCACGCCCGGTGATAGTACGCATGTTTCAACCGCATCGTCCTATTGTTCTGACGGTTGATGCTTCTGACGGTGGCATAGGAGCCGACCTACAGCAAAAATGCGGAAACGGTCTTTTTAGAGTAGCTTTTGCTTCTCGTACATGATCTTCCGCAGAACGATGGTACTCCGTAGGCGAACGGGAAGCATTGACATGCTTGTTTACGTGTGAACACTGGCATTGGTGACCCCACGTGTGAACACTTGTGCGGTCGACAATTCACTCTACGAACTGATCATCAAGGTCTTGTCGCATTGCTATGTTCAATGGGTCCTGGACAGCGACCATTACGAATTTCAAGGTGGAATGCAAGATTGCTATCTTACAGTTTCACCATTGAGTACTGTAAAGGTGACCCAAATGTCATTGCGGATGCATTGTCACGCCTACCTGTCCCTCCCGAATCTGAACCAGCACCATGGTGAGGAAATAGTGTCTTTAGTTTAATCTTGTATTACAAAGGAAGAATTCCAAGCAGCTACACAAGCAGATTCAGTGCGCCAAGCATTAAAATACAATGTAGTAAAAGGACGGAGAACTGCGGTGGACCTTCCACCAGAGTTAAAGGCATATGCTGCTGTACAGTCTGAATTGTCCTACGTAGATAATCTGCTTCTCCGACGTGAACATATCGTTCCTCCTGCTTCATTGCATCAGGCCCTCCTGCCTATTGCTCATGAAGGTCACTTAGGCATCACGAAAACAAAGCTTAGATGGATAGGCAAGTTGAGGAACTTGTGGGAAACAGCTTTGTGTGCCAACAAGCAGACAAACCTGCAAAACCATCATTTGCTCCATTACAGCCTGTCGAATGACCGTTGAGACCATGGTAAAAGTTAGCCATAGACATAATAGGCCATCTTGATTGTGCTCCACAGTATGCACGTTTTGCTTTGGTCATGGTTGACCATCATGGCCTTCTGTCATCATGCCATCATGCGCAGTCTCATGTTCATATTCAGTAGAGAAGGATTTCCTGATGCTATAATGTCCGCCAATGGACCACAGTTTGCTTCTGCACAGTTAAAAAACTTCCTGAAAGAAAGAGGCATTGAGCATTTCTTGTCTTCTCTTTACTACCCACAGGCCAATGGCCAGGTAGAAAGCTTTAACCGTGTCCTTAAAGAGCTCATACAGATTGCTATTTTGGAACAGCGAGACCTCAGGCTTGCGGTCTTAGAATACTTAGTAATTTACAGGTTTACTCCACATATGACTGCCCGTGTGTCTCTAGCTATGCTGCTCCATAGTCGACAACTACGAACTCGTCCGGACGTCGCAAACATGCCTCCAATTCATCCTGAATTTGCTTTTCCAATGTGCAGAGTAGAGTACGTCAAAAACAGAAAAATAGTAGAAAGTATGTGGATCGTTGGCGTGCAAGCAAATGTCCTCAGTTTCAGCCAGGTGATCTGGTTAGGGTACGTACTTCACGAAAATATGCTCCTAAATTCTCCGGTCCGTTCAAGATTTATCGCAAAGTAGGTCGAAGTACTTTCCAGCTTGAAAATGGAAGGCGTTGGAATGCTTCTAAACTGGTGAAGTACTCGGTACGCCAGGTTGAAACAACAAATGAAAGGAGTCATTTCAATGAGGACACATCCTTTGGCAATAGTTTTCCACGTTTTCTTCGCATGCCTACTGGTACCCGTTTTCCTGCAGCAGCCACTTCATTGCAACCGCCTGTTTTACCACCGCCACCGGGCTCAACGCGTGCAGCAAAGTCTCCTGACCGTACGTACGACACTCCTCCCTGAGACACTGCTCCTGAAAACACTCAGGACACTGACACACCTTCCAGTCCCTGTACGAGTAACACTAGCGCTGTTCCTCCTTTACAACCTGAACCAGTCCTCCGTAGGTCTACACGTCATAGCCAACCTCCGGTACGGTTTAATGATTATGTTTCCAAGTAGCTTTCTACCATGGTTTATTGTCTACAGAGGTTTCAACCCTCCCAGGCGAATTCGGCTCTTAACGCCAAAAATCTTTCCTTACATGTTCGTTAAGTAAATAGTGCATAAGTAGTATCCTTCAAATGGGGGGATTTCTGGCAGCACGAATGGTGCAATGCGCACACTGTACTTACTGATATACCGCAGATTCATCAGTGGGTCCTAGTAGTAGGAACACTTTCCTTGATTACTTAGCATCCCCGTAGAAGGGATACCATACATTTCTTGTACGCTACATTTCTTGCAGGATAAGCATGTAGTATGCACATTTTCGCTACGGCAATAGCCGCCATACGAGCTTGTCTTTCATGCCAAAGAGTTTTTGAACATTAGGTATTTAGCATCCTTACGGGGGGACTATCTCAACTTTTTGGGAGTTTAAAGTGCTTTATACGCACAATCTCCAATCCACGACAGCTACAGAGCTGTCGCGAGTCAGGCTCAGGGCGAATGAGCCACCCATCCAGAGCCACCCACCCAGAGTTGTGCGTTACATAGCTGATGTCCATTATACGCACTCCACAAAATCACTTTTTTCTAAATATGAAATTCTTCCTGTATTTTGTTTTTACAATTATAGGTTGATGTTGTGCTACAAAGATTTCGTAAAATTTGGCATTGATGATACAATTCATCTGGCAAAACTTCGGGAAAATACAAATATTCTACAGACCCGACATAAAGAAATGTGGTTCGTACCTACCCCAAGAACCTCTTATGATGAGCAATCTTTATCCTATACATTACCTTCGCTTTTAAACCTATTAGACCGACAAAATTTTGATCCCTCCAGAAACCGAAACTCTCGCATTAAACGTTTTTGTCAACTTATTTATTTGCAAGACTAGACATTGCCTTCTCCTAATTTTGTTTTCCACTGTTATTTATGAGTGTTGATTATTTCTTGCCGTCTTGTTTCACTCTGTATTACCCGTTACATTGTGATGTTTTTTTTTCATTTCTTGTGTATGACTGGCTGTCATCTTGCTGTTATGCCAACTTACAAGGGGTCGGGACCTCGTCAAGCTGTCCAAGCTTTTAGTCCTGTACTCCTCCTTCTTTAAGGAAATAAAATGATTGATTGATTGATTGATCAGTGCTGTCCCAGGGGGCACACAGATGTTCGCATTGTCTATTTGTACTCGGTGAACTCTTTTTCATGTGTGATCTGTGTATGCAAGTGTGCTTCTCGTCGTCTTCCCAAGACGGGTACTGAAACTCTTGAGAACTATAATGCAATCATGTTTATTTCTAGTCTTGATGTTGTGCGTTTCTCTAAAAATGGGGAAGCCAAGGATGTCATTTTCTATTGTATAAAAATGTTATCACCAAACACGCGTGTTACAGGGCTCACATGTGTTCTTCTGTAACTCATGACTTGCTTTTGTTGCGATGAGAGCGAGTAGCACATTTTCCTCTCAAGGGAGAGGTGATGTGGTATCCTGTGTTGGATTCCGGTTTCGGTTTTGGGTCGTTTACCTCAGGGCGCCACTCAGCGCCAAACGCTGTAAGTTGCCTGCTGCATCTCCTCTCGCTGAAATAAAAACATTCTTTGTCTTGCATCCGACTTGAACAGTCCAGCTCGCTCTTGCGGCGCTGCGCGCGTCGGCCGTTTAGGCCTCATGGCGTAGGTCCTCCATCCGGCCGCCCCCTAGAAGCTACAACCCGTTTCATCGAGGACGGGCAACGTTCGACAACCGGCGGCGAGAACTCGCTCGTTAAAAGGCTCGCCGTGGGCGCGCTGATCTAGCCTTTAGAGCCGCCCGGGCGCAGGCAATCTGACAACAACGAGAAAATCCCGAGCTGATGGAGCGGGAGGCCGAAGCAATCCGGCGTCGTTACCTGTGGGTTACTTCACTGAGACGAAGGTCAGGTGCATACAGGATATTCTCCGCTTACCTCCATTTTTAGGTAAGGGAAGCGTTGGTACTATTTTAGAGCGCATCTCTAGGCGCCCGTTCCCGTATTGAGAATCGGCGTTCTCGGCGTTCCTCAGCGTCGTACCTCGGCGTAACCAAGCGAACGACCACAGCGAAGGATCAAAGAGCGAACATGGGGCACAGTGTGTGATGAAAGACGGTTAGAGCGAAGAGAGCGCGAGGAGGAAGGTGGAGGAGGGGGGTGCAGCTGGAGGATGAGGAGGAATTAAAGCAGAGGAAGCCACCTTGAAGCAAATGGGATGGCGCTCATGTCTCCGCATCCACGGCAGCAGCGGCACCGGTCGTGCGGGGGAAGGAAGAGAAAAAACCAGAAAGCTAGCCTTTGCGCGGTAAACGTTACAGTTGCATAAGCTGCAGTTCGTGGCCGGTGTATATATAGCGCCACGTGTCGTGGCTCTGCCAGTCGGTGCGGTGATCGGTGCGATGCCTCAATATACCGCGATATGAAAACACGTACACAGCTGCGCTCAAATTTCGCATTAGGGAGTATAGTAATCGTAGGTGAATTCTTTAGACCGCAGCTCTTAGGCACTCTAACGTCCGTGGCGCGACATCCCCGATGATAGGCTAGAGAGGCAACCTGTATGCGCTGACACATGAGCGAATTGAAGTTTGTCAAACGTCTTGCCGCGCTTGACGTTACAGGAAACGATAGGGCGAAGCCAGTTGTCTACGCGCACTGCCGTGCTCTCTTTAAGTTGGGTTGCCGCTGTATAGCAGAAATTCTTCCGGAGCAAAAATTGCAATTGCCTGATGCGCAGCAGCATTGAACCATTGAAAGTTAGTTTCCCTCTTAGGCCATACTTGGCCCTTGCGCAATAAAACTAAATATAATGTTATAATTAGTTTTCTTCTCGTAGGTCTGGTAAATAAAATGAAGACAAAGTAAATAAAACGCTCACTTACCTGGTGCTCAACAAGATGAATAAAAAACTTTCATCGATCATGAAAACTAGCTCACCAAAGCTGGTGCAGTATTCTCGGCCAACTATTGAAAAACTATCGAAGCTCAACATCTTACATTCATATATAGCAGCACTAAAACTTGTAACTCCGCTTAATGAATTTTGGAGGCATATTTCTAGTCCGAAATCCTGGAACCGAATGTAGTCAAAACTGACCTGCATGAATTGAGATTCTGAGATATCTTCAAGCAATTAACTGTGCAATATGGAAGCTTATGTATTACTTCTTCCGTATTTATCAGAAAGCAGCCCCATTTTCATCTCACCTGAATCGCTGTCTCGTCTACGTCACGTTAAGTGTTTGTTAGCAATTTGAGATGTATAGCATTACGTGCAAGCTTTTTACTCATTTGCTTGGAAACGACGAGCATCGCTGACGGCATGCGTGGAGTGCTCTTTGTTTTGGGGTGTAGCGGAATTAACTGAAACAAGAGGAGTTGCAAGATTTCAGTTACTTATTCAGTTCTTTATTGACGAAGAAAACGTAGCGAAAATAGGGGTTGAGCGCAGAAAGAAGCTGAAACCAACCTTTGTTTCAAGAAAACAGTAACATTTCTAATACTTTATCATAATACATAAGAAATGGATGTGCATTTGTGTCACGTAATCTGCACACTTAGTTCAAAAAATACATACACCGGCTGTTTGTATATATGTTGGTGCTGTTGCCCCGAACTATTGCATGTCATGTAATACCTGGCGCTCGATATTCTGCGTTTTTATAGACTCCAGCCAAAGGCCAGTTCATCGTGCTTCCTCGTTGCATGCGCCAACTGGCATTGCTACAAACGGCAGTGTGGAGGTGCGTTTGGCATTTATGGAAGCATTCGGGCCGGAAAGCCCTCGTAAGAATAGCCGCTTTGGTGACGGTGTTTCATGAAGCTGTTAATTCTGTTTAAGTTTCAGTTTATTATTCGTTCATAACAATTTGTTACAATATATGGTATACAAAATATGGTATATGGCTACTTTTGCTCGTGGCGTAAAACCGAGGATCCTCTTTCCTTTGTTATGAACAAAATTAGGTTATTATTTACCCGACAGTGTCATCTAGCGACATAACATTTTCTATGTGGAATAACTTGTATACATGGTGTGATGGAACGCATAAACATTAAGTGAAAATATTCCATTTGCCAACACTGAACGTCTCATGTTACTTTTGATAAAAGGGGCCATAGTACGAAGTTTTGTCTATATTAAATTTGGGTTTAGTGATTAGGACAGATACCCTGCATCCAAGTGTAAAGTTCTAAGAGGAAGCTCAACAGCGTACTAAGAGCGTGTTTTCTTCCTTGCACTCGACATTTGATAATAAGCGGGTTTTTCATGTCGTGTTTCCATAAATGTGAAGCGATATCATATGACACGCATTTGTTTCCAACGGAATTCACTTTACAATGGAACATGGCACTCGTTGTGTCGGCTGGCGCTCATGTTGACAAGAGCACTCTGCGAACTGCGCGTGCGCCACTAAGTGTTAAAAGCAGAGTGCCGCTCGCTAGCGCTGCCTTTTTCTTGCCGAGCATTAACACACAAGGATGGGTTAATAAACGTTGTTCACCCGGAACTTGTCTGATCCGTTTCGGCACGCCTCGCGTAAGACGTAACAACACTCAAGAATAGACAGGACGCGGCGTTTGTCCTGTGTGCCCCTGTGTATAGCATTTCTTTACACAGCGTGCAACTTTGGCGAAAGCTTGGTAACTAGCCCAACAAGATGTACTAATTATGTATCTATCTCTACAAGTTCTACACCGGCGCAGTGAGGCCAAAAGCGGAAAATGTACACATCAGAGACCGGAGGCTTCATCAAGCCACTGAGGAATAATACACAAATGTATCGAAAGTCAGCAAAGTTAAAGAGCTGCTGAAAGATTACCACGGAGGAAGCACTGGAGAAGTTGATGTACCATGTAAGTCCAGAGTTCTACCAACTCTTGCGGAGTCCGGTACCACTCCATTGTCGCAGTAAGAAGGGGAGAACATGGAGAAATGCAACTCTGGAGCACGTTGGCGTGGGAGCACACTTGTGCGGTGTGGCCACTGTACTGAAATATAAGCTATAAGGGATATTTTGTCCTAATAAGTGCCGCATAATCCTGATGAAGACGTTCAGCAATGCATGACTTGTGCTGCAAATAAATGACACTAAAGTGGCTCTAAAAAAGCGCGAGAGAAAATCCGCTGCAATAGGAAAGCTCCAGAAACTTGCGAATGAGGAATAATTGTCTTACTGATATTTTATTCTTTTTGTCAAGTTTGATAGTTATTAGGGTTGTCTTTTGATTAGACCATATTTACAAAATATTTGGGCACATTTTTTTGCGTAAACATGGTGCAGCGTACTGTCCCCCCCCCCCCCCTTGTGCGGACAGTCATTGCTCCTACACTTGCATTCTCCGCTTGCAAAATTATTACATAGCTAACATACATGGATCTTGGGATGCTATGATCTTCTTCAGGTTACTTCGGTAAGGTTATGCAAGTACTAATCTTGCTCGACACTCTTGACTTCAGTGGTTTCATTAATATGGCAAAAGGCGCGGGCGGAGGGGGGAGGCGGTACTCCTTTCGTCAAATCCACGAATGCTATTAGTAAACAAAGAATGCATGTATGCTGTACCAGAAACGAGTATTCTAGAAAATGTTGAATAGCTTTCGCCTCCTTACTGTGTCGACATCTAAATTCTCATGACGAATGACCTCCTTCCAATGATTAAATTCGTAACATGGCACTGATGCCGCTCCTGTGCTTCAAACAGGTCGCATGAAACTGAGCCTATGGGTTCTCGCAAAAAAAGTGCAACATGCACGTTCCGCGTATTAGAGTAAGGCTTTGAAAACATTTCAAAGAAGATTTGTTGTCAGCAGGTTGCCCTGATGCATTGAATGCAGCCGATTTGAGTTACTTTAAAAATATTTTTCCATGTCTTCAGGATACGCGTTCATTAATACCTTTTTGTATCACTCTGCCCTTGTAAAGATCGTTCCAGATGATTTTAATGAAATAAACAATTCCACACTAACACCGCGCACGATTAAGTAGTAGAAGCAAAAAAATAAAAAAATAAATAAAGAGGTCACCGAGTAGCGTAGCCGGCGTAGCCTGTGCCAGCTAGCCTTCAGAACGCACGCACAAGATCGAAACTGCAAGGAGTTAATCCCATCCGCTTGGTGCGCTACAGTCAATTCAGCCGCTGGGCTCTATGGGAGTGTCCGCCCTTGTTGAATGTCTTTCCTTCTCCCCATGCTATAACTCTAAGTGTTCACCATGTTTTGACTCTACGCATTACATCGCCTGTCCAGCACCATTTTTTCCCTTAATCTCAGCTAGAAAACCGGTCATCCCGGTTTGTGTTCTGACCCACACCGCTTTCTTCCTGTCTCTTAACGTTACGCCTAGCATTCTTCGTTCCATCACTCTTTGCGCGGTCCTTACCTTTGTCCTCGAGCTTCTTTGCCAGTGTCCAAGTTTTTGCCCCATATGTCAGCACTGGTATAATGCACTGGTTGTACACCTTTATTTTTACAGATAATAGTAACCTTCCAGCCAGGATCTGACTATGCCTGTCGTATGCACTTCCACCCATTTTTATTCTCCTGTAAGTTCCCTCCTCATGATCAGGGTCCCCTGTGAGTTAACTGACTGACATAAACGTACTCCTGTAGAGACGCTAGAGACTGACTGGTGATATTCTTGTTCGCTTGCCATGTTATTGAATTCGGCCTAATAACTATAAATGAAACTCTAGTTAGTACAACTATATTCATTAGTGTTACTAGAACCGTACAGCATGTCCCTTTCTCAGTAGTATTTGGTTATTAGAAAATTATTTATTATATAACAGCGTCGCCTTCTATAATAAACTTAAACATTTTTCACTGACTCACAGTGTCATTTAGGATTTTTCCATCACCATAACCTGCAAACAAAAATACGCGACAGTTTGCACGATGTATTAGGCTCCTATCTAACTTTAGCCCAACTGTTCAACGAAAAACAAAAGTTTAAAAAAACAGGATGCAGGGTACAATTTTAAGACCTACCGTCTTCGGTAGCCAGACCTGAAACGACTGAACAACGGAGGTCTTACAATTTCACAGCGAATCTGTTCAGGGCTACTTTCCCCAGGAGCGTCTTTGTGCGTTCATCATCATCTATCAACTATCATCATCAGGATGGCTCTAGCGTCGTCGTTATTAATTAATTAAAAATACTACGTAACCAATTTTACAGCGAAGCTGTTGAGGGATCGTTTCCTCAGGATCGCGTGTGTAGACACAAAACACTCAGACACAAGACACAGACACTCGCCATACGTGGGCCAATCCCGAAGATAGTGCAATGGCGGACCGAAGCGGCACTGACGTGAGGCAGACGTTAAGCACTCCCCATAGGCGGGCCGATCCGGAGGATAGAGCATCCTTTTGAGCCCCTCAATGCGAAAACCAACCTATATAAAAGTGAGGGAAACACGCACCACCAAGGTATTGCAGGTTCAAGCAAATAAATTAGAATGAATGCGGGTAGAAAACGTAAAGTCCGATTTAGTAAAAAGCCAATTACAAAAAAACGTGTAGCTGTTATGGAGAATGAAATGTATTAAGTGCACCTTCATAGTTTTTAACTCATGACTGAAGACAGTGCAATGCCGGGCCGATCATCGGCGGAGGTGCAGTGGGCCCACATACAAAGCTTTGCTGGACATCCTTCTTCACAGAACCGAATGACACTGAGTTATATCTTAGAAGGTGTTCTTTAAATGTTTTTTTTTGTTTTCGTTGAGCAGCTCGGCTAAGGTTAGCTGGGAAACATGGCAGGTATTGCTACACATCTTGTCTAATGCATGATGATAGAGATACCTTTAGAGTATCTTAAGACAGTTACACGAACACTTGTTTATTTTTTACCGGTGACCATTTTTCTTCAGCTAACAAACGTTAAACATTTCCGCTCGAGATCAAAGACACACCTTTCTGTATCTGAAGTTTATATTTCATAATATCGCTGGTTCTATCTGTTGTCTGTGTTGTCGCCGAACCTTGTGTAATCAGATTATGTGCGTCTCGCAAATAGCGGTGTACATTCTTGGACTTATTCGAGCACTACTGATTAGGCTTGCATGTTTATTGAGACATACATGTATGAGTCGCCGACGCGTCTGATCCGCAGATCAGATTTCAACGATCGCCGACTATACTCACCGCTATCGTGGTGCAATTAGGGTTAGTTGTTTTGCCGGCACTACTTGGCTCTATAAAGAGTTAGTTTCGTCACTGGCAGTTGTGCCACCGTCTTCTTCTACAACATCGCTACCACGTGACAATAGTATCCAAGATGCATATATGTTCGATAAAGCCCAGCTCCGACCAGCGTAACACAGTGTTTTGACTGGGGATATACCATGACTCAAGCACGCGCGGATGCTAGGAGACTTGGATTAAGATGTTTCCAATTCCTACCTGGTGGCATTGTTAACCATCTCACATGTGTTTCAGTGGACACGATATTCAAGCTATTGCGTAGCCGTACAGCTGCCGGGTGACGAAGATAGGCAAGTCCACGTAAGCCTCCTTCATATGCACATGGGAAAATCCCGCGTTGTTGATGACTTCACCCGAGTCTCGGTTGGGATTGCAACCACAGAAAATGAGCCGCCAAAGTGGAGCTACAAGATCCTGAAGGAAGCGGCCAATGGTCCCTTTCGGCAACGCCACGTGCTCCATGAAGAGTAGCCGGCCTCCCTGGTCAGTTAGGAAAAATAAAGAAGCACAATGGTTTTGTTACGCACCGGTACTTGAACTGCAAACATGACTAGATCTTATGGCGGGAGTGTGGATATTGTTGTAGAATAGAAAACGGGAATCATTCATAGTCTTTTCAGAAAAATATAGGGGATGATTCTATTCTTGCCCGTTAATATATTGTTGCAAAAACATCGCATACAACACACAAACCACACACATACACTAGAAAGCAAGCGTAATCTATAAACTGTTTTTTTAGAAAACATTGCATACACAACGACACTCTGTAGCCCCTACCCACGCCATTGACTGTCCCTATTAAACCAATGGAATTTGAACCTGGCAATGTTTAACGCTTGAACGTTATCGAGTGAGGCTAGTCTAGCAGTGCTATTGGAGGAATTAGCGGGCCGTGAATGGGATATAACAGGGCTCAGTGAGGTTAGGAGGTCAAAAGAAGCATATACAGTGCTGAACAGCGGGCACGTCCTGTGCTACCGGGGCTTACCGGAGAGACGAGAACCAGGAGTCGGATTCGTGATTAATAAGGATATAACTGGTAACATACAGGGATTCTATAGCATTAACGAGAGGGTTGCAGGTTCTGTTATGAAACTTAAGAGATACAAATTGAAGGTCGTACAGGTCTACGCCCCTACATCCGGTCATGATGACCAGGAAGTCGAAAGCTTCTATGAAGACGTGGAATCGGCGATGGGTAGAGTCAAAACAAAATTCGCTATACTGATGGGCGACTTCGATGCCAGGGTAGGCAAGAAGCAGGGTGGAGACAAGTCATTGGGGTAATATGGCATAGGCTCTAGGAATAGCAGGGGAGAGTTATTAGGAGAGTTTGCAGAAAAGAATAATATGCGGATAATGAATACCTTCTTCCGGAAGCGGGATGGCCGGAAGTGGACGTGTAGGAGCCCGAATGGCGAGACTAGAAATGAAATACACCTTATATTATGCGCTAACTCTGGCATCATACAAGATGTGGGCGTGCTCAGCAAGGTGCGCTGCAGTGACCATAGGGTGGTAAGGACTCAGATTAGCCTAGACTTGAGGAGGGAATGGAAGAAACTGGTGCATACGAAGCCGATCAATGAGTTAGCGGTGAGAGGGAAAATAGAGGAATTTCGGATCAAGCTACATAACAGGTATTCGGTTTTAACTCAGGAAGAGCACCCTAATGTTGAATCAATGGGCGAAATATCATTAGGGAACGTGCAATAAAAGTTGGTGGTAACTCCGTTAGACAGGATACTAGTAAGCTATGGCAGGAGACGAAAGATCTCATACACCACTGTATGAAAGCCTCTAAGCCTGCAGCTAGAACTGACAGAACTTTCAAAGTTAATCATCAAGCGTAAGACAGCTGACATAAGGAAGTATAATATGGATAGAAATGAACATGCTCTCAGGAACGGAGGAAGCCTAAATGCAGTGAAGAAGAAGCTAGGAATAGGCAAGGATCAGATGTATGTGTTAAGAGACAAAGCCGGCAATATCATTACTAATATGGATCAGATAGTTCAAGTGGCTGAGGAGATCTATGGAAATTTATACAGTACCAGTGGCAGCCACGACGATAACGGAAGAGGGAATAGTCTAGAGGAATTTGGTGTCCCACAAGTAAAGCTGGAAGAAGTAAAGAATGCCTTGGGAGCTATGCAAAGGGGGAAGGCAGCTGGGGAGGATCAGGTAACAGCAGATTTGTTGAAGGATTTTGGGCAGATTGTTCCAGAAAAACTGGCCACCCTGTACACGGAATGCCTCAGGACCTCGAGCGTACCGCAATCTTGGAAGAACGCCAACATAATCACAATCCATAACGAAGGGGACGCCTAAGACTTGAAAAATTATACACCGATTAGCTTATTGTCTGTTGCCTACAAAGTAGTTACTAAGGTAATAGCAAATCGAATCAGGAACACCTTAGACTTCTGTCAACGAAAGAACCAAGCAGGATTTCGTAAAGGCTACTCACCAATAGACCATATCCTCTTTATGAATCAGGTAATAGAGAAATGTGCGAAATAGAACCAACCCTTATAATAGATTTCATTGATTACGAGAAAGAGTTTGATTCAGTCGAAACCTCAGCAGTGGTGCGGGCTTTACGGAATCAGGGTGTAGATGAGCCATATGCAAACATACTGAAAGATATTTATAGCGGCTCCACAGCCACCATAGTCCTCCTTAAAGAAAGCAACAAAATCCCAATAAAGAATGCCTCAGGCCGGGAGATATCTACAACGCTATTCACAGCATGCTTACAGGAGGTATTCAGAGACTTGGATTGGGAAGAAGTTGGGATAAGAGTTAATGGTGAATACCTCAGCAACTTGCGATTCTCAGATGATATTGCATGGCTTTGTTCCTCAGGGGACTAACTGCAATGCATACTCACTGACCTGGACAGGCAAAGCAGCAGGGTGGGTCTAAAAATAGTATAAAGAAAACTAAAGTAATGTTTAAGTCTCGGAAGAGAACAGCAGTTTACGATAGGTAGCGAAGCACCGGAAGTGGTAAGGGAATACATCTACTGAGGGCAGGTACTGACCGCGGATCCGCATCAACAGACTGAAATAATCAGAAGAATAAGAATGGGCTGGGGTGCGTTTTGCAGGCATTCTTAGATCATGAACCGCAGGTTGTTATTATCCCCCATAAGAAGAGTGGGTAACAGCTGTGTCTTACCAGTACTCATCTACAAGGCAGAAACCTGGAGGCTTACGAAGAGGGTTCTACTTAAATTGAGATCGACGCAACGAACTATTGAAAGAAGAATGATGGGTGTAAAGTTAAGGGACAAGAAAAGAGCAGAGTGGGTGAGGGAAAAAACGCGTGGTAATGACATGTTATTAGAACTTGAGAAAAAGAAATGGGCATGGGCAGGACATGTAATGAGGAGGGAAGATAACCGATGGTAATTAAGGTTACAGACTGGATTCAAAGTTAAGGGAAGCGTAGCAGGGTAAGGCAGAAAGTTAGGTGGGTGGATGAGATGAAGGAGTTTGCAGCGACAACATGGCCACATTTAGCCCATGACCTGTGTAGTTGCAGTAATATGGGAGAGGCCTTTGCCCTGCAGTAGGCATAGCCATGCTGATGATGATAATGATGCTGCTGCTGATGATGATTAAACCAATATATTTTTCCCTAACACCTGTGGAAGGCGTACTGACACATGCGAGATTACAAGTGACTGTAATCCCTAACTTTTGCTTTTGGTGCTGGACATCCGTATTGTCTGCATACTGTCAGATATTCCTTTGCAGTTGCACATATAAAGTGCGCACAGAGGGCAGCGTTTAATTGATACACCAACTAAGCAATAAAGCATGATGGCCAAATCGTGCACGCCAATTTACTCCCCATTCCACCCGTTTATGGGAGCGTGATGTCGCCCTTGAGTGAACCTTGAAAAATAAAGTGGAGCCGAGGGACCCGATTTTCGCTAGACACAACCATATCATGTAAGGCACACGGAAAATAATTTATTGTTTAAATTGAACGTTTAAATGAACTGGTGAAGGGAAAGAAAAGTGGACGAAAAAACAAAGCCGTCGCCTGTGGGAACCGTAGTATCTTCCGCATTACGTTTTCTTTCTCTTCTCACCACTGCCTGTTTTCCCAGGCATTCCCCTTAGCTCTCGCGATCCCTATACCTACTTCTCACTATCTTATAACCCTGAGTTGACTAGGATGGACCACAGGATGATCATTCAACTCTCTTGTTTCGAGCCACCCTTGCAGGGCTTTTAGTTAAACGCAAACAGAAGCCCAGATTCAGGTCACATTGTTATCAGCTTTGCAATCTCACACGGGCAGACTTGCTTGGGCTTGGAGACTGATATGCTTGCACCCCCTAGAATTGCACAGCTTCCTTCCGATTTCACAAATGATCCGCCGAAAACCTTCGACAGGATGTCCCATGAAGCTGTGTGCCGCGAACTCGCTCGCAGGAAGTGCGGTGCCCGCGCCCGCGATTTAGTCGGTGGTTTCCTACGGGCACGAACTTTGCATAACAGACATCTCTCAGTTACTCATATTTCCGCACAAGGTGCATTGTTGTTCTGTGCTATGTCCCCCTCGCTTTCACTTTAGCCAGATTTGTCATTGATCGGGCTCTTTCTTCTTTTTCAGATAACCAGTACACTACACATGCGGGCGACATAACTATTTGAACGGTCTTTTGATTTCATAAACCTTAAAACACTCACTCAAGCACACGTACTCTGCTGCTGGCACAATTAGCCTTATACAGTGGACTGTCTTTATACGGAACCCCAAGGGAGCACGGAAATGGATTCCCCCTTATCAGTGGTGGCACTCACTGATTAGCTGTAGGCCGGAGAAGTGTTTTTTGTTATAAAGGCAACTACTTTATTGCATAAAAAAATAAGCAGTGCAGCACAAGGACATTGCATAGTAAATATAAAAGAAAACAGGAAGTTGGTTAGCCACTGACTTCGCAGCGAGTGCTGCTTTCGTGACACCACCACTCTCGGATTAATATATGGCTGTCAGCTCTGTGTCTAGCGTGAGCGCAGTGTGCGGTCGATTCGGTGCAGCCATCGGACATGATCAGGAAGCTCACCGACCAGAGACACCACGTGTCTCTGGTCGGTGAGCATGAGCATCACTCGAGCACAGCTTCAGCACAAGCATAGAAGGATCAACCACGGCCAATGGAAGAAAAATGTGTAGAACCCCTGCGTACCACAATGTTGCTGATACATATCTTTATGCGGCTGAGATGGCTTTTCATTTTTTTTATGCCTATGGCGATGCAGATGAACTGGTCCATTTAATTTTGCTTCCGTTTATGTTTACAGTTCTGTTTATCCGGAGGTCGCATAAACAATGATAAGATTTAACGAATATCTTTTTAGCATGGCACGAATATCAACCAAGCAACCATGATGATGGTGTTCAGTCTAAGCGGTAGTTTAAGCGGTAGTTTAAGCGGGAGTGATTTTCGTTTATCCAGATTCCAGCGTATGTGTTCACCCGAGAAAATCCCAAGCGGTTGTCACCCCAGCCACGATGTATCAGCATTCTTGACCACTACAGCTGGAGCCGTGGGGGTCCCAATGCGACGGTGCAGCATGTTCTCCGTCAATAGGAGCAAGTACTGTACATTAACAATAGATTGTCCTAGCGCTCGCGTGGCCTCAAACATTCCGACATTCTTTACCTTACTTAATGGCGTTTAAGTTTCTCAATTTTGCTATCAGCTCCTTATACAAGAACCGGCGCTTGTCTGAGAAAGCCACATTTAAGAGGCCTTTTTTACGTAAGACGACGAAGCTTGCCTAAAGTCTCTATGTCAGGATTAAAACTTCCGTTCTGCTCCACAAGGGCGTTCAAAGCACGACTAAGGAGATTCTCTCTGTTCCCAAGCCAAATCTGATTCAGATAGCTTTTCCAAGGCCTCATAAGATAGGCTCTCGCTATCATTCAATGCTGAGACGATGTTTGCCCTACGTCCTGTGTTCACCTTATTTCCCTACTCTCTGTTGCTACGGAAACCCTTCTAACAGTGACCACCCTCCAGGGCTACATGCACCCAAGTTCAGCAGTGATTACCAGCGTTGCGTCCACAATCTTGCCTCGCTCCAGTCTTTTCTTTTTTAAATATTGACGGCAGGAGATCTCCGCGCGCGGTTTCGCTGCCGCCGTTCTTTATAGTCCTAAGTTTGCAGGGAAATACTTCGTATTTTCTGGAAAAAATTTCCTCGACTTACAACTCGTACTTGATAGTTTTTTTTGTTTATCTATCTCTTTCCTTCCTGCACATAGCAACAAGACATAAGAACGTGCTAGTTGGCAATCCATTGTGAACGCGATTATGTGCCTGTCGCCGTTTTTCTTCCCTCGTCTGATCTCTGCGCTGTAGTCGCTTTCGTGCATGTACCAATCATTTTGAGATAACAGTACCTAAGCTTTATTTCGACGTAGTTGGTGGATGCTCTTGGCCAACAACTATTATTTCTGGAAGTTTAACAGTCCTGAAGCAACACAGGTGCTATGAGACTATTTCTGATGGAATGCTTTAATTTGAAGCACACAGGGTATCTTAACGTACTCCTACATTCAAAGGTCAGTAAGCGATACTGTTTCCACTTCGCCTTCCTGGGAATTGCATCGGCGTGTTTGAAACAATAAATGTCGCCGTCGTGCTTGTTAGAAGAACGCCATAGAACGACATCGATATTAAAAAAGAAAAAAGTTTGAACAATCCCTCTTCCCTACGAAACAACTCTTCCCTACGAAATGACAAAGAACGGACGCTGATGTATTTCTAACTCATTTAGAATGTAACAAGCCTTAATGATATCCATCCTGCCTCTTCAAAATGCACTTAACGAAGGGATGTAGAAGCTAAATAGTGCCATCCTAATCAGAACTTTCTCACAGCGATTTTGATTGTTGGCCACATCGTGCGCTACGAACTCTTCGAGTATGCGATAGAGTGTAGTGATCCCTTTCATCTTCTCTTCTTTTTCTCTCGAGGGATGCTTTCCATAGTGAAATTGGTACGCAGGATATTGTCCTTTGAGGAATCACAAAGGATGCAAGTATTCCCTCTGTTGTCCGCGTCCCCTTGTGCGTTGGCACACAATTTGCAAATTGGCTTCTTGTAGCATGTATTCTTGCTTATTTAAATACCTGTGCAAGACATTCTGCTTACTATATTTCTCTCTCTCTCTCTCTCTCAATAAGGAGCGCACCCAGCTAATATGGAGACTCTGGAGTGGACTTATAGAAAGAAATCGTTCCTCGTACATTCCAAGATTCGTAATCCTAGTGGACAAGGGTTCACTTTATTTCACGAGTTATTGAGTATCTCTACTGATTTGAATATTAAAAAAATATAGTTACTATTCTAGGAACAAGCCAATAGCAAGTAAACTATAAAGAAAAACATGCTAGTCCACGCGTGGCGGTCCTCACCTTGACCAAGACCCGCCGGCACTCCTGCAGGACCGTCTCAGAGCACTGGACAGAGCAGAACACGTGCGTAGTGAGCACTACGTCGAAGTAATTGTCGGGAACGACTTCCATGTTTTCACCGTAGCCTACTACGCATCGCTCCATCCGAACCTGCAATTGCAAGAGAGACGTGAGCAACTGCAAACCGAATACAATGGACAATCGTCTTCCGTATTTTATAAGTTGTCACCGCTCTTTTGCATAAAACAGGTTCCATGCGTAAGCATAATTTCATCCTCACATTATGCCACGTGGCGACCAAGGCGAATAAAAAATATATCCTAATACAGGAGAGCCACGGAACTCGGGCATTACAGACTGATATCGTGGTGTGTTTACGATGTTCAGCTAGAGCCAGGCCTGCCTAAGAGCATGAACAGGTCTTCTCATGACTTAGTGTGCTAACTCTAGTTATTCGAAATTGCTGAAACCATGGTCTTGAACCGGAACCAAACCTGAAACCAGAACGGAACCTGAATTTTTGCCCGGAACCAAACCGAACTCGTATTTTCCCACCATTTTCGAACTGAACGCGAACCGGAACGAACCAAATGAACTGTTCCGAACCGGTTCTGGGAACCGAGATTTCGAGCAGAGCAATCTGGTCCTGGAGAAGCCGTCATGTAGCAAATCCGTCCCAGGGTCTGGCAGTGTGCAGGTTCTCCGACTATTGAATGGCAAGGAAATAAAGCCGACCCAACTCCCACACACATTGCAGGTGAGCGCGGGTTTCAGCGTAAACGTAACCAGGTGAGTTCATCATGAATGTTTGCGCGAATTCGTCACTACGAACGGTCGACCATTTCGCATGATTGATGACTCCGGGTTTCGAAAAATCATTGACCCTATTTTACAGGGCCTTAAGAATGACCGTGAGCGCTGAGAGTGTTCGATTACGAGTGGCTCAAGAATAAAAAAAGAAAAGCCAGAAAATTAATTTCATAGTCACTTCGAAATCTCGTTTCGCTGAAAATGGACAGTACTACGCGCCTTGGTCGAGCAATCCTTGGCGTCAATGTACAATTTATTGAAGATGGCAGGATCCGCCTACAGACACTGGCTTAGAAAGAACGATTTGACGGCAAACTACGGAAAACCTAAAGCTTGAAGTTCTTGGTAGGCTCTCTGAATATGCAGTATCTCTGGACCAAGTGTTGAGTGTAACGAAGGACAATGGAGCGAATATTGTTAGAGCGGTTCATTTTCTATCAGAGCCAGCATCTGAAGAAGAAGACGTACGGCACGTGCCACGGCGCGAAGGGGATGAGAAAACGTCAGATCAGAGATGAAGCCACTGGCCTTGCCTAAGCCATTGAACTCGGAATCGAACCAGGGTCTCCGGAGTGTGAGACGTAGACGCTACCACTCAGCCATGAGTTCGATGGCTGAAGGCGCGACAAAAGCACCTCTAGTGAATGCGGTGTTGCCTTAGAAACGTGCCGTAGAACGTTAAAATGCGCTGTGTGTCGGTAATTAACAGCATGTAAATTTCAGAAGTCACAGTTAAACGAGTAGCGAAGTACGTTTCCGCTACATTTCTTCTGCGCTTGGCGCACACACAGAGCCATCTTGTGGCAAGCACAAAAGACCCCTTCCTCGCTATGTACGGCGCTGCCCCGACAGATGGCGCGCCACTCGTCCGCTTCTCTCCTGTGTCTCGTCTGAGCGCATTAGAGCCGGGCGGGGACCGGTGCGAGGATGCCCCAATACCTTTGCGTTTAATAAGTCTTCTCGCTCTCTCTCCCCTTCCAACTTCCAGCATGCGTCACTTGAACCCTAGGGTTGAGGCGACGCGGCACCCCTTTCCGCTCACAGCGCGATTCTTACGTGCACTGTCCGATGCGGGACGCCTTTGACGTGATCGCTGCGCCGTAGCATGTCTGGTGGGAAAGCGTCCCTTGCGGTCTGTGCCGTGCTGCTGGCGAGGAGTCAAGCGTCTGCGTGGTGCCGCCAACCGAGATAGAGGACGATCCCATTGAGGCGTCAGCCCCACGATTGCGTCCGCCTTCATGGCGCGTCGCGGCCCGACCGTTTCAGCCTGTAATAAAAAAGTTGGGCAAATAACCTTATTAATTAGTTAGTTATAGGGAAAACAAGAAATTGAGTTACTATCGGCTATTGGGAATGGTATGCGATCGCACCAATTCACGTCCGCGCATTTCATTTTTGAATTCTTGGCGGGAGGTATGAGGGACCACCATATATATATATATATATATATATATATATATATATATATATATATATATATATATATATATATATATATATATATGTATATATATATTATATGTATGTATATATATATCTATATACACGCTTGCGCATGTCAGCAACCTGGCGGTGAGTGACACGGCGCTCAGAGGCGGGAAGGAGGAAGAGGAGGAAAGAGAGCAAAGAGAGGAAAGGCAGGGAGATCAACCAGACGAGCGTCCGGTCTGCTACCCTACACTGGGGGAAGGGAAAGGGGGGAACAGAAAGAAAGAAAGCGGGATAGAGGGAACACTGTCTGTGTACGCAGCGAAGTTCTTGGAAATCAGTCGTCAAAGCAAGTGCTCCGTCGATACGTTAGGCTGCCGTCAATCTTGGTGGTTCATAGCTGGTGATGCACGTTGAAGTTACCAGTGAAGACCAAGGATCCGGTGGGCGTCAGCAGTACGTTGCAGTACATGGCAGTATATTTTTAAGCTAAACCCCGGCCTTTCTGACTTCAGTGCGAATATAATGATGCTGGTGAACCATGATGCTTACTCAAGAGTTGCAAGTACTGAATTGAGAGCATCCAGCAATTGCATTGCACTTCGCGCTGAGGGAGTGTGCATGTTATTTAAGAGTATTGGAAGGGTATTCATCAGAGACTGGAGCATCATAACGACTAGCCGGTCTTCTTCGGGCAATTTGTCAGGATCCCGCGCTGTTCGCTCTAGAGCCGTGTGCAGCTGTATTACTTGACGTGGTTCCGGCTCGGGTTGTGGCATCAGCTGCGGCATCGCCTCCGGTTGTGGCATCGGCTGCGGTATCGCCTCCGGCTGTGGCATCTCTTCCAGCTGTGGCATCGGCCGTACCACCGACTGTGGCATCGGCTGGGGCATCAGCTGTGGCTTCGGTTGTGGCTTCCGCTGTTGTTCTGGCTTTGGCTGTTTTTTTAGTAGTGAGGACCAAGTTGTATTGATCTGCGTCATGGCCTTGTCCGATTTAGATTGAATTGCCCCAGGCCTAGGGGGCCGAGGAGGGGGTGATGTCGGATGGGACATACTCTTCATAGAGGTATCAGCGTTCTTTGAAGTCCGACGGCCTCGGGAGCTTCGCTTTCTAACTGCCGCAACAGCTTCCCGACGAGACGAATGGTCTCTCGCCATCTGCTTCAAGATCGTCTTTTGCTTCTTCATTTTGGGGCAGTCCTTCGTGGAAGCATCATGGGACCCAAGGCAATTGGTGCATTTGAGAACCGTGGCTGCACAAGAGTCTGCGGCGTGGGGCTCGCTGCAGCGTGAGCAAACTCTCGTGTTCTCGCAGACGGCACTCATGTGTCCCAGCCTCATACAATTGCGGCATTGCAGTGGCCTTGGGATGAATGGTCGCACAGGGTGTCTAAAGTGGCCCACCTTGACGTGCGAAGGGAGAGTCTCACCCTTGAATATAATTTTCACACAGCGGGATGTGCCGAGGCGATATACATGTGTTATGGCGACGCCATCAACGGCAGGCTTCACTAGGATCGGCAAGTCGGCGCTTGAGATGGAGACGTCCACGTCGTAGATGACACCAGTAGTTGCACCACTGTTCTGGAGGATGTACGAGCGGAGCTTAACGCCACCTAGTTCTGTAACTGTAGTCAAATTTCTCAGCGCAGTCTCATGTGTGACGTCGATAGCCAACACATTTTTTCGCGTGTTGACTCTAACGTCTGCTATCTGATTTGGGGCCACCGCTTCAAGTTGCACCGATACGGACTGTCTGTTGAGTCGCCTCAGGTTGTCGGTAGCGAGTTCTGGTACAAATAGAATCGTACTGACTGCGGTATTCTGAGTTGGTCTTACCGCTGGCGTTCTCGAAGACATGGATGCCCTGGTGGTGTGTCTTCGTTTCGCCTTGCGGCTCCGCACAAGCTCGAAGGCGTCATCGGAGAAGTTCTCACTGCTGAGCTAGTAGACGCTGGTGTCATCGCCATCGGTGTCGCTCTGGAGGCCGGTCCGCTTCCTAGACGCAGCCGCCGCTGAAGTCGCCATTCCTGGCAGAGGCACGGGGACGTCAACTTGCATCCGTACCACGAACCATGCCGGCTCTCGAAAGATGTACGCAGAAATAAGGAAAAGACAACTGAGCTAGAGAAATAGCGTTCTGGCTCGCAGACACTTCGTCTTCGTCTTCGTCCCTCAGAGGTGGATACTCGGTAAGGGCGCTGCCGTAAAGGTGTATGACTGCCGGTATCTATCTGATGAAAACGGTCCATGTGCGGCCCAACCCGGAAGCATGGCTGTCGAAAGAAGCGCTGAACCTCTGCAGGAGAGCAATAAGCTGGCTTCGTTCTGAAGATGACGTGCCATCGTCGATGGAGCAGTGGAAAGCGTCGAGGAGTGAATGATCAACCGCAGAGTAAGAAGTAACTGCGCCAAGGTCCGCAGAAGTAGAAACGGCAGGAGCGTCAAAGATGCAAAAGGTCTCGACCGGTTGAGCGAGGCCTAGGCATTCACCATGAAATAGAGCTAAAGGGCAGGCCATGGGATTGTCGACGACCATTTTCGTGACGCCATTGCGAAGAGTAAGGAGAGAACAGGGCAGCGGAGAACATCGGCTGTGAATGAACAGCTCAGAGGGCGTAAAGAGAACAGTGACATCAGAAATAGCGGCGCACGACACAGGAACAAGCAGGGAAGGGCGTGGAGGGACGAAATTGTCTTCGGAAACAAACAGTTTAACACTGGAAGGGTCGTTTTCGATAGTCTCGACGTCGGGAAGTGCAGAAAGTTCGAGTTCGGCGTGAGAACAGTCTATAACGGCGTTATTATTTGCAAGGAAGTTCCAGCCTAATATGGTGTCATGGGAGCACGTGGGCAGCACGACGAATTCGACGGTATACAGTAGACCTTGAATGAAGACGCGAGCAGTACAGGCAGCGAGAGGCGTTATATTTTGAGCGTTCGCGGTTCGAAGGGAGAAGTCGGAGAGAGGCGTCAAAACGTTTCATAGTGTGCGGCAGAGTTCGGCGGAAATTAGGGATATGGCGGCTCCTGTATCTACAAGTGCCAGGACGGCGATTCCTTCGACAGAGATTTCAATTACGTTGACTGGAGAGGGACGAGGACTTGGGCATTGCAACATGGACGCAGTTCGTGCCTCGGGAACTGCGGCCATCAGTTTTCCTACTCGGTCGACATGGGACGGCGCCGCATCGGAGAAAGTGAGCGATGACGGGGAGATGGTGAGCGGCGAGTAGAGGCGATTGGGCGGTCAGGGCAAAAGGAAGAGGTAGGAAGGCTGGAAGGCGAACAGGAAAACGGAGCGGGGAAAGGTGGCGTTCGCCGGATGTTCTGAAGAGGTAGCATGCCACGACGACAATGGCGCGCCACGTGACCAGCACCACCGCAAGCAAAACATATTGGGTGGTCATCGAAGGTGCGCCATTGGTGGGGGTAAGGTCCGAGTCGCGGTTGAGGATTCGGAAAATGCTGTCGGTCGGGCAGCGGCATAGCAGGAAAATGCCGTCGGTCATGAAGCAGCATAGATGGCGGCAAAGATGTCGGTGGTCGATGCATAGAGGGCGGCAGGGGCGCTTGTGGACGAGATCGGGAAACTGCTTCAGCGTAAGGGAGGGACGTGAGTGGTGTCTGCTCAACGGCTGGAGGAACGGCTTGAGATACTTGTTCTTGAATGAAGTCGCGGATCGTAGGACGCAAAGCAGGTGGTGGTTCCTGGACAGAAGATATAAAATATAGCTGGCGGGCGACCTCTCCGCGATCGAATTCCTGAATTTTTACGAAGGGAGCAGCATGGTTGTCGTCGACTCCAAGGCTTGATAGAGAGTTGGCGGGCGGGCGCGACGTCTGGTGTGAAGCCGTTGCATGCGCAACTCGTCGTAACTCTGGCACAATTCTATCACTTCAGCGACAGTGTGAGGACTCTTCGATAATAACATTTGAAATCCGTTGTCCTGAATACCCTTCATGATATGCTTGATCTTCTCCTCCTCTGACATCGATGCATTCCCCCGTTTGCAAAGGTCGACAATGTCCTCAATGTAGCTCATGAAGTTTTCTCCGGCCTCTTGGGATCGTGTGCGCGAACGTTATTCTGCACGAAGCTTTCTTACTGCAGGCCGACCGAAAACTTGGGTAAAGTTGGTTTGAAGACCAACCACGAAGTGAGGTTGACCTCGTGGTTTACAAACCATAGTTTCGCAACGTCCGCAAGATAGAATGCGACGTTTCTCAACTTGGTAACGGCGCCCCACTGGTTATGGGCACTCACTCGCTCACAAGACGAGATCCAATCTTCAACGTCGTTGTCATCTGTGCCCGAGAAGATAGGGGGATCTCGCTGATGCAAGGCACCGGCACAAACCAAGGTGGCCGGCGCCGTTAGAGGAGCTGGAGGAGTGCGTGCGTCGACGGGCATGATGGGGGGTAGAGTGCGACTCAGAAGTTCCAGGGTGGTCGAAACCCAGCACCTCCACTACTTGCTACGAGATTTATTAGCAACGGGCGCGAACGGGTAGCAGTCACAAGCGTTCGGCAAAAGACAGTAACCACGAGCTCATGCCGGTAGCGATGGTGCTGTGGCGCAGGCAGGCTACTCGTCTTCGTTACAATATATATATATATATATATATATATATATATATATATATATATATATATATATATATAGCTCTGTCATGGCCGCGGCTGCCACGCTGGCAACCAGGTGTAAGAAAGAAGAGAACGACGTTGCCAGGCTGCCTCGGTACAATTGGAAACGCGCCTATCAATCAGACTCATCTGATTCTGCGTGAAACATCTCATGTGTAACATTTGGTGGAGCTGGGCGGGGTAACTCCCACAACCTACAACGGAGCCATCAACACAAGAACTACTCCGAAACCCGTCGCCTCGCCGGACTTTCGCCGTCGCGCTCAATCATTTCCACAGAGCAAAATACCCTCACCAGCAGTGCCTTGGCGAGCCCAGCCCCTATCCAGCACTACCGAGAGCCACGCACGTTCTCGGCGAAGGCAGAGGAAGATGTGAATGAATGGCTTACCCATTACGAAAGGGTAAGCCAATACAATAATTGGAACACTGCCAGTCATCTTAGGAACGTTGTTTTCTTCTTGGCCGGCACGGCGCTGGTATGGTGTGACAACCATCCGGACATGCTAACTACATGGACACGCTTCGTTGAGGAGATCAAGAAGTGTTTCGGTGACTTGGACGCAAAGAGGAAACGCGCGAAATTCACATTAGCCCAGAGAGCTCAGGTACCCGGCGAGACTTGCACTACCTATATCGAAGGACGTCTCACATTTCCCTGCTTGATTTTCCAGGTTTGAGACTTTACCTTATAGCGAAACTTATCTATTTGTTATCCTGCTGCCTCTGTTGCCAAACCACTGTTGTCTTTCACTGCATTTCATGATGTCAACCGAAGTGTCAAACTTAGCGTGTGAACTGCGCAGGAAAATAAGGGAGCTTAAATATAGTCTTGAGTTTATCGATGAAGAGTTCGAAACACTCAAGCAGGACTGCGCTGAAAAGCAGTAAATGTAGCTCTCAAAACATCGCAACTAGCACTTACGCAGGAAGTCGAAGCACTAAAAAAACAATTGCATGAAACATCGCTCAAGGTCACTGTTCAAGACCAATACTCTCGGAACAAGAACATCAAAATTAAGGAAATTCCGCATGAGAAAGCTGAAAATCTAGTTCATGTGCTAGGCAAAGTAGGCGACGCAGTGGGTGAACCGATTAAGAGGGAAGACATTGAGATTTGCCATCGAGTCGCGTCACGAAGGGCGGACACAGAGCAGAGCATTGTGGTTGTTTTCAACCACCGTGCAAAGCGAGAAAAAGTGCTTCAGAAATCACGGAAGGCTAGAATTAATTCCAGTGACCTAGGATCTGGCAAGCGGCAAGCAATATATGTAAATGAGCATCCTTCTCCGCAGCTAAAGAAGCTTCTGGGTATGGCCGTCGCTAAGAAACGGGAACTGAACTGGCGTTTGGTTTGGGTGAATGGCGGTAAAATCTTAGCACGGAAAACGGAAACATCTAATGGTATTCGAATTGGCCGCGAGGGAGATGTGCAAAAGATGTGCGAGTAGACGCCCCTACATAAAGATTTCATTGATCTGTTTCATATCTTATTTGCACTATGGGATTGGTTTCACCAAGAGACGTCATAAAGCCGAATTCGCATGATTACCTTTCATTTCTTTACTGTAACGCACAATCAGCAAGGCAGAAGCATGACGAGTTGATCGCGCTTATCGGTGACTTTGCGTTTTAATTTGACAATGTAATGATAACGGAAACATGGTATGGATCAGAGGAAGAAGTGTTTCGAATGTCTGGTTTCCAAATCTTTATTTGAACTATTCTGATAGGTGTGGCGAGAATGTATTACAGCTTGTATCTGATCAAATCTCATGTAGCATGCTTCCAGCTTACTCTGCATTGACAACAGATTACGAAGTTTCAAGTCTAGAATCACACAAGTGCGTTTTCACTGTTGTGTATCGTAGCCCTAGCGGCGACATTGAGAATTTTTTTTGTGTTTCTTGAAAGATTGTTGTGCTTTATCAGCACAAATCACTTGCAACTTGTCATTGGCGGTGATATCAATATTAATCTTCTAGTAAATACACCGAAGTCGCGAAGATTGCAGATTATTCTTCATTCTTTCTGCTGCAGAAACGTAATTACGGCACCCACACGAATTTGTACCAGTTCCGAAAGCTTGCTTGATTTGTTTATCACAAATAGCTCGGGCGGCTATGTGCAGTCTGGTGTAATTGAATGAAACATAGGAGATCACTCGCCCGTGTACATTACATATAAGGTTAATCGTGCATTTTGGACGTGTCATCGTTCTGACTCACTCCAGATTTAAACAATTAATCGGAAAACTCTAGAAAATTTTCACACGGATATAAAAAAAGTTAACTTCAGCTCTGTACTTGACTGCAAAGACGCAAATGAAGCGTATGATATATTTATGCCTACACTTTTAAAAGTTTACGAGGTTTGTTTCCCATACAAAAAAAAAAAAATAAAAAAATCGAGAAAGATTAGGAAACCATGGCTTACTGATGAATGCCTCAGAATGATCCGCGAAAAAAAATTCTTTGCACGCAAAGTTTCTTAAGACTCGGGATCCTGCGGACTTCACTTCCTTTACAAAATACGGAAACTCATTAAATAAACTATTGAGAAATGCCAAGAACAGACACTTTGAAAACATTTTAATACAGCGGGAACTAGGAGCGATGCCGTTTGGCGTGAAGTAAATAAACTTCTACTGCCGGGACCTCACAGTAAGCAGGAATTGGAGCTGACAATTGATAACAAAGCAATTAGTGGTGAAGAATTACCTGACACATTTAACAAACACTTTACGTCTTTAATCCCAAGCACGCATAATATAAATGTGACTTCCTTTGTGGGTACTCCCAATGCTTACACAGCTTTTTTAGAACCTGCTACACCATAAGAAGTATACTCGACCTTTATGTCCTTAAAGAACAGCACATCGCACGAAATAAATGGATTGCAGATTAAACACATTAAATTTGTGCTTCATATTTTGTTACATGTGCTTACCCACATTTTTAACATTTCCTTATTAAACGGCGTCTTCCGTGTGGAAATGCAACATACGAAAGTGATTGTTACATTTCAGTCCGGAAACAAGAACGAGTTTACAAATTATAGGCCAATATCTGTACTTCCCGTAATTTCGAAAGGTCTCGAAAAGATCATTTGCGCGAGAATTAAGTCATTTTGTGATAAACATAGCATCCTAACAGATATGCAGTTTGGTTTCCGGCAGGGAATGTCTACAGAGCTTGCCTTGCTGATACAAAAAGAAATAATTTTAAATAACTTTGAGAACAAAATGTTAACTGTAGGTGTATTCGTTGACTTTTCCAAGACTTTCAATTTGGTAAACTATGAAACCTTATCTTCAAAATTAAACCATTACGACTTTCGCGGGATTCTCCTCAAACTTCTGAAATCATATCTTGAGCACAGAAGGAAGTGCGTCGCAAATGAATCAAAAATTTCATCAGCAAGAGAACTAACACAGGGCGTGCCACAAGGAATTTATTTAACATTTATAATAATGACATAACGAATGTTAGTGAACATGCACAATTCATAGCCTATGCGGATGATACTAGCCTCTTTTTCAAATCACGTAATATTGCGCAACTTACAAATATGGCAAATAACACTTTAAACTTATCGCAAAAGTGAAGTAATCTAAACTCATTAGCAATTAACGCGAATAAAACTAAGGCTGTGTTGTTTACGCCACCACAAAAACAGGCAAATTGCAATACTGCCCTTTACCTTCGCACAGAAAGGATAGAATTAGTGGATAATGTCAAAAAGTTATGCGTATTTTTAACAAACATTTAGTTTTTGCTACACATGTTGAGCGTATTATGTCCACTTTGATGAGAGCATGTGGAATAATCTGTTGATTACGACACATGCTGCCCTCTAAGGTAAAACTGGGGCCGTATTCTGTAGCGGTTCCTTTGGGAACCGGTTCCTTTTGGCTGTTGCCATTGGTCGGCGCTTCGATGTCGTCATCCCTGGTGGGCGGGACGACAAATTTTGATGACGTCACGCAGGTTGCCAATCATCTGGAAAGGAACCGGTTCTCTGCTAGGAGCGGAACCGCGGAGAAGTGGTTCGTTTGAGAGTCGCGCGCGGGGGCGAGCATGATGTCGAGGGTTGCTAGGGCAACCGCGGCTGCCGGCTAATCTCGCGCCAGCTGACGAGCCGGCACCTAGACGAGACGAGACAGAGACGGCAATGGCGGCTCCCTTGGTTGTGCTGCTGGCGAGTGCCGAAAGACAACAACGCGACGAGAGGCAACGACGCGACGCGTTCGGCATGGCCGAAGAAGAGTTTAGAAGGCATTTTAGTCTCTCCAAAGACTTAGTGCGACGTCTTTGCGATGAGCTGGAAGGACATCTCGGACCTCAAAGATTGCGTGGTGTCGACACTACGATGAAAGTGCTGTGTGCGCTGCGGTTTTTTGCCACCGGGAGCTTTCAACAGTGCGTCGGGAATGAAGAAGCGATTGCACTGTCGTAGCCTTCGGTCAGCCGGATCATTACAGCCGTCGCCAAGGCCATTAAGGTTGTGGGCAAGGAAAAAGGATGGGTTAGATTCCCATCCACGGCGCAACAGAAAGCCGCCGTCAAGAAAGGCTTTCTTAGCCGTGGAAAAATTCCAAGAGTTCTAGGATGTGTGGACGGGAGTCTAATAGCCATCGTTCGCCCTAAGAAGCTCGGCCCCGGCGAAACGGAATCGTACTGGAGCCGTAAAGGGTATTACACCCTCAACTGCATGGTCGTGAGTATTGTTCATTGACAAATATTTTCGATATGTGTTTGCGCGAGTGCACGTTGTAAAAAACTTCGTTTCGTTATTTTTCATCAATTGCCGGTAATACTTGCGTTCCTATTAGAGAAAGTAGCGTTTGTGTTGTATGTGTAATGACGACTTTGATCTTTGCATAGAACACGGCCGCACTTTTTCAGTGCTCTCCAATCACAGTTGAATAGCCTTTTCGATGCTACAATGTAAACACATTACGCGCGACTTAAACCGGAATAGACGCTGTAGCAGTGAAGGGAGTCTTCGTCTGCGAGCGATCCTAACAGAAGACGAGCCCTTGTGATTCTTATTCGACGTAAAGCTAAAGCATTGTGGCCAACAGACTGTAAACGTGAAAAGGAGCATCCCATCAATGAAAATGGTGTGAGGGAGAATGAGAATGTGTGGACACCCATTTGCTCTAGCTGTCAATACGGCACATTCTGTTTCCGCGTTCTTTCGCTTGTAATAGGCACTTTGTCTGAAAAAAAACACAGGTGGCACTCTTTAGCAGAATCTTGTACAATATGGACGGAAGAAACCAAAGGAATTATTTTGCACATTGTGTTGTTACCGTATGCCATACATGAGTATGTGAACACATGCCAACATTGCATTTGTAGGTTAAGATAACATTGTTATCATGCTGATCATTAGTTGAACTGCCTACTGCGTATGTTGATATCTCCTTTTCTGTAATTGTGTTCACTGACTGAACAGTAACTGATTGGCAAGTAGTGTTGTAAGCAAAAGGTTGTGCCAGATATTTGTTGCAGTGGCACTGACACCTTCTCTTTGCTTTCCCTTATGAGGTGTGCGATGCGAAGCTGAATATCCTGGAAATTGACCCACGGTTTCCGGGATCGTGCGACGATTCTTTCGTCTGGAGGCATTCTGCATTTCGCCGCCGCCTCACTCGTGGCCTGTTACTTCATAGAGAAGTCTTGCTTGGTAAGTGCACCTAAAGTAGCAGTGCTTCTTCCACATGTAAAACATACACAGTCAAATAGTTTTACATCCTAGCAAGCTTTAAGAAAGCGTGATTTGCTAGAAATGTGTTGTGAATGCAGCAGTACCTAATGAACCTGCAGCGACTATCGAGAGAAACAAGTCTCTCTTAAAAGGCAGATATTTATACCAGCATGTATACAACAGCTGACATGTTATGCTGTTTATTTATTAATTTCAATACACTGAATGCCATGTGGAGCGCTACAGGCAGGGGTGGAATTCTACAGAACACGTCGAAATGGCAGTTTTCAAGTATAGTGGAAAAGGGTTGGTGACAATGGACTCGGGGACCTGGTCCCTGTCCTTGGAACAAAAGAATAAGCGTGTGCGTGAAACTTTCGGCATCGACGTTAGTGATCGGTGTAGTATATATTGTAGAATGGTGCAAGTTGCGCTATTTTGCTTTGCGTCGCAATGTGTGCGATTTTTTTTGTTACAGCGACATGTGGTGCTGGAGTGATTAGAAAGGATCAAACGGGTAGCTCGATTTTGGGTACCTTCATGAGAAGAGGTACGAAAGGTAGAGCAAGGATCCCAGATACTGGCAGCATATTCGAGAGTAGACCTTAGAAGTGTTTTATAAAATAACACTTCTGAAGAGAGAAGAGCTAATAAGTTTTAGTGGAAGATGTACATTTAGGGAGGGGCAAATGGGATGAACGGAGCAGAAAACCACGAGTATGAAATAAATATTACATGTCCAACTTAACCTGAGAACGAGATTTGCAGCCAAGACAACAGGTGAAATTGGGCTTTTCTTTAAAATGAGTTGAACTTTCTTTACAACTTTCCGGGAAGGTCAATGTTTGATAGATATTGCAACAATAAATCCAAGACCCGCTCCTGTTGTAAAAGGGCCCTGGCGTAGACTGTGTTCTTGCATTGTGCCTTAATGTATCCATTTCGTTCACTGACATGCAACACTTTACAGGGGACTCTGGGTACCCGCTAGAGCCATGGATCATGACTCCTGTGCCTGGTCACCCAAATCGCCTCACGGCAGAGGGGCGCTATAATGAGACACACGCATCAATGCGAAATGCCGTTGAGCGGTGCATAGGAGTCGTCAAGAGCCGCTTCCGATGCCTGCAGAGGTATCGGGTGCTCCACTACTCGCCTAGGAAAGCAGCCACTATTGTTTGCGCTGCATAACCTCTGCCTTGCAGCAGGCGTGCCTCTGCCAGATGACGACGGTACACAAGACGACAGCGCACAGGGGCCAGCCCAGGCACAAGTGCCGCTTCAAGTACAGGTGCCGCCGCAGGCGCACCCTGTACAGCCTTCTCGAGCTTTGTTTCAAAGAGGCTGTGCGGTGCGCGAATCCATAGTTGGTGTGTTTCGGCTGCCCAGAAATTTGCGCATTGCCTGCCTGCAAAGTGTGCGCCGGCGCATTCGTTGGCAAATGAGGCGGAGACATGTGCTGGTGTAACATGTTTTATTTTTCTTTTCATGAAGTAAATAGGCCGTGCACTTCAACATAACACATTGCGTGTGCTCACATGTGGCTAATCGTTGTATGCTGCATACTGCGGTAGTGAAAAGCACATGATTTGTCTATGTTGAGCATGACAGATACACATGCAGTGACAAATAGCCATGTGCCATTATGTTACTCCTTTGCTTTGTTCACTGTGCTTTTAAATATTGTCTTGCCAGGGAATTTTCTTAAAATAAAGGTTATTTCCAAGGTGAATGGCAACCAATCTTGCATAGTTGAATATTGCTTTGCGATGCCTATTTTACTGTGCAGTATGCATTGTTCCAAAGCTGAAGGTGTCTGTTCATGTGTGACACACAAGCACAGCACAAGTTACACAGCAACTGAAATGTCGTTCAGAGCAATCTGTATAGCACATATTGAAACGTATAGCAACAAGCGAGACATGCCAAGCACTTTTTGGAGCAGGATTTCTTTAAATAGCAGACACTCATGCTTCCTACTGCTTTGTTTAAACTCAAGAGTTGCTTCAACATTGCATTTCTTGCACGCATGATTTCACATAATGCTCGTAATTGCTGCTTAACAAGGTGCAACTACGCTATAACACAATATAAACAAAATCATGACAATGAAACATTTCTTTATTTTATTCATTGGGTACTGCTTCGCCATTCAGGCATTACAACAGGGAGGGTACAACTCATACAAATGTACACTCAAAATTACATTCATAAAGCATGGAAGAAATCATCATTTGAACAAATACAGACAGTGTCAGGTGGTAGAGTATTTCAATCCCTTATAGTACGAACATAGAAAGAGTAGCGGAAAGCGTCGCTTTTAACCCTCTATTGCATGGCGTCCCATATTTGGCACATACCAGTTACCATTCTTTTTTGCATGTGCGAGATTCTCAGTTGAGAATGTGATACCATCAGAGTAAATCTCATAGTTATGTGCACTTATTATGGGCAAATGCTGGCATCTCTTGATAGACGCGCAAAACAGAGGTGAAGTACATTTTGGGATGCGACGTGAAACTCTGAGGGGGCAAACACGAGCAATAGTTCTTTTTCTCTGAAAATTTCGGCATCAGAAACATAGAAAAATTATTTTGGCATATTTTTTGGTCTCGTCAATCCAAGGCCGTTACTAGTTTTCTCAATTTTGCCTGCAACTACAGCAGAGAAACCGAAATCGGTGTTTGCCATATTTGGCACAGTATGAACTTGAAATACAAAATATGGTAACGTGCTGCCATGTGTTCAATAGCCCGAAGTTGCAGGTCACTCTATCACAAGATGGAATTTTGACGATCGGTACAGTAAGGGCGAATTGTCTACCAAACAGCCACCTGAAAAGCGAAAAGGAACTGAAATGTAAAGGACGTGGTGCTTCAGAGGCACTCACAAACGCGATAGATGACGTGGAGTTATCGTGTGTGCATTGATGCGATAACCGCGCCGTGACATTTCTGTCGAGCTTTGTTGGGAGAGATCCAGTCCAAAAGACTAAGCGCTGGTTTACCTCCGCCAAGGTGTTTCGCGAAATTGATTGCCCCAGCGTAGTAAAGGTCCATAACAGGCACATGGGTGGTGTTGACCTGCTGCACTCACTGTTTGGACTTTACTGCATACATATCAGAGGTCGAAGAAATGGCACTTTCGAATTTTTACGCCTATGCTAGACTTATCGGTAGTAACAGCATGGGTATTGTACAGGAGGGTGCAGGAGCAGCTTAGGAGGAGACAAGTACTACCGCTGGCTCATGTAAAAGCAGAAATTGCAGAATGCCTTACCTCGCATAACAAGTGCCTACCCAACCAACGACCAGGAAGGACTTCTAGTCAGCACATCGAATTCCAGGTTCAAGTCAAAAAAGCACAGGGACCAGCGGCCGCAATGCCACCCAGAGACGACCGATCTGACCAAGTCGGCCACTGGCCAGAATTTGATGAGAAGAAACAAAGATGTAAGCGGCCACCTTGCACAAAGAAGTCATTGGTAAGATAGAGGAAGTGCAACATTCATCTGTGCCTGAACGCAGCAAACAACTGTTTCATTTCATTCCCCACATCGCACTAAAAAGACCACCGTCCGTGAAGCTTTGTTTTCCGCCCATGGCAGCAAGAGCGCTCAGCCATCTTCATGGTGTGCCATATTTGGCACAAAGCTTTATCTTTATTATTACAGTCGTGTTTGTTCATTCAATCAATAATGAAAGCTGAAAAAATGACTTTTCATAATTCATGCAATAGAGGGTCAAAAGGAATCTCAGATATTTTTAATTTGTGATCTCGCCTTTTAGAAACGTGGGCGGCTGAAAATACAATTACCTGGCTATCCCCGTATTAGAGTGGTATATGTTATGAAGAAATTTTAATCTGAGGTTTCGGCGACGGTGTTCAAGAAGATGCCAATTTAATGCTTTTTTGCTTTCTGTCATGCTAAGCATCCTGTCATAATTGCCAAGGACAAACCGAACTGCCCTGTTCTGCACTTTTTCTCGTTTATCTACAAGTTCTGTAGTATATGGATCCCAGCAAACACACGCATACTCTAGTGTACTGCGCACATGTGTGAAATACAGTTGCTCCCTAAGTTTCTGTGGCAAGCTACTAAAGTTACGTTTCAAGAAACCTAATGCTCCGACAGCCTTGTTCCTAACATGAGTAACATGTCTGTTCCACCTTAGATCAGCAGAAAAAAATACACCTAAGTATTTATATTCTGACACTTGTTCAAGAGTAGCATTATTTATAGTGTTACAATTGCTGTCATATGAGCGCTTCCCGGTAAGGGTGACGTGGACACTCTTTTGCTCATTCAGTGACATTTTCCATTTTTCACACCATGTGGCAATCAAATCCAAATCATGTTGTAGTGCTTGTTGGTCAGATTCGCTGTTGATGACCTTATATACTATACACTCATCTGCAAACATTCTAAATATTTATTTATTTACGTGTACCCTAAATGCCTTCGAGAAGGCATAGTGTAAGGGGGAAACACGGTAACATATTAGTATGGAATCGGGAAAGAAATAAACATCAGCATAATGAAAGGAGTGCACACAGAACATGGAAAATTAATACATTAGCAAATACAATATGTAGAGCAATAACAATAAATGGTAAACAACAACATAATAACATAATAACATTGTAAACGTTTTTACATGTTATACAGTAGTAAGTATTGTAAAAAAATTGGGAGCGCTGAAATTCTTTAACTTGTAGAAAAAAATGCAAGTAAATTACAAAAGACATGACGTGTTTAGACGGTTGAAACGGCATATTGATTGCTTAGCAGATTGCAAAATGCAGTGTGTTTAGATTGGCATGCAATGGTATCTGGTAGTGCGTTCCATAAACCAACCGCACGGGGCAAAGTTGAAAAATTAAAAGCGTGTGTGTTGCCATAAATTTGGGTGTAGCTGAACTGATTGTTCAGTCGTTGTGACGTCGAGGATGCTTCTTTCAGGTTTGATAAGGTTAGGCCAACTGTGTGAACAAATCTGTGAAATAATAATCGTATAGAAGATGATATATTGTTCGGCAAGTCGTTAATGTAAATTAAAAAGAGAAGAGGCCCAAGTACACTGCCTTGAGGTACACCACAGGTTACGTCAGAGAGGCAAGAGGAAAAGTTAGCAACAACAGTGAACTGTTCGCGATTAGTAAGAAAATTACGAATCCATGATAGGGTTAGTGAGTTGAGTTTAATTGCTGAGAGCTTTGACATCAGGTGACTATGGGCTACACGATCGAATGCTTTCGAGAAATCCAAAAAGATGCAGTCAATTTGTTTATTACTGTTCATATGAAATGTAAGTCTGACGTGAATTCTAGTAGTTAGGTTTCGCAAGAAAATCCTTTTTGGAAACCATGCTGTAAATGATGATGTAATGCCCGAAGTGGTGCCATGAATGTGACTTCTGGGGTACCCCAGAAGTCACAGGTACGTAATCAGAGGAACATCCGTTGAGAGCCACAGACATCTGTCTTGGGCGAAGATACTCGGCAATCCATGCGATAACCTTCTCAACCAATTTGTAAAGTCAATGTTTAGCGATCAGTAGACTATGCGTAACGACGTCAAAAGCTTTTTTGAAATACAGAAATATACAATCAACAATTTGTTTCTTGTCGACTGCTGAGACTAGCTCATGAGTGAATGCAAGCAATTGTGCCGTACACGAAAAACCCTGCCGAAACCCATGCTGACTAGGATGAAGAAGGTTATTGTTATCAAGATGAGACATGATGCAGGTATACACATGTGCCATAACCTTACATACATAAAATGCTAGTTAAGGATACTGGTCCGTAATTCTCAACTCTGTTCCTCTGTCCACTCTTATGAATTGGCACCACTCGCGCTAGTTTCCAATCACCAGGAACAACGCTGTTATTTAAGAAATTTTGAAATAAGCGACAGATGTACAAAGATGCTCGAGCAATTTATAAGGAATGATGTGGGGATATCATCCGGACCACACACTTTTGTTCGTTTCAAACTCTGTAATAATCCCTCGATGCTCGTCACACTAAATACAACCTCAGACATTTCGCCGGCTCCGACCGGAAAATGAACTCTATTAACCGCACTATTGTTTGAATGAGTAGACTGAAATACTGATGAAAGGTTTTTAACAAAAATGTCGACCTTACTTGACGCAAGCGATAGTAAATAGCTTGACGATTTCCGCTCAAGCTCGGGCCATCTTCTGAGCGGCAACACTAGCGCGCGACCACACATCAGCCATAACGGCGGTGACTGAGCGAATCGCGACAGCACGTCGACTTGGCGTTGACCTATTGAAACCCATGCGCCTGATGTTCACCTCTTCGTCGGGCTCAAAGAACGGCGGGCAGCAGACTCCGATGGCGCTCGCCCGCCCTCGCGGTCCGGGCAGGCTGCCTCCTCCGGTTCCTCTGTGATTAACACGTTTGTTTGAATATGGTGCGCAAAAGCTCCGTCAGCGAGTGAGCTTACCTGGCTGCATCACGGCGGGCGTTATACACGTCTTTCTTCCACACGCCGCGCCATTGGGCTGCAGTTTTCACTGCCGGGCCCTCAGCGTTCAGCAAGGCAGTCACTTGCTGCTAGAGCTCCTCCTTGCGCGCCGCCGTCAGCTGTTGACCCAGCACACACGACGCCTTCGCAAGGTAGGGGTGCTCTTCAACAAATGACACGAGTATATCGCGTTGCCTCGCTGAAACATGAGGACCCAGCCGCCTAACCTTCTGTGAGGACATCGTTTTCGATCCGCGGCGCGCAAACTGGCAAGTCCAAAACGTAAACAAAGCGAGGCAACTTGTTTGCATAACGTATGGCACACCACCTAGCGACTAAATAAGAAAACAACACAAATAAACTTACAACTCCCAGTAGCTGTCTGCGCCGCAAGCTCACATTTATTACTGAAAATATATTTGCAAGTGTTTTATACAAACCAATGTTTTTTATCAAACCAGCAACATCCTTCAATTGCTATATCGTCCCCCAAGTACAAACAAAAATGATGACGTGATCGTCCGGCAGACCGCCGCTCGTTGATTGGTTCCCCTCACGCCGCCCCGTTCCACTCTTTCTCCGAGTTACGTAATCCAGACGTAACAGCCAAAAGGAACCGGTTCCCAAAGGAACCGCTACAGAATACGGCCCCTGATGTTATATAACAGTATCTTCCTTTCACATGTTCACTAAGGTAATCGAGTGTGGGGATGTCATCGCAAGCAAACAAACGAAGCTTAAAAACATTACAAAAGAGAACTGTCCGACATGTTGTTAACGCACCGTTTGATGCACATGCACTCGAGTTATTTCATGCTCTTAATGTGCTTCCTATTTTATATTTTTATGATTATAACCCAGTCTTAAAAACTAAAAAATATTTTCGCTGTAACAACGACGTTTTCATAAACTTGTGCAACTTACTCAAATCAAGGGAAGCGTTATATCGATTCAAAAAACAGAGGCAGTGGGTGTTACCTTACACAAGAACTAATTATGGTTTCAAGCGATTGCGGTACCAGGTGCCGAGAATATTAAACGTGATACATGCTTCCCATACCAAACTAAATGCTATTACTAGAAAAGCACAGAAATTAAATTTAATTATTATTGGTCATTTTTTTTAAATCATAACATTTGCATTTTTTATTTTTTTTTTAATGTTATTTTTTAGCATGTTCCAAATCTGTTTTCCATCGTTCCGCATTTTTTTTTGTTGCGCTGAACATTGCCGCTACATTCTGAGTAGAATTGTTGGTGTTTTTAAAGTGTATTTTTTCAGGTGTTGCTTTTCATTTGAACATGATCTTTCTTCCTCCACTTTTTCTGGATACAGATGTATGCCTACATGTACAGATGCAAATATGTATATATGCTGAGTTGGTGTAGATACGCATGTGAATATACGTATATAAATGTTCTGATGTGAATGTCAATGTCTGTACAATATGAAATTATTTTGTACATATGTAAAACATTCTGTTTGTGAATATGCTGCAACTGTTCGTCAATGATAGGGGACAGGAACACCGTCAAGCTGCGATCGTGCAGCTTTTTGTTCCCGCCCTAGCATTTTGTTTTGGTGTAAGAAGGAAAATGCGAAATAAAGTTTAAAGCTAAAGTTGAAAGTTGAAAGAAATTTTGAAGCTGTGCCAAACCGTCAATCCTCAAATCACAGAGGAAGATAAAGTGGGACACGTCGTAAAAGGAATAGCGGAAGACGTGTACAACTTCCTCATTGGCAAAGAGAACTTTAACACCGTATCAGAACTGATACGCTACTGCCATACGTGCGACACGCTGAAGACTCGCCGAATTACACCAAAGTTTGGACGGCTGGCCAATGTGACGACCATAGCAAGTATTGACGCGAGTCCTCCGCTTCCAGACCTTTCGTCCGCCATCCGCCAGATAGTCCGCGAGGAGCTCCAGCGGCATGACGAACAGGTACTTTATGCGGCGCCACGTTGCAGCTCCTCCGTTTTCCGAGACACTCTTTGGGATCCTACTTCGGCTACTTGGAACCACTTGCAGTAACTGTTTGCAGCTTGCATGCAAAAGCACCTTCATGTGGTTGCATTGTTTATTTTGGTTATCTGGCCCAGGCAAGTAATTGAAATAAGAGAACAATTATCAAACATCATTAGCTTACTGAGGCCTAGAAAACTCATTTCATCATCATCATCAGCCTGGTTACGCCCACTGCAAGGAAAAAAACTCTCCCATACTTCTCCATCTACCCCGGTCATGTACTAAATGTTCCCATGTTGTGCCTGCAAACGTCTTAATGTCATCCGCCCACCTAACTTTCTGCCGCCTCCTGCTACGCTTCCCTTCCCTTGGAATCCAGTCCGTAACCCTTACTGACCATCGGTTATCTTCCCTCCTCATTACACGTCCTGCCCATGCCCATTTCTTTTTCTTGATTTCAACTGAGATGTTATTAACTCGCGTTTCTTCCCTCACCAAATCTGCTGTTTTCTCATCCCTTAGCGTTAGACCTATCATTATTTTTTCCATAGCTATTTGCATCGTCCTGAATTTGAGTAGAACCCTTTTCGTAAGCCTCCAGGTTTCTGCCCCGTAGGGGAGTACTGCTAAGACACAGCTATTATGCACTTTTCTCTTGAGGGATAATGGCAACCTGGCGTTCATGATCTGAGAATGCCGGCCAAACGCACCCCAGCCCATTCTTATTCTTCTGATTATTTCAGTCTCATGGTCCGGATCCGCCGTCACTACCTGCCTTAAGTAGATGTGTTCCCTTACCACTTCCAGTGCCTCGCTACCTATTGTAAATTACTGTTGTCTTCCGAGACTGTTAAACATTACTTTAGTTTTCTGCAGATTAATTTTTAGGCCCACTCTTCTACTTTGCCCCTTCACGGCAGTTTGCATGCATTGCAATTGGTCTCCTGAGTTACTAAGGAAGACAATATCATCAGCGCATGCCAAGTTACTAAGGTATTCTCCATTAACTTTTATGCCCAATTCTTCCCAATCCAGGTCTCTGAATACATCCTGTAAACACGCTGTGAATAGCATTGGAGAGATCGTATCTCCCTGCCTGACGCCTTTCTTTATTGGGATTTTGTTGCTTTCTTTATGGAGGACTACGGTGGCTGTGGAGCCGCTATAGATATCTTTCAGTATTTTTGCATACGGCTCGTCTACACCCTGCTTCCGTAATGCCTCCATGACTGCTGATGTTTCGACAAAATCAAACGCTTTCTCGTAATAAATGAAAGCTATATATATGGTTTGGTTATATTCCGCACATTTCTCTATTACCTGATTGATAGTGTGAATATGGTCTGTTGTTGAGTAGCCTTTACGGAATCCTGCCTGGTCCTTGACTTGACAGAAGTCTAAGGTGTTCCTGATTCTATTTGCGATTACCTTACTAAATACTTTGTAGCCAACGGACACTAAGCTGAACGGTCTAGAATTTTTCAAATCTTTGGCGTCCCCTTTCTTATGGAATAGGATTATGTCAGCGTTCTTCCAAGATTCCGGTACGCTCCAGGTCATGAGGCATTGTGTATACAGGGTGGCCAGTTTTTCTTGAACAATGTTCCCACTATCCTTCAACAAATCTGCTGCTACCTGGTCATCCGCAGCCTCCATCCCCCTTTGCATAGCTCCCAAGGCGTTCTTCACTTTTTCCGGCGTTACTTGTGGAATTTCAAATTCCTCTAGACCACTCTCTCACATTATCGTCGTGGATGCCACTGGTACTGCGTAGATCTCTATCGAACTCCTCAGCCACTTGAAATATCTCGCCTATATGTGTAATGATATTTCCGGCTTTGTCTCTTAACGCATACATCTGAGTCTTGCCTATTCCTAGTTTCTTGACTGCTTTTAGGCTTCCTCCCTTCCTGAGAACATGTTCAGTTCTATCCATATTATAGTTCATTATGTGAGCTGTCTGCGCGTGTTGATCAACTTAGAAAGTTCTGCCAGGTATTTCTAGCTGTAGGGTTAGAGGCTTTCATACATTGGCGTTTCTTGGTGAGATATGTCGCCTCCTCCGATAGCTTACTGGTATCCTGTTTAATGGACTTACCACCGACTTCAATTGCACACTCCTTAATGATGGCCATAAGAGTGTTGTTCATTGCTTCAACACTAAGGTGATCTTCCTGAATTAAAGCCGTATACCTGTTCTGTAGCTTGATCCGGAATTCCTCTATTTTCCCTCTTACCGCTAATTCAGTGATCGGCTTCTTATGTACGTACCAGTTACTTCCGATCACACCTAAAGTCTAGGCTAAGTCGAGCTCTTACCACCCTATCGTCACTGCAGCACACCTTGCCGAGCACGTCCACATCTTGTATGATGCTAGGGTTAGCGCAGAGTATGAGGTCTATTTCATTTCTGGTCTCGCCATTCGGGCTCCTCCACGTCCACTTTCGTCTATCCCGCTTGCGGAAGAAAGTATCCATTACCCGCATATTATTTCTTTCTGCAAACTCTACTAATAACTCTCCCCTGCTATTCCTAGAGTCTATGCAATATCCCCCCCCCCCCTGATTTGTCTCAAGCCTGTTTCTTTCCTACTCTGGCATTGAAGTCGCCCATCAGTATAGCGTATTTTGTTTTGACCCATCGCCGATCCCACGTCTTCGCAGAAACTTCCTGGTCATCGTGATTGCCTGTAGGGCCGTAGACCTGTACGACCTTCAATTTGTACCTGTTCATAATTCTCACAACAAGAGCTCCCACCCTCTCGTTAATGCTATAGAATTCCTGTATGTTACCAGCTATATCCTTATTAATCAGGAATCTGACTGCTAGTACTCGTCTCTCCGCTAAGCCCCGGTAGCACAGCACGTGCCTGCTTTTTAGCACTGTATATGCTTCTTTTGGCTGGTAACTTCACTGAGCCCTATTATATCTCATTTACTGCCCTCTAATTCCTCCAATAGCACTGCTAGACTCGCCTCACTAGATAACTTTCTAGCGTTAAACGTTGCCAGGTTCATATTCCAATGGCGGGCTGTCCGGAGCCAGGGATTTTTAGCACCCTCTGCTGCGTCGCAGGTCTGATCGCTGACGTGGTCAGTTGCTTCGCAGCAGCTGGGGACTGAGGGCCGGGCTTTGATTGTTGTATTCATATAGGAGGTTGTGGCCAATTAATGCACCAGGATGGCGAATCCTGCTCTGGGGTGAGAGTGCGTTACCGGTTCTGGTCACCGGGATCAGGTCGCACTCCAGGCCTGTTTATGCAATTTTATCAACACGCGGATTTTTTTTATTTGGTGGAAAGTTGCGCGGCGCCGGTATTCGAACCATGGTCCTCTTTTACGTTAGGCGGATACTCTACCTCTACACCACCGCAGGACTTGTACGCCTTATTTAACCTACAGTGGTGCCTTCTTCGACCAGTATAGTTCGACCAATCTGAGCTCGGTTAAACCACACAGATGGCACTCAGCTGGGGAAACCTGGTAGTTTATCATAGGCACTTGAGTGGCCATGAATAATAGAGGAGAAAAAATTGATAAGTGCTTTAAGAAAAAAAGTTTTAAGAGGGTCCCCGTGCGGACGGTCGTGGCGAAGATATGCAATTCCCTGATATAGTGATAAACTAGAAGAAAAGAGAAAAAAAGGAAGAGAACAAAGAATTTGAGCTCGTGACCCTTGGATGTTGCCTGGAGAGGTGGTTCAGTCGGCTGGTACGACAGGCCCCAGGTTACATTGAAGCTGCATAGCTCCAGTCCAGAGCCTCGTACTTACGTGGAAAGAGGCTGATGTTGTCCGCGATGGTCGATTTCTGAGAAACTTGACAACCTGAGACTTGAGAAATAGTTACGTTATCAACACATAACATGGAAATCAGCACTCGAATACGAAAAGAGAAATTATTGAGACACAGAAAATTCCCTTGAACTAAGTATGGTTTCCGAGAGAAATGCTTTTAAGTATTGAACATTTTAAAAGATGAGGGAATATAGGATGGTCTCCGCGCTTGCCGAGAGGATGGCGTCCGCAAGAGACTACACCAAGCACCTTACTGAGACATGGAGCCCTGTGGGCGGTACAAAGCCCCCTTTTCACCAGGACGGGCACAGATCACGTGCGTTGCGATCGCGCAAGGTCGCGCGGACATTATTTAGTTTGAATCGAGCGAACTCGAGCCGCTCTAGACTCTAGAAACTCATTTGCGTAGCTGTTGATAGCAGTGGTCGAGGGCACACTTGAAAGGCACCATTTGCAGTCTGCACTTCATATCGTCGTCATGCCATAGCTATTGTTGTATTTGTTTATCTGACTGGCCAAGTAACATGAATGTAAGCACAATTATTCACTCTGAATAGCTCTGCTAGCATTGTTTGTAATTAAAAATGTTGAGTAAAGTGGAAGGTCTTTTATCGAGCCAATTTCTTAATTCACAAGCCATCGGTATAGCGATAGCCAGGTTCAGACAATGACATTGGTGAAGCAATAAGTGGTGGAAATTGCAAAAGCTCTCAGTACACTGCTTTTGTGGGCTCCATTCCCTGAAAAATGTCTTTGTAACGATGAAAGCATCAGACAAGAAATGACACTGCACTGCACAATGTTACTCATGTTGAAAATTTGTGCCAGCATATGTGATGGGCAGCAAAACCGTCTGTTTACAAAGACTGGAAGCGTGAAAAATGCAACAACACAGCAAGGTGCTGTTGCACAATATGGTGCCCTTTCATGTGCACTTCTGGCGAGCTGCCGCATGCGCTGATGCATAAACATGCACAAGAGGTGAGGCAAAGTTGCTCTGCAACCCACTTGACGCTTTTAATAAAATGTATCTGCAAACCTTCTGTCTTCATATGTGATCAACATATATTTTGAGTAAGTTGGTTAATCACATTGCGGCAACAACACAAGAAGCAAAGACAGAAATCACAGCGAGAAGTCAGATTCAGAAGGCGAGGTAGACCATTGAGAAAGGCTTTAATCAGATGGAAGAGGCCAGCACTGCAGTTTACATGACCCTAAAGGTTTACATGCCCCTAGTGCTTTGAATGAGATGGGTTAATGAAAATGCGTAAAAAGACTTTGCTGAAAGAAAACTAGCAAAAACAAATGCTAATATAAAATAAAAGGACGGAAATAAGTGTAAGCGCAAACACGCATGGAACCAGGCACATATTCACACATGAACGTGAAAACTAAGAAAACATCAAATATCAACAAATGTGGGAAATAAAAAAATTAGACTAACACAAGAAAACATACACACACGCATTTACAAACAGACGCGTGTACAGGTGTTAGGAGCGGGTTCACAAGCTGCTGTGCCTATCTTCTCGTATGTTTCTTTTTTTTCCTTTTTACCGTTCTCTTAACACTGTCCTGGGAATATTTAATTACAACATATCACGAGAACCGAAAAGCAGCGCGGCGCGGTGTTGTGGGAAAGCATATCGAGCGCTGGTAACACACCTTATGAGTGACTGTATCACAGCACGCATTCTACAGCTTGCGCGTGCAGTGAGCACTGGTGGACAGCAATCAATTGAAGGTGCTACACAACGCTCGAAAACCGCCTCTAGACGCTCGGCTATCTCACTGCTGACAATGATCGTTCACGCTAAGTTGACGGCGACAAATCTGCGTCTTGAAGACTGCTTTTGCAAATGTTTTCTGTTGAGACACTCGTATGTTTGTTTCATGTACGCACACTTTTCTGATTTCTCTTGAGAATGGTTTTGCTCCATCACTTCACCCCGTCCGATGAAAAAAGCAGCGACAAGGTACACGAACACAACCGCTGCTAACAGTAGGCACCAGTCATCGGCAAACTTTTTTCGTCATAACTTCACTCGGGAGCGAAATAAAACATGGAATAAACACGCAGGATGTGTATTCGAAGATGGTCACCACGGGATCTTGTTTTCAAGCAAAGTGTAGTGCAGCGTCAGCGATGCTCGCTGCAGTGTTCCTTCGCCTGATCACTGCTCAGAATGAACAAACGTGGCGCAAATGCCGCATCGTAAGCTCGCAGTAATATTTCCGACAAGATAGACCATCACAAACAGTTCTGGAATTCACTCTGACGAGGGGCTGAAGCAGACAGCTGACGCGACTTGGCCCAGTTCGAAGCGCGGGCGGCCATCTTCTTCGTCGGCGGGGTCACCGGTCGTCCGGCTCATGACGTCAGTCCAGAGTGCGTGCCCATTGGTGGATGCTCTTGTGTATCCGCTTCGGAGGAGTAAACGCCCCCTTTTTTCTAAAGTTGTAGCAGACTATAGTTTCGCGTTGCAATGGGAGATACGCCCATGTGCGACTCTAGCGCAACTCTCTCTCTCTCTCTATATATATATATATATATATATATATAATATATATATATATATATATATATATATATATATATATATATATATATATATATATATATATATATTATATAGATCAGTTGAACACATATTCTGTCAATGCCCCCAGTACTATTTCGAGCGTAAACCCGGACAGCATTGACGTGGCTGAACTCTAAACCATTTTCGGAAACGAATATTCTTGGACCATGACCATATGCATCAATCGCACAGGAAGCCACGAAAGCATGGTTGCTGTACTTTAACTCGACAGGTCTTGGCGACCGCTTGTAGTCTCGGTGGGACCCTTCATATGAGCGCGAAGCTGGGTTCTCTCTCCTTTCTCTCTCTCTTTTCATCGCCGTACCCCTTTCTCCCATGCAGGATAGAAAACCGGACATGCGTCTTGTTAACCCCGCGGCTGACCTCCATTTTATTTCTCTATCTCTCTCTCTTTCTCTCTCTGGTTAAATATATTTCATCTAGGTCCCCCTAACGCAAGCTGATGCCGACTTTACGGTGGTTCGTATTGTTGGTCCTTGACACATGTCCAACCGTCGAACAAAGGGTTGTTCCAAATGTTTCATATTTCGGCGTACCCTCCTTCCTATCACTACGGTTCACAACCACGCAAAAGACAAAAGTGCTGTGTGAAAAGTGTCGTTATTCCAAGCCCAGGAGCTACCGTAACTCACCTCACCTATAACGCTGTCATGTCGTGTTAGATACTAAATGTGAAATTTAAATCGACGCGTCACGAATCCAAAAGCTCGCGACCGGCCCAGCTAGCTTTATTTCACTTCGTAATTCGCCCTAGAAGAGATGAGGCAAGCCACCGACATACTAAAGGGCAACATCACTGAGAAAAGGACATACAATAGAAGAGGAAAAGGCAGGGTGGTTAACAACGGATGCACCCGGTTTGCTACCCTACACATGGGGAGGGAAAAATTTATTGGCAGCTTAGCGGTAAACGCGAGAGAAACGCCGTAGGCATTTCGTCGCACGTCATTCAGGTCGCGGAGCCATGGTTAAAACCACATTCACCATATTTCAATGCGCTGTTCAGGAGCTCAAGCGACACACACACGCATATATATATATATATATATATATATATATATATATATATATATATATATATATATATATATATATATATATATATATATATATATATATATATATATATATATATATATATATATATATATATATATATATATATATATATATATATATATATATATGCATGGGGTTTCTTGAAAGTTCAGCACGCAGTACCCGACCGCGCATACGCAGGAAAGAGACGACGAACTTTTTGGAAGGCGCATTTACTAAACGTTTTCAGCTGTGGACCAGAGTATATATATTCATACACGCGAGGTGTTTCACGCAGAATCAGATGAATCTGGTTGATAGGCGCGTTTCCAGTGGTCCCGAGGCAGCCTGGCCAACGTCGTTCTCTTCTGGCTTACACCTGGTTGTCAGCACGGCAGCTGTGGTTATGACGGAGCTCGTGACATTTCCCCGCTGGCAGACGAAGCCCACCGGGCGAGTCAGTCATCTCGTGGATTGTAACGCCTCAGACGCGCGATGTGTGTCACTTCAGCCTTGGCCGAGCGTGGTCCACTGCTTGTGAGATGCGCAATGTGATAGTTCACTGCGCTGAGGCGCTCCAGAATAACGTAGAGGCCGACGTATAGGGCAAGAAACCTCTGGCACAAGCCACGCTTGCGCAACGGCATCCAGAGCCACACAAGGTCACCAATCTCGAAGTAAACGTAGCGGTGACGCCTGTCATAGTGTATCTTGGACCGGTCCTGCGATGCCAGGGTGCGTAGCCTAGCGAGGCGTTGCGCTTCTTCTGCTCGACAGAGGATCTCATCAACTGATTCGTTGTCATGAGCGAAATAGGGAAATATGGTGTCGAGGGTGTAGTGCGGCGGACGAGCATAAAGAAGGAAAAATGGTGAGTAACCAGTAGTCTCGTGTCTCGCGGTATTGAAGGCAATATGTAATAAAAGGCGAGATTCTGTCCCAATCGTTGTGTGCTTAATCGGCATACATGGACAGCATGTTGGAAAGCGTTCTGTTTGTGCGCTAGACCAAACCATTAGTTTGTGGATGGTAGGGCGTAGAATGGCGGAAGCTACATGAACACAGACGAAGGGTTTCTTCAACTACGTCCGCGTTAAACTGTCGCCCACGATCGCTGATTACTATGTGAGGAGGTCCATGTCGGAGTATAACGTGAGCCAGCAAGAAGATAGAAACTTCTGTAGCTGTGGCCGATGGCAACGTGGTGGTCTCACAATAGCGGGTAAGATGATCCACGCAAACGATAACCCAATGATTCCCCTTGGAGGATCGCGGGAAAGGGCCCAGAAGATCTATACCAACTTGCTCAAAGGGGACGCTAGAAGGGGGAAATGGCTGAAGCAGGTCGTGTGGCACTTGTGGCGGACGCTTGTAGCGCTGGCATTAAGAGCAGCTGGCGACGTACCGTTAGACATCCTTTATCATCTTAGGCCAGTAAACACGTTCTTGAGCCCGGTAGAGCGTACGTGTCGAACCAAGATGACCGGAAGTTGGATCATCGTGCATGGTGTTTAATACTTGGTTGCGAAAATTATTGGGGACAACTAAAAGGTAACGTGCACCGGTGGTCGAGTAGCTCTTCTTATACAGCGCGCCACCATCACGTAGGCAAAAGTGACTGCCTGCAGGTGACTCATGTGCTGCCGCGAAGAGTGGTTATAAGCTCTCGTCCTTGTGCTGCTCGGTTATGACGGTACCCATATCCGGAAATTCCGGGGACACAAAAGCGATGTATTCATCAAAGTTGTGCGCTTCACATTCAGTTGTTTGAAGTGGCATCCGAGAGCGACAATCAGCGTCAGCATGTCGCCGGCCACTTTTGTAGCAAATAACGAAATCGTATTCCTGTAGACGGAGGGCCCAGCGCTCTAGTCGTCCTGAGGGATCCCACAGATTCACAAGCCAGCATAGCGAATGATGATCTGTGATCACAGTGAAGGGGTGCCCATAGAGATACGAACAAAACCATTGCACTGCAAAGATGACCGCCAGACACGCTTGTCCGGTGATTGTGTAGTTGCACTCGGAGCGGCTCAAGGACCGGCTAGCGTATGAGATCACGTGCTCACTGTCATCAACACGCTGAACTAGCACAGCTGATGCCTACTCCTCTGGCTTCGGTGTGAATATCAGTTGGTGATGAAGCATCAAAGTGCCGAAAAATTGTTTGGGACGTCAACAGGAACTTCAGCTGACGAAACGATGAGTCGCAATCTGCAGTCCACTCAAAGGGGAAGCCTTTTTGCAGAAGGCATGTAAGGGGATGGGCCATGTCAGCAAACCGGGGAATGAATCGGCGAAAGTAGGAGCACAAGCCCAAAAAAACTTCCTAACTGCTTGACAGTGATGGGTACCTTAAATGCTTCTGCGGCCGCAATCTTTTGTGGATCTGGTCGGATGCCTTCCTTAGCTACCAGATGACCTAGCACAAAAATTTGTCGTTCCGTAAAACGGCCCTTTTTTTAATTAAGCACAAGACTCGCTTTCTTCAAGCAGTTCAAGACCAAGTCCAAACGTTTGTTGTGCTCACTAAAGGTTTGCCCGAAGATCGCAACGTCGTCTAAATAGCACATGCCAACTTCCCATTTTAAACCACGCAATATCGTGTCCATGAACCTTTCGAACGTTGCAGGCGCGTTACACAACCCAAAAGGCATCACGTTAAATTCCAATAATCCGTCGGGCGTTACAAATGCTGTCTTTTTTCTGTCGTCCTTGTATATAGGAATTTGCCAGTAACCTGACCGTAAATCAATAGAGGAAAAGTAAGATGCCGCGAAGAGACAGTCGATGAAATCATTAATTCGTGGAAGCGGATATAGATCTTTCTTAGTAACGGCGTTTAGGCGACGATAATCAAAGCAGAACCGCCATGTACCGTCTTTCTTCTTCACCAATATCACGGGGGCTGCCCAAGGACTAGATGATTCTCGAATGACGCCTTTGCATAGCATTTCTTGGACTTGATCGCTGATTATCTTACATTCTGACGAGGACACACGATAGGGTCTTTGTTGGAATGGCTGGGCGACTCCTGTGCTTATGCGGTGACGAGTTCTGGGCGCAGGAATCGATGGCGGGCCATCGTGCTGCGCAATGTCGAATACCGAGGTGTGTTTCATAAGCAGGACCATCAACACTCGACGGTCGTGATCACTGAGTGATTTATCAATCGTGGAGTGTATCGTCGGGCTCCTGGGGCTAGAGACACTGGTTTCTCCTCCATCGGGGAGCTCTGTAAGTACTGCCACCGACGCAGGCGAGTCTTCCTGAAACGCGGCAATCTTTAGGATTTGAGGTAGCACTGCCGCTTCAGTGGAACAGTTTAGCGCCCACAGCCCCGCGCATCCATTGGTCACTAAGACCACGCAGTGCGGAACTAACACGTTTTTCTTGAGGCAGGTCCGATGTACAGGTTGCACTGCAGCATCGAACGAGATAGGAGTCGAAAATGAACAGGCGACGGCAACACGCATCGCGGATGAGGTGGGCACAACTGTATCATAAGACACGCGCAACCAATCTCCGGGCAAGCTGCACCTTCAAAGAGCACAGGTGAAGCAATGGTGTCGACAGTGAGTTCTCCCGTCCGGCAGTCAACATTCGCACCACACAATTGCAAAAAGTCAATCCCCAGAATCACGTCATGCGAGTAGCGAGGAAGAACTGTGAACGCTGCGTTAAAAACTTTCCCACCGAAAGACACATCCACGTTACACACACCAACCGGGTATAATGATTCACCACTGACTCCACGGAAACTTGTGCACTGGTCCCAACGAAACATAACCTTGCGTCTCAGAAGGCCTTTAAACCCCACACTCATGACCGAGACAGTTGTTCCCGCGTCAACTGAAGCCAATGTAGAGACCTCATCAATCAGTACATGAACCTTATTCTTGAGCATGAAAATAGTTGGAGGCAGTTGAGTCGGCAGCGCACATTTTCCAGCAACCTCATCTCCATCGGCCGCGCTGGCTAGTTTCCCGGCGGGGGCGACACGAAACGGCGCCGAGGCGATGGTGACGTGAATCGCGGCCAAGGGGATGGTGATCGGGAGGCTCGGAAGGCTAATGGTGGCGTCAGAGTACGGTCGGAGGCAGGGAAGCGGTAGCGGTTCCGGGTTCCTTCTTCTCCAAAGTAGGTCTCCTGGGCGGTGCATCGGTCCTCTCGGAAATGGCTTCCTGAAGTGGAGTCCCCTGGCCACTGAGTGCGCAGTGTACTACCGTTAGACCGCATAGTCGGCGCTGACGATCCGTAGTTCGATGCTCGGCGTCGGCTACAGTACCTAGCTATATGGCCAGGCATGCCAACACAGTAACACATTGGCAAAGGACGAACTTCAGAATGCGCATTGAAGTATTCTGCCGAAGATATCGGTTGAGGGTAACAAGGCTATTCCCCTTGAAAGTCATAGGTAGCGGCAAGTCTCCGTGGATGAGAGTTGCGTGAGCGTAAATCAATACCTTGAGGGGGCGAATCATTGCGTGGTGGTTCGGTCGTAATGTAATGCGGTTCGTGTCTCGAGCCGTTAAGATCCGCAACGTTCGCTGAGTGGTTCCAAGTAGCCGAAGTAGGTTCCCAAAGAGTGTCTCAGAAAACGGAGGAGCTGCAACGTGGCGCCGCATAAAGTACCTGTTCGTCATGCCGCTGGAGCTCCTCGCGGACTATCTGGCGGATGGCGGACGAAAGGTCTGGAAGCGGAGGACTCGCGTCAATACTTACTGTGGTCGTTACATTGGCCAGCCATCCAAACTTTGGTGTAATTCGGCGAGTCTTCAGCGTGTCGCACGTATGGCAGTAGCGTATCAGTTCTGATACAGTGTTCAAGTTCTCTTTGCCAATGAGGAAGTTGTACACGTCTTCCGCTATTCCTTTTACGACGTGTCCCACTTTATCTTCCTCTGTGATTTGAGGATTGACGGTTCGGCACAGCTTCAAAATTTCTTTCAACTTTAAACTTTAGCTTTAAACTTTATTTCGCATTTTCCTTCTTACAGCAAAACAAAATGCTAGGGCAGGAACAAAAAGCTGCACGATCGCAGCTTGACGGTGTTCCTGTCCCCTGTCTTTGACGAACAGTTGCAGCATATTCGCAAAGAGAATCTTTTACATATGTACAAAACAATTTCATATTGTACGGACATTGACATTCACATCAGAACATTTATATTCACATGCGTATCTACAACAACTCAGCATCTATACATATTTGCATCTTTACATGTAGGCGTACATCTGTATCCAGAAAAAGTGGAGGAAGAAAGATCATGTACAAATGATAAGCAACACCTGAAAAAATACACTTTAAAAATACCAACAATTCTACTCAGAATGTAGCGGCAATGTTCAGCGCAACAAAAAGAATGCGGAACGATGGAAAACAGGTTTGGAACATGCTAAAAAATAACATTAAAAAAGATAACAAAAATGGGTGTGGCTTAGCTAAGGTTAAGCCTAGGATGCGAAGCATACTAGCCTTTATTTTAACGCGACAGCGTTAAGGAGCTCGTGTCGCAGAAAAGCCGGTGTCGTCGGCGTCGGCTCAGGCGTGCGGCGCTTGCTCAGGCGCACATTTCGTTGTCGCGCCGAACGCTGCGTTGCTCGACGCTCACCGCGTCCGATGCGGGGGCGACGCCGCGAGCGACGGCGCTAGTTGGAGCCCCGTTTCTTTTCTGTCGTGACGTCATAGTGTCACGTGGTATTCAAGGCGACACCGCCGCGCCTGAGGAGCTGGGTTGAGCTCTCGTAATATGCTTCGCATAAAATGCAAATGTTATGATTTTAAAAAATTGACCAATAATAATTAAATTTAATTTCAGTGCTTTTTTAGTAATAGCATTTAGTTTGGTATGGGAAGCATGTACCACGTTTAATATTCTCGGCACCTGGTACCGCAATCGCTTGAAACCATAATTAGTTCTTGTGAAAGGTAACACCCACTGGCTCTGTTTTTTGAATCGATATAACGCTTCCCTTGATTTGAGTAGGTTGCACAAGTTTATGAAAACGTCGTTGTTACAGCGAAAATATTTTTTTAGTTTTTAAGACGAGGTTATAATCATAAAAATATTCAATAGGAAGCACATTAAGAGCACGAAATATATCGAGTGTATGTGCATCAAACGGTGCGTTAACAACATGTCGGACAGTTCTCTTTTGTAATGTTTTGAAGCTTCTTTTGTTTGCTTGCGATGTCATCCCCACACTAGATTACCATAGTTAACATATGAAAGGAAGATACTGTTATATAACATCAGTTTTACCTTAGAAGGCAGCATGTGTCGTAATCAACAGGTTATTCCACATGCTCTCGTCATAGTGGACATAATACGCTCAACATGTGTATCCCAAATTAAATGTTTGTTAAAAATTACGCATAACTTTTTGACAATATCCACTAATTCTATCCTTTCTGTGCGAAGGTAAAGGGCAGTATTGCAGTTTACCTGTTTTTGTGGTGGCGTAAACAACACAGCCTTAGTTTTAATTGCATTAATTGCTAATGAGTTTAGATTACTTCACTTTTGCGATAAGTTTAAAGTGTTATTTGCCATATTTGTAAGTTGCGCAATATCACGTGATTTGAAAAAGAGGCTAGTATCATCCGCATAGGCTATGAATTGTGCATGTTCACTAACATTCGTTATGTCATTAATATAAATGTTAAATAAATTCTTTGTGGAACGCCCTGTGTTATTTCTCTTGCTGATGAAAGTTTTGATTCAATTGCGACGCACTTCCTTCTGTGCTCAAGATATGATTTCAAAAGTTTGAGGAGAATCCCGCGAAAGTCATAATGGTTTAACTTTGAAGATAGGGTTTCATAGTTAACCAAATTGAAAGTCTTGGAAAAGTCAACGAATACACCTACAGTTAACATTTTGTTCTGAAAGTTATTTAAAATTATTTCTTTTTGTGTCAGCAAGGCAAGCTCTGTGGACATTTCCTGCCGGAAACCAAACTGCATATCTGTTAGGATGCTATGTTTATCACAAAATGACTTAATTCTCGCGCAAATGATCTTTTCGAGGCCTTTCGAAATTACGGAAAGTATAGATATTGGCCTATAATTTGTTAACTCGTTCTTGTTTCCGGACTGAAATGTAACAATTACTTTCGCATGTTGCATTTCCACAAGGGAGAGGCCGTTTAATAAGGAAATATTAAAAATGTGAGTAAGCACATGCAACAAAAGATCAAGCACAAATTTAATGGGTTTAATCTGCAATCCATTTATATCGTGCTGTGTGCTGTTCTTTAAGGACATAAAGGTCGAGGATACTTCTTATGGTGTAGCAGGTTCTAAAAAAGCTGTGTAAGCATTGGGAGTACCCAGAAAGGAAGTCACATTTATATTATGCGTGCTTGGGATTAAAGACGTAAAGTGTTTGTTAAATGTGTCAGGTAATTTTTCACCACTAATTGCTTTGTTATAAATTGTCAGCTCCAATTCCTGCTTACTATGAGGTTCCGGCAGTAGAAGTTTATTTACTTCACGCCAAACGGCATCGCTCCTAGTTCCCGCTGTATTAAAACGTTTTCAAAATGTCTGTTCTTGGCATTTCTCAATATTTTATTTAATGAGTTTCTGTATTTTGTAAAGGAAGTGAAGTCCGCAGGATCCCGAGCCTTAAGAAACTTTGCGTGCAAAGAATTTTTTTTTCGCGGATTATTCTGAGGCATTCATCAGTAAGCTATGGTTTCCTAATCTTTCTCGATTTTTTAATTTTTTTTGTATGGGAAAAAAACCTCGTAAGCTTTTAAAAGTGTAGGGATAAATATATTATACGCTTCATTTGCGTCTTTGCAGTCAAGTACAGAGCTGAAGTTATTTTTTTTATTTCCGTGTGAAAATTTTCTAGAGTTTTCTGATTAATTGTTTGAATGTGGAATGGGTCAGAATGATGACACGTCCAAAATGCACGATTAACCTTATATGTAATGTACACGGGCGAGTGATCTCCTATGTTTCATTCAATTACACCAACTGCATACAGCCGTCCGAGCTATTTGTGATAAACAAATCAAGCAAGCTTACGGAACTGGTACAAATTCGTGTGGGTGTCGTAATTACGTTTCTGCAGCAGAAAAAAATCAAGAATGATCTGCAATCTTCGCGACTTCGGTGTATTTACTAGAAGATTAATATTGATATCACCGCCGATGACAAGTTGCAAGTGATTTGTGCTGATAAAGCACAACAATCTTTCAAGAAACTCAAAAAAAATTCTCACTGTCGCCGCTAGGGGTACGATACACAACAGTGAAAACACACTTGTGTGATTCTAGACTTGAAACTTCGTAATCTGTTGTCAATGCAGAGTAAGCTGGAAGCATGGTACATAAAATTTGATCAGATACAAGCTGTAATACACTCCCGCCACACCTATCAGCATAGTTCACATTAGGATTTGGAAACCAGACATTCGAAACACTTCTTCCTCTGATCTATACCATGTTTCCGTTATCATTACATTGTCAAATTAAAACGGAACGTCACCGAGTAGCGCGATCAACTCGTCATGCTTGTGCCTAGCTGATTATGCGTTACAGTGAAGAAATGAAAGGTAATCGCGCGAATTCGGCTTTATGACGTCTCTTGGTGAAACCAATCCCATAGTGCAAATAAGATATGCAACAGATCAATGAAATCTTTATGTAGGCGCGTCTACTTGCACATCTTTTGCACATCTGCCTCGCGGCCAATTCGAATAACATTAGATGTTTCCGTTTTCCGTGCTAAGATTTTACCGCCATTCACCCAAAAAAAACGCCAGTTCAGTTCCCGTTTCTTAGCGGTGGCCATACCCAGAAGCTTCTTTAGCTGCGGACAAGGACGCTCATTTACATATATTGCTTGCGGCTTGCCAGATCCTAGGTCACTGGAATTAATTCTAGCCTTCCGTGATTTCTGAAGCACTTTTTCTCGCTTTGCACGGTGGTTGAAAACAACCACAATGGTCTGCTCCGTGTCCGCACTTCGTGACGCGACTCGATGGCAAATCTCAATGTCTTCCCTCTTAATCGGTTCACCCACTGCGTCGCCTACTTTGCCTAGCACATGAACTAGATTTTCAGCTTTCTCATGCGGAATTTCCTTAATTTTGATGTTCTTGTTCCGAGAGTATTGGTCTTGAACAGTGACCTTGAGCGATGTTTCATGCAATTGTTTTTTTAGTGCTTCGACTTCCTGCGTAAGTGCTAGTTGCGATGTTTTGAGAGCTACATTTCCTGCTTTTCAGCGCAGTCCTGCTTGAGTGTTTCGAACTCTTCATTGATAAACTCAAGACTATATTTAAGCTCCCTAATTTTCTTGCGCAGTTCACGCGCTAAGTTTGACACTTCGGTTGACATCATGAAATGCAGTGAAAGACAGCAGTGGTTTGGCAACAGAGGCAGCAAGCTAACAAATAGATAAGTTTCGCTATAAGGTAAACTCTCAAACTCCGAAAATCAAGCAGGGAAATGTCAGACGTCCTTCGATATAGTGCAAGTCTCGCCGGGTACCTGAGCTCCCTGGGCTAATGTGAATTTCGCGCGTTTCCTCTTTGCGTCCAAGTCACCGAAACACTTCTTGATCTCCTCAACGAAGCGTGTCCGTGTAGTTAGCATGTCCGGATGGTTGTCACACCATGCCAACGCCGTGCCGGCCAAGAAGAAAACAACGTTCCTAAGATGACTGGCAGCGTTCCAATTATTGTATTGGCTTACCCTTTCATAATGGGTTAGCCACTCATCCACATCTTCCTCTGCCTTCGCCGAGAACGTGCGTGGCTGTCGGTAGTGCTGGATAGGGGCTGGGCTCGCCAAGGCACTGCTGGTGAGGGTATTTTGCTCTGTGGCAATGATTGAGCGCGACGGCGAAAGTCCGGCGAGGCGACGGGTTTCGGAGTAGTTCTTGTGTTGATGGCTCCGTTGTAGGTTGTGGGAGTTACCCCGCCCAGCTCCACCAAATGTTACGCATGAGATGTTTCACGCAGAATCAGGTGAATCTGGTTGATAGGCTCGTTTCCAACGGTACCGAGGCAGCCTGGCAACGTCGTTCTCTTCTTTCTTACACCCTGGTTGTCAGCGTGGCAGCCGTGGCTATGACAGAGCTCGTGACAATATATATATACATATATATATATATATATATATATATATATATATATATATATATATATATATATATATATATATATATATATATATATATATATATTGTATCGAAGACGAGGAGCCTGCCTGCTCCACAGCACCATCGCTACCGGCATGAGCTCGTGGTTGCTGTCTTTCGCCGAACGCTTGAGACTGCCACCCGTTCGCGCCCGTTGCTTATCTCGTAGCAAGTGGTGGAGGTGCTGGGTTTCGACCACCCTGGAACTTCGGTCGTGGTCACGGACTCCCAGGAGACATGTCGCATGTTTCTCAAGGGGCACGTGACTGCGGCTAGCCTCGCGATAATCCCGAAATCCTTCAACCACCATCATCGCCTACTCTGGTGCCCGGGCCACGCGGGGGTACAGGGGAACGAAAAGGCTAACGCGTTAGCTCGAGGGTTCACTAACCGAGCGACGGCGTCCTCTTCTAACCCCAACCACCCGCACTACCCATCACAAAATTCCACCAATTTAAATGCCAAAGACATCCTTGCTCATCAGCGTGGAGTCCGAAGAAAATACCCGCCGCCTCACCCACAACTTAACGGGGAAGAGGCCGCCGATTGGCGTAAAATACAGACCGGGGTGTTCCCCCATTTAAAATTGCTAAACGCCATGTATCCCACTCGTTATAGGGCCAACTGTCCTTGGTGCGGTGGCATACCTACCCTAATGCACATAACCTGGGAGTGCACTAAGCACCCTCATAGGCCAAACACCAGTAGGACAATGGAGCAGTGGGAGGCACAGCTCGCCCGCTCCGATCTGGCAGGACAAAAGTCCTTAATTAGCCAGGTCAGGCAGGCGGCAGAGGCCAGTGGGGCCCTGGACTGAGAGGCTCCGACCACCCCTCCTTCAAATCTTTAGAATAACAATAAAGTTTCTCTCTCTCTCTCTCGGTGTCGCACTCTACCCCCCATCATGCCCGACGACGCACGCACTCTTCCAGCTCCTCTAACGGCGCCGGCCACCTTGGTTATTGCGGTGCCTTGCGTCAGCGAGATCTCCCTATCTTCTCGGGCACAGATGACAACGACGTTGAAGATTGGATCTGGTCTTATGAGCGAGTGAGTGCCCATAACCAGTGGGGCGCCGTTACCAAGTTGAGAAACGTCGCATTCTATCGTACGGACGTTGCAAAACTATGGTTTGTAAACCACGAGGTCAACCTCACTTCGTGGTTGGTCTTCAAACCAACTTTACCCAAGTTTTCGGTCGGCCTGCAGTAAGAAAGCTTCGTGCAGAATAACGTTCGCGCACACGATCCCAAGAGGCCGGAGAAAACTTCATGAGCTACATTGAGGACATTGTCGACCTTTGCAAACGGGTGAATGCATCGATGTCAGAGGAGGAGAAGATCAAGCATATCATGAAGGGTATTCAAGACAACGGATTTCAAATGTTATTATCGAAGAGTCCTCAGACTGTCGCTGAAGTGATAGAAATGTGCCAGAGTTACGACGAGTTGCGCATGCAACGGCTTCACACCAGACGTCGCGCCCCGCCCGCCGACTCTCTATCAAGCCTTGGAGTCGACGACAACCATGCTGCTCCCTTCGTAAAAATTCAGGAATTCGTTCGCAGAGAGGTCGCCCGCCAGCTATTTTTTATATCTTCTGTCCAGGAACCAAAATCCTACGAATATCCTACGATCCGCGACTTCATTCAAGAACAAGTATCTCAAGCCGTTCCTCCACTCATTGAGCAGACACCAGTCACGGCTCCTCTCACGCTGAAGCAGTTTCCCGATCTCGTCCACAAACGCCCGTGCCTCCCTCTGTGCATCGACCACCGAAATTTTTGCCGCCATCTATGCTGCTCCATGACCGACGGCATTTTCCTGCTATGCCGCTGCCCGGCCGACAGCATTTTCCGAATCCTCAACCGTGACTCGGACCTTACCCCCACCAGTGGCGCACCTTCGATGACCGCCCAATACGTTTGGTTGCGGTGGTGCTGGTCACGTGGCGCGCCATTGTCGTCGTGGCATGCTTCCTCTTCAGAACATCCGGTGAGCGCCACCTTTCCCCGCTCCGTTTTCCTGTTCGCCTTCCAGCCTTCCTACCTCTTCCTTTTGCCCTGACCGCCCAACCGCCTCTACTCGCCGCTCACCATCTCCCCGTCGTCGCTCACTTTCTCCGATGTGGCGCCGTCCCATGTCCACCGAGTAGGAAAACTGATGGCCGCAGTTCCCGAGACACGAACTGCGTCCACGTTGCAATGCCCAAGTCCTCGTCCCTCTCCAGTCAACGTAATTGAAATCTCTGTCGAAGGAATCGCCCTCCTGGCACTTGTAGATACAGGAGCCGCCATATCCGTAATTTCCGCCGAACTCTGCCGCACACTACGAAAGGTTTTGACGCCTTTCTCCGACTTCTCCCTTCGAACCGCGAACGCTCAAAATATAACGCCTCTCGCTGCCTGTACTGCTCGCGTCTTCATTCAAGGTCTACTGTATACCGTCGAATTCGTCGTGCTGCCCACGTGCTCCCATGACACCATATTAGGCTGGAACTTCCTTGCAAATAATAACGCCGTTATAGACTGTTCTCACGCCGAACTCGAACTTTCTGCACTTCCCGACGTCGAGACTATCGAAAACGACCCTTCCAGTGTTAAACTGTTTGTTTCCAAAGACAATTTCGTCCCTCCACGCCCTTCCCTGCTTGTTCCTGTGTCGTGCGCCGCTATTTCTGATGTCACTGTTCTCTTTACGCCCTCTGAGCCGTTCATTCACAGCCGATGTTCTCCGCTTCCCTGTTCTCTCCTTACTCTTCGCAATGGCTTCACGAAAATGGTCGTCGACAATCCCATGGCCTGCCCTTTAGCTCTATTTCATGGTGAATGCCTAGGCCTCGCTCAACCGGTCGAGACCTTTTGCATCTTTGACGCTCCTGCCGCTTCTACTTCTGCGGACCTTGGCGCAGTTACTTCTTACTCTGCGGTTGATCATTCACTCCTCGACGCTTTCCACTGCTCCATCGACGATGGCACGTCATCTTCAGAACGAAGCCAGCTTATTGCTCTCCTGCAGAGGTTCAGCGCTTCTTTCGACAGCCATGCTTCCGGGTTGGGCCGCACATGGACCGTTTTCATCAGATAGATACCGGCAGTCATACACCTTTACGGCAGCGCCCTTACCGAGTATCCACCTCTGAGGGACGAAGACGAAGACGAAGTGTCTGCGAGCCAGAACGCTATTTCTCTAGCTCAGTTGTCTTTTCCTTATTTCTGCGTACATCTTTCGAGAGCCGGCATGGTTCGTGGTACGGATGCAAGTTGACGTCCCCGTGCCTCTGCCAGGAATGGCGACTTCAGCGGCGGCTGCGTCTAGGAAGCGGACCGGCCTCCAGAGCGACACCGATGGCGATGACACCAGCGTGTATTCGCTCAGCAGTGAGGACTTCTCCGATGCCGCCTTCGAGCTTGTGCGCAGCCGCAAGGCGAAACGAAGACACACCACCGGGGCATCCAGTTCTTCGAGCACGCCAGCGGTAAGAGCAACTCAGAATACCGCATTCAGTACGATTCTATTTGTATCAGAACTCGCTACCGACAACCTGAGGCGACTCAACACACAGTCCGTATCGGTGATACTTGAAGCGGTGGCCCCAAATCAGATAGCAGATGTTAGAGTCAACACACGAAAAAATGTGCTGGCTATCGACGTCACACATGAGACTGCGCTGAGAAATTTGACTACAGTTAGAGAACTAGGTGGCGTTAAGCTCCGCTCGTACATCCTCCAGAACAATGGTGCAACTACTGGTGTCATCTACGATGTGACTGGACGTCTCCATCTCAAGCGCCGACTTGCCGATCTTAGTGAAGCCTGCCGTTGATGGCGTCGCCATAACACATGTGTATCGCCTCGGCACATCCCGCTGTATGAAAATTACATTCAAGGGCTAGACTCTCCCTTCGCACGTCAAGGTGGGCCACTTTAGACACCCTGTGCGACCATTCATCCCAAGGCCACTGCAATGCCGCAATTGTATGAGGCTGGGACACATGAGTGCCGTGTGCGAGAACACGAGACTTTGCTCACGCTGCAGCGAGCCCCACACCGCAGACACTTGTGCAGCCACGGTTCTCAAATGCTGCAATTGCCTTGGGTCCCATGATGCTTCCTCGAAGGACTGCCCCAAAATGAAGAAGCAAAAGGCGATCTTGAAGCAGATGGCGAGAGACCATTCGTCTCGTCGTGAAGCTGTTGCGGCAGTTAGAAAGCGACGCTCCCGAGGTCGCCGGACTTCAAAGAACGCTGATACCTCTATGAAGAGTACGTCGCATGCGACATCACCCCCTCCTCGGCCCCTAGGCCTGGGGCAATTCAATCTAAATCGGACAAGGCCATGGCGGAGAACAATACAACTTGGTCCTCACTACTAAAGCAACAGCCAAAGCCAGAACAACAGCGGAAGCCACAACAGAAGCCACAGCTGATGCCCCAGCCGATGCCACAGTCGGTGGTACGGCCGATGCCACAGCTGGAAGAGATGCCACAGCCGGAGGCGATACCGCAGCCGATGCCACAACCGGAGGCGATGCCGCAGCTGATGCCACAACCCGAGCCGGAACCACGTCAAGTAATACAGCTGCACACGGCTGTAGAGCGAACAGCGCGGGTGCCTGACAAATTGCCCGAAGAAGACCGGCAAGTCGTTATGATGCTCCGGTCTCTGATGAATACCCTTCGAATAATCTTAAATAACATGCGCACTCCCTCAGCACGAAGTGCAATGCAAGTGCTGGATGCTCTCAATTCAGTACTTGCAACTCTTGAGTAAGCGTCATGGTTCACCCACATCATTATATTCGCACTGAAGTCAGAAAGGCCGGGGTTTAGCTTAAAAATATACTGCCACGTACTGCAACGTACTGCTGACGCCCACCGGATCCTTGGTCTTCACTGGTAACTTCAACGTGCATCACCAGCTATGAACCACCAAGATTGACGGCAGCCTAACGTATCGACGGAGCACTTGCTTTGACGACTGATGTCCAAGAACTTCGCTGCGTGCACAGACAGTGTTCCCTCTATCCCGCCTTCTTTCTTTCTGTTCCCCCCTTTCCCTTCCCCCAGTGTAGGGTAGCAAACCGGACGCTCGTCTGGTTGACCTCCCTGCCTTTCCTCTCTTTGCGCTCTTTCCTCCTCTTCCTCCTTCCCGCTTCTGAGCGCCGTGTCATTCACCACCAGGTTGCTGACATGCTCAAGCGTGTGCATATATAAATATAAATGTATATATATATATATATATATATATATATATATATATATATATATATATATATATATATATATATATATATATATATATATATATATATGGTGGTCCCTCATAACCCCCGCCAAGAATTCAAAAATGAACTGCGCGGACGTGAATTGGTGCGATCGCATACTATTCCCAACAGCCGATGGTAACTCAATTTCTTGTTTTCCCTATACCTCACTAATTAATAAGGTTAATTACCAAACTTTTTTTATTCCAGGCTGAAACGGCCGGGCCACGACGCGCCATGAAGGCGGACGCAATCGTGGGGCTGACGCCTCGATGGGATCGTCCTGTATCTCGGTTGGAGGCACCAGGCAGACGCTTGACTCCTCGCCAGCAGCACGGCACAAATCGCAAGGGACGCTTTCCCCCCAGACATGCTACGGCGCAGCGATCACGTCAGAGGCGTCCCGCATCGGACACTGCACGTAAGAATTGCGCTGTTAGCGGAAAGGGGTGCCGCGTCGCCTAAACCCGAGGGTTCAAGTGACGCATGCTGGAAGTTGGAAGGGGAGAGAGCGAGAAGACTTATTAAACGCAGAGGTATTGGGGCATCCTCGCACCGGTCCCCGCCCGGCTCTAATGCGCTCAGACGAGACACAGGAGAGAAGCGGGCGAGTGGCGCGCCCTCTGTCGGGGCAGCGCCGTACATAGCGAGGAAGGGGTCTTTTGTGCTTGCCACAAGATGGCTCTGTGTGTGCGCCAAGCGCAGAAGAAATGTAGCGGAAACGTACTTCGCTACTCGTTTAACTGTGACTTCTGAAATTTACATGCTGATAATTACCGACATACAGCGCAATTTAACGTTCTACGGCACGTTTCTAAGGCAACACCGCATTCACTAGAGGTGCTTTTGTCGCGCCTTCAGCCATCGAACTCATGGCTGAGTGGTAGCGTCTACGTCTCACACTCCGGAGACCCTGGTTCGATTCCGAGTTCAATGGCTTAGGCAAGGCCAGTGGCTTCATCTCTCATCTGACGTTTTCTCATCCCCTTCGCGCCGTGGCACGTGCCGTACGTCTTCTTCTTCAGATGCTGGCTCTGCTAGAAAATGAACCGCTCTAACAATATTCGCTCCATTGTCCTTCGTTACACTCAACACTTGGTCCAGAGATTCTGCATATTCAGAGAGCCCACCAAGAACTTCAAGCTTTAGGTTTTCCGCGGTTTGCCGTCAAACCGTTTTTCTAAGCCAGTGTCTGGAGGTGGATCCTGCCATCTCCAATAAATTGTACATTGACGGCAAAGATTGCTCGACCAAGGCGCGTAGTACTGTCCATTTTCAGCGAATCAAGATTTTGCAGTGACTATGAAATTAATTCTCTGGCTTTTCTTTTTTGATTCTTGAGCCGCTCGTGATCGAACACTCTCAGCGCTCACGGTCATTCGTAAGGCCCTGCAAAGTAGGGTCAATGATTTTTCGAAACCCGGAGTCATCGATCATACGAAATGTTCGACCGTTTGTAGTGACCAATTCGCGCAAACATTCATGATGAACTCTCCTGGTTACGTTTACGCTGAAACCCGCGCTCACCTGCAGTGTGTGTGGGTGTTCGGTCGGCTTTATTTCCTTGCCATTCAGTAATCGGAGAACCTGCTCACTGCCAGACCCTGGCAAGGAATTCCTACACGACGGCTTCTCCAGGACCAGATTGCTCTGCTCGAAATCTGGTTCACAGAACCGGTTCGGAACAGTTCGTTTGGTTCGATCCGGTTCGCGTTCAGTTCGAAAATGGTGGGAAAATACGGGTTCGGTTTGGTTCCGGGCAAAAATTCAGGTTCGGTTCTGGTTTCAGGTTGGCTTCCGGTTCAACACCATGGTTTCAGCAATTTCGAATAACTACAGTAACCACACTAAGTCATGAGAAGACCTGTTCATGCTCTTAGGCAGTCCTGGCTCTAGTGGAACATCGTAAACACACCACGATGTCAGTCTGTAATGCCCGAGTTCCGTGGCCCTCCTGTATTAGGATCTATTTTTTATTCGCCTTGGTCGCCACGTGGCATAATGTGAGGATGAAATTATGCTTACGCATGGAAACGGTTTTGTGCAAAAGAGCAGTGACAACTTATAAAATACGCAAGACGATTGCCCATTGTATTCGGTTTGCAGTTGCTCACGTCTTTCTTGCAATTGCAGGTTCGGATGGAGCGATGCGTAGTAGGCTACGGTGGAAACATGGAAGGCGTTTCGGACAATTACTTCGACGTAGTGCTCACCACGCACGTGTTGTGCTCTGTCCAGTGCTCTGAGAAGGTCCTGCAGGAGTGCCGGCGGGTCTTGGTCAATGTGAGGACCACCACGCATGGACAAGCATGTTTTTCTTTATAGTTTATTGCTATTGGCTTGTTCCTAGAATAGTAACTATATTTTTTTAATATTCAAATCGGTAGAGATACTCAATAACTCGTGAAATAAAGTGAACCCTTGTCCACTAGGATTACGAATCTTGGAATGTACGAGCAACGATTTCTTTCTATAAGTCCACTCCAGAGTCTCCATAATAACTTGGTGCGCTCCTTATTGAGAGAGAGAGAGAGAGAGAGAAATATAGCAAGCAGGATGTGTTGCACAGGTATTTAAATAAAGAAGAATGCATGCTACAAAACGCCAATTTACAAATTGTGCGCCAACGCACAAGGGAACGCGGACAACAGAGGGAATACTTGCACCCTTTGTGATACCTCAAAGGACAATATCCTTCGTACCAATTTGACTATGGAAAGCATCCCTCGAGAGAAAAAGAAGAGAAGGTGAAAGGGATCACGACACTCCATCGCATACTCGAAGAGTTCGTAGCGCACGATGTGGCCAATGTACCATGTGAGAAAATGACAACGCTCAACCCTCTCGGAGGTTATAAAATATGGCGCACAACAACGCCTCAAGCATACACCTCTCCCTGTATGTTCTGTGTACTCCTCAGACAAACAGCAGTCGTGCACGCAAGGTAACGTTTAAAATCAACTGATCACTTTCGTGTTAGCCTAAACGTTGAAGAAATTAAGCTTTAACCGTTAACCTCGCCGCTAATTATCGTCAATCAAAGCATCCAGCACCGAAGGCTTCGCTTACATCGATTTCCACAGCGCGTGGGATCTGCACATTTTCCCTTCTTTCATGCGTTATACGAGGTTCCCATCATGTTTTCGCGATATCTTCAGTGAGCAAAATGAAGAACCTTGCTTATTTTTAGCTGTAATAAGGCGCACGTTATCAGAAATCCGTAAGCAAAGCTCAAAGTATGCCGCTGAATTGCGGTCTCTTCAATGGTGTTCCACTCATCTAACGCTTCTTTTGGAATACGCGTGAGGCGGTTAATCAAATGCTATGAAACTGTTCTCCGACGCATTTCGCATTATAGGTTTGATGGTAAGACGAATGCGTGACGACGACCGCATGTTGAGAGCTCGATGACGAAGTGGAATGACCCCCAATGCAAAAATGACGGCTTCACGATGGCCGTATGACAACGAGTGCATGGCGGTGACGACGATGCGGTGACGATGATGGCATGATCACAACCTAATAACGACAGCATGATTACGGCGGCTTGATGCAGCCGGAGAGATTGAAATATGTTTTTTATCCAAAATCGTCACAAAAAAGGACAGACAGACGGACAGACAGACAGATAGATAGACAGATATATATATATATATATATATATATATATATATATATATATATATATATATATATATAGATAGATAGATAGATAGATAGATAGATAGATAGATAGATAGATAGATAGATAGATAGATAGATAGACAGATAGATAGATAGATAGATAGATAGACAGACAGACAGACAGACAGACGGATAGATAGATAGATAGATAGATAGATAGATAGATAGATAGATAGATAGATAGATAGATAGATAGATAGATAGATAGATAGATAGATAGATAGATTCTGAAATAGACTAGGACTTATAATCGAAATTTTATAAGACAATAAGAATTCCATCGGAAATGACGCGCTATACCATGAAGAGGTGTGTTTGCTTTATGGAGACCTATGAGGCAAAATTATATGCACAGGTATTGTTTATGTCATGATATATTGTTTGATTACGCAGAGCATAGCTGCGCTGACTTTCATGTCTTTTTCGATCAAGATGCAGTGGTTGTAAATGCCGATGTTATACAGTTACGCACAAGCTACAAGATACTGTATCAGTATCTTGCATCAGCCTGCAAGAAATTGATGGACATAAAACACGGGTGGGCTAAGCAACCAAAGCTTCCATTTATAGAAAGCTGTTCCGCATGCATTCTCAGTTCCCGGTGCTTCAGTCGCGCGATGAATATTCTCTGATATCAATGTGGCGGCTCTCACTGGTGACCGTGCTAGCCCTTTCGTAGTCGTTCCTTCTGCAGTATCGTGCGCAGGCGCATTCGTCCAAAACTCGCCCAAAGTCATTCCCGATGCCTACGTCACTAGCATTTCGTTTCCTCCTTCACTCGAAACTATCTCTTTAAGTATCTTTCAGTATTGAAGCCTGACTGCAATTTGGGCCAGAAATGCATCGAAGGGGTTTTCGCTTCGTTTGTTTCTGGTTCACGACGAACACTTGGCGCTAAATTTTAACCCGCAGCATTCACTGCTCTCAAATGTCACTTGACTAAGGAGCGGGTCTTGCAGTCACGCATTTGTGGCCAATAATTCGTTGTGGCTACTTCCAAGAGACAGCCGATAAAGCTCATCGCCGTGATTCAGCCAACTGGCGCTGCGTACATTGACGTCACATTAGCAAGCATTTGCATGCAGACCATTGCATACACGTTGCCAGGATCCTGCAGAGGACGACTTGCCAGGGATCATTGATCAGCAGCTTCTGTCGATAAAAGTGTGGTCAACATGCGGCACACGTACTGCCGGGAGGAAAGTCGTGCTGCTGCCTGCAGCCCCCGCCCCTGCCGCTGCGTGTGTCCCTGTCTGTCTTCTTTTGTCCCATCTTTTAATCGCACTGCCGAACAACCCCTGCCGCTGCTTGTGAATAGGACGTTGTCCCATCGCCATGTGTTCTGTCCGTGTTGTGCTATTCAAACTCCACTCCCAAGCGACTTTTCATTAAACATATTCGCAAAGACAATTGAGGCAAGACGCATCCGATCAATAGCGCAGTCACATGTCCAACAGAATGAAGTTGGCGGAGCTGCTGTAGTTTCGTGATTCGACTTTGGGCAGAACATATGACCAGCAGAAGCAGGGAATACACAGTGAGCGATCCCAACTAAAGTTAACTTTCTTTGTCATGTGTCTGCAGATTCAGACACGTACGTTTTGTTTGTTGCATTTCAACGCGCTAGAAGTCTTATGGTACATCACGCACCTTCCTTGGGCTGTCTGTCTGTATGTCTCATTTCTATATTTGTCTATCTGTTTTTACATTTAACCGTTTTACCGCCTCTCTGGGTTACTGGGGAGCCCGTGGTCGAATGATTAGCGCATCGGGCTCAGGGCATACATATCGCGTCGATGCCTACCCATCGGGTTGGTAGGTACGGCTGTTCGAAGAAACTCTGTGACGCCAATTTGGAACAATGGGTATGTGCCACTCGGTCTGTGCTGGTCTTCAATGAACATCTTTGAGGCCAACGAGGGGAACAAGTTATGTGCCACTGGGAATGTGCCGGCTTACAATGACAAAAAAATTACCTTAGGTTTCTCCGATGGTGATCGGAATTAAACGCACGTCACAAGGGTTGCTCAAGGACCGCAGTCCGATGTATTAACATTCTGCACCACCAATGCACTGGGCACGTGCTGCTTTTCAATGAGCGCCTTTCAGGCCAACGCTTCAGCGAGCTACTACATAACTTCACTGGGTATGTGCCTTACTTCAATTAACCTAAATAAAAAACAAAACACTTTACCACGTCGGCAATATCAACAGTGAACTTTCTCTTCTGCTCCTAAAGTTTTGCTCCCCTTTTTCCTTTCCCCAGCGCAGGGTAGCAAACCAGGCTATTTCCTGGTTAACCTCGCTGCCTTGTACTTATATTTTCTCTCTCTGTCTCGTCAATTTCTTTTTTTGATTGAAGTGAATATTAGGAGAGGTTGGCGCGTTTATGGTGGCACCGGCTACTCCTTGTCACTTGGCAAAGGAAACAAAGTTGCGTAAATAGGAAGGATAGCGACACGAAATATGGCACTCAGTATAACACTGGATGAATAAAAAAATATACAGTCCGACAGTACATGAGTGGCAAGGTTCTGTGCATTAGTTTAGTCCACGTACGCATATATAAAGTCAGATATTTTGTATAGCCAAAACACACAACACATGTAATGCACTGCAAGTACAGAACAGAATTATACATATTGCGTAAAAGTTGCGATGACCACATAAACCAATTATGAACCACGGATAACGCTTGTGTTACTCATTTAGCGTATTCGAATAATCTTATACCTAATATGTTCCCAAAATGCTGGTGTCCTCTAAAAACCTTTTCAGAGCAAAAAACGCTCTTTTTTGAAGGCCTGCAGTCAGCCATGGGCCAAGTATCATTTTTTGAGTGAAAGGTCTTCTAACATCAACAAATTTGCTTGCAGTACCCTTCTTTGTGGATCGTATTTCGTGCACTCGACAAGAAGATGATTCACATCTTCATCTGGATGGCCACAAGAACACTGCGGACTAGAGACACGTTTTATCCAGTACAAGAAGTGTTTTATAAATGCAGTACCAAGACGCAGGCGGTGTACCAATGTTTCAAATTTTCTGTTGTCTCTTGGATTTTCCGGCATTGATAAGTTTATACCTGGGTCTATAAAGTATAACTCCGAGTTTTTAGTTTGCTCATCAAACCAGGTAGTTCTGCTGACGCGACAAGAAATCTGTCTCAGGAGCGGACGGACTTCACTGCGCAATAGAGGAAGATTGGTTGTCTCCGCGTTATTGTGCGCTCGATTCGCAGCTGCGTCCGCTGCAGTATTACCAGGAATATTGCAGTGCCCAGGTATCCACTGGAATGCAATTACGTGGTTCATTGCGCTTGCTTTTGTAAGTTCATTGAGTGTCGCATACAATAGTGAAGTGTTCAAAGAATTTTTCGTATTGCCCTGCAGTAATGTGAGAGTGGCTTGCGAATCGCTAAATATTACTCATTTTTGCGAATGTTTTTCGGATGTTATGAAACGCAAAGCACACAGGATTGCAAAGAGTTCTGCCACGGTAGAAGATGTCTCTTTGGCTAATTTAAACGTTTGCTCTAGCGCTAAATGTGGAATGACGAATGCTGAAGTCGAGGAATTTCTATGAAACGAATCATCTGTATAAACTTGGAATATACTGGAGACATAAGGAGTAAATTTGGAAGAGTGCCAGTTGCTGTGCGGCTACTACGAACATGTCTCTCTTAGATATAATCTCTTCAACCGATAATTCTATTTGTGGACATGTTAACATCCAGGGAGGGTAACAAACATCCACTTTGAATAATTCAAATCTTGGTAATAATGTTTTATGTTCTCGAACAACATCGTGAATTTTGCTTCTGTTTCTTTCGGTAAGCGCAAGGTTTAATGGTTGCTTCTCGTGTTGGCTTAAGATGCGATAGATATGTCGGCATGTTTCAGCCGTTCGTATGACTGGAAATTGTGGGCGACGAGCCTCAGCAATTACTAAAGAACTCGAGGTAGCCTGCGGAACCGCAAGACACACTCGCAGCCCTCTTGCCAGTAAATGTCGAAGACGTTCCTCAGAAGTTTGCGATAAACCATGGAGAACAGGTGCCGAGTAAGCAATTTCTTATTTTATGAGTGCGTTATGAACCTGTAATAGTGAAGAGACTGATCCCCGCTACGCTGTACCAGCGAGTCGCCGAAGCACATTTATTACTGCCTTGGTCTGCTTTCCAGTTGCGCGAATGTGTGAAGCCCATGTTAGCTGACGGTCAAGAATAACTCCAAGAAATTTATGTTCTTTTACAAGCATCAAAGTTTGCCCATTAAGCGTAAGTTAGAAATTATTCAGCTGTCGTCTAGTGAAAGGAAGTACGGCTGTCTTTGCGTATGAAAGACTCATGCCTCTTTCTTTTAAAAAGGTGTCGATATTATCAAGACCCTCTTTTTCACTCACTGAGTGTGTGCCACAGCGTTTGCGACAAGCTAGGGAGCAATTCTCAGCCTTCGCAGCCACCGACGCGGCAAGCCTCTCGTCTCGGGTGCCACGCACGGCCTTCTAGGCAGCGCCACTAGATGACGCAGCGTGTCCAGAAAGAGGCGCAAGTCGCCCCGCAGCGCATCTCTCTTACATAGCCCATTTCGACGGTGGCAATATGTTGTGCGGCTACATTGATTCTATGCTAACGCATTAGCGTGGGTAGCCCTCGTCAGGTGGGTTCTGCATAATTCTTTGTTTCTTCTCTTTATAATATGGCTCTGCTTTGAGTAAACATCGGAGCGATTATTGGTTTGACCCTTGCGTCTTTTATCTTGCGACTTCAGCTTCGAGTGACATCACGCGTAATAACTGCGTGTGCAGTCGCTGGATGTTGTGCGCATATATGCATCCAACTCTTTGAATGAAAATAGGCAATCGGGAAAACTGCTGTAATCGACTATAGCAGGCATTCATTCTGATTTTACAGATTTTTTTAAATATCTGTACAAATACGGTACAAGCCTAATCGTTAAATAGGATTGGTAGAAGAGGCAGATACTAGTTTCACAATGAATTAAAATGAATAACTGACTAACAAAATGCTTGAATATGCAGGTTTCAAATTACTTAGGCACATATTGAGATCGACGAGATGCAATCAGTGAAATTGGAAGGTATATCTACATAGAAAAACAAATTCTGAGGAAGAGGCCCGTTTCGACGTAGGCACATTCAAACTTGTGGTAAAAATACATTTTTTTCTACTGACATATTTAACCCTTTCACTGCCGGGTGTTTTCCTCACCGCTGCACACTCCCTGCCAGTTCTTTTTTACATGTTAGTTTCTTGAAAATCTTATGCTAGTAACACACTACAATGTTCTGAACGTCATGTAAACATTTTTATTCAGGATTATCTTATAGATATTCATTTTACTGAAAAGAAAAAATTGTCACTTAACTAATTAACAATAATTATCTGCTAATTAGGATGCCCAGGTGTTTAGGAAACTTTTTTGGTGCGGTATTTTTCAAAACAAGGCACCACACAAAGCGGCACCTGACAGCTAGAACAAAGATAGCGAGATTCTTTCTTGCTTTGGTCGATGCTGTGTGTTAGTGCAGACGCGACAGACTCGTGTTGGGCTCTGCTTCGCGGTAGACGGTGGTATTAGAGACAGGAAGTGGCGCGCTGTCAGCCATGTTGGATGTTGACCCTTCGACGGGCGTCCTCCCTTTGGCTTCGAGTTTTCTTCATGGTACTTCTCGATTAGCTGGCGGACAAGTTCGAGTCGAAAGTCTGCCATGCTTTTTTTAACAGATTTACAGTAAATTGCTGTTGAGGATGGTAATGTCCAAGAGGTGAAAGAAGTTCTTCTTGTACCCTTTCATGCACTTTCTTGTGGCAGTGCCGGTCATGGTCACAACCATGTCTGCCTTATCTACAGTACCCATGCATAAGTTGTACTTGGAGACGCACAAGGGAATCTTTCTGCTCTCGCCCGTCTTCCTGTCCACCTTCCCGGACTCTACCATGCCACTCTTATGCTTCGTTATGAGCAGAAGCACTTCACGTTTGTCTTTCCCGTGGAGGAAGAGAAGCTGATCATTGCACATCTCGCTGGTTTCCCCTTTTTCCAGTTTTTTCTCGTCGCATGGGATACCCTTGCAGGTTTCCTGTTCTTCCGGACTGTACCAAAAGCATTGGTCTTCTTTTGGAAAAGGTAGGTGAAAAGGGCCAGACTGGTGTACCAATTGTCAACCTAGAGGACGTGCCCTTTGCCCAGATACTTGTCCAGTAAAGTGATTACAAGTGAGGCTCCATATCCCATCTCAGAATCGTTGACCTCAATTGAGGATCTGGTGTACTACACCATGTCCAGCACTGCGCCTGTCTTGACATCACAAAGTACGAATGATTTCAGGCCGAATCTGCTTCGTTTGGAAGGGATTTATTGCTTGAATGCCAATCGCCCTTTGAAAAGAAGCAGGCTTTCGTCTATACAATGATCCTGGTATGGAGATAGCGCCCCTTGAAAGTTTTTCCAAAGCATCAAGAGAACCGAGCGCACCTTGTGCAGCCTGTCACCATGAATCCAATCTTCATTATTGGAGAAATGAAGAAACCTCAAAATGAGGAGGAAGCGTTTGCGACTCACCAACTTCGAGAATGCAGGTGTACTCAAAGGGGATCCGTGGACCAATACTGGGCAATGCTGCCTTTTCTTGCATGCCTTTTCTGCCTTTTCTGTCTTTTCTTGCACGACCGCAAGAAATAAATAAAACTCGCGTGGAGTCACATCTTTCCAATAGTGTATACGGGATCCAGGTGCCGGTGTCAGCGCGGCATGTACTTGGCACTGGAAAATGTTCGTTTGATCCACAATTGCTTCCACTATGTCCGGCGTAAACAAACTTTCAAAAATCTCGAGCTCACTGGATGCAGCTGTGATGTCATTGCAGATTCCAGAGTGAGATGGATCGAAAGCATGCTCCTGGGGCTTGAACTCTTTCTTCTTCCAGCAGAAATCCCGCTTGCCAGGTTTCCTCTTCTTACGCAGATTTCTCGGTGGGGGGGGGGGGGGGGGGCTCTTCATCACTGTCATCACTCGACAAGGCACTTAGATGGGCTGCTTCCTCGCTGTCACTGTCATCGGAGTCCGAATTCATAAGCAGTTCTTGAATTTCTTCATCCGTCAAAGCATGGACACACGAGGAATGCTGCCTCGCCATGGCTGCTCTGCTGAGACGAAGACGAAGCGACGCGGATGTAGAAACATGCGCTCCACCTGGTGAAAAATCATCCTACAAGTTTTATGTTACGTGGCATCTCCATAGATGGTGCGACATGCTTGCATCATTTTGTTATAAATGAGTATTATTGGAAGCGGCAGGGAGTGAGTTAAAAAGCCAAAACGAGTACACTCGGGAGAGGCAGGGGGTGTGCATGTGTGGTCGCCCGAGTTATCCCGGGAGTGGCAGTGAAAGAGTTAAAAAACTACGGGATTTTAAGCATTGGATAACAATAGCCCCTGGAATGTCAATGCATTTCACCCCACCTTGCCACTGCAATGTCTAAACGCAGTTCTACATCTAGAAAAATAAAACAAGTCGCGGCTATTTGTTTCAGGCCACGTGAAGTACATTACTAAAAAAGGACCAAAATGATGTCTTACATATAACCTAATTACTGTCACAATGACTAATTACTAATTGGTTAAATGAATAAGTCACCACGAGAAACTTTCACGAGCCTATCAAAAACATCAGTAAATGCTACGCCGTACATTTTCCGCGACGAAATCAGAATTTTGAGGTATCAAAGCAGCGTACCTTATATCATGCGTCGGGCATTACAGGATTAACCGAGTTTCATCCTGGGAACTCGCTGCCATTTGCTACGCCTTGCGAATTTACAGCTACAATTTAGAAATTACAGCTGTGTGCCGTAAATAATTTGTTATAGGCCTAATTAGTCAAATATTCTTCATCACTCTATGGCATGATTTGAGCCTTCTCGTGAACGTCCACGTTGTATTTTATGTCATTTCTACCTCCATTCGTTCCTAATGTGTTGCGTGAACGCGTATATGTTGTCTACATCACACCTATGGTATCAACAGTTCCTACGAGATACTGCGCCCACAGCTATATTCGTTTGCATAGAGTCCTGTCATTTAACTGCGGAGAGCTTGTTGCACTTACGCTCTGTGCATGCTGCACTAAACACATCAACTTACGCGAGTTTTCAGGAGACACCGCGTGAGAATACCTCAGTTGCGGAGGGCATTTGCGAATTTGTCAATTTCAGCTGAAAATTAAAGCAATCTAGGCACTGTTTAGCTGAAAACCAGTGTTACGGTTCACTTTGTGCGGCAACGAATGGAACGGATGCTAAAAGCATGGAACATGGCATGCCTAACCGTCACGCTGGTCACAATGAACAGACTTCTCCGTCGGGAGTGTGCGACGGGATTATGAGCGGAATGTGCGAATCCTACTCCCCTCTTCACCATGCTCATCCCTCCTACGCCAAAAAATGGATTCTCTCCCGTGACCATCCATATGGGTTGCCCTGACGTGTGCTTGCAAGTACGTCCACCAGGGGACAGCAGAGAATAAGGATGCCCGGATGGTGGAGGGTATAAGAAAGCCAGCGAGCGACCAGGTGTGGTCGCATCTTCTCGGCCCTTGCGTGCAGCTACACGCACGCTCAACATTATTTTTCTTGAATTCTTTTTTTTTCTTCAAGCGCGCTGCTGGCCCGTAACGATGTATTAAACTCCTACCATTTTTTACATCACCTCATTTTCTCTTCCGGATCCCCTTCCGAACCCCCTTCCATGGTCAACCTGGTTAGAGCGCCACGCAGATACTTTTAAAGGTTCACTAACCTCTATCCCCTTAACACCAGGCATGCTCATACTGGAGTACCGACCGAGATTCCCTGTAGGGGGGCGAGACCCAATATTTGGAGAGTGTGGACATCTGTGCATGTATTTCTTATAGAACCCCAGGTAACATGCTGATAAAATCAAAGCTTGGCTACAATTCAGGAGCCGTTTGTAGAGCGAATGTAATGGCGCTGCTGTTGCCACAAAATGAAACAAAAAGAATGCACCAATAAGGTCACGGCTGTCGACACAGATAACTTTGATGGCGATCAACTTTGCTGGCACAGAAGGGACCGAGGCATGTACCGATGTAAGGCGCAATTGCTTCTTATGTCGTCTCCTCGTTTTATGATTGGACATTGATTTATTATCAAGAGTGATATTGTTCTTTTATGAGGTATCTCAAGATAATTTTAACGTTCGCCCAGCGCATTGTGCCGTATAATACTATATTACTACACATTTTGTTTTCTAACATTAAGATGACTTTTGGCACACACGTGTTTGAAAAGAATCGAATGAAATAAACCAGAAATCCGCAGCAGGTGTTGTACCAGATAATAGTAACATCAATAGGGAGAACGTAACAATCGTCTTGTAAGTATAGTCATTGCCCTTTCCCTACTCGCGTTTTCCGAATAAAACTTCCCCTTAGCGAACGTTTATGCACGTTCTAAACTAGTCACAGAATATAATGCATTTCTTGTGAGGCTGCATTGTAATCTTTCCAATGGTTGTTAACCTGTCAAGGTCTTGACGAATTCCGGTTACTTCACAGCCTATTCTTATTTAAAGTGAAGCCTAGTAATATAGGCCGGTCTGAAGATAGTGCAACAGAACACTTTTCTGATTCCGGAGATGTCATGATGAAGAAAGAACCTGAAAGAACCGCTTCCAATCGACAACGCTGCGAACGAAACGAAAATTTCTCTAATAGATCGTTCCAGATACAGAGAGATAATTTTTAGGTTTTACGGCCTTTTTAAATGTCGCCCGTTGAAGACAAAATAATTCGAATCCATCAGCTGGACTTTTCAGAGCGGCGGACAATACATACACCGGAAGTCCAAACAAATATGCAAGTAATTTAAAAATGCGCTAGTTTGGATATATGCGCCATCAAATTCGCCCTCAAAGTCCAGTTTCACGCAATCTTTTCACAACACGTTCTTCTGTACATTGAAACAGTAACTGTAACGCCCATGTTCTGGTGCGGCGCTTGGGGAAATATTATATCGAAACTGGTGTTATCCTGGAAACCCATTTCAAGTGAATACGCCTTGCAAGCTCACCGGCTACAATCCGTAAATTTCAATATGTGCCGTCTAGTAATTATTCTGGAAGGTAATTAGTTGAATTTCTTTAATGAATTCAATGTGTGTGTCGATTTCTTGTGCTACTTGTGTCCGCCTCTTAGGATATTCCAACTCAAGGGCAACGATTAGGGCAGCTACCACAAGCGAGTTTTCAAAATTGCGCAAAACTTATAAATTATCACCGGGTATAAGAAAAGCCAGTGAGCAGGGGTTGACATAGAATACAAGATATTCTTTGGCGCATTAATGCACCACTTCGTGTGATTTTAGACTGCACTAAGTGGGGATCAGCCCAAATTTTCAGACTGCACCATCTCAGAGATCGCCGCATAGTTTTGTTGCGATAGCGATCACACGGACACTCCAGGCGCATTTCTGTCACTGTGACGTTCCGCATAAGGTCCAAAGGCGATAAAATTGTTTCCGCGCCCGCACGATGCATGTGCGATTGAAAGCCAGTGAGAGTGAGTCATCGAATGCGGTTCAATCTCGAGCGCCGTCAACATTTCGGGCACCGTCAACAGCTGAACTGGAAACGAAGTCTGCCAAGACGTCTATCTATAGGCGCGGCCAGGAGCGAGGGCGCGCTGTAAAGCGTGTGTTTGGTCCCACCTGAAGTTTCGCGTGGTTCGAGTCTACATTCAATCGAGCATTCTAAACTCATAGATAATAACAAGACCCGACGACTGCGAGATTCGGGCGGGCGGGCGCGGCCGAACGGTAGCAGACTATAGTCGTTGATAGTACGATATGGTCCGAACCGGAGGGAAGATTTTTTGCTTAATTCCGCCTGTTTATTAAACTGTGTCAATGAATACAGTAAAGGTAGGAAGAAGCGCACCAACGCAAGCAGTCTTCTTCACTGATGTTAGCTATCGGCCAATATCAGTGGTCTTAAGAGTTTCTGCTATATGATTAAACATTGCAGTCAGAAAAGAGCGAGGAGAAGGCTGCTGTTGAAAAGAGAGTGTTTGAGAAAAAGACGACTTCGCGCCTCGCTTGTGAACACCACGCGCCGCACATGAGGGGGAAATTGGGCAGATATCGTCACAGCAGCGTATGTCATGCGATCAGTATGTTTTCTTTTTTTTCGCCAAGCCTGAGTGATGGTTCAGGACTCCTTTTAAGCAATACCCGCATGAGATACGATTGGTGGATTTCAAACTGGTGTGTTGCTGGGAAAGCCTAAGTAGAATGGCTGTATGGCGTATCCCAAAGACACAAAAAAAAGAAACTGTCATGGCAACCACAGGATTCGAACCCTATATCAGTGTTCTGAAGAGCCTTGACCATTTAACTTTTTTGCATTTGCGACTACGGCACCGAAGTAACTACACACTTGGAATGAATACTACATATTTGTATCTATTAGAAGGAGATTTGCAGTAGTGTCTAATGAAGGTTAGCGCTTGTCGAAAATCAAACAATTTTCGCCGAAACAGTTGTAACTTCTACTTCATATCGGCAGTGTGACATGTTTAAAGAGATAGAATAAGAAGGAGGCAAAAGTTGAGAACACGGTTAGAAAGGTCCAAACACGAAAACAAAGTACTGATTGGACACACCGTTTTGACATCGTCTACCGAGATATGAAATTAATTCAACATAGGCCTGAACCCAGGCAACATGTGGCTGTTCTGCAGATTTTTCTTTTAGCGCGAAAGGCACAAGAACGTAGAGGGACAACAGAGAGAAACACAGGGTGCAACGGGTTTGTGTCTGCTATTCTGGTACGTCCTTGCGCTTTCTGCGCTTAACTGCAAACTGTTATACCAACAAGCCCAATTTTCGACACTGATGTTCTGCAGAGTTGCCGTACTTAAATGCAGTCTCATTTGTTTTATATTTTGTCACATGTTTCAATATCTTTTTCAGCTATATACCCTCCATGTCATTCCATTGATACTAAGTTCTTCTGTTTAGTTTTTTCTTTACAATAATATATACTTTAATTTCCTATGTATTCGCTGCCGAGTGCTCCGTCAGAAAGTTTCTGGCGTACGCGTAGGTCATAGCTCCGGTGTCTCCGAGGTTGTTGAGGATGGCAAGTGATAATGTGAAATTTCATGCCAGACGGTTAACGCTTCTTCCACGAGCCGTATAATGATTTTGCCCTAATAGCCAGAATGATTCGTAAGCTGTAGTCATTATGGTGAAGAATCTAAAACATCTTTCGAAATTGGTGAGATGAAAGTATGCATAGGGTAAAGAGGGACCACTGCGTATTCTAATTTATGTAATACCGTTCACCGACTAAATCGTGGAAAATGGGAATCCTGTAAGTAGAATAAATAAGACAAATATGGAAGTGAGCACGTCGCGTGTTCATTCGAAATGATGTTGATAGACAAAAGTCTTTATTTAGTTTTGGAGTTTTGCGTGCCCAAACCACGACCTGATTAGGAGGCACGCCGTAGTGGAGTACTTTGGATCAGTTTTGACCACCTGAGGTTATTTAGTGCACACCGAATGCACGGTGTGCGCTATTTTTATGTCGCCCCAACCTAAATGGGGACACCGCGGCCAGGATTTGATCCCGCGACCTCGTGCTTAGCATCGCAACGCCGTAGCCACTAGGAAACGACGCCGTAAGAAAGTACGACCGGCAACTATGGATGCACGTTGGCAGTAATGTCGCTTAAATACTGATCTGACACAAAAGTTTTATTGGAGCCCTACTTATAGGTTATACGCTTTAGGCAACTGAATTTATTTTGCTGAAAGAAAAATAAAGCCTATGTGTACGGCGTGGCACCGCAGTCCACGCCAGTAGGGCCCAGTCCTGACCAAACAGGACCAAGGGCGTCCAGATGCTGCTCAGGCCACCGCTCGTATCACTCTTCGCGCCTTTATCGTCTTTTCTTCCACCACTGCCTCCGATGCCTGCCATCATGCAAGCATTCCCATAGTACACGTCTCCCTGCGAATGTGATGATAGCACTGTCCCATGCTGGCTCGCCATCCCCGCAGGCGGAAAAACCTTGCAGACTACTGCACCAAATTAGGATCGGCGAAGCATACAAAGTCCGAGTCGCCAAGGTCTTCGACGAACCCTAACACCCTAAACCATTGTCGGACGCACACCTGGTCTCATCTTCCTCCCCAACCTCGATCGAGGGACGACGGTCGAGGGACGAAACCGCCCGCTAAGGTGATGTCGATGTTTTCTACAATAATAAAAATAAATACATTTCCCTCACTCCCGAGACAACTGTGTGAGAGTCCGCATCCTCCACGGTCGAGGGACGAAACCGCCCGCTAAGGTGATGTCGATATTTTCTACAATAATAAAAATAAATAAATTTCCCTCACTCCCGGGACAACTGTGTGAGAGTCCGCATCCTCCACGGTCGAGGGACGAAACCGCCCGCTAAGGTGATGTCGATATCATCTACAATAATATAAAATAAATACATTTCGCTCACTCCCGAGACGACTGTGTCAAAGTCCGCATCCGCCACGGCCGAGGGACGAAACCGCTCGCTAAGGTGATGTCGATATCGTCTACAATAATATAAAATAAATAAATTTCCCTCACTCCCGAGACAACTGTGTGAGAGTCCGCATCCTCCACGGTCGAGGGACGAAACCGCCCGCTAAGGTGATGTCGATGTTTTCTACAATAATAAAAATAAATACATTTCGCTCACTCCCGAGACGACTGTGTCAAAGTCCGCATCCTCCACGGCCGAGGGACGAAACCGCTCGCTAAGGTGATGTCGATATCATCTACAATAATATAAAATAAATACATTTCGCTCACTCCCGAGACGACTGTGTCAAAGTCCGCATCCTCCACGGCCGAGGGACGAAACCGCTCGCTAAGGTGATGTCGATATCATCTACCATAATATAAAATAAATAAATTTCGCTCACTCCCGAGACGACTGTGTGAAAGTCCGCATCCTCCACGGCCGAGGGACGAAACCGCTCGCTAAGGTGATGTCGATATCATCTACCATAATATAAAATAAATAAATTTCGCTCACTCCTGAGACGACTGTGTGAAAGTCAGCATCCTCCACGGCCGAGGGACGAAGCCGCTCGCTAAGGTGATGTCCACCTCATCGCGTTAATGTGCCACACGCCTGCAGTGCCCTTCTCCAATGGCGGCGCTAGGAACTGCTGCAGCGTGCAGGAGACCCCGCCACTCCAGGGTCCCACGCCATGCCCGATGGCGGTGACCGAGAAGGAGCAGGTGCAAGGCCTCTTCAGCGAACGCCAGAGGTGTAGCTCGCACTGCGGAAAGGTCCCGTGCCAGGTGGCAACGTGCCACATTGCGCGCCAATGTAGGCACGGCGCGATCCCGCAGTCCACGCCAGCTGGTCCCATTCATGGCCCTGCATTGGGCGCCGATGTGGACTCAGCGCCGTGGCTTATGAGCCAGATGGACACTTGAGGCTCTCAGAGACTGACACTGGCTGACATGCATGTAGCACCACCTTTACTTGGCTGTGTCCAAATACAAACTGCAGCGACTGCAATCCAGCGCCTCCGGCAAGGCCGCTCACGTGACTAGGAGCGCACACCACGATGCTGAGGGCCGCTGTTGATGGCAGCGCCCCACAAACCTTATCTCAACCATGCCTCCAAACATTCAAAACTCAGTGAAGGCTGTGATAAAAGCATCTACTTTTGAACAAATATATTACAGCAGATTCAATGCCTTTCATGTGAGGTTGACCGAGGTTTTCTCGAAATATCTCAAATATGTTCTATTCAAACGTACACATGATGCCAGCAAATTATGCTGATCCAACGCGCACGTTGGAATGTATGTGACGCGAAACTTCTGGTGGCTATGGAGCAGTGTACTGTTAAAGGGAGCACTTGAGTGCGGAACATGTCCGGAGGTTACTCCCTCGCGAGAGCAAAATCAACTACGTATGCAGTAGATATCTTGGGGTGTGTAGCTCCGAGTCCTTCCTGCACACATATGCAGTGCACTGACCTTGATCCTACACCCACGTGCTGCTAGGTTACCAAAAAGTAAGAGCCAGATATTTTACCCTTCGATTTACCCGCGGACCCCCACTGCATCAATTCATTTCTACAAATTTAATTTATTAATTGTATAATATAAATGTGTAAAATTTTCTTTATTTTATTACGATGCAACGTATAATATTGTGCATTGTTTATGTAAATGCGCCGCTACACCGTTCTCAAGTTACGCTTAAATGGAAACAGCCTACACAATCTGAGACTGCGCGCACAGGATTGACGAAGGTGATCTCGATAATCATCAAGAATGAATGGTGGTGACGAAGAGTGCATAAAGATAGATGTGCCAAACATGTCTAAACAGAAAATTTCTATACGCCTTTTTATGCACTCACACTGTATTGTGTGAAGCTTATACCTTGAGGCATAGGCCCTGCAAACCTTGGGACGCTTGTCGACCCGAAAAGACACTTGGATTCGCACGGACGTTTTCACGCATACCCCAGAAGTACTCCTGGCCTAAGCTTCGCCCGGACATAAAGCAATACGTGATGACATGCCGTGACTGCCAGAGACTCAAGACACTACCCATGCGTCCCGCTGGATTTCTCCATCCCGTTGATCCTCCGCGAATTTCTTTTCAGCAGGTTGGCATAGATTTGCTTGGACCATTCCCCACGTCGAGGGCAAGTAACCATTCTATTGCTGTTGCCACAGACTACCTTACCCGTTACATTGAAACCCGACCTCTCCCACGAGGCACTGCGAATGACATTGCGACCTTCTTGTACATGGCATCGTGCTCCACTATGGTGCTTCAAGAGTGGTTATAACCGACCGGGGCACAACATTTACAGCACAGCTCACAGTAGATATGATGCATCTCAGTGGTACAGTGCAGCGTAGAGCCACTTCTTACCATCCCCAAACGAATAAGCTCACAGAAAGGCTGAACAAAACGATCGCTGATATGATTTCGTGTACGTTAACGTCGACCACAAGAACTGGGACGACGTTCTCCCGTATCTTACGTATGCATATAAATAATGTCATTCAAGAAACTACAGGCTTCACCCCTTTTCCCTTGGTGCATGGCCGGGAAGCTGTAACAACGTTAGACACAATGCTTTTAACCGCCCCCTGTTCTTATGTTATACCTGATGCTGCCGAATTCGCTCGATGCGCCGAAGAGGCACGCCAGCTCACACGAATGCGTATCCGCTACCAACAACACAACGGCGCCGACCAATACAGTCTTTGTCACCGAGACTTCATTTATGAACCCAGTGAAAAAGTACTGGTGTGGACACTGATCCCCCAGCGTGGTCGGTCGGATAAATTTTTGCGACGCTACTTTGGACCTAATAGGATCGTTCAACGACTCAGCGACTTTACATGCGGAGTGATTCCTGAAGGAGAAGGCGCCACTCACTATGTGGCAATATGTACATATGTGCTGCTCTTCAACGAACCTTTTTCAGCCCAACATGCGTCACTGCTGGATGTGTAACTCGGTAGCGACTGCCCTAAGTGCTCCAAGTCGTTAACACCGACTTGGAGCAATTGGTGTGTTCCGCTTGGTATGTACTCGGCTTTACTGAATCTCATTAATGCCAACTTCGGTAACTAGGTATGTGCAACTAAGAATGTGCCGCTCTACAATGACTGAAAGGATCCCTTATATTCCTGCGATAATTAGCTCAATTTAACCAACGTCACAAGGGTTCGTCGAGCACAGCAACGCGATGCATTAACAGGTTGCGACACAAAGACACTGGACATGCGCCGATTTTCAATGAACGCACTTCACGCCAATGCTTCAGCAATCTGCGCCATGAATGCTTTAGAGTATTTGCGACTGAGTGTGCGGCATGCCAGATAACGACTTCCAGCGTACGCAGGCACCGGCGCATCACGCTTCATGTCTTTACAGCAGTGTGTGAATTTTCAGCAGGGCCAGTTGATGGCGCAGCGTGACGAGAAAGAAGCGCGATAGGAGCCCGGTTGCCGAATGACGCTTTTGTAACCAGTCGCACGCAGCAGCGCCGCAATGCATCTCGGAAGCTATACGCAGACATCGCGGCGGTGGCGTTATATGGCGCCGAATGTTCGTAGGGAAGCACAAAACAGGAATCCTGCTGCAGTACACACCTCATACATAACTCATTCATACGTTGGCAATACATTGTGTCACTATGTTGCTACAAGGCGTCAGACATTTATTTAAAAGGATCAGCGCTAAAGCACTGCACCGAGCGAGGCCGCCAGGGCGAAAGCAAAGTCATCATAGTTCTTCTCTTCCACCGCTCCTTCACTTGGTCCTCTTGTGTACAGAGGCACCGTTACATTGCTCCTCTCGCAGGCAAAGGCCGCTGGGCAAGTCAGGTGGTCTTGCGAAGGGTTGCATCGCTTGAGCCTGACGGCATGCGTTACTTTATTCCGGGCAGAACATTGACTGTAGCTGGTAGGGTGCGCTATGGTATATATCACCTCGCTGAGGCGATCTTGTATCCCAAAAGGGACATCATAGTGGGCTAAATACTTTATGCACTTACGGCGCTTCCGCACCAGGGCTACAGGACCAGACCAAGCCACCAGCGGCCCAGGTAACGGGCGGTGGCGGTGGTAGTATCTTGCTTTTGATGTACCCCGCGGAGCTAGCATGCCTAGACGAGCAAACCTATGAGCCTATTAGGCACACCAAAGTGTCTGGGCTATAGAGTCATTAACCGTAGTCGACAAAGGGAGGATGGTGTCTAAGTGTAGTGACCGCCGTTCACTTCACTTTAGCTGCCCGTGGAGGTCATTGCCACCCTGCTCTTTCTTGGAACCGAGGTGCCTGCCCCGCTGGGGCACCACCACTGCCACTCGGCAAACCTGCTTTTACTTTTGAATAAAGTCAGTCTTCTCGCCGTTCTCAACCTGTGAAGACGTGTATTCCTTACCATTGCTAAACCGAGCTTATAATAAGTGGTGACTCAGGACATTTACGTTTTTTTTTTCGAAAACTAGCCGTGGAGGACGACGCTGCTCTTACTCCTGCTGCCAGAGACAACGCCACGATTACATCTCCTGTCATCACCGCAGAGTGACAGCTTGCAGCTTTTGGTCCAAGAATCCCGAGTTTGTTTTATACAAGAAAAGACCCGCTTCTACTCCAATGCATCACTTCACAGATAGCAAAGTACCTCCACGTCGTCGCCGCGATAACGTCCGACATCACCGATACCATAGATGACTTTATAGCAGGTACGCCTTCGGCCACATCATACGACAACCTGAAACACACGGTACTGCAGCGCCTCGGGCGATTTCAACATAGTAGGCTCCGACAGCTCCCGACCAACGACCGTCGCAACTCCTGCAACGGTTGCGTCAGTTACTGAGTGAGCACTCAGCAAACCATAGCCAGCTTCCAATTTGGCGCGACCTGTTCTTGCAATGCCTCCCACAGTCTGTGTGCATGGTACTTCCGGGTTCTGACGAGACGAGTCTCGATTGGCTAGTCGCACTCGCTGACGGCATATGCGACAGCTCGTTTGCAGCACAGCTACCGATCGCCGCTGTGAGAGTCTCAAAAAAAAAAGAGGCTGACTCCCTAGCCTGAAGGAAACAGTCAACCGCCTTACCAGTGCACTGGAGAAGCTGACGATGGGTGGAAACTCTGGCGACCAACTTCGGCGTAACCATTCCCCTTCACAGTCTCGCAGTACACATGGAGACTTGTCACGAAAATTGTGCTGGTACCCCAGTCGCTTTCGCGAACAAGCAAGTCGCTGCACTCAGCACTGCATGTTCGTGGACGAGAAACGCAACGGCAGTCACTAACGGTGGCATGCAACATCTGCCCTCGAGCAAGCTGCATATTCTTCTTAATCGACCGCATCGCCGGCATCCACCTCCTCGTCGACACCGGAGCCGAGCTGTCTATCGTTGCCGATACAGCCGACGATCGCCAACGCTGCTGCAGGTTGGCAATGTGGCTCCCCGCCATGACAAATGCTGCCATAGCGTCGTATGAGCTGCGGTCAATAAAGCTAGACATCGGAGTGCGTCGCTTTGTCATAATGGGAACGGACTTCCTCCGCCATTTCAACCAAGATGTGAGTGTCCGCAATCGGTGCCTAAAGGATAACGTCAGATCCTTCGATGTACTTTTCCTGGAATCCAACCTCGCCTCATCTGGCATCTATACGTTTTAGCCGATCTAGACGTACGTCAAGATATTTGTTGAGTACCCGCAGGTCACGAAGCCCCGAAACGATGCGCTGCCTGTGAAATACAACGATAAGCATCATATCACCACCACCGGCCCACCTGTCGCCGCTCGGCTATGGGTCTCGCTGGACGGAGATTGGAAGTTGCCCGCCCTGAGTACGAACACATGCTTCAGCTCGGCGTTATTCGTCCCTCCTCCAGCAACTGGTCTTCACCTCTCCCTCTGGTTCCAAAGCAGGACAGTTGTGACTGGTGAACGCCGTCACTAGTCCGGATCGATATCCCCTTCCCTGTATACATGACTTCGACGCCCGTCTCAAAGGAGCCAAAATATTCGTCAAGATGGATTTGATAAGGGCATACCACCAAATTCCTCTCGAACCCAGTGACACCTTGAAGACAGCAATCACTACCCCATTTTGCCTATTTGAGGTTTTCCGTATGCCTTACGGATTGAAGAATGCGGCATAAATTGTGCAAAGGTTCATGAACACGAACTTACGTGCGCACTCCCGTTCATTTTTTATATTTCTTGAAGACACTCACGTTGCAAATCTCACAGACGACGAGCACAATGAGCACCTTCGCTTTTGATGCTGAGCGAATGGCTGAACACGGCGTGGTGCTAAAGCCCGGGAATTGTATTTTCGGAGTTGAAGCTTTGGATTTTTCGGCCATCGCATTTCACCACAAGGCAGCAAGACACTGGAATCATGGGTGGGGGCAGTCAAGGACTTCCCCTCTCCAATCACGTTCCGGAAGTAGCGCAAGTTTCTGGGCTCATCAGTTTTGACAGGCGCTTCATATAATACTGTGACAAGTACTTCAGCCACTTACTGACTTGCTGCGTCGTGACTCCAAAAAAATTGCCTACCTTCTAGTGGTCCTCGAAGCTGGAACAGTCCTTTCAGGAACCCAGAATAGCGTTGGAGACTGCAGTGTTACAGGTTCATCCGTTGCCCAACGCGGCGACTCGCCTTGTGGTAGACGCATCGGCCACAGCAGTGTGTGCTTGACAGTAGCAGCTCCATGGCACAGGCTAGAGGACACTGGGATTCTTCTCAAAGTGCCTCACACCTACAGAAGCTCGCTACAGCACCTTCTGGAGGAAGATGTTGGCCATCTATTGCACTGTGAAGCGCTTCCATTTTTTTTCTTGGGAGCTGTAGCTCTTACATTCTGACTGCATGATTCTGACCGTCCTTTTCTTGAACAACAATTCGTCGTACTAAGAACATGAGCTTCGTCAACTGTTCTTTATCTCCGAATTTTCTGCGGACACCCGTCATATCTCTGGGACCGAACATCAGGCATTTGACGCACCGTCACGGATTGGCGCTGTGCCTGCTTGTCTTATGTATTTCCAAGCTTCAGCCTCCGCCCAGAAAAACGGCACCGAGCTGCGCCCGTTGCGGGAAAGAGGCTCGCACTCCAGTTTGCGGAGGTGCCGCTCTCTTACACATCGACATTGGTCACATCGTCACATTGGACACATCGCAGGCACTTCCTCGCCCGTTCATGCCCCATTAGTTTCGGCGGCCAATATTTGATCCACTGCATAGGCTAAGCCATCCTGGCATCAGAGTGACACAGAGACTTATTACAGATGGCTTAGTCTGGCCAGGGATCAACAAAGATGTGCGAAGCTCGGCAATAAGCTGCCAAGCCTCTCACAGCGTGAAAGTGACCCGCCACACGCATTCTGAGGTGAAACCATTTCGACCACAAGAGAGCCATTTCGTTCACAAGCATTTAGACTTGCTGGGGCCTCTTGCGCCCTGAAAAGGTTTCAGGTACTTCGTCACGTGTGTTGATCAGCCCTCAAGGTGGCCAGAGCCGGTGCCTCTGCAAGACACCATGGCAGAAACAGTGGCGGAAGCCTTTGTTGCTACGTGGGTGCCGCGGTACGGTTGCCCTTTCCGCATGACTACGGACCGAGGCCGACAATTCCCAAGCTCGCTTTTTTCTGCCCCGGCGATACTGCTCGACACACCCTTTCACAACACCAACGCATACCACCCACAGAGTAAAGGCATGGTTGATCATTAAAACAAAGGTTTGGGCGAGTGGGTAAGACATATTTGAAACAGAACAGCGCTGTTTTCACGGGGAAAAGCAGGGACAAGCGACACAGACGAGCATCCGTGTCGTTTCTCCCTGCTTGTGCCCGTGAAAACGGCGCTGTTCTGTTTCGAATCGGGCATGGTTAAGCGTCTCCACCGACAACTGAAGGCGTCGTTGACCGCCACGGTGGACAGACAGCACTGCTTGAACACGGCTACCATTAGTACTAATGGGGCTGCGAACAACAATTAAGGATGGCCTCGGAGTCAGAGCAGCGGAGATGTTCTATGGGTCAGCAATCCACGTTCCAGGCCAGTTTTTCCCAGCAAGGCACTATGTCAGTGGCCGCGGAGCACTTAGAGAGGCTTCATTCCTGGCTCGACGACCTTCGACCTACTTATGGTCAGCAAGCAGCTAAGTTTAGTTTCCCGACAATAGACACAACCACGGACGTCCTTTTGCGGCGTTGCTCAATGAAGGCGCCATTGATCCTTTCCTATCAAGGCCCCTTTCTTGTGGTGTCACGTTCAGAGAAAACCTAGAATGATGTGCGCGGCCGGTACAATGTGGTGAAACCACGTGAAACGAGGCTACCTTGAATATTAACTGTTCATTCATTCCATCATTCACACTTAAGCCTCTTTCATTCAAGGGGGGGGGGGGTGGCCTTGTAGCGACTCTCCGTCACTTCGCCCTGGGATGCCGTGGAGTTTATTGCCCCTTCCTCCGGAAATGCAGTTTACTTCGCCTTGCTTCCCCGTGGGAGTCATTTCCACCTGCTTTTTTTCGTGGAAGTGAGCTGGCTGCCCGACTGGGGCGTCACCAGTGCCACGCGGTAAACTTGCTTTTACTTTTGAATAAAGCTAGTCGACTCTCCGTTCTCAACCTATCAAGACGTCTATTCCTTGCCTCCGTTAAATCGAGCTGTCAACAAGAGTACAATGAAGTGGGCGTGCGTACAGAAGAAAGAATGGGCTGTATTAGGTCATCTCGCGCCTGGCAGTGTTGAAAGCCTGCGTAATAAACGATAGAATGTCAGCCAAGACAAATCGCTGCCATCTCGCGGCGACGTGTATGGTAGTCGACGCAGACGGCTATTTAGCAGTTGCCCGCGGAGGATCACGGATGAGGGCCCAAAATATCAATGGCAACTTGCTCAAATGGTGAGCTTGGAGGCACCACAGGCTGAAGTTGACCGGCAAGGTCTTTGTTCGAACGTTTACGACGCTGACACGTCGTACAGCTGGCAACGTTTTGTTCCGTAGTCTGACGCATTTTCGGCCAATGAAAGCCTTGTTGAGTCCGGTACAGATTGCACAGTGATTCCAAGTGGCCTAAGGTGGTGTCCTGGTGAATGATATATATATTAGAACTTCGGAGGCTTTCCGCAACCATTAAGAGTAGGGGCGCACCACTTGTAGTGCAGTTCTTTTGTATAGTAAGCCATCGCGAGCACAAATACGGCGTGCTAGCGTAAGCGTTTGCGTGGCAGAAAAGCATGGTTGGAAACTCAGGACCTTCAGCTGCTCAGCCTTGAACGCATCTCTGTCACAAAACGCAGATGCCAGGAAAACGAGGTAGTGGTAAAGTTGTGAGCATCGCAGTCCGTCTAAGTTCGTAGCCACCTTCAAAGACCTTCAATGACCGTCAGCATGGCGCTGGCCGGTCTTGTACGATAGTGAAATCATACCCTTTATGTCTAAGGGCCCAGCACGCAATACGACCAGCTGGATAATGCAAGTCCACAAGCCAACAGATATAATTGCCAACCGTGACAATGGTAAGGTGTGGGCCGTACAAGTGTAACAAAACTTCTGAACTGCAAAGATTACGGAAAGACGTTTCTGTTCGGTCATGGTGTATTTACGCTCTGGCTTGCTTAGTGCAAGGCTAACGTAAGAAATACCATGTTCTCTGGTACCGCAGCGTTGGGCCAGTGCAGCACCAATGACCACACCACTAGCATCTGTGTGAATTTCTCTTGGTGAGGAAGGTGAAAGTGCCGAAGAACAGGTTGAGACGTCAAAAAAAATTTCAGCTGACGAAAAGAGCCGTCACTCTGAGCAATCGAATCGAAGGGTACATATTTTCGTAGAATACATGTCAATGGGTAAGTAACATTAGCAAACCAATGAATAAACCGGCCAAATTAACAACACAGTCCGAATAAAGTCCGCAGCTCTTTCACAGACGGTGGTGCTTGAAACGCTTCGACGGCTTCAGTTTCCTATTGATCAGGTCGGATGTCATGTTTATCCACAAGATGTCGTAATACCAATCCTTGCAGCTCACCGAAATGACATTTTGAGCTCAGAAGTCGTCCAACGTTGTACATACGGCTGAGGGCTACCTTCAGGCGCTTATTGTGTTCACTAAGTGTGCGACCAAAAATGAGAACGTCATCTTGGTAGCGCATGCAATTCTCCCACTTTAGGCTACGCAGGATTGTATCTATAAAGCCCTCAAATGCAGCGGGAACGTTGTGCAGCCCGAACTTTATTACATTTAAGTCATAGAGATCATCAGTACTCATGGATGCTGTTTTCTCTTTTGTACACCGGGATCATGGCGATCTGCCAATAACCTGTGCGCAAGTCAACGGAAGAAAAGTACGAGGCTGCATGGAGGCGATAAATGGCGTCGTGAATCCGCGGAAGGTAATAGACGCCCTTTCTAGTGACTGCATTTAGGTGCCCATAATTCACTCAACATCTCCATGTCCCGTCTTTCATTTTGATTAGTATCACTGGAGCCGCCAAAGGACTGCAGGACATCTGAATTACTCCGTTTTGGAGGATGTCGCGAACTTGTTCATCGATTAAGTTGCGTTCTGCTGGGGGTACTCAGTAAGGCTTTTCTCTTATCGGGCGCACCGCACCTGTATTGATCCCGTGACATGTGCGGGAAGCAGGGATTGAAAGTGCTTTGACATTCTGTGAAAAGTCGAACACAGGCGGGTGCCTCGATAGAACATCCACCAAGGCAAGGCGCTCACAGATAGTGAGTGACTTGTTGACCATGCAAAAACGGGAGTCCGCCATCCAAGATTTACTGCCTCGCCTAGTGCATCTGAATATGCCAGTTAAGCCACTGTCACTTGCACGTATTCTCCAGAGCTGGCGAGTTTCGAACCGTCACGTATTATCTCTTAGTATAACCCAAACTAGCGCACCCCTGCTCCACTGGCCCTGTGTAGTGCGGGGTCACTATGTGCTTATTTTCACAACGCATAGGAATGGGTTCCCCATTGGCATCAAGCATAGAGTACATGGTGCTGGCACAAACAAAAGGAACGCATACAATTGACAAGGCTGGCACGGTGGTATCTCCCAAGACGGAAAAGCTGCTTTGGTCGCGGAAAGTACTGTACTCCATCAACCCGGACGGAATGTTGCCGCGTACTGACAACACTACAGTTCGACAGTCAACTGTAGCACCACACTGCTTCAAAAAGTCAATGCCTAAATTACGTCGTGCGTCCACCGGCAAATAATTACGGACTCGGTAGCAAAAAGCCGACTGCCAAAGGATACGTCGACAGTACACATACACTTCGGCAAGCTGGCATTCTGCGAAACTGCCAGCTGTAGCACCACACTTAGAACGCAATAATTCGCAGCCCACTCCAAAGAAAACTCCTGCTTGTTACCACCAAAGCGCCCCTTTGAGACGTAGCGCTCTCTTAAACTCGGGACTCATTACTGAAGCACTTGCACCCGTGTTCACCGAAGCCGTTGTATGCTCCCCATCAACAAGTTCGTGCACCTTGTTCCTTACCGTCAAAACGGGAGGAGGTATATCGGCTAACAGTGAATTTCCAGTGATCTCACGCACATCGGTCACGCTGGTTAGCTTTCCGGCCGTGGCGACAGCGAGCGCTGCCTTGGCGATGGGGAACAGTGTGCCCAAGGTGCGAGCGTTGGTGTCGAACTCCGGTCGGAAGCCGGTGATGCATTCCTTAAGCTTCATTGCCAGAAACAACTGCCCGATGTCACTGGGGTCAGCTGTCGAGCACCGGGGGGTCAGCCACAGCGCCGAGGGCACACAGCTGGTCGCTCGTGCCGAGCTCACTGTTGTCAACCTTAGAACCGTGCCATGTGGCCTGGTGCACCACAGCAATACCATGCAGGGGAAGGCGGAGGTCGATGCATGCGCGGCTCTTTGAAGTATACGGGCACGTTGAGATACGGAGAATAATCGACATCGGTCTACGTAGCATAACCACGTGAGGATCTTCAATATTAGCGGGTGGGACTAGAGCGGGGTTGCTAGCTGGATCTCGCCGACAATTGCGCCATTGTGCGAGGAGCTTCTGCGTAGTTGTGGACGTCCGCAGCGTTCACTGATTGTCAGGTAGGAGCAGGGCGTGAGAATGTGGCGTCCTGCAACAAGCAGGTGCCTGCAAAACGTGGTGTGTATGAAATAACTTCTTCGCGTCAGAGCAGCTCTTCAAGAACTATTTGGCGTATCGTTGAGGCCAGTCCGACGATGAGCTCACGTCAACGCCTGCCACCGTAGTTACGTTGGCCAACCGACCGAACTTGGCAGTTATTCGGTACAGCTTCAAGGTTTCGAAGGGGCGGCAATGTATGACGTCAGAAACCGAGTTAACATTATCCTTGCTGATGAGAAAATTATAGACGCCCTCAGCGATCCCCTAGAGTAGATGGCGAACTTTGCCTTCCGGCATAAGTTGGTTCACCTGCTTACACAACCTCACGACCTCCACAATATATGCGGTACAAGTCTCGCCAGAAAGTTGAGCCCTTTGGGCGAGGGTCTGCTCGGCACGTTTTTTCTGAGCAGAGGTGTCATCAAAACAGCGTTTGATTTCCTCACGGAAAGTGTCCCAAGCTGTCAGGATGTTCTCATGGTTCACGTGTCAGACGAACGCGGTATCATTTAACAACACTATATTCGTAAGGTTCGCCTTTGAATCCCATTTGTTGCTGTTTCTCACCCTTTCGCAATGTGTCAACAATTCATCGACCTCGTCCCCACCTTTTCCTCTTTAGGAGCGTGGCTCCCTATGCGGCTTTGAAGTACGAGGTGATGCTGAAGTGCCCGCGTCGGTGCACATGTCTGCCACAGACGGCGGATGGCCGGCAAGGCGACGGCTACAGCGAAGACTTGGAGGGGAAAGTTCCATGGCCAGACATGATACCGCCCAGGTCCATCAGAAATGTTACAAGTAGTAAGGCGTTTACTTAGAAGGCTAGGCGCTGAAGCACTGGACGAGGCGAGGCCACCAGACCAAAAACAAAGTCCTTGTATCCTTTCTCTTCTACCACTGCTCAATGCAAAACTAATTACCGTCGACAGTCATCGTGAGATGGCTTCCACCAAATTTTTCACTCAAGTTGTGGGCATCAAAGGGTTAGCTTCGCAAGAATAATAATGCTACTATCATTACTATGTTACTCCCGGGACTTCGTGGGGGCTACCTCTCTGGCGACGTCTCTGGCCGTTCTCCAGCCAACTTGGGTTTGTGGATTGTCCATGCTCTAGTGGTTAGAGCTTCGCACTTCTTTGATGAGGTAACCGGGTTTGAAAGTAATCGTCTGGCCAATTTAAGTCTAAGGTAAGTGACATTGCATTTGTGCCGCTCACAAGTTAACTCAGTTCACGCCACCTGCGTTACTGCGCACGAAACACGGAAGTAGGTATGTGATGTACGAAATATGTATTTAACGGCTAATTCAAAAGTCTAGTAGCTTTCCTCACCAAGACGATTTGTAGGCATGGACGTCCAGAAGCACTTCAATAAACCCTGCTAACGTTACATTAAAAGAAGGCTAATGGACACTTTGACAAGAACAACTGAGGACTTTTATTAGACATTCCCTAAAATTTTTGTGGCAGCAGTTACAATAACACGAGGTTTTCCCACCGTTAGAGTTTATTTTAAATGAGGCACGGGCGTCAGCAAAAAAGTTTATATCATCGGACAGAGAGACGCACAGGTAGGTTTTGCAGATGTCCACCATGGGAATAATGAAGTATAGGCTGATTGGTAGACTATGGATTTCATTTAGATCAATCATTTGGATGCCGCCTGTCACAATTATAGTGGGATAAAGCAAGATCTGTGTTTTATGCTGATATTATGCCAATGTACACCCACTGACTGAAACAAAGATGCCGCCTCTGCATGCAACACATAATTGTTGACACAAATTGCCCATCTGGGTCTCCAGCGAACTGAAATAGATTCTAGTAGGGAATAATTTTGTCAATGATACTGCGGTTCAGGTCAAAATGACATCCTGGCTTTAGTTACAGGCGGCAGAATAGCACGACACCAGTGTGCGAAACAGAACGCTCTTCCACAATGAATTCTTTAAAAAATAAAGGATAGTACACATGCGGAAAAACACTCTGCGGACTAATCTTTCCCACAATATAAATTTTTTTAAATCTCCATGGCTCATTTAAAAGTAAATTGTAACTCACTTTTGCGTGGCCCTTGCAAGGTATCGCCATATGCTTCCACAGCATCACGAAGGCACAATGGCCAGTTCTTCAGTACACCACTCATTAATGAATTTCTTGCACGTTGCTTGGTACTGGAACTAAAGATCCAGTGCATCCAGTTCTTGGAACTTTCAGTTCCAAGAACTGAAAAAAAAAGATAAATCATAACACGCTGTCTTTTTTCATGCACTGCACGATGAGCTTTTCATGCAGTGCTGTACACAAAACTTTATTGCAAGCTAAAAAGCACCAAGACTACTTCACACTATGTGGGATAGACAGACTTTATTACCTATTAAATAAGAAAATATGCAGGACGTTAAGTTCAGACGAGTCGCAATTATCAACAAAGGTGGCCATGCATGAAAAATGATTTCCACCGCAGCCAGAGCAGGTTAGCCTTCGCAGGACAGCACGGGCTACTCACAAACCCTTGCTGTCACAGGCCACGCGTGAAGGTTGCTGTAAACACAGGCAAGCAAAATCTGCACAAAGGAGAGAGAAGGCGAAGGACGAAATGAAAAAATCCAAATGGGAACTTCAATTAGCAATGTGCACCGAGCGACAAGTTTTGCTCGCATTAAAACTTATGCAGATCCCATGCACTATGGGATCCTATGCAAACGAAGCTTTCTGTGCAGGTTGCTTTTCTTGACGATGATCAGCGGTGACATTGACAACAAAAGCCTAATTTCTTCAATGTTTAGTCTAACGCAATGGTGGGGAGTTGATAACAAACGTTAACTTGCATGCACCACTGCTGTTTGTCTGCATAGTACGCAGAACACCCAGGAAGAGGTCTTTGCTTGAGGCGTTGCTGTGCGCCATATTTCTTACCCCCTGAGAAGGTTGAGCATTTTCTTTGCCTGGTATGGTATATTCATCGTAGCAGAAGTACTAAACTTGAATCGTATTATGGGGCTGTACGCGCGAAAACCATTATCGTATTATGAGCACAGCGCACTCCGCAATAATTTTTATACCGTGATCTTCTCTTAACATGCACCACCAGGACATTGATCCACTCTGCCCAGATTGTGGCACTGAATTTAGCTCATTAAATTAGATGCTCTGGCAGTGCCTTGTGTTACAGGATTTTAACCGAGAAGAACACTGGACGAAGGCCATCACAGACCCGAAACAAGACGTCCAGCTCCTGGCTGTCCAGAGGGCCTGGGAACGAGCGGAGAGGTATGGCCTCTTTGTTCCGACATGGGACTAGCCAACGGCACGGTAGGGACCTGCAGGCCCCTGCTTAGTTCCTCAGGACCCCAATAACGTCGTTTACTACTACTACTACTACTACTACTGCTGCTGCTGCTACTACTACTACTACTACTACTACTACTACTACTACTACTACTACTACTACTACTACTACTACTACTACTACTACTACTACTACTACCATGATGTTCTTTGTAGTTGTCCCAAAATTTAAGTGCACTTGCGTTTTCTATTTCGTCCCCATCGAAAAGGCACTGCCGCGGTCAGAGTCAAATCCGCGACCTATAGCAAGGCCATAGGCGCAAAGCTGCCAGGGAGGGCACAGAATTTTGCATTTGACCGTCGACCGCTTCCGTAGTGTTGCCTGGACCCTGCGGTGCGCTTTAATTAAAGCGGCTGTGCTTCTACGTGCCCAGCGTAATTTGTCCGCTTGACGTATAGGCATGATGTTTATTTTTCAGAAATAGCAGAAACTTACTATACCATACGTTGAACTTTAGCTTATCCAGTTTCCCCGTGTCACCAGTAGGTTAACGCCTGGTACGCTTGCTTGAGCGAGCGGAAGGAACACACGAACGCAAGGTGCAGCACACACAACATTCATTCAATATGGACTCTTAAGAACAGGAAACCACGGTAACATTAGACTGATCGCACACGGCATGCGTCCTCCCTTACTAAGCTTTCCGCTCACACTACCGCGTTTACAAACGTCTGGGCGGCGATTGTCTATTCGCTGTAGTAGGAGCGCTTACAGTACCGGTACTGTTCGACGCGAGTATCGGCGTCCCCCGGTCTGTGGTCTGTCGATGCGATCTGGTCGTCGTCAGTCGTCGTTATTGTCCGGCGTCACCGATGCCCCAGCCGACGTGACGACGGCACGGTCGCTGAGGGGCTGTCGCGCTCCGGCAGAGCGGAGCTCGTGCCGGCTGGCGCTCCCGGTGCGCGCCGGCCCAGCTTGGTTCTCCGGACTGGCTGTAGCCAGCCTCCGCGCGTATACGTTCAGCGGCAGCAACGCTGACGTGTCCTAGCAGGTGGGTCCGGGCCAGCGGTGGTTCCAGGGACGTCGCACATCTGCTCGCCGAACCTGGTACTCGGGCGGGACGTCGATGTGTCGCCTAAGATCTGGGGCAGGACCCAGACAGGCGATCTCCGGCCGTCTTCTCTTGGAACGCTGCGCCCGGTCACCACGTCCTTCTCTGCGCGTGCCCCTTCTCCAAGATGGCGGCTCCACGCGCCCGCTCCACTCCTTCTTCCTCGTCCTCTTTCTTCGTTTACGCTTGTCACTCCTGACAATGGCCCCCCTGTTTTCCGAGTTTTCGCTCCGCGAAAACTTCACTCACTGCTCGTCACCTCTTGGGTTTACACGGACACTGCACTTCACTTCCCTACACCACATATAACTTCACTTCGCCGCTTCGTTCTCCCATCACTGCATTTCACCGCACTTCACTGCACTACACCACATGTAACTTCACTTCGTCTTTTCTTCATTCACACATCACTACACTTCACCGCACTTCACTGCACCCACGCGCACATCACGTAAGCACGTAAGTTTCTGCCGAGTCTTAACAGTACGTCAATGCCAACGGCAGCACCATAGGCAGGTTGCGAACGTAGTTCCCGCGCCTACTAGGGCGCCCCTCGCGGCGGCGAGCGCGGAACCGGCAGGATGCGACCGGCCCGCATGCGTTCGGAAAGCCTGTATGTGCACTGTTTCGCGCGTAGCTGTTGCCTTTTCTGAGCAATGCCGAAGTGCAACCCGAGCTGTTGAGTAGTGGGCTGCAACAGCACGTACAGCAACTCACGAGGAACAAAGTTTTACAGGTTTCCAAGCCGACCGTATGAAGGAGAACGGCGTCAACACTGGATAGCGCTCGTCCGACAGCATAAGCTGTTTTATGTTCCGGCGTTATGCCAAGTGCGTTATAACGCTGAATTCTTTGTTTTTACAGCAATGATGGCAGCAACGGGACACCTACAGTCAGTGGCGTAGCTAGGTTGTCTGGCACCCGGTGCCCATAGGTCTTCTGTCCCCCCCCCCCTCTCCCGGGTTTATTGGGGGAAAGCGAGGATATCAACAATTTCCGTGTGTCTCCAGACGTATATAACACCCCCCCCCCTCCCCCACTGGCCACTTGCACCTGGAGCCCCCCCCCCTTGCTATGCCACTGCCTGCAGTGCGTACCAGGATATGCATCAAACAAAGTAATTTGTTCCTACACTGTACCGCAGTAAAGCCGTGGGACTCTTTCCCAATCCTCTCCCATTCAAACAGCGCTAGGGCTTGCTGAGAGATTTGAGGAGGGGTTGCAGCCGGCTGAGCTGGCATACACTCTTCTGCGCCCAGCATATCAACGAAGGTGCAGATGAGATCGCCAAAATTTTTGACAACCTGGTTTATTGGAACCTCCTTTGCACGCACTGAAAAATCGCAACATGAAAGTATCGCACTTCCAGTAACTTGGGCGAAAATATTTTCCCAGCGTAGTCTAACACAACTGGTAAGTTCGTCCCCTTTTTTTGTGTTTGGGGAGAGCAACGTTAGTATACCTCTGGTAGGTCTTACGAGTCATTCGTATGCCCCACGTTCCTGGATGAGATGTTTTGGATTCGTATTTGCCGTCATGTATGTACAGGGAAACTACCGCGGCGCCCTTGCACTTCCCTGCGATGCCAGCACGGCAATCGCAGCCCCCGCTAGGATTTGTCTGCTGTCGCCGATCTTCAAGAATCAATTTCGCCTACAATTTCATGCGTCCACACCGTAGATAACGAAGTAAATTACGCTGAGCTTCACGCATCTCGCTGGTGCATTATTTTTCGTTTGCAGAATAAACCTGGCAGTCACTCCCGATCAGTGCGAGTTCAACACTTCCCTCACGTCGTAGACGTGCCCCACTTCAAATAGACGACTTCCTTTCTCTAAATTCTTTTCACGAAAAAAGCTATGAAGATCTTGTAATTCCCCGAAACCCGGTTAAAATTAATATCGGCACGCTGTTTCGCGCCATCGCTACCATTGACAGGACGCCAAACACGCAGTGCGGGCTGCTGACGCCGTGAGTAATCCTACCACATTCGCGCAACTATTCGTCAGATGGCGCTAGGGGTCGGAAAGGCGGGGCGCCGCCTAGCACTTGCAACGTGCCCATTCACAAGGCATTGTATTCCGCGAGAGCTTGAGGAAGACTCCTCGGAAGCTCTAAACACTATATGCATGCGCAGCAAGCTGTTCCCCAGTATACGAACATATTCACAAAGGAAACACATAAATGAACATATTCTGCAAAGTCAGTATGTCCTTCGCGGCACGTTCACTCACGTGGTCCGCGAACTCCTGCCTACCGGTTCTTGTCTGACATGGATACAGCCAGACAGGAAGCTGTGAACTGGTCCTGAGTCTCGACGCCGGCGCCTCACCGCGGCATTGCCTCGAGCAGAATGATTTGGATGACACCAGGGGTTGGCGCGGGACCCAGTCATGTCAAAGTTGGCGGACACAGCGATGATGCGTCCATTGTTCTTCAATTCTTGAGTCCGTCTTTTCTCAGATACGCTCGGTTTAGACATCATGCTTGTTATCTTCGCCTTCTGAGGCGTAGTTTCTGTTGCTGGGATATCTGTTTGGTAGGTGCTTTCAGCAACCAACTCTGTGATGACCATTCCGGAGTCCTTTTGAAATGGTTGCTCACTAATAGGCCTAGTCCCTAGAGGTACCTTTGATACCAATCCTTTTGATGTGGTTCTCTGGCATATGTCGCAAGATCGCACAAACCGTTTAATGTCACTTTGCATGCACGGCCAAAAAAATTGTTCTGATACTCGGCAGGTCGTCTTCCTTACTCCTTGATGGCGAGCCATTATAGTGTCATGCGCCAGCTCGAGGACTGCTCTTTGTAAACTCACTGGCACTACTAGCTGTCGTGTTTCTCTTCCATCGTGAGTTCTGGCTATACGGTAAAGTAATTCTCCGACCTTCTCAAACTTATGTACGACCCGGCTCTTCTTATTCTGAATCCATTTCCCTAACATTTCAAAATAATGTCGCAGCGTACTGTCCGCTTCTTGCCTTTTCTTCATTTCTGTCGCAGTTATATCGATGCCGGTGCCTGAAGTATTCTTTATACCGACATCTCTCCTATCCTGGTTCCTTGTGCTTTTCTCTACTGACAATATACTAGCTTCTCCGGTATACGGATCCGAACTTCTTCCGTTGTCTCTGCCACTTGCTTCGGTGGATTCATGCTCCGTCCTACTTGTAATTTGGATACTGGGAAAACTCCAGAGGGGATCTAGATCATCCACTCTTCTGACTCCTGGCACATTCCCAAGAATGACGTCGTACAGCGGTTCTTTGACGCACCGGGCTTCAATCCAACCGCAATAATAGGGCGTCAAAAGCAACACACGAGCCATAGGCATTCGCCTTACTGTACCATCCGCCAATCGAACTGGTGCTGCTGTACCGGTGATATCTCTGTCCGACACCATGGATCGCCTTACCATAACAATGTTGGACCCGGTGTCTCTGAGTACTGACACTTTTCGTCCTTGCAGCACTCCCACTACTACTGGCATCGAGGTTTCCGGGTCTTCTGACCTCGGAACTGTCATGACAGCGCCTGCCTTGTCGCTGTACTCCGGCTCCATTTGTGTCCTGTCACCTTCGATGTGACTTTTGCTCGCAACAACACAGGCAGTCTTATTTTCTGAATTACCTCGTCAGGTTTGTATTGTATGTCCATGCCGTCCGCACCCATTGCACTTCAACGTCGAACTGCGAGTACGACCCAAATGACAATTCACAGCCCGATGCCCTATCCTGTCACAGATAAAACATTTGATTGTACTTCGAGTCTGTTCTCTCTCATCTGGCGTCTTTTTATCTTCCTTCCCCTTTCCCGAATTCTTTTGGCCTTGGGCTTCTAAATAGCGGTCGGCGTGTTCAGATAGTTCAGCCACAGTCCTCAAGTTGCGCTCTTTCAGGAATATTGCCACGCCCTGATGACATGATGCTAGGAACTGTTCTGCAGTCATGTTGTCCCTCAAGTCTTCAAATGTCTTCTCTATGTTATCCATCTCCAACCAACGATCAAAGTAGTTGGATATTCGAGCGGCGAATTGCTGGCCTGTCTCGTTATCGTGTGGCTTGGAGCTTCGGAATTTATCCCTGAAACCTTCGGCCGTTAGTCTGAAGCGTTGTAGGAGAGCCTTCTTTACCTTGTTGTAATCTAGTGCGTCCGTCGCTGACATCCGGCTGTACACGGCCAACGCTTCCCCCACGAGACACATACTCAATCCCGTCGCCCAGTCACTCCTCTGCCAGCCTTGTCCAGTTGCTATTCGCTCGAAACGTTGTATATAGGCATCTAGGTCATCTCGCCTTTCGTCAAAGGGGGCAATTAGCTTTTGGGGACACACTGTCGCTATTCTCTGAGGTACCACGTCTGAGCTCCTATTTCCTGCCTCTTCTCCACTGTTACTCATGCGCAGCTGCAATTTCTTTTCCGTAAGCTCTTTTTCCAACATCAAGTTCCTATATGCGCGCTCGTCCGCAGCTTTCGCCCTCTCCTCCTCTTCCTTAGCAGCCTCTCGCGCCTCTGCGCGTTCTTCTCTTAATCGCTTCTGTTCTTCATGATACAGTGCTATTATGGCTTCGGCCGACATGCCCGCGGCATTCCCAGCCGTCATCAAACGTTCAAGGTCCATTCCGCTGCTCAATACACCCCGAGGCTCAAGACGAAGTTAAAGGGATCCTGGCAGGCTCCAAAGTAGCGTTCCAAAGGTCCAAAGTAGCGTCGCAAAAATTTATCTGACCGACCACGCTGGCGGATCAGTGTCCACACCCGTACTTTTTCACTGGGTTGATAAATGAAGTCTGGGTGACAAAGATTGTATTGGTCAGCGCCGTTGTGTTGTTGGTAGCGGATACGCATTCGTGTGAGCTGGCGTGCCTCTTCGGCGCATCGAGCGAATTCGGCAGCATCAGGTATAACATTAGAACAGGGGGTGGTTAAAAGCATTGTGTCTAACGTTGTTACAGCTTCCCGGCCATGCACCAAGGGAAAAGGGATGAAGCCTGTAGTTTCTTGAATGACATTATTTATATGCATACGTGACATATGGGAGAACGTCGTCCCAGTTCTTGTGGTCGACATTAACATGCACGAAATCATATGAGCGATCGTTTTGTTTAGCCTTTCTGTGAGCTCATTCGTTTGGGGATGGTAAGCAGTAACTCTACGCTGCACTGTACCACTGAGATGCATCATATCTACTGTGAGCTGTGCTGTAAATGTTGTGCCCCGGTCGGTTATAACCGCTCTAGGAGCACCCATAGTGGAGCACGATGCCATGTACAAAGAAGGTCGCAATATCATTAGCAGTGCCTCGTGGGAGAGGTCGGGTTTTAATGTAACGGGTAAGGTAGTCTGTGGCAACAGCAATAGAATGGTTACTTGCCCTCGACGTGGGAAATGGTCCAAGCAAATCTATGCCAACCTGCTTAAAGGAAATTCGCGGAGGATCAACGGGATGGAGAAATCCAGCGGGACGCACGGGTAGTGTCTTGAGTCTCTGGCAGTCACGGCATGTCTTCACGTATTGCGTTACGTCAGGGCGAAGCTTAGGCCAGGAGTACTTCTGGGGTATGCGTGAAAACGTCCGTGCGAATCCCAATTGGCCCTAAGATGGCTCGTCTTGAGAAACTGGCAGGATGTCGTCACATACTGTGGACGGCACTACAAGGAGGCAGGTGGGTGCAGTTGAGTGAAAACCTAATTTGTAGAGGACGCTATCACACGTGAAAAACGATGATTACTTGCGGACGAACATACGAGGCGGCTCTGGTAAACGGTTCTCAAGCTAGTCGATCAGAGGCCGGATTTCTGAATGATCGCGCTAATGCTCGCTGATGTCTGACATTGCGATAATGGAAAGAAATGTGACCTTTCCATTAATGTCGAATGGCGACGGCTGAAGCGAAGCACGCGACAGGCAGTCGGTGTAGGTGCGTTTACGCCCGGATTTGAACACTTTCCTCATATTGTATTCTTGCATTGCGAAGACTCCAGCGTGCAAGACGGCCCGATGAATGCTTCAGATTGGCGAGCCAGCACAATGAATGGGGATCTGTCACAACTCGAAAATATCGGCCGTACAAATATGGTCGGTACTTAGCAATGACCCACAAAATAACCAAGCATTCCTTCTCCGTAGTGGAATAGTTCCTTTCAGCTAGAGGCAAAGTGCTGCTTGCGTACGCAGCGACGCGCTCGGCTCCATCTTGCCACTGTACGAGGACGGCACCAAGGCTAACGTTGCTGGTATCCGTGTGTAACTAGGTGTCACTGTCTTTGTCAATGTGTTCTAGAACTGGAGGTGTGTGCAGACGTTTCTGGAGTTCACGGAAGGCCTCTTGTTGGTCCTGCTCCCAGAAAAACAAACCATTATCCTTTGTTAACCATTGCAAAGGTTCGGCTATCCTTGAACGAAGCGTCTATAATATGCTCAAAGGCCTAGAAAACGGCGTGGTTCGTGTTTGTTCGAAGGTGTTGGAAACGAAGCACTAACAATGGTTGTGTCCGGGTCTGGTCGAATGCCTTCGTAGCTGACGACATGGCCTAAAAGTTTGAGTTCGTCATATCCGAAGTGACATTGTCCAGGCTTTAAAGACAGGCCAGCAGTGAGAATTGCGTCAAGAAATGCTTGTAAGCCCTGGAAGAGCAGCTCAAAAGTTTCTGAACACACAAGGTATCGTCTAAATAGACAGGGCATGACTGCCACTTGAGACCTGGCGCAGAATAAAATCCGAAAGGGAATACCTTGAATTCGTAGAGTACGTCAGACGCAATAAATGCGGTATTCTCACGGTCACGGTCATCGACCTCGATATTCCAGTAGCCGCTGCGGAGGTCCATCGAAGAGAAATATTGGGCATGTCGAAGGGGCGCCAAATAATCGTCGATGCGGGGAAGGGTTTAAACGTCCTTCTTGGTGACCTTGTTAAACTTGTGATAGTCAACGCGAAAACTCATTGTACCGTCTTTCTTTTTCACCAGTGCCACAGGGGACGCCCATGGACTGGTGGAGGGCTCTAAGATGTCGTCAGTAAGCATTTGTTGGACTTCATTTCAGATGGCGTCTTTCTGTTTACTTGAAACACTGTGGGCATGTTGGCGCACGGATCTTTCATGGTGATTTGTAATTATTCCGTGTTTCCTAGTAGGCGTTCGGTTGACCTTCACTGTTGAAGCGTTACAGCGCACAAAAGACTGTAAAAGACTTCAAATGCTAGCTTGTTGTTCACCTGATAATTTAGAATTCACATCAATTTTGCTGTTGGCTCGTACGTCACAGTTAGAATCTCCACCATTGTGTCCTAGAGTGAAAGAAGCAGGAGAGTCACTGACTGGCTCCAAATAGGCGATCGCAGTTCGTGGGGCGAAGTGCTTAAATTCAGGACTGAAATTAGTCACTAAAATTTGAGTATTCCGTGATGACAGCTGCAAGATGCCGCGGGCTACGCAAACCTGTCCAGCCAACAAGACTGACAGCTTGCCTTCAGCTATTCGGAGATGGTGATGATCATCACCTGTTATTACGGTGATCAACGTGGTACTCCATGGTTGTGAAGTAGCGCAGTCGCCCGAAACGCGTAACACCGTAGACTGTGGGTGATAGTCATTCGAATGAGTTGCGTCTTCGCTGGAAAAAGTGAAAAGCAACTCGCGGAGGTATACGATTGCGCTGTACTCCCAAAGAAGGTCCATGCCAAATATGACCTGCCTAGGGCATTCTGCCAGTATAATAAATGAGCCGACTAATGTGGCCTCATGAACTTGTATCCTCGCAGTGCATTTGCCGATCGGCGTGAGAACATGACCGCCGGCTGTACGGAGCCTATGTCCTGGCCATGGTGTCGTCACCTTGCGAAGTGCAGTAGCCAGTTGTCTGCTCATTACAGAATAAGCGGCACCAATATCAACGAGAGCGGTTTGCCGGGTGGTTATCTACAGAAAAGAGTATGTCGGCTTAAACAAGTTCCCGGTTTTCGAAGGAAGGTGCCGAAGGTATGCAGTCGTCGTTGTCGTCATCGTTGTCGTCGTCGTCGGGGTGTCGCAGCGGATGATCTTTCGAAGTGCGTTGGACAGCGGCGCCACCCACGGAGGGCTCTGTTTTTAGTTTCCCCTACTTGGGCTTGTAGGTCGCTTGTCCACGGAAGTGGAGAACGTGAGGCAGTGGCTAGGTGACGCTGCCTGTCGAGGAGGTGGGGATCCTGACTTGCGCCTCTGCCGAGACGGAGATCGGGTCGTTGGCAGAAACTGTTCAAACAGTGGGTACTGCACATACGGCGAGGAATGTTACTGGCCAGATATTGCTGTATTTCTCTCGGTCACTCTCCCTCACGTCGGCGAAGAGCGCCTGGGTGATAGCCATGGAGTCCTGTTCTTCGATAGTAGCAGGCATGGTACAAGTGGCCCGCTTCGCCACAGTGGAAGCAAAGTGTCTGATAGTCAGGTGTGTGCCACACGTCTGAATTTCGCGTATTGATTCGGGGGCTCATGGACTCGTACATATTTATATGTAAAGCTTGGCCCTTGAAGTGGCACATCGGTTGTTCAGAAGAAGGGTTATGGTGGTTCACGGGCTGCGAAAGTAGCCTCACTGCTTGCGCATAAGTCAATCAAGGTGGCTTCAGGTCTGGTTTGCACGAGTGGCTGTGCTGCCTGGCGGACTTCTTCGCGGACGATATCTGTGAGGGATATTACGGTCGGATGAAGTTGCACTCCCTGAAGTCGATCGAGCTCATCAGGCATGACACAATGTACAAGTTCTCGAAGCGCGTTGGTGTCAACGGGGAACGAGAGAAGATGCTGATCCCAGGCTGATTTGGTGATCGTAGACCAATGAGCACTGCTGAAGGGCTCACTCTATTCTTCTCGTCTCACTGACAAACTCAGCTAGTGTAGCTGGAGGCCTTCGAAAAAGTCCAGCAGAAAGCTGCTATTTCACTGCACGCATCAGCAGGCAGACCTTTTTCTCTTCTGTCATGCTGGGATCAGCACGCCTGAAAAGCCACGACATGTCCTGTACGAGAATGGCTACTCTTTCATTTGGCTTTTGAACCCTACTCTGAAGGGCTTGCTCTGCTCGCACTTTTCTTGCGGGATCGCTGTATGTATCGCGTATCTGTCGTTGAAATTCTTGCCAAGTGGTGATGCATAGCTCGTGGTTAGCGAACCATGCTCGGGCAAAGTCCTCTAGTGCGAAGTACGTGTTCCTTAAATTTTTCTGTTCATCTCAATAATTCACGTCGGCCATACGATCAAAATCATCGAGCCAGTGTTCCACGCCCTCAAAATGCTCACCATGGAACGGCCGCGGCCATCGTGGCGTGTGGAGAACCAGCGACGCAGGAAGCTGTCCCGTACCGTATGTCTCCTGTGTCTGGCTTGCGGTTTTGGTTTACATCCTCGGCAGAGCTTACAGGCTGTATTCCGGAGGCAGTCTTTGAAGCCGTCGCTTTCACGTAGGTTGTCCGCTTCCAGTTCCTGGGGGTCAGAGTGCATAGACGCATACTCAGAAACTCCACCAGTTTGTCACAGACAAAACCACAAAAGATTTCGGTCGACGCTTTAGATCTTTTTATGAAGCTGTCCTGGCACCTTCGCCGTTGTCTTCTTTTGGGAACCATCCAACATGCTTAGCATGTGGCACTGAATTGCACCGAATTGCTGTCAATTGTGTCAAGGTCATGACAATATAAAAATAGATAGCCGCCGAAAAGTGCTGACAATGCTATCATAAGAATCCTAACGCAAGAAAAATGGAGCTTGCCAGGCCTTTTATTGCATAGGGCGAATTACCGGTGGACAATTAGAGTTACAGAATGGATGCGAAGGCAAGCGAAGTCGAGGACGTCAAAGAATGCGGGAGGACGATGAAATCTGGAAATTTGCAGCCGCTACTTGGAATCAGCTAGCACAAGACAATTGCATTTGGAGGTTGCTCAGAGACGCCTTCATACTGCACTTGGACATAAAAATAGGCTGCTGCTGCTAATGATGATGGCCCTCATAAGCCTCAACCTCGCTTTCAATTTCTCTGTCAATTAGACGTGAGGTTTCTTGTGGATTTCGATATTCTAGAGCTTGTTTTCTAACTCTAGTGAACACGGGATTTCTTTCTCTATAGGGAATATCACTGCGGGAGAGCAATGATTGGCTGACGGAATACTCCGCAGTTGATCTGTAAAGGTACATCCACCTAACAGATCCTAAACGAAGGCCACGGTAATAATCGAAATGCAGGATAGAAAGGAGAAAGAAAAAAAAATTATTTGCTGCGATGCATCGGTAGCGTGACCTTTCTCTATGCATCCGGTGACCGTGATGTTGCCGGTGGTGAGGTGCGTAACATGGCTTCTTCAATTTAGAGTATTTGCGAGAGGCCACAATTCTGCCTTTCTACCCCGTGGGGCCTTTGTCCAACTTACAAATGTAATGGTGGCGGATGTGTAGCCCGGCGGTGGTGCGCGTTCGCTTACATGTGCAGCATTGGCCGAGAGCGTCGAAGTCACTGCTATAGGTATGTCAAAATAGGCGGCCGTGGCGCTGTTCGATGCGGTGTTGTATGGAATTATTAAGAACGCTGAGCATCGGGGCCGTCCTCAGAGGAGCACATCATTACTGGAGATATAAAAGTGGGGAGGAAGAGAGGTACGCGCGTCCTGACGCAAAGTTTTGAGGCAAGCGCAATGGTGCTTTCGGTGCCCTATGCGTAGTGTATTAAATAATTCAGGCCATGGTAGGTGGGGCTCGGTGTAGAGTCCCACTAAAGGCGTTTCCTAGCTTCTGTGGGATTTTGCAGCCTTGATGAGAATGGCGAAGGCGATATGGTTGAACCCTGCGCTAGCCTTGCAGCTTCTCGGAAAGCGTGCTATGGAGGGCAGGCACTTGAGCGCCAGTGCTCGTGACATGCTGAGGTTTCGGCATTCCCACACTGTGGCTGTGGAAGCTCCTTCGAGCCGTCAGCTTTGAGTGTTAACGAGGGTGACGTAGGGGATACCGCAAGTGATGCGTACCGTGTCCACCGGTACCTGAATGCCCTCTGGTGATATAACAAAGAAATCATGCCTTTCCACATTTTTATGGAGTGCTTCCTTCTAGGCATCGGCCTTCAAAAATGTTCTTTTCTTCCTTAATTAGGATTACTAGCGCACGTCTGCGAATGTTTACTCGAGCCCACACTAGACGGAATAGTGCCTGAATTATTCAATATTACGTTCCACCAGCTATCGCGTCATTGCCTCACGTTATACTCAAAGTTGCATGTCTATTCTATTTTTCTAAATTTGAAATAATCCGTTGCAGAAATTTGTTTATCAGTCGCACAAAGGTAGTAGTCGGGTTCATGTATACTGAACCGAAATAAAGAGTGTAGGATCTAATTTTTTATTGAACCAGACAAACGCGTTGTTTTTGGAGTTTTTTGTGTTCATTTGAGCGCCTTACTTGGTGAAAGCGGCTGGGAGCAAAGCGGATCATACAAATGATTGGCTGGGTGTTCTATAACGAGATAGCAATGGCACGGAGCTCTATGAGAATTATTTTGCAGAATAGCTATGTTAAGTGATGCGATAACGTCTTTTTGGGACCATGCATATCTAATGTGTTTTTGTTGTTCCGTTGTAATGCTCGATGAATACTAGAACGAGAGACTCTCCAGTGTTTAGCCGTGCCTGAGTGTCGTCTGTGTCCTCCGCAGCAAAATACTTTTTTTTTACTGTTTTCACGTCGAAGTTCTTTCGTTTGTGACTTGGAGAGCAGGGAAATGTAATTTTTAGAGTTTCATCTACAAATTGCGCCTTGTTTTCTGTGACAGAAAGGTTTGTTCAGGTGTTCCTTCCTTATTCTAATGTTTAACTATTTTGCGGTATAGTTATGCGCCGTGCTAAATATTGAGAAGTGTACATTTTTTTTATATTTACCAGTACCACTTTTTCACCGACAAGCAGTTGTTAAAATGTGTCGCTCGGCGCCCGAAGTGCCAGAATTTGTTATGTACTGGAGACGAACGAGCAGCAGGCCCTGCTTCGAAAAAGACGACGACAACGAGTGGTTGGAAGCTCTGTGCCTGTGTTGCCGAAGATCGGTGTCCTTTCGTTGCGTGCTCTCCTATGTGAGCGTTTAATCAATTGAACTATAACGACTCTTGACATTTGGTGGACGTGCTGGGCCCTTCACAAAACTGGAACTCCGTAGGCGGACGCTCCCTACCACTTCAGCCGTGCCTCGGGACGGCGCGCAGCCTGATCTTCCCCTGGCATCGCCTGTCGTCTGCTCCGGTGCTCTACGCCAACGAGATCATCCGCTCTTCAGCAACAATGACGACTATGACGTGGAGTATGGGCTCTCGTCATACGATCACGTGAGTGCGCATAACAAGTGGGATGACAAAGCTAAAATTACTAACGTCATCTTCTATCTTTCTGGTGTCGTTAATCTCTGGTTCCAGAATCTTGAATCCAACCTTTCCACCTGGACAGCATTTACCCATTGTTTCAAAGAAGTCTTCGGCCGCCCTGCTTGGCGCAAGCTTTGCACAGAACAACGCTTGCATGGTCGCGCTCAGAAAAAGGTTGAAAACTTCACCAGCTACGTTGAAGCCGTAGTTGACCTTTGCCGGCGCATTAATCCCGCCATGCCCGACTAAGAAAACATCAAGAATGTCATGAAGGGCATAGAGAATGACGCCTTCCAAATGCTCTTGGCGAAAAATTCTCAAACGAATGACGAGTTCACACGAAAAGTTACTACAACTCCGGGTGCATAACAGGTTGGAGGAAATCGTGGAAGCACAGAGGATAGCGCAACTCGAAAGACTCTCCAGAACCAAGGCGGGAAGAGAAATCACGGAAAAGATCGGCATAAACCACCACGGAATGAACGGCCCCAGGATCCAAATTAACCCAGACGTCCGAACCGCAATTAACACGGAAAGTATCCCGAAGAACATGCACCCCGTGCACAATGTCGCGAGAAAAAAATGCCTCACGAAAACGATTCTCAAAAACCACGGCGCGCGGGAGGGGGCGCTCTTCGTAGACGCCGCGCGGTACCCCCGAAACCAGGACGACAATGGTGGTGTCGGCGCTGACAAAGGCAACTCCCTCTTCGCAATGGCGGTCGTATGCACGAAAGGAAGCACCGTGACTGCGGGCTCCGTAAGGACCAGATCGTTGGAGGCAGTGGAAGAAACGGCAATCGCATTGGCTGTAATCAACGGTGGCAACAATACAGAGCAATAATCAGCGACTCCAAGTTGGCTATTAGGAATTTCACAAAGGGCTGGGTCTCCACCGAGGCGGCCAAAATCCTGAATCGCAGAGAAGAAGACTTTAAGAACGGCACAATAATGCACCCAAATACATCAAATGGATCCCGGAACATATGGGAGAAGTTACCATGAATGCCCCTCTCAACCTCAGCGAGAAGGCTCACCGAGCCGCGCGAGAACTAACCCACCGCGGCTCGGACGGCCCAATACCCCGCAACCCCCGGGAAAGGGGAAATGACTGCGGCGGAGGCGATGGAGAAGACGGAGGAGGCCAGGACGACGAAAAAGTGATAAAAGACGACAGAGACAGACTGGTTCCGTACCACGACATACTGACACACTACACGAAACAAAAGGAAGCATACCCAGAGCCCCACAAACAACTCGACAGGTCTCAAGAAACAGATTGGAGAAGATTGCAAACCAAAACGTTCCGAAACCCAGTACACTTAAACAGAATAAATTCAACACAATATCAAGACGTGAGCTAAAAACTCTGCAAACGCGAACAGGCAGATATAGCACACATCTTATGGAAGTGCACACAGATCGGATCAGTGTATGTAGAGGACAAGATAGAAGTGGGCCTTCTCGAGGAGCGATGGCTAAGCGCTCTTACTAGCTCTGAACTACACGACAATTATGGGCTATCCAGAGGCCCAATCGGTGGAAAGGCTACGCCTCACCGCGCATACTGCCCGGATGGCCTGAGCCCGGGCTGGTAACCTTGCAGGTCTTTTTCCCATTAAAGTTTTTTCCGGTCCGTTCCGCACCGGACGACACGGTTTAGGCTTTGCCAGACAGTTCCAGTGCTGCTCCCGCCCACTCTTCGTTGCTCGACTAAATCAAGCAATTCGTTCGCGAAGAAGTCGCGCGCCAGCTGTCACTGCTGCCTGCTAACCAGTCGTCCGAGTCATCTTTGTCTCCAGAACTACGATGCATCATCCATGAACAAGTCAGCGACGCACTACATCCCGCTAATCAGCCACTTTCAGCGATGGTTCCGCTCACGTACGCTGCCGTCGTCACCAGACCAAGACCTCCACCTGAAGTTGCGCTTTACACGCCCACAAGCGGCTTCTACGCCTCGCCTTCTGCAGCTGCCAACTATTTGCCCAGAAGCGGCTTCTGTGCGCCTCCACAGCGCCTACGCCCATCTCCGAACTGTGCTTCGTATACCTAGGCCCCCGGTTGACAATCCGTGGCGTACCCAAGACAACCAGCCGATCAGCTTCGCGTGTGACTTTGCTGGCCACGTGGCACGGTTCTGAAGCCACCGAGGTTGCTATCCTCCCTATACTGCGAGACTTCAAGGGAATTCTCCTGACTCCCAGTCCCGCTATCCACAACCAGTTCCGCACTTCGCTCCTTCATCTCATGTTCCCCAAAGCTTCAAAATTCATTGGTCTCCATCTCCCCGTCAACGTTCCCTGCCCCCAATCGTCCGCCACCCTCCAGCTGTGGAGGAAACCTAAAAGGCGCAGTTCCGGAGGCAAGAACTGCGATCTCTTTGAACTGCTCAAGCTCTTGTTTATTTCCTACGAACGTTATTTAAGTTTTCGCTGAAGGTATCGCCGTTCACGCACTTGTCGACATGGGTGCCGCAGTGTCCGCGATTGCCGACCATCTTCGCCGTACGCTCCGAAAAGTCGCGACGCCGTTTTCTGCCGTTTCGCTACGCACAGCAAGCGCTCGGCCAATTGAGCCCTTAGGAACATGTGCCGTCCGTGTCGCCATACAAGGCAGTTTATACCACATTGAATTTGTTGTTCTTCCCCGCTGCTCTCATGGCATCATTATAGAATGGGACTTCCTCTCATCTCATCACGCTATTATTGATTGGGCCCGTGAAAAACTTGCGCTGACTCCATTTTGCGGCAGTCCTCCTGAAGATTTGCCTCCACTTTCTGCTCGGGTGTTCGTCGCCGCCGACACTGATATCCCTCCTTTCTCTTCTGCCCTTGCACCCGTTTCCTGTGCTGCTTTTTCTGTTTCTACAGTTCTTTTCACGCCATCTCAACCTGCTGCACGCTGTCATCCCTTCTTGCTTCCCATTGCATTCCTTCCTTTTCCCCAGGGCTCCAGCGCACCTTACGTTTCGAATTCGTTTTCGCGTCCATCAAGCTTACTCATGGCGAGTGCCTCGGTTTTGCTGATGAATTCGACACTAGCTCTGTCTACGACGTGCCTGATGACTGGACTCTTCGTCAAGTTGGAGCCATGACTGTCCCTGTCTCTGCGCCTCCGCCTACATGTGACCTAGTATTTGCTCCGTCTATTGATCCAACCTCACTCCGAGTAAACGCACGCAGATCGTCGACTTGCTCAACCGATTGCCAACTTCTTTCGACCTCCAAAAACAATGTTTGGGCCGTACCTCCACAGTCGTTCATCACATCGACACCGGCAGCCACGCGCTTCTACGCCAACGTCCATACCGTGTGTCCGCGACGGAGCGCCGTGTCATCAATGAGCACGTAGGAGACATGCCCCGACGTGGCGTGATACAGCCATCACACACAAAGAAGGATGGGACAATTCGTTTTTGTGTTGACTATCGACGACTCAACAAGATAACACGGAAAGATGTCTATCCTCTTCCACGTATTGACGACGCCCAGGACTGCCTCCAAGGCACTGAAATCTTTTCGTTCTTAGACTTACGATCCGGTTATTGGCAAGTACAGGTGGCTGATGCAGACTATCTGAAAACGGCATTCCTTACACTTGATGGCTTGTATGAATTTACCGTGATGCCCTTTAGCCTCTGTAATGCGCCTGCAACTTTAGAAAGAATGATGGATAGCATCCTCCCGGGCCTGAAATGGCAGACATGCCTTCGTTATCTCGATGACATTGTCATCTTTTCCGCGGACTTGTCTCCTCACCTGTTCCGACTCAAACGCGTGCTCACTTGCCTTGCAGATTCTGGACTCAAGCTCAACTTGAAGAAATGTCGCTTCGCCGCCGGAAACCTAGTCATCCTCGGCCACGTTGCTTCGAAAGATGGTGTGCTCCCAGATAAAACCAAACTCCAAGCCGTTGCCAAATTTGCATGACCAAAGACAACAAACAACTCCGTAGCTTCATCGGATTGTGCTACTATTTCCGTCATTTCATCCGCAACTTCGCCACCATAGCAGCTCCTTTGACGCAGCTTCTCGCGGGTAACCACCACCTCTTGGCAGCCAGTTTGCGATGCCGCATTCACGACGCTGCACCATCTTCTAACCCCAACCCTCATACTTCGACAGAAATACACAGGGATGCTAGTGGCGTCGGCATTGGCGCTGTTATTGCAGAACGAAAGACTGGTTTCCACGAATACGTTGTTGCCTTCGCTAGCCGCTCTCACGGAAGTGGAAGCAAACTATTCCGTTACAAAAAAAGCATGCATGGCTTTCATTTGGGCCATAACTAAGTTTCGTCCTTACCTCTACGGCCGCCCGTTCGAAGTCATCACGGACCATCACGCACTCTGCTGGCTGTCGTCCTTGAAAGATCTTTCAGGTGGCCTCGCTTGATGGGTGCTTCGCCTCCAAGAGTATGATACTCGAGCGCTCTACCGCTGAGGTGATAGGGGCTCCCCAGTGTCAGGACAGCCCATTTATCAGAAAATACGAATATGCGAGTCCTCCCTCACAGCCACGGAAATGCTTTCGGAGTAGCAGAAGGATCCATGGATTGTTGCTATGCTGGCTTTTCTGTCAGACCCATCAGCGCCTTCTACTGGCCGTGCATTGCGTCGCCGAGCACACCACTTCGCTGTTCGTGACGGGCTCCTGCACCACCGTAACTACCTCTCGGATGGCGACAAATGGTTACTCGTGGTTCCTAGGCATCTACATTTGTACATATGTGCAGCGTTTCACAATGAACCGCAATGCGCACATGCAGGAGTACTGAAAACATACGTGCGACTGCGAATTCGTCATTACTGGCGCGGGATGTACCGATTCGGGCGCCAATATGTCCGCTCCTGTCTGACTTGCCAACGCCGCAAGAATACCCCTCATGCCTTAGCTTCTCCTATGCAACTAATGCCTTGTCCAGGACGGGCCTTTGACCGGGTCAGAGTGGATCCTTATGGGCCCCTTCCGAGTATTTCAGATGGCAAACGCTGGGTGATAGTGGTGATAGACCATGTTACGCGTTACGCGGAAACTTCGCCTCTGCCCAACGCATCTGCGCGGGATGTTGCCTGGTTCCTTCTGCGTAACATCATACTTCGCCATGGAGTCCCCAGAGAGTCGCTGAGCGGCAGAGGCCGCAACTTTCTGTCTGATGTTATACAAGCTCTGCTCAAAGAATGCAACGTAATCCACCGTACTACTACTGCATACCACCCGCAAACTAATGGCATGACTGAGCGCTTTAATCACCATGTTGGCGATATGCTAGCCATGTACGTCACATCTGACCAAACCATTTGGGACTGAATTCTACCCTTCGTGACGTACGCTTATAATACCGCCACACAGACCACTACAGGATTTTCCCCGTTCTTTCTTTTTTACGGACGCGTGCCTTCCTGTACAATGGACCACATCCTTCCGTATTGCTGTGACACAACGGAGGCTGCTACCCTGTCCGAGGCTCCTGCACACGTGGAAGAGGGTCGAAAGCTCGCCCGCACATTTACGTCGGAAGAACAACAGCGACAGAAGCACCTTCGGGATATTCCCACCTCTCCGACACGTTGTGCCCCTAAATCACAAGTCTGGCTTTGGGTTCCCCCAACCAGCCCTGGACTTTCACCCAAGCTTGTTTCCAAGTACCAGGGTACCTACCGTGTCGTCAGTCAAACATCTCCTGTGAACTATCTGGTAGAACCCCTTGAGCCCCTTTCCGATAAGCGCAACCGAGGGCGCGAAATCGTGCACGTCCAGGGGCTCAAGCCGTACTTTGATCCACCTTTGCTGCTTGCTTGCCCGTAGGTCGCCGAGACGACTTTCCTTCTCCGGGGAGGTAATTGTACTGGAGAAGAATGAGCAGCAGGCACTGCTTCGAGAAGGATGACAACGAGTGGTTGAAAACGTTGTGCCTGTGTTGCCGAAGCCGTTGTGTCCTCTTGCTACGTGCTGTGCTATCTGAGCGTTTAATCAATTGAACTATAATGCCTCTTGACAATCAGAACATTCAGATCTTGACAATCAGAACAATCGGCTTGTTTAGCTGATTCTATCTGTTTTCTATGCTGCCACCGAACCTTTTGTAATCGAGTGGCTTGCGTGATGTGAATAGTCTTGTTGTACATCCTTGAGCTCATGCGCGCCACATCGTTTACTCTGGTACCTTCCATGAGTCAAGTATGAATAGCCGACGCATCTTACCCGTCGATCAAATTTTTGGCGATCGACGAGTGGGCTCACCGCTGTACTAGTGCTGAGTGTTCCTTGCTTTGCGAGGGACAGTCTCGCCCAATAAATATTTAGTTTAGTGACTTGCGCTGTGCTGCTGTAGAGTCTCACTGTCACTCATCATCATCATCATTAGCCTGGCTACACCCAGTGCAGGGCAAAGGCCTCTCCCATACTTCTCAAACTACCCCGGTCATGTACCAATGGTGGCCATGTTGTCCGTGCAAACTTCTTAATCTCATTCGCCCTGCTTTCTGCCGCCACCTGCTACGCTTCCTTTCCCTTGGAATCCAGTAACCCTTAGTGACCATAGGTTATCTTCCCTCCTTATTACATGTCCTGCGTATGCTCATTACTTTTTCTTGATTTCAGCTAAGATGTGCATAACTCACGTTTGTTCTCTCACCCAATCTGCTCTTTTCATATATATTAACGTGACACCCATCATTATTCTTTCCGAAGCTCATTGCGTCGTCCTCAATTTAAGTAGAACTCTTTTCGTAAGTCTCCAGGTTTCGGCCCCGTACGTGAGTACTGGTAAGACATAGCAGTTATACACTTTTCTCTTGAGGGATAATGGCACCCTGCTCTTCATGATCTGAGAATACCTGCCAAACGCACCCCAGCCCATTGTTATTCGTCGATTATTTGAATCTCATGATCCGGATCCGCGGTCACTACCTGTCCGAAGTAGATGTACAGTAGAATCTCGATAAACGAAAATCGGTTAAACGGAATCAACGCTTAAACGAACAAACGCCTCGCAGTTGGTTAGTTTTGTATTAGGGCAATGTAAAAAAAAAATGCCGTTAATCGGAACTGTCCACCGTATAAACGAAGCCGAAAATAGACTCGAAACCGCAACTTGACGTTCATGCAGAACCCCATCGCGGTACGCATCACTGTCTCCCCACTACTTCTTGGTTTCTGTCTATGAACGTTTCCGGTTTTCTCGCACACTGTAACCGCATCGCTTGCTTTCTGTCACGGTGCGCTTGCTGTTGTTAAGCTTAAGCCTTACATCCGTTGTTTAGCGTCGTCTGCGACATTTCGTGGCGAGTCAGCACCTGATGGCAGCGCAGAAGCGATCTCACAATGCTCTTACGTTGGAAAGAAGATGGAGAAAATCAACGACTTCGAGAGTGGTCGCTTTACAAAAACAGCGCTTGCGACGAAGCACGCCGTCCCCAAGAGCAGCCTCACGAGGATACTTCAGGACAAGGATAAGCTGCGGCATGCTTTGGAGACGTCACGCTTTGGCCCTCAAAGAAAACGACTGCGCGTGGCCAACCACGAAGATCTGGAGAAGTGCCTGGTGGTTTGCCTGCGGAGAGCCCGTAGTGAAAACATACCGATCAGTGGTCCACTCGTTCGCGCGAAAGCAGAAGAATTTGTTTTGCAGCTCGGCATTGAAGGTTCGTCGTGCAGCGAATGATGGTTGACGAGATTTAAAGATCGGAATGGCATAGTGTGTCGTTCCCTTTCACGGGAGGCTGCCGCTGCAGACACGACGGCATGCGCCGACTGGCGAGCAACACGGCTCCCGAAAATTCTGGAGGAGTACGACGCAAAGAATATCTACAGTGTAGATGAGACAGCACTGCTCTTCAAATTACTACCCCCAAAATCCTTGTCATTCAAATGTCATTCATTCATTAGTGCCCATAGCGTACCGTCCTCTTTAATACCTAGATTTTCCATTTGAGATCCGCTTCAGCGGAGACTGCCAATTGCGCGCCCGCCTGCCTCATCGGGACCAAGCAGTCTGGAACGCATTGCGATATCCTGAACCTTCTCTCTCCAAACGAAACTCCCGATAAACGGAACATATTTTCCTGGTCCCTTGAGGTTCCGTTTAACGAGAGTCCGCTGTATTCCCTTACCACTTCCAGTGCCTCGCTACCTATTGTAAACTGCTGTTCTCTTCCGGGACTGTTAAACATTGCTTTAGTTTTCTACATATTAACTTTTAGACCCACCCACCCTTCTGCTTTGCCTCTCTAGGTCAGTGAGCCTGCATTGCAATTGGTAGCCTCAGTTGCTAAGCAAGGCAATATCATCAGCGAAGCGCAAGTTACTAAAGTGTTCTCCATTACCTCTTATCCCCAATTCTTCCCAATCTAGGTCTCCGAATACCTCCTGTAAACACGCTGTGAATAGCATTGGAGAGATCATATCTCCCTGCCTGACGACTTTCTTTATTGCGATTTTGTTGCTTTCTTTATGGAGGACTACAGTGGCTGTGGATCCGCTGTACATATCTTTCAGTATTTTTGCATACGGCTCATCTACACCCTGATTTTATTATGCCTCCATGACTGCTGAGGGTTGGGCAGAATCAAACGCTTTCTCATAATCAATGAAAGCTATAAATAATTGTTGGTTACATTCCGCACATTTCTCTATCACCTGATTGATAGTGTGAATATCGTCTATTGTGGAGTAGCCTTTACGGAATCCTGCCTGCTCATTTGGTTGACAGAAGTCTAAGGTGTTCATGTTTCTATTTGCGATTACCTTAGTGAATACTTTGTAGGCAACGGATAGTAAGCTGATCAGTGTATAATTTTTCATATCTTCGGCGTCCCCTTTCTTATGGATCAGTATTATGTTAGCGTTCTTCCAAGATTTCGGTAGGTTCGAGGTCATGAGGCATTGAGTATACTAGGTGGCCAGGTTTTCTAGAGCAATCTGCCCACCATCGTTCAGAAAATATGCAGTTACTTGATGCTCCCCAGCTGCATTTCCGCTTTGCATGGCTCGCAAGGCTTTCTTTACTTCTTCCAGCTTTCACCGTCACTACAACATCACAATATTTTATTGCATGCCTATCTGCTGCTATTGGATGAAGTGGGGTGTCTAGCAGTTATATTGGTGGAACCAATGGCTAGACTCACTGCTGCGTCACGTACGTGAAGACAGGTCCCGCCCACCAACTCTGTAGCCCCCGTCACAGTAACGCTAGTTTCAGTGCTGTGCAACGACATTTTGCTAATATATTTTGATACAGATGGAAGATACTGAAACGACAAGTGTAACCGATACAGGTACAGTACACTAGCCGAATAAATTCCTACCCAACACTATACTTTCTACACGTATCTTAAGCTACTTCGATACATATGTTGGTTCCTCATTTTTGCTGCTCTGCAGAGGCCGCTGATCAGTTAACACGTGCTTCGTAGAGAATTTTGTATCTCCCGGAAGGAGATTTTTCCTTTCTAATTTTCTTTGCAGGCGCCTAGAAAGCTTTCTTTTCAAAGTTCTAACAAGCATCTATAACGCAAAGAATTCCGCAACATTCTACGTGACTGGCTAGACACGCAGCAGTTCAGTAAAAATGCGTTGCGCAATCAGCGACTCTCGCTCAGCCGTTACTAACTTCAGCAAAGGGCGTATTTCTCCCCAAGCTCTACGCATCCTCTGCCAGGCACCACACTCTAAAGACAGCATAATCTCCCTAACATGGATCCCGGCCCATGCGGGCCCTGTCCACCCACACCTCCCCAATCTCAACGAGGTCACCCACTCCATTGCGCGAGGCCTAGTCAACCGCGCCGGAGTCACTGGAGATGAGTTGGACACCAGGGACAGTCTGACAACTTATAACGATCTCGTTAAGGCCTTTTACCTGAGTCGCCGAATCTTCACCCCGCCTCACCCAAAGTTCAGCCGGGCGCAGGCTACCACCCTGCGTCTACTACAAACAAATACGTACCCTTCACCCGCCCGCCTCCACCTTATATTTCCGGACGTCTACACTACCCCCAACTGCCGGTGCTGTGGATTTCACCCGGCTACGCTTCCGCATAGGCTATGGGAGTGCCCAGCACAGTACGCACAGACTAACACCACGACTCTCTCGTCGAGGTTGCATGAGGCTCTACGGAGCTCCGCCCTCGACGACCAAACCTGGGCGACCCAGCACGCCCGCGAGGCAGCGGCGAGGCAAGCCCTCTACGTCCCTTCGTGGGAGGCGTAGGCCCGGCCATCATAAAGTGCTGGTTCTACAATAAAAGTTTATTCCTCCTCCCTCCTCCTCAGCGATATTTGTCATACCGCCTTTACTATTGGCACGATGCACTGCTTTGTGGTGCATTCGTAAGGTAGGTGGGTGTTTTACATTATAACGTGTTCGCCTGTACAGTTTCTTTCTATTGCTTGTATAGGTTATATCGTTTGTATTGCATAGCTCTTGGACGGCGGTATAAGAGCCGTGCCAATGACGCGAACCGAGAAGTTACATTGCAGTGACAGGCCCTGAGGACCACCGTAAGATACTCTCAGAAGGGTCGAATTCCCAGCGCCGAGACGCGGTGACCCAAGAACTCGAGCAAGGAAGACCCGAAGGCGCTTATCTGGGTATATACAACCAGGCCAAATTGTTGAAGGCATTGAAAGAGTTCCCGGAGGTGACGCTCATGATGTTGTGGATTCGCACACGGGACGAGGATGTCATGGATATCGAGCCAGGTGTCCGCACGTTAAACTCGGCAATGAATCTTTGGTACCTTTGAGCTGCATTGTGTAGCCGAAATCGCAAAACAGGTCAAACACGCCGAAGGGTGTAGTAATGGCAGTCTTCGGGATTTCAGTACGCTCAACGGGGATTTAGTGACAGGCCTTGACAAGGTCAACTTTAATAAAGGTTTTGCATCCTTGCAATTGGCCTGTGGAATCTTGAATGTGTGGAAGGGGATATGTATCGTGGACAATGTTAGCCTTGAGCGCCCGGTAGTCGCCGCACGGACACCAGTCACCCAGTTCTTTGTTGGGCCCCAGATGGAGTGTGGGGGAGGGGCTCAACTACTGGACGAAGGGCAAATTTGAACACGTGCTGGAGTACGTGTTAAAATTGCCGTTGAGCAACGGCCAGGCGCTCACAGAAGAGACAGTGCGGTCATGCTACGATGAGTGGACCACGCATGATATGGTGGCCTATGCTGTACTTGGGTGGCTGATTTAAATGGCAGGGCCTCGTCACCACAGAATACTCTCCAAAGATGCGAGCGTAAATACATGGTGGAATCAGCATGCGGATGCCAGTGCGAGCAAAAGCCGACCGGACTTCGAGGACGGAGAGTAGCGTCTTGCTGTCAGTTAGGCGACGGCAGTGCATACATACTGACGTCGAGGTCGAAATGAACCAGAAAATCAGAGCCGAGTAGAGGCTGATTGACTTCGGCTCCAATGAAGCACCCACCGACACGTGCGGCGCAGGCCAAGTTCAAGAGTAAGGTACCGTCCACCATACGTGGCGATTGAGGTAGAGTTCGCCGCGCCGAGTGGAAGGCCATGTGATTTAGAAGCGCGGTCAAGCTTGGAAGACGGCAGTACGTTGACCTCGGCACCAGTGTCTACGAGGAAGCGCTGGCCGGAAATCCGATCCAGGAGGATGAGAAGGCCGTTGTTCTTGAATTGCTGCGGCACTTCATACCACCCACTTCCAAAGTCTGATCACACTGTGCGCAACTTCTCTTAGCAAACATCATTGCGACTAGTACCTAGCATGGCTCTGCCTGCGGCCGTATTCGACCGTCATCAGGCCACTTCACCGCCATTATCACACAACGATGACACGTGGCAGTGGAGACATCGCCGACCCAACGCCGGCTCCACTGCCGCACGACATCGGGTCTGTCTCTAGCGAAATCGCTCCTGCAGCTCGGTCCACGACCAACCTTCCAACAGAACCGTCTACACAGGCCGCTAAGCTAGCCTCCAAGCAACGCGTGACATCTGCAACTTGCCGACTCCACTGCCTGCGACCTTGCCAGCTACCACCACCGCGTACATAGACCACGATCGTCTGCGACCAGCGAGATCGAATAGGGTATATTTTCGGCGCTCATTGCAGTCCTCGGCGCTGTTGGTGCAGGTCACTCCAACTACCCAGCCCATCCAGGTCATCGCCTGTGTTGCCTCCGCGGACGTTCATGTCTCGTCACTGTGCGCATCACTGTGCGCATCACTCCCGTGTTTTGCGACGTCGCAGCGCCAGCTGCTCTGCGTCCTGCATAGGGCGTCCTCAGTGAAGTACCGGACACTCTTGCGGGCTTTGACCCCACCTTGCCCAGCCAGCCCGTGGCTTACTCGCGATCACCCCAACGCCAATTGGGCCGGATGGTGTTTGCCTCCCGACAGGGCCCGCTGCGACCATTTGCAATGAACGTGTCAGGGCCCGTCCAGCGCTTCGACTAAATTGCTCGTGCGCGCACCCTCTATGCAATGGTATTGTTTGTGGTACGCCGCGGGCAATGTTCTCAGGTGCATCGTCGACGCACCATTCGTCTCCCTGGCTTCGCCGTGTCGCCGTTCACTGGTGGCCTCCCTGGCTTCGCCGTGTCGCCGTTCACTGGTGGCCTCCCTGGCTTCGCCGTGTCACCGTTCACTCGGCGAATGTGCCAGCCGTCATTGCATCAAGTTGCCGCGTTCATCCTTCCAGCGTCCGTCCACCGCGTCCCTCGCCCATTATGCAACACTCAATGCCACCCGTTCGAGGTTGGTAGCCGTGAGTCGATGCCCTTCACGTTGAGAACTTGGACTGGCCACGGACACATTTGAAACGCGAATCCACTGGCTTGCCAGTTCGACATTAAGTCTGAGCGGGGGGCCCAGTAACAACCACCGATGCCGCAATGCGGCGACGCTCACAGCCGCTGCCTTGGCGCCGGCTGTAATATCAAAGAAAAAGATGAGCAGCTCGTGCTCGAGGCACAAGCTCGGCACGCGCAGTGCTGCTGTGGAAGCCTGCCACACCGGTCGCCGCAACTGCCTCTCGTCTCACTGCCTTCGCCTTTCTACCGAAATAAATGCAGAAACGACGGTACGGCCCTTGGGCCGCCGTGAGGCCTTCCTACGCGCTTTCCAAGGGAAACTTGTATTGGCTCACAAATGGCGTTGTCATAGTCACGAAAAAAAACCAGTTGCTCCCATAACAGAGCAGCTGCGCAAAAGGGCGCTTTGATCGTTAGTCAATAACAAGGATTCCAGCTGCATGGGCGCGCGCTGTCACCACCCGCGTAACCAATCAGAGCTTCTGCCGGGGAGGGAAATGGCATGAAAGGGTGTCGCGCAGGCTGCGCCGGCTTCGTTGCCGTTCACTTCAATCTCGGAAAATGGATGGGACGGTCAGGCATTGTGCGTTTCTTAGAGGAAAAGCAACCTTCGACGAGTGGCCACGAGAACTCGGCCATAAAGGCTCACCATCGGCGCGTCCACCCAGCTGTTAGAGCCGCAGTACAGGCAATCCGACAACAATGGGAAGACCCCAAGCTGAGGGAGCGGAAGGCCGAAGCAATTCGGCATCGTTACCTGTGGGTTACCTAACTGTGTTGAAGGTCAGGTGCACGCAGGATAAGCTTCGGTTACCCTAATTTTTAGGTATCGAAAGAGTTGGTAATATTTTAGATCGTATCTCTTAGGCGCCCGTTCCCACATTAAACATCAGCGTGCCTCGGAGTTCCTCGGCATCGTACCTCGGCGTAACCAAGCGAACGAGCACAGCGAAGGATGAAAGTGTGATGTTGTTCCGAGCGATGGATGAAAGACGGCGAGAACGAATAGAGCGCGAGGAGGAAAGCGGAGGATGGGGTGCAGCGGTAGCTTGAGGAGGAAAGCAGAGGAAGCCACCTTGAAGCACAACCAGTTGGCGTTAACTTCTTTTCATCCACGGCCGCAGCGGCAGCGGCCATGTGGAGGAAGACAAAAAGAGCCGGAAAGCTAGCCTTTGCACATAGCGGTGGTCGCAACAGTTTTCCGGCGCACATTACAGTTGCACAGGTTGCAGTTAGCGGAAAGTTACTGACCTGTCTATGTATAGCGCCACGCGTCGCGGCTCTGCCAGTCGGTGCGGTGATCGGTACGATGCCTGCAGATGTTACGATATGAAAACACGTATACTGCTGCGCTCAAGTTTCGCTTTAGGGAGTATAGTAATCGTCGGGTAATTTTTTAGAGGGCAGATCTCAGGCACTTTAAGTTTTCTAGCGCGATATCCCGGGTGATAGGTTAAAAAGGCTACCTGTAGGCGCTGACACATGAGCATATTCAAGCTCGTAAAAAGTCTCGCCGCAGTTGACGCCACAGCAAACGATAGGGCGAAGCCAGTTGTCTACGCGCACTGACGTGCTCTCCTTAAGTTTCATCGCCGCTGTATTGCAGAAATTCTTTCGGAGCAAAAATAGCAATTCTCTGACGCCCAGCAGCTTTAAACCATTCAAAGTTAGTTTCCCTCTTTGGCCATACTGGGCCCTTGCGCAATAAAACTCAATATATTGTGATAGTTTTCCCCTCGTGTGTATATTCCAGAAAAAAGCAGCCAATGTTAATAAAACGCTCGTTTACCTAGTGCTGCACAGCGTGAATGAAAAACTTTCATCGGTCTAGAAAACTAGCTCCAAAAAGCTGGTGCAGTATTCTCGGCCAACTATTAAGAAACCAGCGTTGCTCAACATGTTTCATAACTATATAGCAGCACTAAATCTTGGAACATTGCTTATCAAATTTTGGAGGCATATTTCTAGTCGAAAAGCAGCAACCAAATATAAACAAAACTGCCCTGCATGAATTGAGATTCTCAGATTTTTTCAAGGAATTAACTGTGCAATATGAAAGCTTATGTGTTATTTATTTCTTCCGTATTTACCAGAAAGCAGCCCCAGCGCAGCCACCTTCGTTTCCCCTGAATCGATGTCACGTATGTGTCACGTTAAGTGTTTGTGAGCAATTTGAGATGTACGCCATAACATACAACCTTTTTACTTATTCGTATGTGAACGACAAGCATTGCTTGCTGCATGTATGGAGTGCCCTATATTTTTGGGTGCAGCGGAATAACCTGAAAGGAGACCAGTCGAGAGATTTCGGCTAGTTATTTATTCAGTTCCTCATTGACGAAGAGAACGTAGCCAATATAGAGGGCTCAGTGCAGGAAGAAGTTGAAACCTGCGTTTGTTTCAAGAAAATAGGGACATTTTAAATAATTTATCATAATACATAACAAATGGATCTGCATTTAACTCACGTAACCTGCACACTTACTGCAAAAAACATATACACCGGTTGTTTGTATGCATGTTGGTGCTGTTGCACCGAACTATTGCATGTCATGTTAGCAAATATGAATACCTGGCGCTCTGTATTCTGCGTTTTTATAGACTCCAGGTCAGTTCATCGAGCTTCCATCGAGGTGCGTTTCGCATTTATAGAAGCATTCGCGCTGGGAAGACCTCGTAAGAGCAGCAGCTTTGCTGACGGTGTTTCATGAAGTTGCTACTTCTGTTAGCTATTTTTGCTCGTAGCGTAAAACCGAGGCTCGCCTTTTTTTTTTATGAACAATGTTAAATTATTATTTGCCCGACAGTGTCATCTAGCGAAGTCACATATTCTATGTGGAACAATAACTTGTATACATATGGTGATGTAACGCGTAAGCAATGAGTGAAAATATTCGATATGCCAACAGTGAACGTTTCATGCAGTAGCATGAGACATTTACTGGTGGCATTTTGAATATTTTCACTCATGCTCTGTGATAAAACGGGCCATAGAACGAAGTGCTGTCTATATCATATTTGAGTTTGGGGATGAGCACAGATAACTGCATCTAAGTGTAAAGTTCACACAGCAGATTAAGAGCGTGTTTTCTCCCTTGCACTAGACACTTGATAATGAGCGGGTTTGGAATGTCATGTTTCCATAAATATGAAGCGATGTCATGTGACATGCATTTGTTGTCAGTGAACTTCGCTTTACAATGGAACATGACACTCAAGAATAGACAGGACGCTGCGCTTGTCCTGTGCCTGTGTATACTCTTTGCTTAGACAGCGCGGAACTTTGGCGAATGCTTGCCAACTAGCCCAAAAAAATGTGGAAATTGTGTATTTATCTTCACAGGTTATACATCGCCGCAGCGAGGACAAGAGCGGAAAATATACACAGACTGGACGCTTTGTCAAATGACTGAGGAATGATACACAAAGGTATCGCAAGTCAGCAAAGTTTAACAGCTGCCGAAAGATTACCACGGGGAAGCACTAAAGAAGTAGATGAATCATGTGAGCCCAGAATTCTACCAACTGTTGGCGGAGCCAGGTGGCACTGCATCATGGCAAGAGGAAGGGAAGTACACGGAGAAAAGCTTTCTGGAGGCCGTTGGCGTGGCCGCACGCATTTGCGGTGTGACCACTGTACTGAAATATGCGTTAAACGGCAGTCTAGTAGAAGAAATACTTTGCTCTTAAAACTGCCACATAGATCTGATGCAGAAGTTCGGCAACACATGGCGTATGCTGCACATAAATGACACCAATGTGGCTCTAAAAAAACAGCGCGTGAGAAAGTCCACTGCAATAAGAAAGCTCGAGAAATTTCAAGATGAGGAATGATTGCTTGTATTTTATTCTTTTTTGAAATTTCGGTAGTTCTTAAGGCGGTCTCCTGATTAGCCTATATTTACAAAGTGTTTCGGCACACTTATGTATTTGCATAAACATGGTGCAGCGTATTGTCTTTGTGCGGACAGACATTGCTCCCACATTTGCACACTCTGCTTGCAAAATTGTTACATAGCTAACATATATGAATCTCGGGATGCTAGAAACTTCTTCAGCTTACTTCGATACAGTTATGCAAGTACTAATATTGCTCGACACTTTTGACTTCTGTGGTTTCCTTATTATGGGAAAAGGCGGGGTGGGGACCCCTTTTGTAAAAGGCTCGAATAATATTAGTAAGCAAAGAAAGCATGCATGCTCTGCCAGAAACGAGTGTTCTAGAAAATTTTGAAACGCTTTCGACTCCTTACTGTGTCGACATCTAAATTCTCATGACGAGTGACCTCGAGCCAATGATTAAACTCGTAACATGGCTTTAATACCGGTCCTATGCTTCAAACAGGTCCCACGAAACTGAGCCTATGGGTTCTGGCACAAAAAGTGCAACATGCACGTTTAGCGTATTAGAGGAAGGCTTTGAAAATATTACACAGCGTAATTCTCAGCAGGTGCCCCTGATGCACTGAATGCAGCCGATGTGTGTTACTTTAAAACAATATATATATTTTTCAGGTCCCGAAGATACGCGTTCAATAATATCTTTGTGCATCATGCTGCCCTTCCTGTACCTCAACTGACGATCAACCGTCGACTGACACATGCTTCTTCTGCATTTACCCTTTGTCGACAAAACCCCGTGCTTTTGGATATGCCAGTTATGCCCATATGACGATAGAGGAAACAGAATGTGTTAGAAATTAAAAAAAAAACAATGTCTAGAATTTGCTCGCGAAGTATTTCGTAATGATACGTTGATAGCAGTGTTACAGCTCTGAATTAAGCTCTACTGGCCCTAGATGTGTCGCGAGGCAAAGACGAAATATGAAAAATCTATACACATTTTCAATCTATTTGCTAAATATTTAAAAGGAGAGCTATGGAGAAAATTTACTAGGTTTAGGACGTTTTTTGGACTAGCAACTGTACCCGTTGTATGGGAAGAAAGGGAGTTATTGTTGCCGTTGTGCGAAAGATGTGGATCTAATGCTTTCGAAAATCTTTTAGTTACCTACAAATAACTGTTGCGACGAAAATTGCTTTGGTAACATTGCGTTGTGCACAGAATACAAACATGGCATCTTCAGCTATTTTCTGTCTATGAAGTTCGTAGGAAGCTGTATTATGTATGTAGGTATTATCGTACTACAAAGTGCGCCCATTCAGGTAGAGTAATGTCTCAGCTCTACATTATTTTGCTGTTTATCGAATGCCTTGCTGTGTGATAGGTCGCTAATAAAAGCAATGAATAAACCGCATTTTCCGGCCTACTAATGTTTTGCCAAAACAAAATGGCCGCGCGCCATGGCGTGCATGCTTGCGTATACTGAAACGAAAAAGATAAGCTTTCATACAGATGCGTTGCACACATGTGAGTACGACAAGAAAATTAGAAGCCGAGGGGGTTGAAGACAAGATCTGAAAGAGGAAGACAAACTAAAAAAAATAATGCAAGCGGTGTTGGTTTGCGTTGGCGATTGCCGAGCAAGTCATGTGCTCGTCGAGCGCATAGTAGGCGATACGCGGGATGGCGTTTCCTCCTCGCGCACCAACAAAACCACTGCCATGATAGCACGCTTGATTTTTTTCCGTTTCCTTTTCCCTGAAGCTAGGCCTACCAGGCACCAGGCGACCAAATGGCGCTCGTTACGCAATTCCCGCTTACCAGTGGGGTAAACTAGCTGACGCAGTCGTGGTTAAGGTTCTTGAAACATGCTGGTTCGGCACTTAGCTGCTTTAGAACACGATTCAGTATGACTTTAACGATAAATACTTAGCTGCGCCAGAGCATGCGCCGTCAAAATTCATGACGTCACGCTCAGGTGATGCAGGGAGTTGAGGGTAACGTCGGCACCCGTGTTTCGGTTTTGCCTTCTCCGTTTTTTTGTTCTTGCTTACCAAGCCTCTAACCAAGCGCCTAGTATCTTCTGCCTGAGAGCCTATGTTCTGGCCACCTTTGTGTATGTGTCCTGCTATCGCGTCGGCTGAGGCCAAGTTGTTTTGAAAACGCGGAGTCGATGGGGTTTGTGGTCATAAGGTGAAGGAAATAATAGCCGGAAATGAGGGAATGTTTGGAAACCAGATGTTTTCTTCATAATTTATAGTACGGCTTGGAATGAGTCGGGTACATTCGACGCCATGTATGTAAAGCGAATTCCGTTTGTTTGCAATGTCTTTCGTTCACCACTTTCACATGTTTCCCATCTACACGCAGTATTCCTATAAGGTCTAAATAGCAAGAGGACACATTCTGGTAATTAACTTTTTTCTGCTGATGCCGCCCGGTAGAGATTCGTACGGGTACTGCTGCGGCACACCTAGAGCCACGACGTTGGATCAACACACAAAAAGCCGGGCCCGATCATTTACATAGAGCGAAATAAACATTTCCTCATTTACAAGGTGTTTTGCGTCTACTGTATGAAATTGCACGTGGCACAGATTACATGGAGGCTTGTAAAGATCGTTCGAAGTCATTACAATTAAATAAACGATTCCACACTATGACCGCGCGCGATTAAGCAGCAGCAGAAAAAAAAAGAAGTTAATCCCATCCTCTTGGTGCGCTACAGTCCATTAAGCCGCTGGGCTCTATGGGAGTATCCGCTCTTGTTGAATGTCTTTCTCTATGCCCACCCCGTAACTCTAATTGTCCACCATGTTTTTAACCCTACGCATTACATGGCCTGTCCAGCACCATTTTTTCTCCTAATGCAAGCTTGAATACCTGCTATCCCCGTTTGTGTTCTGAACCACACCGCTTTCTTCCTGTCTCTTAACGGAACGCCTAGCATCCTTCGTTCCATCGCTCTTTGCGCGTTCCTTAACTTGTTCTCGAGCTTCTTTTTCAGTGTCAAAGTTTGTGCCCCTTATGTCAGCACCGGTATAATGCACTGGTTGTACACCTTTTCTTTTACTGATAATGGTAAGCTTCCAGCCAGGATCTGCCTATGTCGGTCGTATGCACTTCAACCTATTTTTATTCTTCTGTAAATTTTCTTCTCGTGATCAGGGTCCCCTGTGATTGACTGACTGAGATAAACGTACTCCTGCAGAGACGCTAAATATAGAGACTGACTGGTGATTTTGACTTCTTGTTCTCTTGCCAAGCTATTCAATGCAGCCTAATAACTAGTAAAAAAGCCTTAGTTAGTACAACCATATTCATTAGTATTACCAGAACTGCACAGCATGTCACTTTCTCAGTCGTATTTGGTTATTAGAAAATGATTTATTATATAAAAGCGTCGTCTCCTATAATAAGCTTAAACTGCTATCAGTGACTCACAGTGCCATTACGGATTTTTCCATCACCACAACCTGCAACCAAAAATACACGATACTTTGCGCGATGTGTAAGGGTCCTATCTGCCTTCATACAAACTGTTCAACGAAAAATAAACATTCAAAAAACAGGATGCAAGGTACAATTTTAAGACCTGCCATGTTCGGTAGCCAGACCTGAAACGACTGAACAGCGGATGTCTTACAATTTTACAGCGAATCTGCTAAAGGCTACTTACCCCTGGATAGTCTGTGTGTATTAACACAAGACTATAATTATCAGGATCGGCTCAATCGTCGTCGCCTTCTTCCGCAGGTAGCTCGTTGGCGCCCCTCGGCGCTACACCACGAACGCACTCCTGCAAGTGCTCGCGCGTTCATTTTCATCCTTATTAATTAAAAGAACACGATGTAACCAATTTTTACAGTGAATATGTTGAGGGATCGCTATCCCAGGATTGTGTCCGTGCATGTGTAGACACAAAACTCGCCACAAGTGGGCCGATCCCGAAGATAGTGTAATGCCGGGCAGATGCGCGACGGAGGTGAAGCAGATGTTAAGCACTCCCCATACGTGGGCCGATCAGGAGGATAGTGCATGTTTTTGAGCCCCTCAATGCGCAAACCAACATATATAAAAGTGAGGGAAATATGCAGCACCAAGGCGTTGTAGCTTTATGTGAATTAAAAGAAATGAATAGGGGTAGAAAATCCAAAGTGCAACTTACTAAAAACCAATTACAAAAAAAAACAAGGTATAGCTGATATGGAGAAGTAGATGCACCGAGTGCAGCACCTTTTAGTTTTTAACTCATGACTGAAGATAGTGCGATGCCGGGCCGACCATCGGTGGAGTTGGAGTTCGCCATTAAGGGGCCCACATACACAGCTTCGCTGGTCATCTTTCTTCACAGAGCGGAAGGGCACAGAGTTATGTCTTAGACGGCGTTCTTTAAATCTTTTTGTTTTCGTTGGACAGCTTGGCTAACGTTAGCTGGGAAGCACTGTAGATATTGTTACACGTTTTGTCTAATGCACCATGGTAGAGATAGAAGATGGCTTTAGAGTATCTTAAGACAGTTACACGAGCACGCGTTTATCTTTCTCCGGTGACCGCTTTTCTTCGGCTTACCCATGTTAAACGTTTCCGCTCGAGATCAAAGACACACCTTTCTGTAACTGAAGTTTATTATTTCTATATTATCGCTGGTTCTATCTGCTGTCTGTGTTGTCGCCGAACCTTGTGTAATCAGATTATGTGCGTCTCGCAAATAGTGGTATACATTCTTGGACTTATTCGAGCACTACTGATTAGGCTTGCAGGTTTATTGAGACATACATGTATAAGTCACCGACGCGTCTGATCCGCATATCAGATTTCGACGATCACCGACTGTACTCGACGCTATCGCGGTGCTTTTAGGGTTAGTTGTTTTGCCGGCACTAGTTGGCTCTATAAAGTGTTAGTTTCGTCACTGGCAGTTGTGCCACCGTCTTCTTCTACAACATCGCTACCACGTGACAATAGTGTCTGAAATGCATATATGTTCGATAAAGCCCAGCTCCGACCAGCGTAACGCAGTGTTTTGACTCGGGATATTCCATGACTCAAGCACTCGCGGATGATACGAGCCTTGGATTAAGGTGTTTCTGATTCCTACCTGGCGGTGTTTTTAACCAGCTCACGTGTGTTTCAAGAGACACGTTATTCAAGCAATGGCGTAGCCGTACAGCTGCCGGCTGGCTAAGATAGGTAAGTCCACGTAAGCCTCCTTTAGGTGCACACACTGTAAAATAATTTACACCCCTAAGGGTTTTTTACGGTGTCTATAACTAACCCCCTAGCACCCTTGAAAAAGCTGGGTTTTATAGGGAATTACACCCTTGTGATGGTTATTCTATATTCCAATAACACCCTATCCCTTGAGGGTGTTTTGAACAACATATTACCCTTCGACCCATGGGGTGTAAGGGTGTGATCAGGAATATATTACCCCTTCACCTATCGGGTGTAATGAGCAATATAATAGCCCTTGAAGTACGGCATGTGGAAGCGGGTACATATGCACTTCATTGTTTGTTTCCAAGTCTACAGTTAGGCTAGCACACAGAAATGTTATGTATGGTGTGCATACAATAGGTAATGTGTTTACAAACGCACTGCATAGCAACTTTGAGAGAAAACACATTATCACTTGTGAGTGTTCTGTGTGAAATGGTCCCATTTATCACAGATACAGAGTGACTGCATGGAGGGTCATTTATTCTAGCCTCCTGTACAATATTTTGAGCTTGTACTATGCCTTGTGGTGACATGTCTTGCGGCCGTTCTACATTGAAGAACAGTCTCATTCAAACCAAAGTTCCAGGGCACAGGCGAGGATGATGATGCCTTTTTGTAGCTCCATTCCAATGTCCTAAGGCGAGCCATCATAGATGAAGCCATTTCTTCATTGATCACTGTAGCCATCTGCTTCTTTTCTACCTGCAAAATGATTTGTTGCAATTTAATGTCAGGAAAAGTACACGAAACATGACTAGCAGCGCTTCCCTGCATCATTCACTTTAATATTTCAAGATCACATGAAGAGCAGGTTAAAGAAAACAAGCACAGATAGTGCTTACTTCCAGGAAATCGTTATTTCGAAAGAATAAGGCATTTAATCTGCCACATCATGAATGTAGGAGAGACAGGCTACACAACTATATGAGGGCAATTCAGAAATTATTGCCTCCAAGCCCACTACTTTGCCAATATTACAGCAAACATTTTGAACTTTTTATCATTGATGCACTTATGCTTAAGCTATCGAATGTCACTTGCTTCGCCTTCCTATCTCTTCTCGTTCCAGAGTAATCGAGCAATTCATGGCATCCAGTGGTGACGTCCAGTTGAAACAACAGGCTGTAATTGAATTTCTGACTGTGGAAGGTTGTGCGCATATCAACATTCACGGCCATTTGACTGCAGTTTACAGGAATGCCTGTGTTGACGTCAGCACTGTGCAGAGGTGGGCAAGGACTGTGAAAGACCAAAATCCTACCACATCAAATCTCCCGGATCAGCACCGAAATGGATGGCCCACAATGGCTTCTGATGAGGGTCATGAACATCAGCAGATGAGTTGACTCGGTGCAATCACAGGATCAAGCAACACCAGATTGCAACACTCGCCATTTCCATTGCCTCAGTGAACCACATCATTAAAGACCTGCGTTACAAGAAGACTTGCGCTTGTTGGGTGTCACGGTAACTGACGACTGACATGAAAAAGTCGAAGCATAGCTAACAAGTTCAATTCTTGTAACCCAGGAGGTTTTTAATTATGTGGTTCACTGAACCAATGGAAATAGCGAGTGTTGCTGCAATCTGGTGTTGCTTGATCTTACGATTGACCCAATTCAACTCGTCTGCCTGATGTTGATGATCCTCATAAGAAGCCATTGTGGGCTGTCCAGTTCGGTGCTCATCCTGGACATTTGATGCGGCTGGATTCTGATGTTTCTCAGTACTTGCCCACCTACGCACAGTGCTGATTTCAACACAGGCATCCCCGTAAACTGCTTTCAGATGGCAATGACTGTTGAAGGGCGCAGAACCACCCGCAGTGAGAAATTCAATTACAGCCCACTGTTTCAACCGGACATCACCACTCGATGCCATGCATTGCTCGATTACTTTGGAACGTGAAGAGATAGGAAGATGGGGCAAGTGACATTATATAGCTTAAACATCAGTGCATTAATGATAAAGAGCCAAAATGTTTTCAGTACTACTGGTAAAGTAGTGGGTTGTGCATCAGTGCACAACCCACTTTTGTGCCTCAGTGCATAAAAGTACATTTTGTTAAAAAAGTAAGTGGAACAACAGTGCATTTTTCCGGCAAGTTTGATGGTGCATATCTCTAAACTGACGCCATTCTGGAAATCAATTCCAAGTAGATACACCTTGTAATCTCACTGGCTATGATTCGTAAATTACAATATGTGCCCCAGATATGTGGTGGCGCTGGCAAACACTCCCAGCGTTCTACTAGGAAGCATAAATACCCAAGAAAGTGATGGGGAAACGGCGCCCGCAGTAGCTCAATTGGTAAAGCACCTAACGCGTAATGCAAAGACGTGGGTTCGTTCCCCACCTGCAGCAAGCTGTTTTTTCATCCACTTTCAGTTCCATTAATTTATCATTTCTTTATTTCATTTGTTAATCACAAGTAATTTACCCTAACATGTCCTTGGTGTCAGTGTTTGCTGGCTTCTTAGGATATGATTAATAAACATCGGGTTTCTTGGTTAAGCCCCTTTCTTTTCGGTTATATTAGCTATAATGTAATTCATTCGAAAGATAATAAATTTTTTTAATTAGTTTAATGTGTTTCGATTTCTTGTGCTAGATATATCTGCGTGTTTGAATATTCCTGCTCAAGGACTAGAATTATGCTATATGCAACAGGACTATATTTAAAAATTCCACAAGACTGAAAATCATCACCCTGCATAAAAACAGTGTGAATTTCAAAAGCTTCAGTGAACCTTATTGAATCAGCAAATGGCCAGTGTAACTAGTCTGATCATCCTGGAAATCTTTTGTAGCTTATAAGCATAGTGAATTTCAATTCCACATTTAGGAGTGCAAATTTTTCTAGAAGTCAGCTTTTTCTTTTTAACAGCTAGCATCCCTGCCAGTTTGCTTAAACATAATGTTGCATGACTTCAACAGTACTGCACAATCACTTTTTTCTGCTCACAGTGTCTAGTGATGTGTCTTTAGCAGCTGAGATAATTAATGTTCATGCAGATAAACACCAGAAAACATTGCAATAACTGCCAAGAAAATGCAATCATGCGTTTTGTTTACAAAAGAGCATGTGCTCTACCTTCTGCCAGGTTTGTTTTCCGTGTCAGGCTAGAACAGAAGTTGCACAAGAGGCACCTTTTGCATCCATGAAGATATTTTATGACGTTATGGTGGTGTCGAAACATGACATCAACCATAACACTTTAAACTATTTTATGAAACAGGTATTTGTACAAAGATAGAAAAGGCACCAATTTTGAATTTATCACATTTGGTTTAGAGTACCATAGTATAAATGGCTCAACTAGTACAGGTACGCAAACGGGCTAGTTGGTATTGGTCGATGACGTTAGACAATGTGAACTCGACAAAGGATGGAGAAAGAGGCGATAGCATTTGTTCCATTTCTCGCCACTTTTGACGTCCCTTGTACAAGTCTGCGCTGTCTGTCGAACATCATGGATCAACTAGTACAGCCTGAAAAAAATATGTCATGAAAGAAAACTTGACTTTCAACCTCGACAATTCTGCCTGTTAGGTATTATGGTTTCTTTAGAACTTATTTCTTTATACAAAGTCAGACCCATCAAGTAAAGCTTACTGAGAAAGAAATGAAGAACAACGTCAACACCTCTCAAGGCACATGCATCAAAGGAGTCAGAACATCATACACATTACCTTTAGGTGCAAGAGTATTCTCTTTCTTAGGCAAACTGGATTTCTAGTTTCTTAAAGCCTATATATTTATTTGCCACAGCTATGGGAAAATCACAAGGTGGAAAAGATGTGTTGGTGCAATTTCAACTATTATGTACAACAGCAAAAGGTAAAGCACAGGAAGTCTCACTGCTCCTCTGTCTAAATGACATTCAGTTTCATTTGTCATGTCCACTCCTATCCTGATGGCAGCAGAAACAGGAAGACAGCAGCGTGGTTCAGAAAGTAGATGAAGGAGCTGATATCCTAGCTGACATAAAGAGTAAAAAAACGGAGCTGGTCAGGCCATGTAGTGCAGACGTGAGACATCATTAACTAGCGCGAAAAAGACAACGGACGACAGCTAGAAGCACACAGGACAGAACTCTAGGCTTCAACTGAAATTTCGGCTACACAGAAACATAGGATTCAGGGGATGCGACCTCAACGCATGGAAGCAACATTTATCTTTCCTTTTCCCTGCCTGACACAGGAGGTATTGGAGCCAATCGATGGGCAGGTTCATTTCGAGATACGAACACTCTTTTTTGGCGAGAGCAAGGGAGGGGTGCTTACACACTTATCACCCGCTTTTCGATGCAAAGTGCTTCGAATATTTTCATGTCGACCTGCCTATAGAGCCGCGTTGGCAGATGAGTGCTTTGAAACTGCTCAGTGCATGAGCACTTACAGCAATGATTGGCCAGATGGCCACTAGCCATGACAGCTGCCCTATCTTTGTTCCCCCAAGTGGTCGTTTAAACACCGACCTGTTTGGCTTGAGGACACATAGGGCAGCTTTGAGTGCCTTGGTGGCTGGTGGCCACATGGCCAATCATCGCCATACGTGCTCATGCACCGAGCAGTTTCAAAGCAATCGTGTGCTCAGGCAGCTCCAGAAGCAGGTACATAGGGAAATATACGAACCACTTTGCATCAAAAAAGTGGGGAATAGGTGTGTAAGCACCCGTCTCTGGCTCTTACCAAGAATGTTCGTATAACCTGTTCATAAATTTGTTCCGATAGCTCCTGTGTTGTTTCTGTCCGTCGACATTCTGTGCATTCCATGTTTCTGTGTAGCAAAAATTTCAGTTGAAGTCTAGACTTCTTTTTTATGTGCTTCTTGATGTTGTCTTTTTCACGCTAGTTATTGATGTCTCAAGTCTGCAATGAGCACCAACTAGCCCAAGTGCCTTCTTCAACCATGTAATGCATAGGGCAGATAACCGGTGGCACATTCGAGTTACAGAATGGATGCCAAGAGAAGAGAACGGTAGTCAAGGATGGTAGAGAAGTAGACTACGATGAAGTCAAAAAATTTTGCAGGCTTCACTTCGAATCAGCTAGCACAAGACAGGGGTAATTGGAGCTCACTGGGGGAGGTCTTCATCCTCCGGTGAAAAAAATATGTAGGCCAATTGTGATGAAAAAAGTATACCTGTCGGGTCAGACGTCTTCACTGTCTTTTCAGCAACGTGTAGGCCCAAGACAGCCAGTCGGTTCCCATGCAATTGCTTCATGCTGACTGCAATTGCTTCATGCTGACTGCAACTGCATGGGCACAAGAAAACAACCCACCATTAATACCATTCGAGATTGACGACTCAATAAAAGAACCTCTCAAAACTGCAAATACAATTAAGCATTTACCAGCTTAATAAATACATATATAAAGGCCAAGAATAGTTACAATAACCATACACTTTATAACTAGACATTAAAATAAGGTAGTGAAGCGTACAATAACCGTAGGACGCTAAGTGCAATTCATTTCAGAAATACTGTTGACAACTGACAGGACGCCTTAGGCAGGGTTCAGTCACACAACAAGAAAACAAATAGTAGTAATAATAAGCACGCCTGCGTGAAACCAAGAAACGAGTACAAGGACGAGAAAAAAATTGATTAGGCTCGGTGTGCTTATTTATACAAAAAGATAAATTTATAAACAAATAGCGCAACCACGCATTCATCCGCAACAGCACGACAGCTTCTATAACAAACGAGCACAACTTAAAGCGATTGATAAGTACATAGCCGGGACGGTCGTGGTTCTTTTGTTTTGCATTAGTTATAGTCATGAAACCACAAGCATTGCAAGCTGCCTGCGCCATTGCCTACCACGGGACCTCCGACAAAAAAAAATAATAACAATTGAGTGAAAGTACACAAGCGACATTTAATACGGTTGTCACACTGCACACTGTTGGCCGCGATCGATCCTGACTGGAATCGAATTTCTGGACGCGTTTGGCCTCGTTGCACAATCGGTGAACGGGAGCCAATCGCGGTCGAAAATTTCGATCCAGAACGCGCTCAATCGTGCTCGAAAGTGGCCGTGTGACACCGGTATAAGTTTGCGCCCATCTTTGGTAACAGAAAGAACCAATTAGTCAAACCAAAGTATTATTTCCCTGCCTGCGCCGAATACTGACGCGTAGCAGTACTTAATTCTCTACAACTCTAGTTGAGGACACGTGAACAATGAAACATTCATTTTTTTTTTTCTTTTTCACATTCGGTGCCCATAGGCTACGCCTGGAGTACATATACTACACTCGCATCCAATACACCTTGCGCTGTCCTTTAAATAAATTACGCGAAAATTACTACCACAATGACGCACCATAAAAAACGCGACGCTGAACGTGGCTACGTACGTACCTTTTATATGAGCAGTTCATGCGCCTTGCAAAAGGCCCTCGGTTTGAAGGCGGAGCGCTGTCACGATCTGCACTCTGGGCACGCAGTTTCGTTTACGTAGTGGATGGACCATGTTGACGATGCATTCCGCCGAAAAACAAAACGTCCACTTCATCACTGTTCAGGCCGAATGGAAGATGTTTTCTCCTTCGCCACGAATGACGGCCGTCGTAGGCGTAGTAAACACACTGTCACAAAGAAACACCGATGTCGTAGGCCGCTGGTGCCCTTCTTTCTCACGCATAATCGCGTCGCCTTCACTCCGGACGCTCACTTCGCGTCGATGAGCACAAAAGTACACGAAAACAACGAGGTGGTACAACCTAAACGCAGCAAAAAACAGTCTAATTACTCACAACTTCAAGAATGTCACGGAGAACACACACATGTGCTCCCGGCGGCCCGCCGCGAGACGCAGGAAATGACGTAGCGGCGATAGCGGCGACACCCGTCGGGGGAAGTTATTTCAATTTCGGTTTCGTTTTCAAGGCATAAAAACAAATGTTCTTTTAAACTATGTGTGTGTATTACTTTCAAAGCTATTTATTTTACGCTACCTCTAAGCCATTTTCTGTGTTTACGGGTAGTTTCACTGGAAATTTATTTCCAGAAACATCAAATCAAATGGGGCAAAGGTGGGCTGGTAACTGCGTGTAAGTGAATTTATTTGTCGATGCTTTCTTTTTTGTTTGTTTGCTTGGACGTTCATTTGTAAAGAGACGTGGCCCTTCCTGATTGTATAAGATAAAGAGGTACTTGCGAGTCTGCCTTTTCTTTTATGCACAGAGAAACAGAGAGAGAGAAAAAAAGCTTTAATTGGCATTTTCAAGAAGTTCACAATGCTCATATTTCTGAACTGGAGTGCTCACTCAAATTTTAAATAGCTTGGATTAACGGCAGATATAAAAGTACTTGCATAATAGCTTTCTAAACGTATAGGCGACACGACGAAATTTCACATGTGCAGAATTACACGAAAACCTTAAGTTTCCAAGTACGAAAAGTCTTTCTTTGCCTGCTGTCGTGAATGTGCAACCGAAGCGAATCCAGATCTCGGGTTTTTTTTTCTTTGTTTTTATGAGCGGGTGAGCGAGTGGGGCCTATGACCGCTCAAAAGAAAGAACAAATATAACAACGATTCCCCTCTGGTGGACAGCACCGTGAGTTGTCGTTGTCATAATCTGATGTCGGTCTTTGTCTTACTGCAGTTGCTTATAATAGCAGTTTGACGGGTAATGAGGAAGATATATTCAAAATCTAGGTATTTTGTGCATGCGGTAGACAAGTCATTTTCGACCCAACTACGCTCGCCCTCAAACTACCACGAGCAGAGCAATTTAGTATTGTTCCCATTCAATAGCTGTGCCTATACCATCGCCGAACCCCTTTGCTCGGCGAGGGTGCAGCTGTGGTAAAGGCTATTGAATGACAACAACAATTTCCTGGCAAAGTGTGGGAACTGTGATGACATTTCGTCTGGGTGTTGGCTTTAAGCATTCTCTTGTCTCCCCTTAGTACCATACTGTCTCTCCTCTGCGCTGTTTCATGTGAGTACAAAAAAGTAAGTGCTGCACCTTCTGCACTACTTTTGCGGTGGGTGGGGGTGGGCAGAAGGGGGCTAACGCGTAATTAGTGTTCCAGAGGGCATTGTGTCGATGGCCAGGGTGTTTCAGTGGGCATTGTGACGGCCAAAGAGGTCCAAAGAGTATTGTAGCGATGCCCACGAAGTTCTCGCTAAAAGGACTCGCACACGCCTTCCCCGCGTCCCTCTCATGTTCATTATGCACGCTCTCAAACCACCCACCGACGCGGCTGGCAAGCCAGTGACAGCAGCAGCAGCAGAATTGGAAAAAGTGAGGGAGGAGGCATAGAAAGCTTCGCTTTAAAATCTGGCAGAGCGCCTCTGTGCACGCTGTAACCTGCAATCCAGAGCTCTGGTGTTTTGACAAAATTCAATTTCATTCTGCAAAGTATGTCTTTCCCGTATTCAGCATGTGCACCTGTCCTACCCGTCTCGCGAGGGGAGACGGGCGAGTCTCGCGCAGGTCTACATATGCCAAGACATCGCGAACGTACTTGGCAGGTGGGCAGTAGCGCGCACACTCGAAAAATGCCTCACCACTGTTCCGTGAACAAAGATTGGTCTGCAAATGCCCCGCCAATTTCTGGAATCTCGTTATATCTACAATGATTGGCTTGATATCCTATCCATGCATGCAATAATACTGTCTCCAATTTGGGAGGGGAAATATTTCAGTAAATACCGTTGTTAGTCGGTGTTGTAAATACTTTATGCATCGCAAGTTGTACGTTGGTTCTCTATACTTTCTTAGATTTTTGAGCGCTCCGTTCAGGCAGCTGTTTGTAAGCCAGTAGAACGTTCCTTTACTATGCAACTACAAACTTAATAGTTTCTTTTTGTACAGCCAGCTTCGTAAATTGACGCAGACGTGAAGCCATGAGCGTTTTGCACGGCTCTTTCTGCAGATGCTGCTTGAGCAAAGCATTGTGGTGGGTGAGAAGGCTCAAGTTTGCCAACGAACCTACCTTGTTTATAAACTTGAGAGAAGCAGAACGAATTGGGGTTATTGATTCGGCGAAAGAAGGTCAGGTGGGGTCAAAGCTTCTCGAATCGGCGTATCTTTTGTCCGCGTATGGTTCGTCGCACCCTTTTCTGCCTGTTTTGTCATGCTTGAAAGAAACCTAGACGACCGCACTGCTTTAGAGCAATTGTGGCGCGTCCAGCTGCATGCTGTCACGTGGCCTATTCATTTTGCTAGATTCCTGGCGTCCCAAAAGCTAGAGCTGCACTAGTTCTGCCTTGCTGAAAACATTTTTAACATTTTTCTTTTGGTTAAGTATTCAATACTAAAAAAAGTAGGTGCGCGCTTTTGGATTCCGCGGAATTTGTGCGTGACGACATTTAGGAACTGTGTGCCACCTAAAACACTGTGACATAATAGATAGTAGTGCTTCAGCAACAGGTTTTTCCCAGGACATATTTAAAATGGCTTGTCAAAACAGACAGTGAAACGGAGGGGGACTCTCTTCAGGAGTTTTGTCGGCTTTGAAAGCCCGACATGGGGGGGAGGGGCTTGGGGTAAGGCAGGGCCCATTTCTGGATCCGCGACTGGTTTTTAGTGCCACGGGACACGCCGTCTCTTCGTGCAATTGTATGTTTGTGCATGTGATAAAAACAAACAAAAACACCCTTGCACCCACCCCCAATATTCTTAGTCAGTGCACCCTTTCGGTGGGTAAAAGGGTGTTATGGCATCTAGAACTGCCCTATGCTTCGCAAAAAGTCATGATGATGGGATGTTTCTTGAATGAAAACACCCTTCAAGGGTGTTATGATTCGCAATTCTCACCATCAAGGGTGTAAATTATTTTACTGTGCACGGGAAAATCCCGCGTTGTTGACGACTTCGCCCGAGTCCCGGTTGGGATTGCAACCGCAGACAATGAGCCGCCACAGTGGAGCTACAAGATTCTGCAGGAAGCGGCCCATGGTCCCCTTCGGCAACGCCACGTGCTCCATGAAGACTAGCCGGCCTCCCTGGTCAGTTAAGAGCAGAAAAAAAAAGACAATTGTTTTGTTACGCCCAGGTATTTGCACTGCAAACATCATCATGCCTTATGGGGGGGAGTGTGAGCTTTGTTCTAGAAAAGAAAGCAGGAATCATGGATGGTCTTTTTAGAAAAATCTAGCGGATGATTCCATTCATGTCCCTTAATAAATTGTTGCAGAAAAATCCCACACAACACACAAAGCATACACACAAAAAAGAAAGTGAGCGCAAACTATAAACTGTTTTTTTTGCCAGCATTGCATCCATAACGACACCTTGTAGGGCGCACCCACGCCATTGACTGTCTCTATTAACAATATATTTGGCCCAATTTTTGCTAGACACAACCATATCAAGTCGCGTAAGGCATACGGAAAATTATTTATTGCTTTCATTCATTTCATTTCATTTATTGATACTGTGAATTCCATCAGGGATTGTAACAGGAAGGGCTGTATGCGTTACGTAGGAACATGGCATTTTTAGATTTAGTATGTAACACCTTATAGGTGTTACATACTAAATCTTATACAATAAAGAATTTGGGCATATAACAATTTGATTACGTGATTATACAAGAGAATAATAAGAACGAAGAGGATATGACAACAATAATTACAGTTGCAGAAACCAGTTACATGGTCAGTATTGAGGTGATAACAGTCACGCAATAATCAAGGTTACAATAATGTCAAGAAGAAAAGAAATATATCGCATCATTGTCGTAATTATATTCAAGCACAAACAGCGTTAAAATAATAAGTCAACAAGGAACTACGTAAATAATGAGAAGAATTATTGCTGCAACACGTATAGTTGATCCGCAATCAGGGTAATAAACGTATATAAGGATGAGCTGTCAGTGATACCTGTGTTAAGATTATTCCATTCGCGTGTCGCCCTTGGAAAAATGAGTATTTGAACATATCAGTGCGGAATGAAAATTTGCTAAATGTTTGTGTGAGTTTATGACTAGTTAATCTATTCGAGGACGTTGATATGTATTTCATAATAGGCAGTTTGAGTTGATTGTGTATTAACTGATACATGATTTTTAGCCTAGCAAGCTTGGCTCTGTTATCCAGGGTTAGAAGTTCTGCCCGCTTCAGCAATGCTGTTGGTGAGCCTGTGATGGAATGTTTATAATATATGTATCTCAGCGCTTTTCGCTGTACCCCTTCAACTTTTTTAAGCAGCTTGTTAGTAAACGGGAACCAAATGGTGCTGGCGTACTCTAGTACCGATCTTATCAGTGTTTTATATGCGAATAACTTTGTTTAAGATGGTGCTAGTTTAAGGTGTCTGTTAAAGAAGAATAGCTGTTTTATTGCGGTTGATCTGCTATTGTTAGTTATTGTCCGGGTTAGGTTAAAAGAGAGCATAATGTCGAAAAGAATATCTGCGCAAAGTGAACGGTGATGCAGTTTTCGCCAGTTGACATCAGGGCGATTAAAGTCGCCTAGTAATATGAGCTTGGTCCCCTTCACATGCTACTACATATACACGTGCAATGATTGCAGTACATTCAGATCAGTAGAAGGACTACCGTAAATGCAGCCAGAAATGAAGGCGGTGTTGGCAAAGCAAAGTTTTCAAAATACAGCTTCAACCGCCTCAACGTCAGAGAACTTAACGTACGGAATTCTCCTTTTTATCAAAAGAGCAACGCCACCGCCTCGTGTTGGGCGATCTTTGCGAATAATGACGTAGTTTGGGGGAGTAATTTCGAAGTCATTGACGTCTTTGGTTAGCCAAGTCTCTGTTTTACGCTTATAAATTCCGGTTCGAAAGCTATTAGCATTGATTCGAGGGGTCCGAGCTTACTACTAAGACTTCGAGCGTTAATATTACCGAGCGTTATTTTGGACGTTGGTGACGGCGGGGACGCAAAGTTCGGGTACCAATGTCCTGGTTTTTTTCTATCGCTTGAAGTGGGCATATGCGGGTCACCTCATTATTTTCCTCGTCCAAAGAATAAAGGCAACTGTTATTCTTTAGTTTGTCGAAGACCAGGGCCACTTTATCACCGGATTCCTTCCTTGCTTTTCCATATTGCCATAGGGTCTTCCTAATATCTCGAACTCGCGGTGAAAAGTATTCGCTGATGGTGTAGTCAGTATCCTTAAGTTTTTGACAGTTATGCAAAATTTTTGTTTTGTCTCGGAAGTCTAGGAGTTTAAAGGTTATTGGTTTTGTTTTGTTTTCCATTGATTTGCCTAGTCTATGGATGCGTTCTTTTGCCACTGCTTCTAACTTCAATGTATGCCTAATGACCTTTTCATTCACTGCGCGTTCCATAGTTTTAAATGCTGAAATGGACAGGTGAAGGGAAAGGAAAGTGGTCGAAAGCACAAAGCCTTCGCCCGTGGGAACCATAGTATCTTTTGCATTACGTTTTTTTTCTTCTCACCGCCGCCTATTTTCCGGGACATTCCCCTTAACTCTCGTGATCCCTATGCCTACTTTTCACCACCTAATAACTCTGAGTTGGCCAGGATGGACCACACGATGCTCATTCAGCTCTCTTATTTCGAACAATCCTTGCAGGGCTTCGAACTAAACGCAAACAGAAACAGACTCAGATCGCATTGTTAACAGCTCTGCAATGTGACTGAGGCAGAATTGCTTGGGCTTGGGGGCGGGCGTGCTTGCACCCCCTAGAATTTCACAACTTCCAGTTTTCACAACTGATCCGCAGAAAACCTTCGACAGGATGGCCCCTCAAGCTGTGAGCTGGGAACTGGCTCACTCGAAGTGCGGTACGCGCTTCCGCAATTAAGTCGGTGTTTTCTGCGGGCACCAAATTTGCACAACAGACACCCCTCAGTCACTCATGTTTGCGCATACGGTGCATTGCTGTTCTGTCCTATGTGCCCCTCGTTTTCATATTAGCCAGATCTGTCATCGTGCTCTTTCTTCTGTTTCAGAGAATCAGTACACTACACATGCTGACGACATAACTATGCGAATGGTATTTTCATTCAATAAAACTTACAACAGTCACTCAACCACACGTACTCTGCCGCTAACAATATTAGCTTTATACAGTGGACTGTCTTTATACGGAACACCAAGGGAACAGAGAAATGGCTTCCCCCTTATCAGTAGTTTCATTTACTGATAAAATGTAGGGTGCAGATGTGCTTTTTTGATAGACGCAACTACTTTATTGCATATAATGAATAAACACTGTAGCAGAAAGACATTGCACAGTAAATATAAAAGACAACAGGAAGTTGCTTAGCCGCTGAATTCGCCGTAGGTGCCGTTTTCGTTATAGCACCATTCTCGAATTAATGTGTGGCTTTCAACTTTAAGTCTAGAGTGAGCGCAGTGTGCGGGTGTTTCCGTACCACCATAGGACACGATCAGGAAGTTCTCCGACCAGAGACACCAGCGCCAACCTCGAGCTCAACTTCAGCGCAAGCATTAAAGGATCGATCAACCATGGCCAATGGGAAAAGAAAATGTGTAGAACTGCTTCGTACCACAACATTGCTGATGCAGATCACGATGCAGTTGAAGTGGCCTTTTTTTTATTTTTTGATGCTTATAGCGATGTGGCAGAACTGGTCGATTTAGTTTCGCATCCGTTGATGTTCACAGTTCCGTTTATCCGCAGGTCGCATAAACAATGACACCGTTTAACGAAGGTCTTTTTAGCATGACATGAATATACAACCAACCAACCATGATGATGCTGTTCAGTTTAAGCGGTAGCTCAGGCGGCAGTGATTTAGGTGTATCGAGATTTCACTGTTTTGTTCACCCGAGAATAACCGAAGCTCCTGTCAACTTAGCCACAATGTATCAGCGTTCTTGGGCACTCCAGTTGGAGCGATGGCGGTCCTAATGCAACGGGGAAGCATGTTCTCCGTCAAGAGGAGCAAGTACTGCACATCATCCGTCGATTCTCTCGATGCTCTCGCGGCTTCAAACATTCTGACATGCTTGATGGCCTTCTTGATGACCTTTAAGTTTCTTAATTTTGCTATCAGCTCTTCATACAAGAGCTGACGCTGGTCTGACATAACCACATCTTAAAGGCGTTTTTTACGTGAGGTGACGAAGCTTCCATAATGTTTCTATGTCAGGATTAAAACTTCCGTTGTGCGCCACAAGGGCGTTCACAACACAACTAAGGAGATTCTCTCTGTTCCCAAGCCAAATCCAATTAAGATAGCTTTGCCAAAGCTTCATACAGTAGGGTCTCGGTATCATTTAATGCTGAGGCGATGTTTGCCCTACGTTCTGTATTCACCTTATTTCCGTACTCCCTGTTGGTACGGTACGGAAACCCTTCTAACATTCAGAGCTCTTCATGGCCAATGAACTCAAGTTCATAGTGATTATTAACTATGATTCACAACTCTTCAGGGCCACATGAACCCCAGTTCACCAGTGATTACCAACGTTGCTTCCACAATGTTGCCTCGCTTCCGTCTTTATTTTTTGTTGAAATACTGACGGCACGAGACCTCCGCACGCGGTTTCGCTATCGCCGTTTTTTACAGTCCTAAGTTTACAGGGAAATACTTTCTATTTTCTGGAAAAAATATCCTCGACACACAACTCGTACTCAAAAGCTTTTTTGTTTATCTATCTCTTGTCCTCCTCCACGTAAGAAGAAGACATCAGAACGCACTAGTTGGCAATCCATCGTGAAAGTGGCTATGTGCCTGTCACTGTTTTTCGTCCCTCGTCGGATTTCTGCGCTGTAGTCGCTTTCGTGCATGCACCAATCATTTCAAGGTGAGAGTACTTAAGCTTTATTTATACTTAGCTGGTGGATGCTCTTGGCCAAGAACTATTATTTTTAAGGTTTAATAGCCATAAAGCAATAGTGGTGCTATCAGAATATATTCGATGGAATATATTACTTTAATTTTAAGCACACGGTGTATATTACCGTACTTCTAGATTTAGGGCTCGGTAAGCAATAATGTTTCCACTTCGCCTTCCTCAGAATTGCATCGACGTGGTCAACACATTAGGCGGCGACGTCGTGCGTGTCAGAAGAACGCGACAGAATGACATCGATGGTAAAAGAGAAGAAGTTGTAACAACCACGTAAAAACAACTCTTCCTTACGAAATGATAAAGAACGGATGCTGATGTATTTCTCACTCATCTAGAATGTAACGAACCCTGATGACGTCCATCCTGCTTCTTCAAAATACACTTATTGTGAAGCCGGACAGTGCCATCCTAAGTAGAACTTTCTCACTACAATTTTGACGGTTGGCCACATCGAGGGCTATGAACTTTGCGGTTACGCGATGGAGTGTCGTTGTCAGTGTCATCCTGTCATTTTTGTCTCTCGACGGCTGCTTTCCATAGTCGACTTGGTAGGCAGGATATTGTCCTTTGTTGTATCACAGAGAATGTGAATATTGCTTGTATTGTCTAAGTCCTCTGGCGCATTGGAGCGCAATTTGTAAATTTGCATTTTCTCTCATTCATTTTTGTTGTTTAAATGTCTGTGCAAGGTATGCTGGATACAGTATTTCTTTCTCTCTCTCTCTCTCAATAAGAAGTGCATCAAAATGTTATGGAGGCTGTGGAGTTGACTTACACAAAGGCATCTTTACTCGTAAATCCTGAGATTCTTATTCCTACGAGACAAGGGTACACTTTGTTTCGCGAGTTATTGAGAACCTCAACTGCTTTGATTATTTAAGAAATACACAGTAACTATCTTAGGAAGAAACCAATAGGAAGTAAACTATAAAGAAAAACATGCTTGTCCGCGCGTGGCAGCCCTCACATTGACCAAGACCCGCCGGCACTCCTGCAGGACCTTCTCAGAGCACTGGACCGAGCAGAACACGTGCGTAGTGAGCACTACGTCGAAGTGATTGTCGGGAACCTCTTTCATGTTTTCACCGTAGCCTACTACGCATCGTTCCATATGAACCTGCAATGAATGAGAGACATGAGCAACTGTAAACCCAACACAATGGACAACCTTGTTACGTAATTTAAAAGTTGCCTTTGTACTGTTTGCATAAAACAGCGTCCATGCGTATGCATAATTTCATCCTCACATTATGCCACGTGGGAACCAAAGCGAGCAAAAAATATATAAATACAGGAGGGCCAGGGAACCCTGGCACTGCAGACTGACATTGTGCTGTGTTTACGATGTTGTCAGTAATTGTGCATTTAAGCGTTATTTTTCACGCCTGTGGCTTCCTTAAGTGATGCTTAACTGATAGTAACTAGAGCCAGGACTGCCTAAGAGCACGAAAAGGTGTCCTCATTACTTATTGCGGTTACTCTGGTTACTCCCGATTGCCGAAACCAGTGTGTGGAGCCGGAACCGATCCAAATACCGGAACCGAAGCGACATTTTTTCGCCATTTCGGAACGTAACCCGAATCGGAACGAATCGAAGGAACCGTTCCAAACCGGTCCCGGAAATGTAGATTTCGAGCGGAGCAGCCTTGTCCTGGAGAAGCCGTCATGTAGCTAATTCTTGCAAGGGTCTGGCAGTGAGCGGGTTCTCAGACTACGGAAGGGCAAGGAAATAAAGCGGACACAACTCCTGCACGCATTGCAGGAGAGCGCGCGTGTGACCTAATACATAACCGGAGAATCCGTCATGAATGCTTGCGGCAAAGAGGTCACCACGAACGGTCGACCATTTCGCATTATTGATGGCTCTGGGTTTCGAAAAATCGTTGAGCCTATATTACAGGGCCTTTAGAATGGAATGACCGTGACAGCCGAGAGTGTTCAATTACGAGTGGCTCAGGAAGCAAAAAAAAAAAGAATGAAAATTGATTTCACAGTCACTTCAAGATTGTGTTGTTTCCCTAAAATTGGACAGTGCCATAGGCCTTGATCGAGCAATCCTTGGTATTAATGTACAATTTATTGAATAAGGCAGGATCAGCCTGTAGCCAGTGGCTATGAAATAACTTTATTGGGCGGCACACTGCTGAAAACATAAAGCGTGACGGTCTTGGTGTGCTCTCTGAATAATGAGTAGCTCTGGACCAAGTGTACAGTGTAACGACGGACAATGGAGCGAATATGGTTAGAGTGCTTGATTTTCTCGGAGAGTCAGCGTTTGAAGACGGAGACGTGCAGCACGTGTCACAGTGCGATGATGATGAGAAAACGTGAGAAGAGAGTTCAAGCGACTGGCCTTGCCTAAACAAATTGGAAGGAGGCTTCACGTTTTTCGATGATGGACCACTCCTTGAAGGGATAAGGTGCGCCGTTCACACACTGCAACTTGCAGTGCATGTTGTGCTGAAATGTAGTGAGCAAAGTGCAGAAGTATTGGGTTGAGTGCCTCGAGGCGTATATTTTAGCTGTTTATTGTTAAAGCATAAAGAAGAAAATACCGCGATTTTGTGACAATTAATGCTGATTACGTATACATTCGAGTGAAGTATGAGCTCGGACATAGTGCCCGCGGTGGAAGTAGCCCCAGTACACACAGCTACCTTGGCGCACGAAATATTGGTTTAGAAAGCCGAAAACCTGAAGTGGCCATAAGAGAAACTATAAGAGAAATCATAGACGCCCACCTCACAAGCCAACGAGAACGACTAGCCCTCACACCAACAGGAAGAACAGTCCTAGCGCACCTAGGCTACCCCACACACAGCAAAGGCCACAAACAAGCAATCCATCTGGCCCCCAACTTCTGGGAGCACATCAAGGTAGCCCCTATCCCCAGAAGCATGCACCCGGAACATCATGCTGATCGTCGCCAAGCTCGCGCAAAAACTCTACAGACAAGATATGGCAGTCTCCCCACCACACTATTCAAAGATGCCGCGCAGTACCCCAAAAAAGCAGCCCTGACGGCCAGCGTTGTCGACTATAACCTGCAAGAGGTGGTCTCGATGACGGTCCGCACTGCCAGCGCCCTCGTAGCGGAGGAGACAGCCATCGCCTTGGCCATCACCTCTAGTCCGACCAACGAGTACATCACAATTATTACCGACTCCCAGGCAGCTTGCCGTAGCTACGCGAGAGGTCGAATATCTTCAACCGCCCACCGACTCCTCAAACAAGCCTCCGAATTCCCGGACGTTGAAATAGTGTGGACTCCAGGACACGAGTCCCTCCATGGAAATCAGCGTGCGCACGCTGTAGCCCGAGCTCATGCCTCCCGGGCGCCACAAGAGAGGGATACGGACGCATCCATGGAACCCGTACCTTTACAATACAACGCCATACTACAACACCGCAGATTGAACAGACGACAATACCCACCTCCACACAAGACCCTCTCACGTGAAGACGCCGTAACATGGAGACAACTACAACCAATACATACCCACATTTAAGCAGACTACACGCAATCCACCCTACACTATATTCATACAAATGTCCCCTTTGTAATGATGACGCCTCCCTATATCCCACCACATGGGCGTGCCCCAACGTGAAGGCGGCCCCGCAAATACCCAACCCCACATCCGAGCAGTGGGAGGCCGTGCTGACTAGTTCCGACCCTCGTAAGCAGCAGCAACTGGTGCGGCGGGCCCGGGGGACATCAAGAGCCGCAGGAGCCCTGAACTAAGGGCGCCTCCCGCACAAGCAGAAAGACACCTGATTGTCCTTTCTTTCTTTTTTTTAAATAAATGTTTCTCCTCCTCCTCCTCCTCCTGAAGTGGCTCGTTGAAATGGCTCATACCCGAAAAAAAGAAAAAAAGTCGCTTGTAGTCCAGATATACAAAATGAAAGAGAAATAAAAAAAATGGCTGTGGCTTAGGTAAGGTTAAGCCCAGGATGCGAAGCATACTAGCCTTTATTTTAGTTGTTGAACCACTGTTTAGCCTGGTGAACTGCTGTTGCTTGGCTATATTTGGTTCGGCTAGACAAAGAAACAACTCATGCGTTACTCTGTTTCGCCTTCAAGAGTGGAACGCGACAGCGTTCCCGTCGACCCGCCAAGGGGTGTATGACAATGGGCTACGGCGCAGCGACTACGCGCCCCGTATTGGACGCGGTGAGCGTCGAGCAACGCAGCGTTCGGCGCGGCAACGAAATGTGCGCCTGAGCAAGCGACGCACGCCTGAGCCTTAGAAACTGCTCGTTTCTAAGGCAACACCGCATTCACTAGAGGCGCTTTTGTACCGCTTTGAAGCATCGTACTTGTGGCTCAGTGGTAGCGTCTCCGTCTCACACTCCGGAGACCCTGGTTCGATTCCCACCCAGCCCATCTTGCAAGAGTTGAGCCAAAGCCACTTCTCCTCTGTCGTGACGTCACGGTGTCACGTGGTATTGAAGGCGACACCGCCGCGCCTGAGGAGCTGGGTTGAGCTCTCGTAATATGCTTCGCATAAAAAGTACACGAGTGACGTAAAAAGTATCAGCAGCAATGGCTCATACCAGAAAAAAGCAGACATATTCAGGAATGGTTCGTACCCCCGTAATCAAGAAAAGAAGCAATTGCTGAAGATGAATGAAGAAAAGAAAGAAGGAACAAAGGAACGAAAGAGAGAACAAAGAAAGAGCAAGGAAACAATGAATGAACGAACTAAAGAAGAAATCAAACAAAGAAAGAAAGGACGGAAAGAAAAAAAGGGAACGAAATAACTAAACAGAAATCCTTTAGGTAGTGCATTATGTGTTCGCATGTGTCGGTGAGGATGTCGACCTAGAGCGCAATACGTTTATTTCACAAGGGGACCCGTGATGTCTTGCAAAAAGTCTCACCTCTCCGATAGAATAACTTAATGAATTACCCCGTGCGCAGCACACTTTCGCCTTCACGTGTTACACGAGTGCAACATGTTGCTGGTATTTTTTTTTACCAGTAATGGGAAGAATGTTGTGCTCTTCAATTTTTGATATGTTGGTGGCCTAATGCAGTCTTCAGGCCCATTCAACCATGCTTGAGGTAATGTTTAAGGCGACTGTACTACATTTCTTTTAACTCTTTCCGGTGACATTTCTTTAGCGTCTTACCGTTATAATGTTATGGTTTGGGGCGAGATGGACCTGCGTGTACAGGAAATTTCCAAAATTTTGTCGCATATTGTGTAGCCAAAAAGTGTTATCTTCTCAGAATGCGCCCGTGAAGCGAATACTTGCGTAGGTTCCCGATCAGACGCGAGGGCCAGGGATCGCGCATGAATTTACGATGATTTATGTGTGATTAAGCAACGTCTTGACTTGAAGATCAGATTCCGACGATGTGTGACAGTGCGCACCGTTATCGTTGTGGTGGGAGCGTTAGTTCTTTTTCAGGGCACAAGTGCGCGATATATGGAGTTAGATTCGAGGCTAACTATTATAGAATTTTGTTTGTTCTTAACCATCACTTCCAAGTGACAGTAAAGATGTGCTACATATTCATTGAGTGAATGCGGGTAAATTGACCACATACTTTTGTACTGCTTGCATTTACTTTACTAGCACAATATTTTATATTAGAAGAACCGAATTTTTTTCTGTAACAGATAGGAAAATAGAGGAATTTGGATATTAACAGTATGACTTGAAAGAAAATTAAGTTTTATTGATAATTATTCAGCTTTCACCGGACGGCAGAAAAGAGAAATGCAACAAAAATATCCTGAGAATATTGAAAAGTCTGTCCACTTGAAAACTATTCATTTAAGTTTCTCCTTTGCACCCTGATAAAGAATAATGAAAAAAGAGGCAAAGATAAGTGAGAAAAAAAGATAAGAAGAATAGTGAAGGGACAGCCAGAGGGGAAACACTCTAAGAGAAATGAGCGGTAACAGTTGCAAGCGCTTATATACAACCTGCAGTCGTTTTCGAGAAGCGCTGTTGGTCGTTGTGGCCTTGAGCATCTATCAGTACTGAGGACACGTCCCCAGGTCATTTTCCTCCGAGCGCAGTCTGCGATTCAAGCGGCGAATGCTCAGCTACCGGAGCCGAGCGTCGAGTGTTCAGATTTCGGCCTGCATAGGTCTAACAACACGCGTCGGCCTAGAGAGGACGGGATGGTTGCTAATGTATTTTGTAGGCTTACCTACGTTTGTCACGAGACCCAAGAGAGCACCCTGCCTTCTAAGGGCTTGTTATGTTGGTGTTCCCGTACAGTAAGCTCAGTCCTGAAGGGATGCGCACCCTAACAAGCTGCCGAGTTGCTGGCGTTTAACGCATGTAAGGCGAGAAACGCTATTCCAAACTGTCTGTCTATGATAGGGTTTCGGTGAACCCATCTTTCTAGTATTCTCACAATGGCAAGAGTCAAAAGTCAGACTTGTTCTCAAAGTTGTAAGTTGTTGTCACCACAGTGTAGTTTGTAATTCACAGTGAGTGCTGCTAACAAATGCGCAGCGAGGTATGGCTGAACACGAAGTAATTACCAAAAATGGTATTCAAGAACTGCTTATTACTATGAACTGCGGGTGCCTTTACCACTGAAAAGGACGGTTGCTAGGCGGTGACCCCAATGGTTTGCTCCCCTACAAGTGGTTTCACCAGCGCCTGCTTGTATTCCCTTGACCCTTAATGTGACTTCACCTGCCACACGGCTTCTTCTTTTTTCTATTTATGGATCCGGCCCCATTCCCAATGTGCTCAGACGTGCTTTCCCCGATCTTCGCTACTCCATTTTCTTTATAAAGGAATTTGTTCACTCATGCATTCAGTTCTTTATTGCATTGGAAAATAGCGCTTCTTCATCTCCATGATCACCCTCTCTCTCCCCTGGACTCTCCCATCGCAAAATGATGTTGCTGCGTTTCATATGGTTTAGCAGCGTCGCATTTGCGATTTCTCATGAATGGCCAACAGCGCGGCGTGCAATTGGATGACCAGAAGGTAGAGCACTCTCTGTGCCACTTCTACGCTCAGTGCTGTACTCAGTGGGCTACTTTTAGCCGCTTCTATTGTAGACCGCTCTCGTGGGAAAATATCCTGGGAACTTGGCCTAAACACTATTCTAGGCACAAAGCCACAAAAGACCAACTATGCTTCTTGGAAACGACTGTACTGTGTGTACAAACGCTTGTGATTGTTAGTGGTCATTGCTCTGCCAGTGTTTTCACTCTCGCTACCTCTTCGTAATTTTTGTGATATTACTTTTCGTTAACAAACCGTTCTGCTAATAATGCGTCAGCATTATCGGTGTCAAAGTGGAAAAACCACACACACACACACACACACACACACACACACACACATATATATATATATATATATATATATATATATATATATATATATATATATATATATATATATATATATATATATATATATATATATATATATATATATATATATATATGTGTGTGTTCAGGACCTCAAGCGACACACACATGCATACGCATATATATATATATATATATGCGTATGCATGTGTGTGTCGCTTGAGGTCCTGAACAACACATTGAAATATGGTGAATGTGGTTATAATCAGTGATCCGCGACCTTAACGAGGTGCGTCGAAATGCCTCCGGTATTTATCTGGCGTTTTCCGCTAAAGTGCCATTAAATTTTCCCCTCCCCATGTGTAGGGTACATAACCGGGCAAGTCCATGGTTAACCTCCCTGCCTTTTCCTCTTCTATTGTATGTCTTTTTCGCAGTGATCTTGCACTTTCTTTTGTCGGTGGCCTGCCTTATCTCTCCCAGAGTGAAATACGAAGTCGATTTAAAATTCACATGTAGATGATGATGATGAAGCAACATTCACTGGGCCCGAAATAAATCGGTGGTGCACGCAGGCACCAAACGGGGTGGTTCCCTAGTTACGGGACCCATATGTTTCCAGCAGCTCCTGGCCCCTGTCGGTCAGTGCGAGCTGAATCGGTAGGGCGGGGCTGGATAACAAGGTCTCCCATCGCTCAAGGGGTTGGGGATTGGGGGTGTTGGTGGGAAGGGGAGGAGGGGGGGTCTTGAGTTCTGTGCACTCTGCCAAGACGTGCGGCAGGGCGCCCTTTTCTCTTCTGCAAAAAGGACAGAGCATATCGTATTCCGCAGGGTACATGCGGTTCATCAGTACGGGATGCGCAAGCGATCCCGCCTGCGCTCGACGCAGGATCGTCTGTTGTTGCCTGGTGAGTTTGGGGTGCGGTTCTGGCAGCCTGCACCTTTCTTCTCGGTACATCCGGGTAATGTCGCGAAAGCTGGTAACCGGGTGCGGTAGCTCTTCCGGCTCGTGCTCGGCCCGGATTGACATTTCTCGGGCATGGTAGTCGGCGATGATGTTGCCTGCTACCTGCGAGTGAGCCGGGACCCACATGAGCTCTATGGCTCTTCCCGGAGGCTTGTGCTTGGCTAGAATGGCTCGGGTCGCGGAGGAGATTACCCCCCTGCGGAAGCTTCTGTAGGCTGTCTTTGAGTCGGTGACTACGGTACCCACGCTCGACTGTGCGAGTGCGAGGGCTACGGCCGCTTCTTCGGCAACTGCGGGGTCTGTTGTTTTTAGGGACGCGCTGACGATCAGCCTCTCCTTTGAAGTAACCACCACGGCTGCACGGTCACTGTGTTTTCGGAGCGAGGCGTCCGCGTAGAGGACCCTGGGGTTCTCTTCTAGCTTACGGGCTAGGGCTTTGGCTCGCGCGGTGCGCCTCTCATCGTCCTTGCCCGGCGTCATGTTCCGGGGAAGGGGTTTTGTCTGAATTATCATTTTCCAGTCTTCTGGAAGGGCCGTCTTGATGGGTACTGGCTCGATCTGCCATCCTATCTTGTGTAGGACGGCTCGTCCGTGTTCCGTGTGACTGAGCCGGATTCTCTGATTAGAGAGGTGGGCTTCGATGAGCTCCTCCACCGTGTTGTGGGCCCCCATGTCTAGCAGTTTTTGCGTGGATGAGTATATGGGTATGCCCAGTGCTTGTTTCGTTGCCTTACGAAGCATCGTGTTTAGGGTGTCCCTATTCGCCTTCGTCAGCTGGAGATACGGGGCGGAGTAGGTAACCCGCGACACGACGAACGCGCGTACCAGGCGCATGGCATCGTCCTCTTTAAGGCCTCGGTTTCTGTTTGATACCCTCCGAATCATACCAAGTATCTGTTCGGATGTAGTCTTGATCTTTGTGATGGCGGCCTGTGCCTTTCCGTCGCTCTGAAGTAGTAGGCCGAGAATCCTAATCTGCTGTGTTGGCTTGATGGTCGTTCCGGCGATCGTGATAATCACGTTCGGCGGCAGCTCCTTCTTGGTTTTTCCCGGTTGGATCATGAGCAGCTCTGATTTCTGGGGAGCGCAGCTCAGTCCGCACGACTTTGCGTACTCGTGCACGGTCGTTGCCGCCCGCTGCAAGACTTCCTCCATCCAGGCATCGGATCCGGCTCGGGCCGTCCACAGCGTAATATCGTCGGCGTAGAACGCGTGGTCCACGCCTTCGATTTGCTTGAGTAGACCGGGCAGGGGCAGCAGGGCCAGATTGAAGAGCAGGGGCGACAAGACCGATCCCTGAGGGGTGCCCCTATCGCCGAGCTCGACAGGGTCCGACTTCTCCTCCCCTATCCTGATGGTCGCCGTTCGGTTTGACAGAAAATCTTTTATGTAGCCGAATGTCTTTCTGCCACACCGGGTTTTGTTTAGATTCTGCAACACACTCGCGTGGGACACGTTGTCAAACGCTCCCTTCAGGTCGAGGGCGAGTATCCCGCGCGGCGCATGCCTCGTTGCTGGCTTGACGACCAGTTCGTGAAGTTGGATCATTACGTCTTGGGTGCTGAGATGTTGCCTGAAGCCATACATCGTTTCTGGCATCTGATCCGTTTCTTCGAGGTGCTTTTGCAACCGGCGAAGGACCATGCGCTCCATCACCTTCCCCACGCAGGATGTGAGGGAGATGGGCCGCATGTTGTCTATCGTGAGGGCTTTGCCGGGCTTTGGAATGAAGCGGACCTCGGCGTCCTTCCATTCCTTCGGCAACTGCGAGCTCTCCCAGGCTTCGTTAATGTGCTCTAGGAGGCCGCGGGCCGCTGTACCGCTCATGTTACCGAGTAATTTGTAAGTTATGGCGTCCCTGCCGGGTGCACTTCTCTTGTTACTGTCATCTATAGCTGTCCACAGCTCCATCATGGTAAACGGCCGGTCCAGTTCTTCGTTGTCGGGTCCTTCGTACCTCTCGGGCACCGGGTACTGGCCCTTCTCTGTCTTTAGGTACTTGGCCTTCAGGTCTTCCAGGAGCCTGCAACCGTCTGCCTTGTACGTGTTCAGTACTTTGGTGAGGTTGCGATTGGTCGCAGTTTTGCTACTCAGCGGGTCGATCAGATGCCTCAAGAGACACCACGTCTTCCACGTCGAGAGCTTGCCCTGTAGGCCGTCGCAGGTCTTCAGCCAATTTTCGTTATATAGTTTGGCCGCGTACTCGGCGATCTGTTTGTTCAAGACTGCTATGCGCTTGGCCAGCTTTCTGTTGTGTCTCTGACGTTTCCACCGCCGCGTCAACGAGTGTCGGGCCGCCCACATGTGGGTCAGTCTGGCGTCCACGTACGGTGTCTGCGACGTCGTTGCGATTTCTCGGGTAAATTTATCTAGAGCCTTCTTCTGGTCCCTCGCCCAATCGGTGTAGGTCCTTTGTCTGTCAGCCTGTCCCGTTTCTTCCTTGGATGCCTCTTCTTGTTCTTGGGTAAACTTTCTCATCTTGTCCCAATCCGTGATCCGCGCCGTCCCCAGTACAGCCCGATATCGGGAGCCTCGGATCGTGATACCGATCACACTGTGGTCAGACCCCAGGTCCACTTCTTCGCTTCTCCAAGAGACGTCTAGCGTGCCCGATAGCCACGACAGGTCTGGTGTGGTGTCCCTAGCGACACTGTTGCCTCTTCTGGTGGATACATCCGGCTCGTTCAGGAGGGCCATCTCGTGATCCTCCATTGCTTTCGCCAATGCTTTTCCTCTCTTGGACTGAAACTTATAGCCCCACGTTGTGTGAGGGGCGTTAAAGTCGCCGAGGATCAGGAGGGGCCTGGTCCCCGCCAACCCTTTCGCCTGGCTCACGATGCGGTCAAATTCGTACTGCCGTTGTGACGGACGGCAGTACGCACTCATTACAAATAAATTGCCCGAGCTGCCAATTTCTCTAGCATGAATTTCGACCAGCGTGTGCTCGCACCCACCCTGCGCCGTGACATGTTGAGTTGCCGCCACGTTGCTGCGGACGAGCACCGCCGTCCCGTTCTCCGTGGGGTCCGTGTAAGTGACGTACCCCGGGAGTCTTGGTTTCCCGTTTGTTTCTTGTAGAGCAATTACATCGGGCTTGTTTTTTGCCCGTCAATGTGTAATAATAGTTCCGCTTCTTTGTTGCGAATCCCTCGGCAGTTCCATTGGTAAATTACTGTGGTATCTCCCCCGGTTTTCTTCTTGTGCTTCTTACTTGGCTTCTGCATCATCCTTTCCGGACGTCTCGAGTCGATTGCGCCTTTTCGCGATCGCGCCTTTGATTTTTTCGGACCGCTCCTTTTTCAGGGACGCGAAGCGGTTCCTCACCGAAGTTGAGGCTATTTTTGGCACTATGCGCTTGTGCTTCACCGATCGCGCGTGAGACTGACTCTCGACAGCCTCGAGTCGGGCGTCCATTTTGCCTAGCCTTTCATTAATTTGGGAAATTGCAGCCAAAATGGCCGTCAGCTCTCCTTCTCGCGGGATCTGTGTCGTTGCCGTGGTCGCGGTCTCTGCGGTCACCGCTTCTTCACCGCTCGCGAGGCTGATTTCGGCGTCCATCGCCTCTTGATTACTTGATGCACTGTGCGTAACCCCAGCCTCTCCCGCCGCCCGCCCTTGGCGGGGCGAGGGGTGGTCCCTCCGCGACAATATGCGCAAGCCTGCGGCGTTGTTTGCCGCCGTGTTGTTGTTTTGAGGGCTTGCATTTGCCGAGCGTCCGTTATTCGCCAGCGTTTCGATCTTATTCATAAGCGCCCGTATTTGGGCGTTCTGTTCCTGGATCTGAGCGTTTTGGCGCTCTATGATCCTCTTAAGTTCTATGACTTCGCTACTGTCCTTTTGCTGATTCGCTTGTAAGTTAAGGGGTTGGGAGGGGATGAGCGGTGGGAACTCGGTGTTGTTGGTTCGAGCGACGGGAGACCTGTTGGTCCAGCCCAACTTTTTCTCGGCGATCCCTCGGCGTCCGGTTGACTCGCTCCGGGACCTTGAACCGGCCCCGGATCTCGAACTGGTCCGGGAGCGCGAGCGGCGGTTGCCGCCGCCATTGCCACCCCCGGATGGTGTCTTCGATCGGCAGCGACTCCGGCGGCCGTTTCCGCCGCCAGTGTTGTTGCTGCTCCGGCCTGGCGTGTGTGACCGGCCCCGTTGTTTGGAGGCGCTACGGCGGGGTCCGCCTGCAGGACCTCTCTTGTCTTGGTTTCTTCTCCCGGCGTCTTCTTCCTCTGCTCGGCGTCGTTCCCAGCGTCGCCGGCGGACGACGTAGGGCGTCTTGAAGCGGGCTTTGCAGGTCTTGTCCGCGGTCAGGTGTTTGCCTCCGCACAGGCCACACTTCGGGTCACATCTGTGGTCTTCGGCAGGGTTGGAGATTCCGCATCCTCGACAGATCGTGTTCGAAGGATCCGGGCACACGTCCATTCTGTGGCCCACTCTTCCGCACGCATAGCATACGTCGATTTGTTTTCTGTGCAACGTGCACTCCGTGAGCAGGTTACCGTATCTCACGTAACTGCGTACTTTGTGCCCTTCGAAAGCAATGACGACTGATCGGGTTTTACCGATTCGGTTTGCCTGTAGGGCCGTTGGGTTATGCTTGTGCACAACATTCTCCTGAATCTCTTGGGCCGTATCCTCGAGCGGGATTCCCCTTATGACGCCCTTCACCGTGCCGTGGGGGGCTGCTTCGTAGGTACTTATTTCGTGCGCCGTGCCGCGTATGTCGATCCTTCCTACTGCAGCGTATCGGTCAAGGGCTAAACGTATAAACAAGGGCAAATTGTTGAAGGGCGCGCGCATGCCAGACTTGCCGCGCGGCGACATAAAGATCGTGTTCCGACAGCGAGGCGGGCTCCACCTGAGCGACGTGACTCGCGTTGAACTAAGTCGTGCAATTGCGGCGGCGGCACAGATCCCCGCCAATGAAGCAAGTGAAGACATCGTGTGCCCCAACCTACAGCAAAATATCGTAGTGGTGAGCACCTCCAAGAGAGAGCACGGCGACCGATACGCTCACATGTAGTATCTTACACTACATGACAGCGATACAGGCGAGGCGAGTTGCTGCCTCCCCTGGGTTTAGAATAACGACACTCTTCGCACAGCACTTTCGCCTTTTGCGTGGTTATAAACCAGAGTGACAGGTAGGAGGGTAACACGCCTTCCCAAAATATGAAACATTCGGAAAAAGCCTTAGCTAGACGGTTGAACATATGTCAAGGGCCATCAATACGAACCACCGTGAAGTTGGCATCCGCTTGTATTGGGAGAACTGAGATGAAACGTTTTCAAGCAAATGGAGAGCGAGAAAGTGAGAGAAATAAAACGAAGGAATGCTATGGGGTTATTGCGATTCTGCACGGGAGTAAGGGGTACGGGGATGAAGAGAGAGGGAGAGAGCGGAGAGAGCCCAGTTTTGCACACATTTGAAGGATCGCACCGAGGGTTCAAGCGGTCGTCAAGACCTGTCGACTTGAGGTACTGCAGCAAGGACTGCGTGGGTTCCTGCACTACGAATGCGTATGGTCATATTTCAAGGATCTTCATTTTGGAAAATGGCCCAGAGTCGAGCCGCTTCAATGATGTCCGGGTTTCCGCTCGACGTCGTATTGGGGATGAAGTCATAAGATGTGTTCAGTCGTTTCTGTAGTTCCACGAAAGTCGAACATGGGCGCACCTACCATTCCAGAGCGGAACTAGTAGGCCTAGCTTTTTAAATGCATGCCAAGCCAGAAAGACTTCTAATTATTATAAGGATATTTTATTGGAATTTTCTTCCCTCCCATCAGGTGAAAGCGGAAAAATAAGTATTTAAGGTTTTTTTTTTTATTTTGAGGCCGCCTGTTAACGTCCGGGTTGGTGTTTTTTACAGCCTCCTTGAATAAGAGGTCAGCTGTGAATTGAAAATTATTGATTTAAAAGTGTTATCGCACACGCAACAGAAGTGCTAGTCCATTTGTAAGTATTATTTCAGTGAAAATGTAGCACGTCCATACTGTCACGTTGTAGTGATGTGAAGAACAAGACAGCTGCAAAAGGGTGAGTCTTGATGATTATTTGGTGAGCCTGCGTTGAAAAAAAAAAAACGAAACACTCAAAGCACAACAATTGCTGCTAGCAAAATCATCCTTCGTCGCAATCTGATTTTCGGATCAAGGCATGTGTTCACCAGACTTGAATGCTCGTGCATTGCAGCACAATTGTGGTCGCTCGATTGTGATGGAGAATGTGCGCCAGTATCCACTTTACGCGCGCAATCTGATTAGATGACAGGTTTTTGCAATTGAATCGGTAACAACATTCAGCATATTTTATATACATGCAGGCGTCTCTTGAGCCAGGCGATAACTTTGGCACAGTGGTTGTATTATCACCACGTAATTATTCGTATTTTCATTAAAGGTCATTATTTCTGATTTCTCTGTGCTAATCTTAAGGCCTATATTTGTCGCTGCGCTGCTACAAATATTCGCAAGTGCCTGAATGGAATGGAATGGAAAAACTTTAATTCTCTATATCTCAGAGAGATTGGCGGTGGGCCGGTGTCTTCATGTTTTGAGTCCTGGCCGCTTCACAAGGTCGGCGCCCCTATTCCAGGGCACCGCTGAGTCTTGCTGCCTCGCAGGCGTGCTGCACAATTGCCCGTTGGGCTGCGAGCTCGCTGCTGGTGAGCAGACCCTCCCATTGTTCCGCACTTGGGTTATTTACTTTATGGAATGCGAAATTACGCTTGCATTCCCACGTGATGTGATATAACGTGGGGGTTGTTCCGCACCACGGACATGTATGCCTGTACTGGGTAGGGAACATTTTGTGTAATGTGTGCAGGTTGAAGAACGTACCTGCTTGCAGTCTTCGCCAGCTTACTGCCTCATGTTGTGTGAGCGATGTGTGGGGTGGGGGGTATTTAAGTCTCCTTCCTCTGTAATGGTTAAGTATTTCTGCATACGTCGGCTCCACCGTTAAGGGGGCCTCTAGGGTTTCCGACTGCCCTGCTCGGTTCGTGAGTTCGCGAACTAGGCGGTCCACCCTTGAGTTGCCCTCTATACCGGTGTGTGCCGGTATCCAGAAGATCCTATGTTTTATCTTTTTGTTAGGAGGCTCTGTTTTGAGGAGGATTCTCAGTGCTTCCTTACTAACTCTGCCTTGTGTGTAGTTCCTGCATGTTGCTTTGGAGTCCGTTAGAATTATCAGAGATTTGTTCCTGCGGTAACCTTCAGCCGCCGCTAGAGCTACGGCGACTTCCTCCCCCTCCGTTACAGTGCAGTTTCTCAGGCTCGCGCAGCTAATTGGTTCTCCCGTGTGGTTTACCACTGCTGCCGCAACTCTAAACATTCTAGTGTTGCGGTCCCATGGGTATACGGCCGCGTCTGTGTATACGGTGTTTTCTAGTGCGGCTAGGTTTCGTTCCACGAAATCTGCTCGTGCCTGCCTTCTGGCGGCGTGGAGATTCGGGTCCATGTTTCTCGGTAGGGGGCTAACCTGCAGTGTCTGGCGAACGCTGTCTGGGATGCTAGCAGCCCGATCCTCTATTCCGTCTGTGTTATGCCCTATTCTTTTTAGGAGCTTGCGGCCGGTGGCAGTCTGCTGGAGCCTGGCGATCTGTGCAACGAGCTGCGCTTCCGCGAGTTCTTCGAAGGTGTTGCTCAGGCCCATCTGTAACAGTTTATCGTTGGGCGTGTTTCTAGGCAGATGTAGCGCCGTCTTATACGCTTTCCTTAGTAGCGTTTCCGTCTGTTCTTTTTCGTGCTTGGTCATGTTGTGGTACGGGAGCGAGTACGTGACTCTGCTGACCACTAGGCTTCTGACCAGCTTGATTGTGTCTTCTTCTCTCATTCCGCTTCTTCTTTGAGACACCCTCGTTATCATTCGGCTTACTTGTTCTGTCGATTTTTGTAGTAAGCTGATTGTGTGGCTGCATTTCTTGCTTCCTTGAATCCACATGCCTAGGACGCGTATCATGCTCCTTTCAGGTATGTTTTGTCCCTCTAGCTTTACTATTAGTTCTTCCTTGGTGGGGTTTCTTCCCACTCTCAGGATTTCTGATTTTTCGGTAGAGCACGCCAGGCCCCTTTCTCTGACGTATTCTGCCACGCACTCGGCCGCTTCCTGCAATTTTTCTTGCTTCTGTCCCAGGGAGCCTCGATTGACCCAGACCGTGATGTCGTCAGCATATATTGCATGCTGGATGCCATCAATCTTGCTGAGTCTTCGAGCCAGTCCGATCATTGCGATGTTGAAGAGTATTGGTGAGATCACGGAGCCCTGCGGCGTGCCTTTGCGTGGGGTGGTAAAGATGTCGCTTCGCAGGTCCCCCAATCCCACCGTTGCCGTGCGTTTGGTCAGAAAGGCCCTCACGTAGTCGTGGATTCTCTTGCCGCAGTTGGCGTTGTTCAGTCCTTCCATGATGGCTTCGTGGCTAACGTTGTCGAAGGCCCCTTTGATATCTAGGGCCATGATAACGTTTTCGCCTGCTCTGGGTGAGGTGTTTATGATTTCTTCTTTTATCTGTAGCAGGACGTCCTGTGTTGACAGGTGCGCCCGGAAGCCAAACATGCTGTGCGGGTATAGCTCCTTGTCCTCCAGGTGGTGTTGGATTCTTCTGGTGACGATCCTTTCGTAGAGTTTACCGAGGCACGAGGTGAGGGAGATGGGCCTCAGGTTTTCAATCTGAAGCTTTTTGCCGGGTTTAGGTATCATCACCACGACAGCGTGCTTCCATTCCTTCGGTATCGTGCCCTCTGCCCACAGTGTGTTGAGGTATGCTGTGAGCTGATCTATCGCCTCGTCGCTGAGGTTGCGTATTAGGGAGTTTCTGATCTTGTCGGCGCCCGCGGCTGTGTTTTTGGTTGTCGCTCTAATTGCTGCGTAAACTTCCTCTCTTGTAATCGGTCTGTCCATGTGGGGGTTCTCTGTCCCCGGATACTCCCCGTCGTAGCCTTTGGGATTGTCTTTGCCGTAACATTTTACACGCACTGCCTCCAATAGTTCCTCGTCGGAGCCTTCGTGCTGGTGGACCAGTTTCTGGATTGCTTTGCCGCTTTCTGTTTTCGTTTTGGTTGGGTTCATGAGGGCTTTTAGTATGCGCCACGTCTTGGCTGTGCTGAGCGTGCCGTGCAGTGAGCTGCAGAACTGCTGCCACCCTTGCCTGGCCAGCTGTGTTGCGTACTCTTCTGCCTTCTTTGTGATCTCTGCTATCTTCTTCTTGAGTTTCCTGTTTAGCTTTTGTCTTTTCCAGCGTTTTGTGAGCCCGCGTCTTGCCTCCCATAGCCCGAGTAGCCGCCGGTCCACCTCCGGTGTTTGTTCTGTTCTATCTATTTCCTGCGTGTAGAGTTCTTGTATCTGTTTTAGCTGTTGGCTCCATTCCTCTATAGAGGTGATTTCCCTTTTTAGTTGTTCGCTGTGCTTACGGAAGGCGTCCCAATCTGTGATATGGGCTGTGCCGATTTTTCTTTTTACATTCTCCGCTTCGATTGTGGTTTTCAGTACATAATGATCGCTGCCTGAAAATATCGTGCATTGTCCACAAGTAGTACAATGCCGTGCTCATACACTAGTCCGGGACCTTGCGTTGCGCCAATTGTCTATTGCGCATGTAGCATAAATCGAACCCTAATTGACGGTTTTTCCGTCGCACATGTTCCCCCACGACCATACCACTGCGAAGGTATCGCTCATCGCGACAAGCATGGAGAGGCCGGGTTTCACACCTCGCAGTTCTAGCAACCCTAACGCCGTGACTTTGGCGTTTCGCTAGGGGCCATGACACTGCCACAATGGTTCGGAGCTCACCAACTGCTTTCCTACAGATGCTGCTGCTGCCGGTGCTGGGACAGTTGCTGTCGCTGCCTGCAGTACAGCCGTCTGATACCCGTGCCGACAAACAGCGCATGAGTACGGTGGACTGCGTGGACAACCCGCCAATCTGCCGCGGCTTATCAAGTCTGCTGCATCACCCGCCGCCGATCCTGAACAATTTCATACTGCTCCTCGGGCAACATGGGACGGCAATATCTACAGCGCCTCCTCAAAAGCGCGCCCATTTCGACGAAGCTTCGGGCCACGACACTGACACAGTGGTTCAGAGCTCACCAACTGCTTTCCTACAGGTCTGTTGCTATCAAACTCGCTGTTACCGTAGCAATAATGTTTGTCTTCTGGCGGTGTCATGGCCACCCAACCATTTCAAACGGTCTTCCACTGCTCTTGTTTATGTTTTGCGACTGTTGCTTTTGAGTGGGGATGTTGAGGAAAACCCCGGACCTATGACAAAGGCTCAAGAAGAGGAGTTAGATGGTGTGGCCGAGGCTGTAAAGCGTCTTGAAGCCAGCAACGCAAGTCTTCTCGAATCAATAATGAAAGTTCTAAATATGCACGCAGAACTCAAAACAGACCTCGAAAGCTTGACCAAACGTGTGCAGGAACTGGAAAACAAATTAGAATCTGCTCCATCTGTTCATGCCCCAACATCTCTCGATAGTGGCTTTTCTAGCATCATCAACAAAATCGATAACCTAGAAAACCAGTCACGTAGATGAAATGTTTTGTTTTATGGTGTTACCGATACTAACGAATCCGAAAGCTGGGATAGTTAAGAGCTACTTGTGCATGAGTTCTGCCGTGATAAGCTTGGTGGCACTGTAACTTCCATTGCTAGGGCACACCGCGTGGGCCGTTTTTCGACTGTGAAAAAACGCCCCATTATATCTAAGTTCTTCAACGATAAAGAACTTGAGGTTATTTTAAGTAAAGGCAGCAAGCTGAGGGACACAGGTTTCAGCATAGGACGCGACTACTCCCAAGCAGTTCGTGACAAACGCCGGCAACTTCTGCAGTTCTCTCGATCAATTAAAAAGCAAGGTGACCGTGTGCGCCTAACATTCGACAAGCTGCAAATCAATAATGACACCTATGTGCGGGATGTCGCGGGTAACCGTGCTGAGCCAGTTCGTCATCTCACCACAGTAGGACATGTGCCGGCTGATAAGTCATCTACAGAATCTACGTCATTTTTGCCCAATGTGTGTCATAATTTAAAGAATAATACACGTTTCCTGTTCACAAACATCAGAAGTGTTCTTTCCAAAACTGTCGCCCTTTCTTCGCTCATAGATTCTACGTCCGTTTCACTTCTAGTATTGACTGAAACTTGGCTGGACGATACCGTTCCGGATGATTACATTCTTCTGAGTGAATCTGAATTTTCCTTTTTCCGGTGTGACAGAATAAATAGAAAAGGAGGAGGTGTCCTCATAGCCACAAAGAAACAATTATCTGCTGTTCCCCTCGCTGTTGATACTTTCCTCGAATGTGTATTGATATGATGTAAATTCGGAGTTACTGATGTTATTATTGGTGCTTTCTATCGGCCGCCCGATATGTCTGATGGATTCTCGGGTGAATTCCATAGAATGCTCAGCGACTTACATGTGCGTTTTCCTAACTCTATTTTCCTCGTAGTTGGCGATTTTAATTTTCCAAGCATTGAATGGTCCACTCTCTGTGTTAATTCCAGTGATAAAGAAGCCCACACCTTCTTCATTCCTGCTTAGATTTTTCTTTTGCTCAACTTATTACTAGTCCTACCCGTCGCTCCGCTACCACGGCTAATATCCTTGATCTTGTCCTAACAAATAACCCGGACGTTCTTTCTGATATGCTGCATTTAAATGGTTTATCCGATCACGACATTATCACTGGGTGCATCACGAATCCATTTAATGAAAAGAAAACTACCATTAAGCGAATTCATTGCTACAACCGCTCGAATTTTGAGATGAATAACTCAGAACTAAACACCTCTGAAAGCTTCCTGGCTCAGTATTCATCACGCTCAATCGAATCAAACTGGCTGGCATTCAAAACCACCTTGTCTCACCTTGTTGATAAGTATGTGCCAATCATCACCATCCGACATCATAAAAATTCGCCTTGGTTCACACATCGTCTTCGTCGTCTTAATAATAAGAAAAAACGTTTGTACCGCCAAGCAATGACCACACGTCTCCTGTCATCATGCAACAAGTACAAAAATTGTGATAAAGAGTATCAGTCCCTGCTTAAAACAACCCGTCGTAATTTCTTCACTCACGACCTGTCTACTATGTTAACCAATAATTCTCATAGATTCTGGCGCATTATCAATCCGAGTTCCTATCCTGATATAGTACTAAATAATGCTGACGGACAACCAGTCACTGAAACTGGGTGTTCGCATCTTCTAAACGATGCATTTTTATCAGTATTCACCAATGAAGATATAACTTCTTCGCCTATATTAGAGCCATTGCCTAACATTTCCATGCCAGAAATTGTCATCAGTGATTCTGGTATTCTTGCCCTGTTGAATAACCGCAAAACTCCTACTAGCTCTGATCATCTTGGTTTCAATAACAAGGTACTTAAAAACGCTTCTTTAGACATTTTTCAAGTGTTATCAGCCATGTTTTCACAATCATTATCATCTGGCATTATTCCTCATGTCTGGCGAATAGCTAAAGTAATACCCATATTTAAATCAGGTGATCGCTCTGTCCCACTTAACTATCGTCCTATCTCATTAACTACAGTCGGATACAACTTTAGAAAAAAAGGGGGCGTTTACTCCTCCGAGGCGGAGGCAGACGAGCATCCACCAATGGGCGCGCGCACTGCACAAACGTCATGAGCCAGACGGCTGGTGACCCCGACGACGGAGAAGATGGCCGCCCGCGCTTCGAACTGGGCGTAGTTGCGACAGCTGTGTGCTTCAGCCCCTCGTCAGAGTGAATTCCAGTAGTGTTTGTGAGGGTCTATCATGCCGGAAATATTACTACGAACTTACGATGCGTCATTTATGCCGCGTGCATTTATTCTGAGCCGTGATCCGTTGAAGGAACATTGCAGCGAGCATCGCTGGCGCTGTGCTACGCTTTGCCTGTATACAGGATCCCGCGGCGACCGCTGCGAACACACATCCTGCGTACTTGTTCCATGTTGTTTTATTTCGCTCCCTAGTGAAGTTGTGGCAAGAAAGTTTTCCAAAGACTGGTGCCTACGGTAGCGTCGGGTGTGTTTTTCGTCGGATGGGGTGAAATGATGGAGCAAAACCATTCTCAGGAGAAATCAGAAAAGTTCGCGCAACAGAAACTATTTGCAGAAGAAGCCTTCAACGCAAAGATTTGTCGCCGTCAACTTAGCGTAAACTATCAATAAAGAGGTTTTAGCTTTTCCGGTATTCCGGTAAAACGCAGGCGGACGCCCGGCGCGTTGGGGCGGAGGCGTAAACGTGAGCGGTCGGGTGGTCTGCACGGTGCAGCCACCTGGTGGCGCAGTGCTCAAACAGACAGAAACAGTTAATATTGCATTAACCGAGCGTATTCTTCTTCGCTGCTGGTGTAAATTTTCGGCACTGGCATAATCGTGTTGCAGCCCCAACGCCCCAATGCCCCGTCCGCCTGCGTGTTACCGGAATACCGACGAAGCGACGGTGTTGTACAGTCGAGTGTTGTGTGGCACCGTCGATTGATTGCTGTACACCAGTTCTCACTGCACGCCCAAGCTGTAGAATGCGTGCTGTGAATTTGTGAAAACACAAAACCAAAAAATATAAATTTTATGCTATTTGAAACCAAGAGTATTTATTTAAAACAATGAATGAAGCATTTTTGCACCTTCCTGCCTCGACCTTATTCTCGCCCCAGGTTTGTAATGGTTGCGATAAATGCATTGTTTTATATAAGTACCTTTTCTATAGCAAGTGATTCATTTTAAGCATGAGAAACGAGTAGTAGATACGCCGTGTACAAGTGAACAAGCGCAAAAGCATTGCAGAGCTGCTCTTTCTACTTTTGTCACTAGCAATGAAGCTAAAGAGCAGACGACGGGCAGCGTTGTGAAAGGCGCGGGGTTATTTTTCTGTCGCTATCCGGCATGTGCTCCAGCACATGAGACCTCTTGTAAACCAGTCATCAAAATGCAAAAGTCTTTATTTATACCGAGAATTACGCGTTTCAGGAGCACGATGTTTCGAGCGGGACTATTTTAGTCGCGGAGGCTATAGGCTGTCGCGCTTCGGTCATCTGGGCGGGGCCTCCCCTTTTTTCTAAAGTTGTATCCGACTATAGCAACATATGTAAACTTCTCAAGCACGTCATACGCACACAAGTCATCAACTACCTAGAAGACCATGATATCATCTTCAAGTACCAGCACGGTTTTCGCAGGGGTTATTCATGCGACACTCAGCTCGCCGGATTTACTAACGATATATTTTCCGCATTTAACGAAGGATTCCAAGTTGACGCAGTGTTTCTTGACTTCTCTAAACCTTTTGATCGCGTTCCTCATCACAGGCTTCTAATCAAATTAACACACTTAAATATTCAGCCAAACGTTCTTGCATGGATTAAAGATTTTCTCTGCAACAGACAACAATTTACCTGTGCTAATGGCTGTAACTCTTCTTCTGTTCCTTTACCATCTGGAGTCCCCCAGGGCAGCGTCCTCGGTCCCCTACTTTTCTTAATTTTCATTAATGATCTACCCAAATGTGTCTCATCTCGAATTCGATTATTCGCAGATGATTGTGTTATATATCGTAATATTAGTAATGACGCTGACCGACTTTCCTTACAAACTGATCTTGATGCTGTGACCGCTTGGTGCTCTTCGTGGTTAATGTCTTTAAGTACATCTAAAACCAAGCTAATGTCATTTACCAACCATTCCACTCGACTTACTACCACCTACTTTGTCAATAATGCTAGAGTAGAACTTACGCCAACTTACAACTATCTTGGCCTTCATCTTCAGTCTGACTTAACTTGGCATTACCATATTAACACCGTCTTAGCATCAGCTAACCGAGCACTCGGTCTTCTTAAACGTAACCTCAAGCACGCACCTTCTCACTTAAAAAAACTTGCTTATATCACGCTGATCCGCCCAAAAATTGAATATGCTTCTGCCATATGGGATCCCGATCAAGCATACATAATCAACAACATTGAATCTTTGCAAAACCGTGCTGTTCGCTTCATCTTTTCCGATTATTCACGCTTCACCAGCGTCACATCGTTAAAACAACGTGCCGAGTTGGAATCACTATCACGTCGACGCCAGTTTGCTCGCCTAACCTTATTTCATAAACTTTATTACCATTCCACGCTTCACGAAGACTTCTTTTCAACACCTCCTGCTGTTTTCCCGCGCCGTGACCACGCTAACAAAGTAAAACGCATAATGTGCCGCTCGTCGCCCTACGCAAAATCAATTATTCCTCGCGCAATAATAGAATGGAATAACCTACCATCACGCATAGCTACTGGAGTTAACCTACCATCTTTCGAAACTTTGTTTCAAGAAAACGGTTAGTGGTAGCAGATTAGATAATACTTATGCCTATATGCACATATTAAAATATTATGTAAAATGTTCTTGTGTTTTCATGACTAAGTGCATTTACCCCTTGTTCATATCTATTTATTTTATGTTCCTTGTGTGTATGTTTATTTTATGTAGTTTTATTTCTTGTGTATATTTCATGTTTGTACCCCCCCTCCCCCATGTAATACCCTCACGTGAGGGCCCTTAGGGGTAATGTAAATGAATAAATAAAAATAAATAACCGCGAGGGCGCGGGGTCGAATGCCGGCCGCTTGTTTATGGTGGCGAAATGCAAGAAAGTTGAAGAAAGCTGAAACAACCTCCAGGTTATCCAAATTATTCGGGAGCCCCCGCTATGACGTGCCTCATATTCATATTGTGGTTTTTAATCTTAAAACCGTAGAATTTATTATAAATAACATTAAACAGTCAATCTATTTGGCACAGAGCGCTCAACCTACATTTATGGTATTTTCCGCCCCAAACCAAATCTAATCTGGTACGCACCGCTAAATCTGTTAGGAACTACTGAAAAAATATATCCAGAGCTTTCCCCCAGGCAGCTGTTATTAAAGCAAATAGCCTTATTTGCCTACACTTCAGCAATTGGAACTGTCTGTCTGTCTGTCTGTCTGTCTGTGTCTGTCTCTGTCTGTCTGTCTGTCTGTCTGTCTGTGTCTGTCTGTCTGTCTGTCTGTCTGTCTGTCTGTCTGTCTGTCTGTCTGTCTGCCTGTCTGTCTGTCTGTCTGTCTGTCCGTCCGTCCGTCCGTCCGTCCGTCCGTCCGTCCGTCCGTCCGTCCGTCCGTCCGTCTGTCTGTCTGTCTGTCTGTCTGTCTGTCTGTCTGTCTGTCTGTCTGTCTGTCTGTCTGTCTGTCCGTCCGTCCGTCCGTCCGTCCGTCCGTCCGTCCGTCCGTCCGTCCGTCCGTCCGTCCGTCCGTCTGTCTGTCTGTCTGTCTGTCTGTCTGTCTGTCTGTCTGTCTGTCTGTCTGTCTGTCCGTCCGTCCGTCCGTCCGTCCGTCCGTCCGTCCGTCCGTCCGTCCGTCCGTCCGTCCGTCTGTCTGTCTGTCTGTCTGTCTGTCTGTCTGTCTGTCTGTCTGTCTGTCTGTCTGTCTGTCTGTCTGTCCGTCCGTCCGTCCGTCCGTCCGTCCGTCCGTCCGTCCGTCCGTCCGTCCGTCCGTCCGTCCGTCTGTCTGTCTGTCTGTCTGTCTGTCTGTCTGTCTGTCTGTCTGTCTGTCTGTCTGTCTGTCTGTCTGTCTGTCTGTCTGTCTGTCTGTCTGTCTGTCTGTCTGTCTGTCATCTTACACCGACCCAGTGGACCAAGCAGTCTACCTGCTTGGGCTACTAGGTCTGTGCTCCTTTCATTCCTAATGGCGCCAGGAAACCTTGCCTCATGTGAACAAGGCTGATATATATAACCGTGAGGGCAGACAATCTTCCCGCAAACCTTGCGTAGTGTACCGTGGCGCTGAGGTCTTTCTTGTGTAATGTAAGAAAGTCCATTGCAAAGGCAGATGTGCATGGTGGGGCACATGCATTCCCAGTTCATGAACTTGAATTGCGTCAAGAAAACCTGTCGAAGCATTCGCACCTGCTTTATGGGAGGCGTACTGCATCATGCATATACCGGCGATCTTTTTTAACGGCACCAATCATTACGAAATATGCCAGTGTAAATCTTCCTCGCATTGTTGTTGTCATTCAAATGTTCTGATGGTAACCTCCAGACACGGAGCAGCTTGAGCAGTGGCATGCGTAATTCACGAAGCTACGTTAACTAATTTTTAAATATTTGATCTTGAGTGGCTAAAGCAAAGGGGTCGTTTGGAGCCCGTCTTCAAGAATGTCTAGCTGAGCGAATACATGATTATTAACCATGCTCCGGTAAAACTCAAGAACAAGTATTTTGCAATTAAGCGCTCTCTGAAAGCGTAATTGACGCGGAAAAAGATCGTCGTTGCCCTGACCATTTCCAGGCTTTTCTGATATTGTCATCAAAGTACGGCTCCGTGAGCATGTTCCCTGCGGCCACATTATTTTCGATTTTTATAGACATTGCTGTTCGGAAGTCAAGCCGCTTAAAGTTGAAATGTAAATATAGTAGCTAACGTGCGCTGCCGAAAGCCTGCGTGGTCACAGGGAAGCGACACGATTCAATGACTGTGCACATTTAGCGCGTCATTGCCCTCAAAACATTGCTTTGCCGCTAACGGAAGCAAGATAAATAAGGTGAACGTCTTAGCCACTTCACACGGGGCCGTGCCGGTCATGGGCGGCCGTACTGACGTCAGAGGCGCTTTGCTATTTTGGCTGTGAGAGAGAGGTAATGCTGTAATTGCAGTGCTCATCGTTCTTGTCTCATGGATTTAAATATGGGTTCAAACAATCTCCACATTGGGTTTGTTTCCAAAAGTAGGTGTGATCAGGAAACTCTTCGCTTACACCCGCGCACCCTCGCGCGCATACACGTGTACGCACAGCCTCTCCCTCGCCCAAAAGCACAAACACACGCTCTCCCTGGCACATTCATACACACACACACAATAGGCACGCACATACGTCCATGGAACAGAAACGCGCACACGTTTGTTCGCACGCGTGCGTGCTGAAAGATGAACACGCACGTTGGCACACGTACAAATTCACACGCACCCATGCATGCGCCGTAAGCACGCTCACGCGCACGCACACGCCAATGCAGACATACACACGCGCCGCGAAAGCTCACACACGCATACACGCACTCGCGCGCATGTAAATGCAAATACAGAGGCACGCGCATGCGTCCACATACACGCGCGTGCACGCGCATACAACCGTAGACAGAACACTCAAGAGGTGCACACCCATAATCACTCTCCCCCGCCTCGGCTGCCTCTCAGATACCTGGGCGTGCAAATAGACTGCACAGCACTCTCTCTACCATTACCTTTCCAATGCTGCTGTAATCAATCGCATTACAGTTTTGATTTAGTAATTTTCAAGTCTATGTGCCTTCTGCCGGGAAAGGACTTCACCTGCCATCCCTGACCGAAACACTGCTTGAACGCACCACTAATATTCTGACTATGAGTACCATAAATGCATATGTTATTAGGGACTGTTCTCTAGTTGTATTCAGCTGAAACTTTTGGATCCTCGGCCGATACTCTAAAAGATAATTGAAAAAAATATTTCACATTCAGTTACACTTGTTTCTTGGTGTGAAGCTGCGAAGGAGAATGTGCATAATTCCTTGACATGCTTACAAACACTTGGCTTTGTTCTCAAGGTAACAGTGGCTAGCTGCTACAAAAAAAAAGAAAACTCTACCGGATATCATAACTTACTATAGAATTGCGCATCCTAGCAAACTGCTTGTATGTTTCTTATGGCTTATTTCAACGAGGCTACACACCAATTTAGTAAGTTCATAGCGAGGAACAAAACAAGAATTCATCAAAATCAGCGAGTTGAGTGTCTAGGAAACGGCCACTACAAACCTTCGGGTTTTTCCTGAGCTCCTCCAAGAAGCCATTCTGGAAGTCAGTGTTGGGGTCGATGTTCCAATACTTCATTTTCTGTCCAATCATCTCGAAATTAGCTTCGATGCCCGCACCAATCTCCAAAACTCTAATGGCTCCTTCGCTTCGCAGTTCTGGGTCGTGCGACTCGATGCCGTTGAGCGCCATCAGCACATCACGCCGCATATCTGCCAGAGCTGCTTGACGAACCGTGTTCGTAAATTCAAATATGCGCGCGAACACCCACTGGCGCAGGCGAACGCTGAGCCACAGCGGTAAGGAAAAGAATAGAGAAATCAGAAGGAACGTTGCAAGTGCGATGTGCATGGCTATGCGTAGAATAAGTGCGCGAACACCCATATTGCGATATTCCATCGGCGGCAAACACCATTCGAAGCGACCGAGCAGACCTTTATATAATGTACGGGACCCGTCGAACGAGGGATGGTATCGGCTGATATGCTCTGGATACCTAAGTTGGTCCAAGTGCCCTAATGTGCTACAGAATACTAAGCCAGAGAACCAGCTGTTTCAGTTTGGAAGTATGCAGACTGAACATTCCGAGCACAACTAAGAAAATGGAAAGATTGAGATGGTGTTGGCAAAAGAAAAGCAGGTAAGTAGCAGGAGATGTCATCCTTCTTTTTTTGGTTGTTTGCTTTTGTTTTGCTTTTATGATGTGTGCGCATTTCGAATAACATATCTGAACTGCAATGCCCCACAGACCGGTTCTCATCCCAGATTTGCAAATTGCCCGTTAGGATTGCCCTTGCGACATCACGTTCGACTACAGCGTATATAGCTTTATAAAAAAATAGAGATTCTGATATACTCCAAAACAACCTAAAGATTGACGGAATGGAACGGCATAGCAAGGAAAAACGGGGAGTAGTTTCCACGAAGCAGCGAAGAAGCTGCAACCGTATCACGTAACCCTGGGGCCCATGCACACGCTCAAAGACAGATGATTGGCAATTGCATCGAATCTGGTAGCGCAAACATAGCACATTTCTAGCGTATTTCAATGTCAAACAAATGAAAGACAAATTGAGTGTAGGCAGGTTAGTATCAACAAAAAAGATTTGGAAGGTATAGAGCTTAACAAAAATAGACAAAAAAGAGCTAGGTGAACTCTGCTGTACCTAGGTCAACTCTGCCGCAAGGCCAACTTTGATGTTAGTCGTAAGTTATTTTGAACTTACCTAATTATTTGATGGACACATTTGTGCATATAATTACTACTTTATTGTAGTATCTATATTTGTCTTGCTATACTACTGCGCTCACATTGCTATGTAATGTGTTTTGTGCCCCCTCACGCTACTGCCGTAGCTTTTAGCCCAAAACGACTGTCTAGCTTATGCTTACCGCCAAACAAAACTGGATTTTATTTTAATGCGATCTTTAACAGAGACTGTCAAAATAGTGTGTCCCACCAGTATGTTGCCTTATTAGTCGGACTTCTCACCTTTATGACTGCTTTTTGTCACATAGATATAAACATTTCTCAATGCCGAATCTAGGTAGAATGGGTAACTGGTTTGGAAAAACTTGCTTGGCACCACTGCTATTTTGTTATGGGACAAAATATGCGTGCTATTTACAATATATACATAGGTTCATTGGTGGCACAGTCTAGTCGCAAGGCAGTGTAGTTGTGCAGCCTAGAGGGTCAAATATTCCTCTTCATACCTACGCAAATTTGTTGGAATGATGTGAGTGCCATGGGGGGGGGGGGGGGAGTTTTTTTATTAATATCAAGATACGCCATGTAATTATTCGACTGACGCTCAGCGAACAACACGATTGTAGAAACGCCGTTATTGCTAAAGCAAGAGGTGGATTCTGAAAACTACCCTTCAGCAAAAATTCTGAATTATTTTGACATGGTAAACCTGTGTGGGCACATTATTATAAATATATGGTCGACTAAAAAGGCAACAAATGAGATCACTGCACGTGTTAGAACATATGAACTTTTGTAACTTGTGGCGTAGATAAAGCTGAACGTGGTCTTTGCGAATGACCTTCTATTGCACTGAGATTCAACACAAACAATGTGGTTATACATACTCTGTACAAAATGAGTAATGTGTCCTCGGTGGACGCAAGGTGATTATGTTCAGGCAGCTCTTCTTTCCGTGTATGGCGTCGGTCTGTCATTTGTGTTTTTATATTTATTTATTGACATAATAGTGCAGGCCTTGATATGCCCAAGCAGTAGGCGCAATATAAGAACAATATATATATAAAATAGAAATATATATATATATATATAAAATAGAAATATATATATATATATATATATATATATATATATATATATATATATATATATATATATATATATATATATATATATATATATATATATATATGCATCGTAGTGAAGGATTGGAACGATATAGCAGGTCGTCCTAATCAGCGCGGACGACACCTATGTGGAGGACTGGCTGACGACATATGAGAGGATAAGCGCGCACAACAAACGGGACGACCTCGCGAAACTGCGCAACGTGTTTTTCTATTTCGCGGGTGGCGCCAATGTTTGGTACAACCATTAGTCCGATTCTACGACGTGGTCTTGCTTGAAGGCCGCTTTGGTGGCTGTGTTTGGTAACCCGGCTGTGCACAAACTGCGTGCGAAATCGAGTTTGGGCGAACGTGGAGAGAAACCGGGTGAATTATTTTCCAGCTACATTGAGGATGTTCTGGGCTTGTGTAAGAGAGCCAACGTGACACCATCGGAGTTCAACAAAATCCGACTTGTCGTGAAAGGGATAGAGTACGATGCCTTCAACATGATTGTAGCAATGAATGCTCAGTCCGTGACAGACATCGTCGCTTTATGCAAAACCTACGAGGAGCGACGCAGGCAGCCCTCGTTGACACGTCGCCATTAGTCGCGCGACGAAGAAATTGCTGGTTTCGCTACCATCTCCGACCAGTCAGCGCTGCTTACAGAAATGGGAGGAAGTTGCATGCCAGCTCTCCTTGATGGCCTTCGCTCAGCCGCCAGGTATACAACAACCTGCCTCGAGTTATATGCCAACGCTCCATCGCGTGATCGTGGAGGAAATCTCAGGTGTCTTACCATGCCAGCGCCATCATTTTCCTGCGGCTTCTCCACTTAGCTACGCCTAAGAGGAAGCTTTAGCTCGGGTTTTCCTCTCTAAATACTTGTAAAAGGAGAATTTTTTTTCTCGGCAACCACTGCACCAAATTTGACGAGGTTTGTTGCATGTAGAAGAAAAACTTGAAATCTAGTGAGTGTTTGTTTTCTATTTTCGATTTTGGTTGTCAAACTTTTATTAAACATTGATAAAATCGAAAAATTCAAAAAAATGAAACTATCAAGATTACAACTCTGTAAGTCAGCAACGAAAAATGATAATACAATTCTGTGAATTGAATCTAATATTGCATCTAAAGCGGACAAAATTTATATGTTGCACAATTGCAAAAAAATTGCAATATGGAAATGCAGCTTTTGCAGAACCCTTGTAAACAACGTAACAAATCCACTTATTATGTAAAACGACATATCGAATTTGTCCGCTTTCAATGATATAATGGATGCCGTTTACAGAACCGCGAGATCTGTTCTTGATGCGGAGCTATGAATTTGTAAACTTCGTTCCTCTATTTCTATCAAACTTTCAAATTTTTGAAAATTGTAACAAAATTCAGGACATAAATTGAAATTCCGCTTGCAACAGCCACTAGAATTTCACTTTCTCTCTCGAATACAACAAATTTCATTAAATTGGTCGAGGGATTATCTCGGAAAAACGTTTTTGCGTTTTACATGTATTTGAATAGGCCGCGTCGGAGTTGGGCCCGAGCTGAAGCTTCCTCTTAAGTCAGTGCGCCACCCCAACAGGTCCCGGTGGCTGCACTACTCAGTTACGCCGAAGTCATCACGCGAATCCAACTCCGTCGCGCGGACCCACTCTCTCCAAGTACGCATCTCCGTTCATCGATGTCATGGCTAGGCCCCAACTGCAGCCCGCCATGCAGTCATCAGCAGCTGCCCCGTGCCAAGCGTCCTGTGACATGGATGGGACCTACCCCAGGGAACCGGTGGCGTACTACGGCGGTCACGTCGCAGGTTTTTCTAATAGTGTGCAGCCGCCTAGCGCCGCACCATCCGTGACTAGCAACCCAAACTGCCCATATAACAACCTCTGGTCAGCTATGGCTTCAGGCGCAAAGTCGGCGACAACTACCCGCCGTTCGCCATCTCCTCAACCTCGCTCTCTGCCACCGATGCAACCTCACCCCGTCACTCTGGACAAGGAAAACTAATCGTTGCAGTTGAATAAGCAGGGGCTGCAACACCGTCGAAATGGGTAAGTCTTCAACGCAGTCCTTCAAACGTAATTGAAGTGTTTGTAGACGGCGTTCGCGCATCTGCACTCCTGGACACAGGGTACGGACGCTAAGGTTTGCCGTATTCTTCAGAAAGTCACTACGCCCCTTTCTGGGCTGTAGCTGCGCACTGCCACTGCTCAGAATATTCACCCCTTAGCGGCTTGCACTGCTCCTGTTGTCATTGCCGAAGTTCTATAAGCCGTCAAATTTATCATCATTTCCTCATGCCCGCATGACTTCATCTTAGGGTAGGATTTTCTCTCACGCCAAATGCCGAGATTTATCACGCACGAGCCGAAATTGAGAACGTGATCTTTTTTCGGGTGAAGGCAACTGGTCAATAAACCCACATATGCTACCTGAAGGCATCAGTGTTGCCGGATTCGAGACCCTCGTTATGTAATAAACGAGAAGAAAGGGGGTTAACCGAGGGACCCGATATTTATTATTAATAAATAATCCTCGGTCCCTCGGTTAACCCCCTTTCTTCTCGTTTATTACATAACGAGGGTCTCGAATCCGGCAACATTGATGCCTTCCGGTAGCATATGTGGGTTTATTGACCAGTTGCCTTCACCCGAAAAAAGATCACGTTCTCGTGACGCCTGCGGCAAAAAAGACGTTCCACGTCCGCCGCCAAGGTCTGTGAGTGGGGGCGCTGGCTAACACTCCCAGGGTTCTACTAGTACACATAAATACTCAAGAAAGTGGATGGGGAAACGCCGCCGCGGTAGCTCAATCGGTAGAGCATCGCACGCGACATGCGAAGGTTGTGGGTTCGGTTCCCACCTGCGGCAAGTTGTTTTTTCATCCACTTTAATTTCCATTAACTTATCATTACTTTATTTCACTTATTAAGCACATGCAAGTTCACCTATGTTGTACTTGGTGTCAGTGTTTGTTGGCTTCTCATTATAGGCTAATAAATATCGGGTCCCTCGGTTAACCCCCTTTCTTCTCGTTTATATGTATATATATATATATATATATATATATATATATATATATATATATATATATTGTAAGGAAAATGAGGAACGTGCGCGCAGCAGAAGCTCGAGCTCGGGGACTGTGCTCGGTGCATCGTAGAACCGGCGGTCGCTACGAACCCCAATAAACCTCCTTTATAAGTGGTGGACCCATGCGGGGTAACGTTCCACTCTACCATCCTGGAACTCCATTCTCGGACGCTACCCTCTGCCATGCCGGACGCCGACCAGCAGACTCTTCCATCGCCACCCGTCCATTGCGCTGGCACCGTTCGCCAGCGGGAGCCTCCCATCTTCAGTGGAACCGACGACAACGACGTTGAAGAGCGGCTGTCGTCCTACGAACGGGTGAGCGTTCACAACTGGAATGACTCGGACAAGCTGGCTTACGTGTCATTCTATCTCGCGGGCGTGGCCAGTCTCTGGTTAAGAAATCATGAAAGAGATATCCGAACGTGGTCGGCGCTCAAGCCGTCGATTACAGAAGTATTTGACTGACCCGCCGTCAGGAAACTCCGAGCCGAGCAGCGTTTGCGTACACGCGCACAGGACATGGGTGAGACATTCACCAGCTATATAGAAGACGTTCTGGATTTGTGCAGGCGCGTGAAAGCTGCCATGACGGAAGCGGAAAAGATCAAGCATGTCATGAAGGGAATCGACGATGACGCGTTCCGAATGCTTCTGGCCAAGGACCCGCGCACTGTTGGCGACGTCATCAGCTTGTGCCAGAGCTATGATGAATTGAGTAAGCAGCGAGCTCTGAGAAGGCGATTCCCACACCAAATGCGGCATCACTCTGCAGCCTTACTACCGGCCCAGAACATGCCTCCCTTATAACGCAAATCAAGGATTTCGTCGGCGAAGAAGTCGCACGACTGCTATCTCTGGTGTCCGTCACTCCGGAGCCTGCCAGCACTTTGCCGTCTCATATCCGTAACGTAATCCATGAAGAGGTCGCGGAAGCGCTGCCGGCTGTTCACCAGCAGGATGTCGTGGCTACACCAGTCACTTATGCTACGGTTGCTGCAATGGCCCCTCGTACTGTGCCCGTGTGTTGCTTCCAGCAGCCTGTGCACCACCCTCCACCTCCCGCCCCCTGGACCACCACTGTCGTCGCTAACCCGTGGCGTACGCCGGACAATCGCCCTACATGCTTTGCATGTAGGTGTCCCGGTCATGTCGCAAGGTTCTGCCGCCGCCGCTCGCAGGCGTTCGATGACGATCGCCGAGCGCCCTATGTGCCGCCTGATTCAAACGCGCCTTACGGACCTTTCGACCCATCACCAGCTCGCTCCCAGACTGATCGCCGTCCTCGCTTCGAACGCCTTCGGTCACCCTCCCCACGTCGTCGATCGCTTTCCCCTATGCGTCGACAACCCGTCTCTAACGAAGAGGGAAACTAGACGACGCAGCTCCTGAGGCAAGAACTGCGCAAGTGTCGACATGCCGAAATCCTACTCCTTTACCTGCCAATGTCATTGATGTGCTTATCGAAGATGTCGCTACAGCCACCTTAGTCGATACCGGTGCCGCTATTTCAGTTATGGATGCCAGGTTTTGCCGTTCGCTTCGTAAAGTGACGACGTCTCTGTCTGGATTGTCGCTCCGAACGGCGAGTGCTCAACCCATTCACCCTACCGCTGCTTTTACTGCCCATGTGATCATACAGGACGTTTTGTACTCGATTGAATTCATAGTTCTTTCATCGTGCTCCCACGCCGTTATTCTAGGATGGGATTTTCTGTCACGCCACAATGCCATCATCAATTGCGCTCGGGCTGAGTTTGAACTTTTCCACCTTGGTGACCTGGCCTCGGTCGATGGTCATCCTGCCGCTAAAATTGTCATGAAAGAAGACACGTATCCCCCCATGCTCGTCTTCATTCGTACGAGTCTTCTGCAGTACCATATCCGATGGGACGGCCTTCTTCAAGCCCTCTCATCACTTTGTTACCCGAAAAGCGCTTCCTTTGCCCTTTGCAGCTCTTGAACTTGCCGCCGGTGTGAGCACGATGCCAATTTACAATCATCTTTCATCGCCGCTATCACTGCTCCGCCGCGAATGCCTTGGTTACGTCGAGTCGGTCGATTCAACACGAATTGTCTCCGTCCTCGACGAAGTGTCTTCTACTGACGCCCATGAACTTAGTGCCCTCTTCGTACCAGACTCAACATCGACTGGTGTATTCAGCCCATTCATTGCCGAAGATCTGACACCTTCGCAGTGATCTCAACTTGTCGCAGTCCTTCAGCCCTTCCGCCTTTCTTTCGATGTTGCGCAAACCTCACTTTGCCGTGCATCGACAGTCAAGCATTACATCGACACTGGCACTCACTCACCCCTGCGACAAAGACCATATCGCGTGTCCGCTTAGGAACGTCGCGTCATTGCAGACCAAGTCGATGACATGCTCCGTCGAGGTGTCATTCAACCTTCCCAAAGCCCATGGGACTCTCCTGTGGTCCTCGTCACACACGCTGAAGGACGCGTCTACCCACTACCACGCATCGATGATGCTCTGGACTGTTTGCAGGGAGCAGAGTTCTTTTCTTCGCTGGATTCGCGGTCAGGCTACTGGCAGTTTCCGATGGCAGAGGCCGATCACCCGAAAACTGTATTTGTTACACCAGACGGCTTGTATGAATTCACCGTCATGCCTTTCGGACTTTGCAACGCACCTGCTACGTTCGAAAGAATGATGGATAATGTTCTGCGTGGCCTCAAATGGAAAATATGTCTTTGCTATCTTGACGACATTGTGGTGTTCGCCCCTGATTTCGCTACAAACCTGCTCCGCCTCCAGCACAGACTCACTTGTTTGACCAACGCCAGGCTGCAACTTAACTTGAAGAAGTGTAGATTTGCTGTTCGTCAGCTGACAATTTTAGGCCATGTCATGTCAAAGGAGGGCATTCGCCCGGATCCCGAGAAGCTACGTGCTGTTACTGCGTTCCCAAAACCTACTACCATGAAAGAGCTACGCAGTTTTATCGGCCTCTGCTCTTACTTCCGGCGATTCGTTCGAAAGTTTGCGTCAATTATATCGCCTCTCACGCAGCTCCTTCGTGGCGCTAGTGATCTTTCATCCTGGTCTCCAGAGTGTGACGACGCCTTCGCAACCTTGCGCCGTCTTCTCACGACGCCACCCATTCTTCGCCATTTTGACCCACAAGCGCCAACCGAAATTCATACCGAAGCAAGTGGTGTAGGCCTTGGCGCTGTGTTGGCACAGCGTCAACCTGGCCACGCAGAATACGTCGTCGCATACGCGAGTCGCATGTTAACCAAGGCGGAGACCAATTACAGCGTTACAGAAAAGGAATGTTTGGCCATTGTGTGGGCGCTTGGCAAGTTTCGCCCATATTTATACGGCCGAACGTTTGACGTAGTGACCAACCACCACGCACTATGTTGGCTGTCGACGCTCAAAGATCCATTGGGCCGCCTTGCCCGCTGGGAATTGCGAATCGAAGAATACGACATCCGCGTGGTGTACTGTTCCGGACGAAAGTACTCCGACGCTGACGCGGTATCCCGATCACCGCTTCCCCCGAAGGTCAGTCATGACTCCCCCTGCGAGTGCACATTATCCTCTCTGGACGTTGACACTATCGCTGCTGCAGAGCGTAATGATCCCTGGATCCCTGGAGCGTAATGATCCCTCTGCTCGACCTTCTCTCGGATACGTCGAAAGTTCCAGCGTCACGTACGCTTCGGCGCCAAGTGCCTCATATTGCGATTCGCGACCAGCTACGGTATCGACGCAACTATGCCCCAGAGGGATCACCTGGTTACTCCTCATTCCGAGAATCTTGCGAGCAGAGCTCTGCTCCTCGTTCCACGTCGACCGTCAGTGTGGCCATGCGGGAGTCTTCAAGACCTACAAAAGACTTCGACACCGCTATTACTGGCGGGGAATGTATAATTTCGTTCGAAAGTTCGTCCGCTCTTGTCATGAGTGCCAACGCCGGAAAGCACCACCGTACAATACCGCCGGTGAACTCCAGCATTTACAATGCCCATCCCGACCCTTTGATCGCGTGGGCGTAGATCTCTACGGGCCGCTTCCATTGACTCCTGCCGGCAACAGGTGGATAATCGTTGCGGTAGACCACTTAACCCGTTATTCGGAGACTGCTGCTCTACCAAATGCTACAGCGCAGGAGGTCGCCAATTTCCTTCTTCGTCGTTTTCTGCTTCGTCATGGAGGTCCACGTGATTTTTTAAGCGACAGAGGCCGTGCCTTCTTATCTGAAGTCATCGAACAACTGCTTGCTGAATGCGCTATTGTTCATCGTAAATGCACTGCTTATCATCCACAGACTAGCGGTACCACGGAACGCTTTAATCGAACTCTTGGTGACATGCTCGCCATGTATGTCTCACATGATCACTCTAATTGGGACCTGGTTCTTCGGTTTTTCACCTACGCCTACAACACCGCGACTCACGCCACTACCGGATTCTCACCCTTTTACCTTCTTTACGGCCGTCATCCTTCGCACACCATCGACACCATTCTGCCCTACCGGCCGGACCCATCTGAATGCCTGCCGATCTCGGAAGCCGCCAGACAAGCAGAGGAATGTCGCCAGCTTGCCCGCCGATTCACCTCGGACGACCAGAACCGCCAAAAAGCCGTTCACGATGCCCAGAACTCGACTCCCACTTTTCTCCCGGGCGCTCTCGTCTGGTTGTTAGTGCCACACCACACACCTGGGCTCGCTTCAAAACTCCTTCCGAAGTACGACGGTCCATACCGCGTTCTCGAGAGAACATCGTTCTCGAGAGCCGCTAACGCCGCCATCCGACATGCGACGTCGCAACCGCGAAGTCCTTCACGTAAAGCGTCTCAAGCCGTATCACAATTCTACCATCCTTCCGGAATACTAAGTCGCCAGGATGGCTCCTTTATTTCCACGGGGCCATTGTAAGGAAGAGGAGGAACGTGCGCGCAGTCAGCAGCATCGGCAGCATCAAGCGCGCAGCAGACGCTCGAGCTCGGGGACTGTGCTCGGTGCATCGTAGAGCTGGCGGTCGCTACGAACCCCAATAAACCTCCTTTATATATATATATATATATATATATATATATATATATATATATATATATATATATATATATATATATATATATATATACGCTTCATAATCTCACTTGTACATACTCATCACCACCGTGTTGGACCCTGGTGGTGGGGCTCTCGCTCAGAAGCATAAAGATGAGACTGACTGCCTAAAGCTTGTCTGACAAGTGGCTGATTGTGCTTTACGGTTTGTTCGTCCTCTCGCTCTCGGTCTCTCTCTAACTTCACCTACGCTACATCCCTGAATCTCCGCTCGAGTCCCCGCCTCAACCAACAGCCCTCGACCATGTCCCAACACTAAGAGACCAATACCACGACACGAACCTTGCCTGTTCCTGCGGGCACCCCTTCTTGGACGGTCACCACTCCTCAGAAGGATCCACCGGTGTTTGTTGGACTTCTAAGTGACGACGTTGAAGACTGGTTGGAGCTATACGAGCACGTCAGTGACTTTAACCACTGGAACGAATCTGCAAAACTTGCTCGCGTCGGCTTCTACCTAACCGGCGTCGCGAAAACTTGGTTTTACAATCAAGAGCTCGATTTCGGCAACTGGAGCCCCTTTAAACGCAACTTACGCCAGATATTCGAGAACTCTTCTGTCCGCTCCGATATTGCCAAGAAGAAGCTCGCTGAGTGTGTTCAGCACACGGGCGAGTCGTATAGTTCGTACATAGAGGACGTGCTCGCCCTCTACCGCCGCGTGAACACCTCGATGGCAAAGAGTGACCGTGTACGCCACCTGCTCAAGGGTATTGGGACTGTGGCATTCAATGTTCTTGTAGTGCTGAACTCCACTACCATAGCAGACAGACATCAGTACGTGTCAGCGCCTAGATGACCTTCGTATGCTCCGCTTACACCCTGACACATCTGATTTCACGGCTTACAAAGACAGCGAGCTACGTATCTTGATTCACTCCGTCATCCGTGAGGAACTGCATCCCAAGCTTCTTCAACCCCTCCTGAGGTCCATATTATTACGCGAACGAATGAATAAGAACTGGGCACTATTTACAAAGTGTATTTACAAAGGATAATGCAGCGCTAGCAAGTTTTGCCGACAGCTCGAGAGCCAGAGAGTGTCTGTCGTCTTCCTCGGGGCGCCCGTGTGCATCGGTCACAAGAAATGCGCAATATGCATGTATATGTATGTAATGATCCCCGGCGGCGGAAGTACCGTCTCAATGCGTCTTAATATCGGTGATAGCAGGAGAGTAACATGGTTTGAGACGTGCGACATGCACAACACTGAAGGCACTGGTACCGACTGGGGCGATTTCGTATGTAACCGGAGTCACGGCACGCAGCACTCGACATGAGCCTGTGTACCGAGACAGGAGTTTTTCTGACAGGCCAATGTGACCAGTCGGGCACAACAGGAGTACGAGAGATCCAGGCGAAAAGTGGACGTCTCTGTGTTGGCGATCGTACAAACGCCGTTGCTTCTCTTGGGAGGTCAGGAGGCGAGCTAGGGCAATTTCGCGTGCTTGGGCTGCCCTGGTGATGGCATCAAATGCATACTCGCTGGTCTCTGCTGCAGCGGATGGGAAGAATGCGTCTAGTGGCAATGTAGGTTCTCGTCCGAGCAACAAAAATAACGGCGAGTAACCGGCAGTGTCGTGATGCGAAGAATTATACGCAAAAGTTACATAGGGTAGGGCAAGGTCCCAATCAGTATGGTCGGACGAGACATACTTTGCAAGCGTACCTGTTAGGGTGCGATTCAGACACTCCGTGAGACCATTAGTCTCTGGATGGCAGGACGTAGTCAGCTTGTGCTTGGTTGAGCAGGACTGCATGATGTCAGCGATAACTTTAGAAAGAAATGTCCGACCAGGGTCAGTGAGCAACTGGCGGGAGCGCCATGCTGCAGAATCACGTCGCGTAAAAGAAAACCGGCGACATCTGTGGCGCAGCTTGTTGGAAGGGCTCTGGTGATGGCGTAGTGCGTGGCGTAATCTGTCGCCACAGCAACCCACTTGTTGCCAGATGTGGATAGAGGGAAAGGGCCAAGTAGGTCCAAGCCAACTCGAAAGAATGGCTTCGAAGGAATGCCGAGCTGTTGAAGGTTCCCGGCAGGGAGCGTCGATGGTGTTTTTCGGCGCTGGCGTTTCTCACACGCCGCAAGGTATTTCCGGATGGAGTGGGCAAGGCCTAGCCAAAGGAAGCGTCGATGAATCCGGTTGTAAGGGCGGGAGACGTCAAGGTGACTTGCCGTTGGTAAATCATGAAGTTATTGGAGAACAGCTGATCAGAGGTGCTTAGGAATTACGAGGAGCAGGACAGGATAGTCGGGGCGTACACGGTGGCGATATAATACACCATCCCGGATAACAAACAGGTGAAGGGCGAATCACAAGAAGATTCCGAGCCATCAATGATGGCGCGCAAGGCGGCATCACGGCGTTGCTCGTCGGCAACGTGTAGCAGTTGAGAGAGGGAGAAAACGCAAGCTTCGGCATCGGGGTCAGGGCGGCGGGTGGTTCGTCCACTGGATAGCTTGATAAAGTCGGCGTCTTGATGTAATCGGCCCGACTTGTACACTACTGCATAGGAGTATTCTTGCAGCCGCAGAGCCCAGCGACCAAGCCGGCCGGTATGATCCTTGAGTGAGGAAAGCCTGCAAAGAGCTTGGTGGTCCGTGATTACAGAGAAGTGCGTGCCATACAAGCACGGGCGGAATTTGGAAACTTCCCAGACGAGAGCCAGGCATTCACGAACTGTAATCGAATAGTTGCAATCCGCTGCTGTGAGGAGGCGGCTAGCATTAGGCGATAACACGATCTTGACCCTGTTGGCGCTGGGCTAAAACGGCTCCGATACTGTGACCACTGGCATGGTTGGCACCTCTGTAGGAGAGGGCGGGTCAATGTGGGCCAGTATAGGTGTTGTGGTGAGAATGTTGGTAAGCTGGGAAAACGCGGCAGTTTAAGTGGGGCCCCATGCAAACGACACGTCCTTATTCACAAAATCAGTAAGCGGTCGTGCAATCGCTGCGAAGTCTTTAACGAGGCGTCGGAAGTTGGAGCAGAGTTGTACAACACTTCGGACGTCTTTGACAGACGGAGGTACAGGAAAAGACGTTACAGAAGGAATTTTCTCCGGGTCTGGTAGAATATTAGAAGCGTCGACGAGGCAGCCCAGCACTGTAATCTGTCGACGATCGAAGTGATCCTTCGATGAATTTAGTTGCAGCCCTGCCTCGCGGAAGACTTGAAGAACAGCTGATAAGCACTCAAGGTGTCTTCCAAACACGAGAACTTCGTCTAGGTAGCAGAGGTATGTACACCATTTGAACCCTTGAAGTAAAGAGTCCATCATACGTTTGAACGTTGCTGGGGAATGGCATAACATTGAATTGATATAGCCCGTCAGGGTTGGCGAATGCGGTCGTCTCTTGGTCCATTTTCTCCATAGAAATTCGCCAATAACCAGACCGAAGGTCTATTGATGAAAAGTATTTGGCACCGTGGAGATAATCGAGGGCGTCGTCAATGCGAGGCAAAGGGTAGACGTCTTTCTTGGTAATTCGGTTTAGATCACGATAACCTACGGAGAAACGCCACGTGCTATATTATTTTTAACAAGTGCCATGGGCGACACCCAAGGGCTCGAAGAAGGTTCAACAATACCTTTGGCAAGCATCTTGTGCACTTCACATCTTAATAACCTTGCGCTCTGAAGCACAAACTCGATATGGCTGGCGATGAGTAGGACTGGCATCACCAGCATTTATGCGATGCTTAACAATTGTTGTCTGGTACGATTGGCGATTCTTGAGGTCGAAGATGTCGTGGTAAGAACCCAAAAGGGGGCACAGAGCTGCTGCTGCTTCAGGCAATAACTCCGCAGCAATCGTGGGACGGAATGTTGCGTCAGGGCAAATAGCATCCTGTGGACATGGGGAAGAATCTGAGCAGATTCTCTGAGCGAACTTCAGCAGATGTCAACTGATAACGTCGTGACGTGGTCATCTCCTATAGCACGCAGCATTGCAACCGATATGCCTTAGGGTGGAACTTCCTTTGTCAGACCAAAATTGACGACGGGGAGGCATGTCCGGTTATCGGCGACGGCCACGCGGCATGTGGGGCACAGTGATATTGCGGATTAAAAGGACATCAGGAACAGGTGTGGCGACGTAATCCCCATCGGGCGCAGGAAAAGAAGATAGCAAATCGAAGAAAGTCACGGCTTTAGGCGACAGACGGATGAAGGCGGTCGTACTAAAGTTGTTCGGCAGTTCGGAACGAATATGCGCGAGTAGAGGAAGTTCGAGCCAAAGGGTGCCGGCAGAACAGTCGATCGAAGCTGAATGCGCCGTAAGAAAGTAGAGTCGGAGGATTAGGTCATGGGGACCCTTGGTCAGCACTGTAAAAAGAACAGGAACGTGTTGGTCAGCGACACTGATGCGGGAAATAAACATTCCTGTGACGTCAACCGTGCTTTCATTGGCCACACGCGCGGCTCGAGTAGTAGGAGGCGTGAGAACCTTCCTCAGTCGACAACGGAGGTTACAACTTATTATGGATACCTAGCCTCCAGTATCTAATAACGCTGTGAAAGATACATAGTGGACGTGAACATCAAGTAAGTTGTGTTGCGTTGGGAGCGTCAATGGAAGATTTCTACACGACGAAGACAATGCAGCACTACCCTCAGGAGCTCCATGGTCTAGTTTTCCGTCCGGGAGGGTCCATAATTGTTCAGCGACAAATAGCGGCTTTGCTGGGGAGACGGGGACCCACGGTGCTGAGGTGACGGCGAGCGAGCATGACGACTGTCATCGACAGTTACGCCTGAGGTAAGAGGCATATGGTGAGGCGAGTAACGCCTCGCCATGTGCCTCGTCGTAACGCCTCGCCAGTTTTTCATTTGGTAGGGCTGCGGTATCTGGGAGAGGAATACCCATCGCTATGAGGCGTATGTGTCAGTACCAGTCGGGCGTCAGGTCGGGAGACGGAGCAGGCAGCAGAAAAACTGAGTTTGGAAACATCTTGCCGCACAACTGCCTGAATGAGAGAGATCGCTGGGCCCGCTTGGTCAATGGTGGAGTCAAATGGGAGTCGATAGAACAGTGCAGCACTTGTAGCCTCGAGCTTGCGGCGCACCATACGGGTGATGCGCTCATTTAAGGGTGGTGAAGCGGTAAGGTTAATGCAAGACGACGTCGCAGCCGTGTTACGGAGCCGGGAGAACTGTGGAATGACCCAGAGGCTTTTGGCGAGCTCAAAGCGACGGTATTCCTTGACAATGACGTCGATGGTGGACACATTGTTGAAGACCAACAAGTTGAACGCGTCGTCCGCGATCCCCTTAAGTACGTGGCTGACTTTGTCAGCCTCGGCCATTTTCTTGTCGACTTTCCGGCAAAGAGCGAGACCATCTTGTATGTACGAGACATACGATTCAGTAAAAGACTGAACTCTGGTAGCAAGCCCTTTCTAGCAGCCAGCTGTCGACCGGTGGGATTTCCAAAGAGGCCGGTACGCTTCTACTTGAAAGCATCCCAGCTAGAGATCTCGTTTTCGTGTGTGCGCAACTAGACACGAGGAGTTTCGTCCAAGTAGAATAGGACATTCGCTAGCATAATGGTAGGATCCCATCGGTTGTTTTGGCTAACACGCTCATATAGGGTGAGCCAGTGCTCAACGTAAACATTATTTTCGCCAGCAAATATGCCAGGATCGCGGGGATTGGTAATCGTAACGCACGTGCTTGGTAGGGTCGTAGGAGTAGAAGCAGACGAGGAGTCGTCACCGGGAGCCTTTGCGGAAAGCAGGATGGTGAGGCCACTGCTGAGCTCCGTGGCGAGGACGGGGAACGGCACCCTCCACCAAAATGTTACGTGAACGAAGGAAAAAGAACTGGGGACTATTTACAAAGCGTATTTACAAAGGATAGCGCAGTCCTAGCTAGTTCAGCCGACAGCTTGAGAGCCAGACAGCGTTCATCATCTTCATCGGGGCACCCGCGTGCGTCGGCCACAAGAAACACGCAATATGCATGTATCAATATGACACCTCCTGGTGGCTGCCGACGCCATATTTTGAAGGAAGAGATTGCTGCCGTGACCTGCCCGTAAGTCCCGAGCCCGCACCCTACCCTACGCCAACTTACGCTCACGTTGCCTCTATAGTGCCACTTTCCCAGCAGACTCCACAACAGGCACCTGCACCTACGTGTCCCTGAATCCTATTACTGCAAGACCACCACCTCTTCCGTCTTACAACGCATGAAGTCCACCTTGACCGGTTTGCTACTATTGCGGCATCCGTGGCCACAATTCCAGGTTTTGCCGATGGCGTCCGCAAGATGAAAGGCGTGGCTATGACGAGGTTGAAAATGACGAGTTTTACAGCCCTGTATCACAACGTCGGCGTCCTTACTACAGTTATTATCCACGACGTTCTCCATCTCCCCAGAATTTCAACGATGCCAGTTTATTGCGGTTCCCGCTTCGTCACTCTCAATCACTGATGTGGCGCTCCTCTTACTTTCTTCCACCGGCTACTTCGCCCTCCGATCACCGCCTGGAAAACTAAATGGTGCAGCTTCAGGCGGGAGAGCTGAATCCTTTGGACAACGTGAAACTCCTCGCGAGCGCACGTCAAACTTACTTTTGGTATGTCTTGAAGGTGTTTGAACCGAAGCCTTGCTTGACACAGGTGCATCGATTTCTGTTATTGGTACTGATTTATATTCTCGATTGCGAAAAGTGAAGACACCGTATAATGGCCCTCCCCTTCGTGGTGCTAATGCTGTTCTTGTTCAGTCCTCCGGTGTTTCCACAGCGCGTGTTTTCATTAACGGCATCCTTCACCACATTCAGTTTGTCGTGCTGTCTCCGTGTACCTACGCGATGATTTGGGGATGGGACTTCCTGTCTTCCGCCTCAGCTTTCATCTTTTGCCATCAGCGAACTAGTCATATGACGGACACTGAACCTTCGTTCGCTGTCGATGCTCACAGACTACATTTCGTCTCGTCTACCGACTGTTTCATTTCTGCGGGCAATCTGCATATTCCCACACTGACTTTCGACACTATTGTTAATGGTGATCTGTTCCTTGCGCCGAGCGGTCGCTGCCTTTATACGTGCTTAGACTTACTCCTAGCCTCGTGCGGTTTCAGGATGGTAGAGCGTTGGTCGCTGATCGTGACTCTATTTGCCAGTTGTGCTCTCCCAGGGCACTACTGCGACTTGCTTTACTGACACCGAACCTCTTTCGCTCGTACCGTTTCGCACTGAATCACCCCCTTTGTCTACCACAACTGATGATCATACTGCTGCCACGGCTTTAACTGCCGCGATAAATCCCGATCCGACTGCTGCGCAGAAAGAAGACCCTTGGGCACTCCTGCAAAAACACAGCGCCTTATTTGACGTTCACTCCAACCCTCTGGGCCACACTTCCGTCGGAGTACATCACATCGAAACGGAAGGCAGTTCGATTGTACGCCGCCGCCCGTATCGCGTGTCTTCCGCAGGACGGAAGATCATTGCGGATAAGGTTAATAACATGCTCAAAACAGACATCATTCGGCCATCGTTCAGTTCTTGTTTTTCTCCTGCTGTGTTGGTTCGAAAGAAAGACGGCTCTGTACGATTTTGCGTCGATTATCGAGCCCTTGATAAGATCACGCGCAATGACGTATATCCGATGCCAAGAATCGGCGATGCAATTGACTCCCTCCAGGGTGCAGACTATTTCTCTAGCCTTGACCTCCGATCGGCGTACTGGCAAATCCCCATGCAGGAAGCGAACAAGGACAAGACAGCCTTTGGAAAAACAGACGGACTTTACGAGTTGTACGTCGTGCCCTTCGGTTTATGTTGTGCTCCTGCAGCATTTCAACGCATGATTGACACAGTTTTACGTGGTCTTAAGTGGAAGATCTGTCTGTGCTGTTTAGATGACATAGTTATTTTGTCTACAACCTTTCGTCAGCGCCTTGAGCGTTTGAACGAAGTTTTGACATGAATTTCCAACACTGGACTCCAACTCAACACAAAGAAATGCCATGTTACCAGAAAGAACTTCAAGGTCTTGGGCCACCTTATCAGTAACGATGGCGTTCGACCAGGTCCCTACGAGGTTGCTGACGTGCTTCGCTGCCCTCGCCCTGAAGATAAAGAATAATCAAGAAGTTTCGTGGGCCTGGCAACCTACTTCCGCCGCTTCATCAATCATTTTGTTGCCATGGCGTAGCCGTTGCACAAGTTGCTCAATTCTAGCACTGCTTTCCCTCGGACAGACGGCTGCGAACTTTCTTTCCAAGCCCTGAAGGAAGCATTACCCACCGACCCTGTTCTCTCTCACTTCGATGAGAAAGCACCAACTTGTTTGCACACCAACGCTAGTGGCCATGAGATCGGGGCTGACCTTCTGCAGCGTGATGCCACCTCACGAGAGAGAGTTGTTGCCTATACCAGTCACGCGTTGACGGCTGCCAAAAAGAACAACTCGATCGCATAATAGGAATATCCGCTATAGTTTGGGTGACACAAAAATTTCGACCATATCTTTATGGACGCCACTTCATGGTCATAACCGACCACCACGCCTTATGCTGGTTATCGTCAATCAAAAATTTTTCTGCATGCCTTGTTCGCTAGGTGGTCCGCTTACAAGAGCACAATTTAGACGTTGTCTACAAGTCTGGGAAAAAGCAACAAGATGCCGACGCTCTCTCTCGCTGCCCCCTGCCAGTATTATCTTCGAGTACATCTCTCCATTGCTAGCCACATGATGATGACACTAGGTATCCACTCCCGTTATTAACTCTAGAGGTTACTGGCGCGTTATCTTCCAATCGCGTAACTCAGCTCGCATCGTGCCAATGTTCTGATCCCTGCTGCAACAGCATTATCCAACGCCTGTGCGAAACTGCTTCTCCAGATTACGTAGGCAACTGCGACTATTTAAGCTCGACAACCATGTGCTGCACCGCTACATTTACCACTCCAACGGACAGCGCTGGGTGCCTGTTCTTCCACATTCGCTGCGCACCCAAGTCCTTGAAGCTTTTCACGACGACCCATCTGCTGGCCATTTGGGTTTCCAAAAAAACATACAACCGCGTTAGGAGCCGTGTATTTTGGCCAGGCATTTCTACCTTTGTGGCCAAGTACGTCGCTTCTTGCTTGCAGTGTCAACGGCGGAAACAACTGACTTCGCTTCCTGCTAGGTTTTTACAGCCCATTCCATGTCCCGAGACACTATATGCAATCGTTGGGATAGACCTAGTCGGCCCTCTGCCCATAACGCCGGCAAGTCATCGACGGATTGTGACAGCTGTTGACCAGCTCACACGTTACGCAGAGACCGCTCTTCTACGCTCTAGTTCGGCCTGAGACGTTGCCACCATCTTTCTGGATGCCATTGTGCTATGTCACGGTGCACCTCGTGTACTGTTATGTGACCACGGCAAGAGTTTCATGTCAACAATAATCGAAAAAGTACTCGGAGCTGGTGGCCCAGTTCATAAGACGACATCCGCATATCACCCTCAAACAATTGGCTTAACAGATCGATTTCATCGCACACTAACAGATATGATATCAATGTATATCGGACGAAGCCACGACGATTGGGACAAACATTTACCTTTTGCGATGTTTGCTCGCAACACCGCTATCCAACCAGCTAGGGGGCACTTACCTTTCGACATAGTTTACGGCCGTTCATCGACATTTACCATCGACGCCGCTTTCTTCAATGCACCAACTAACACTTCGGCCAGTATACCCGAACAGTTCATCTCGAGATTTGAGGAACGTCGTCAACGTGTTCGCTTCAACACAGACTTCAGTCAGCTAGATCGCAAGCAACGTTACGACATCGGTCGTCGCGACGTCTCCATTCGTCACGGAGAGGAAGTGCTCGTTTGGACGCCCATTCGTGCACCTGGTTTGTGTGAGAAGTTTGAATCCCGCTTCCTTGGACCCACATTATTAATGAACAAAGATCCCCCGCGAACTATCTCGTTGCTCCCGTAGACGTTTCGCGCCTCTAACGATTCGTTCGGCATTTTCCTCCTGGCTGGCCGCTTGTGAGCGCGGGGAAATGAGTGTGAGCATTTCTCATACGCTTCATATTCTTCCCTGTACATACTCATCGTCACCGTTCTGGGGCCTGGTAGTGGGGCTTTCACACAAAAAAGTAAAAAGAACTGGCTATATATATATATATATATATATATATATATATATATATATATATATATATATATATATATATATATATATATATATCGGAAAGAAAGCTGCGTTCTAAACTTATATTCAGTGGAGATATATATGTACAAAAATAAATGGTTCAATATAAACACATTAGGCAGATTGCAACCATAGGTACACAATAAGCATGACCAATGGTCAATAAAACAGCATTAAGACCAGTAACAATCGCCAACGTCGTAATTTTAGAGACAAGAAACTGCAAAGGTATACTCTAAATGAACATGTTCAATAGTTTTATTTCTTTCTGCGAAGGTTAGTGGTAGTTTGTTCCATTAACTTATGGTTCTGGGGCAAACGAGTACTTAGGTGGGCTAGTTCTGAGGTTGTATCGAGTTAAAGAGTGATTGTGATTCGTAGTTCGTATCATAGGTATAGGGCTTAAGTATGTTTTGGGGTTTCTCGTGTTCGTGCCTGTACGGTACAATATATTAGCAGTGGGCGGTGCGTTCATGCGGTTTGAATTGCAACTACGTGTGAGAAGACCAAATTGAATTTAGTAAGCCCACGTATTAGAGAAACCGCAGTGATTTTCTGAACGCAATATTGTGCACTAATGATCCAACTGTAAGCGCACTCTATACATCGTCTTGAAAGTAAAGTTAATGGTGAATTTATTAAGAACGCTTTGCTAGTTACGCAAGATCTACAAGATCTACCGGTGCCTGTAGCAGAGAAACGGCACAAAAATCCCCACTGGCTTTGAATCCATGTCACAAGCATGCTTCCACGCAGTTTCCATTGGCTGTGAAGCCACAGCATGAGAGCGCCTTGACGGAGCAGGGCGGACTTTGAAAGGGAGCGCCAGCTGCAGCAGTAGCGTTCCAGGTGTTGCGTGACGGGAGAGTGTATCAGCACGACGACTCGTCACCCCCGCTCTCCCTCTCAGAAGCCCGTGATTTCCGCTCATTCGTTGTATGCAAGCTCTCGCCTGCGTTCTAAATGCGTCTCAGTAAGGCCAAATGAAAACGCACCAAGCGTCTCAACGCGCTCGCTTGTCCGTGAGGAGTTGAAAGCTCGAAAGACTGCTCAGCGACGTTCAAGTGGACATTATTGCTTCCGCATTCAGAATTCATAAGAAATGATTAGGCGTCTTCTGATTTTTCGATACCGCTACTGTGACATACAATCATATTTGAAACGTTACGACATATGAAGGCAACTTGACTTCACCTAATTCTTCTGGAACGCTTCCGTTCCGACATATGCATAATCAAGTTTCATATTCAGTTGTCTAATTTTTTCATTCAGTTCACACAAGGTGAAGCCCCATTGTGGCGTAGTTTACTGCGTTTGGCACATCGTTTCTAAGGTGAGCAAAGCTGATAACAGCATCACTTGCTGCCAGCGAAAACAAGCCATGACTGACTTTATCCCTTTTCTTCACGTGCGATTCAGGGCTGTACACAAGCTATGAAGTAAAAATGAAATTGCATAGCACATATTTTTATGGAAGTCGTAGCTATGACGTCATATTGCATAATCTATAGTTCTTGTTGACGGATTTTTATCAGTGTTCCGGAATCATGTGCAATACAAGTCTTTGGGACCTTTTTAAATCTACGCTCGCTAGTCTTCTTAGTTGTCTTGTTGGAAGATTACTACAGGGAAGCATAGGGCTCATGAGCCCTCGATTACAGGCAACCTATAGAAGTTTATTAACAAAAAAATCCACCTTTTGGAGTGCTTTTGGCTAACAACGAGTGCAGATATTCATGACAAACATGGTGAACTAAGCAGCGTGCTACAACACAATTAGAAGAACCTAAATATAATTTTCATGTTTCCTTAGACAATAAACTTACTGCTAATCCCAAGGAGATATGGAAATATGTAAAGTCAAATAGAGGGGAGTCTAGTGCTATCCCGGACATTATCGATGGCCAAATAAAGTTATCGAAAGACACAGACAAGGCCCCCTCCATTACCAGATATTTTCAATCTGTGCTTTCTGGACCATTTCAAGTTGAAATGCCTTCTTTGACGTGCCACGTTTTTCAGCCTATGGCTGCAATTGGTGCCTCCAAAAATGGTGTGTGCACTCTACTTGAATGCCTTTATTGAAGCTCAGTTACAATGCCCGACTACATCAAATAAGACACATTCAGGACAGTGAGGTGGTGCAGCAGACGACTAGTAAACTGAAACGAAGAAGACGAAGTTGAGTGTTTCAACTCCATTTCCTCGTACTCGGGCATAAGCAATCACAACCGGCGAGACGCAACGCTAAGTTAGCCATTGTTGTATTTTGCACCGAGGCACAGAACGAATTTGGTGCGAGTCGAACGAAGTCTTTAAAACGAGTTGGGTCGTCTGTAATGAAAAACTACGATATGTTTTGGGTAGCCTTATAGTCTCTAGCTCACAGCTAAGGAGAAACGTACATGCTGTGCTCAGACGCCAACCGAGCCTGATGTTGCCTACAACCAGAGTGGTAGCGTCTGTCCTAAGGTCGACACCAAGTCAGATGAGGTCGACGACATACTGAACGGCATTACAGATGATGCCTTCACCTCAAACATATGTAAGAACTGTTCCTCGGTAGGCACAATTATCAGACTGTAGGCCTTTCGAGAAGGTTAAGAGCTGTCGCATTGCAAAGTCGTACAGCAGGCTGCCGAATGCGGCAGCGACACTACATTGGGGATACCGGCAGATTGCTGTTCATGAGATTGGCAGCGAGAATACTACTTTTATTAGAAGCGACGGTCTTCGCCAAATAACAATTATGCCATTATGCGAATGCTCAAGCAGTGTTCGAGTGAATGATGGACAATTTCCTGCGAACTTTCAAATGGTCAATATACCTTTGCTACCTTGAGAATGTAATTGTTTTTTTCCCTGATATTTGAAAGCCACCTTCAGCGCCTCGTGACTGTGCTTGCGGTGGTTCATGCTGCCTACTTTCAACTAGTCCAAATTCCGCGTAGGTCGTCTTTAAAAATCTGTTCTTGGGCACCTCCTCAATGCTCATGGGATTGAACCTGATCCAGGCAAAGTTCCCGCAGTGCAAATTTCCCACTACCATGTTCTGGCAAGGAGGTGCGAAAGTTTATTGGTGTATTTTCGTACTTCTAATGCGCAGGAGAAAATTTTGCTCACATTGCTCAACCTCTCACCAAGCTTTTGAGGAAAAACGTATCTTTCTTAAGAATACTGCAGCAAGTAGACGCTTTCAACACAATCGTTGCATTCCTTACAACTTCCCTAATTTTAGCCCAATTCGGCCCTTCTGCGCATACCAAGGTGCCTGCAAATACTAGTGGATAAGGTATCACTGCAGTTCTCACCCAGATCCAGAGTCGACGAGAGTGCGTGCTCACTAATTCCAGCCTCCTTCTTGTGACACCCAGACTCACTTACTCTAGCACCGAAAGAGCATGCCTTGCACTGGTTTAGGCAATAGCGAAATTTCGTCCGTATCTGTTTGGTCGCCCATTTCGTGGAATTACTGATCACCGTGAACTATGCTGGCTGTCCTTGCTAAAGAACCTTACAGGGAAGCTTGGCAGTTCTAGAGCAGGACGCTTCGGTTCTCTCGCCATCCAGCGGATCCCCCAAAGGCCACAGGTGCTGATTCTGACATCTTCGTTATGTCCATTTCTTATTTCTTCCATATTGGAGACGAACAGAGCCGCGTTCCTGGTGTACACTCCACCTTGGATCGTTTACGCTCTGCAAACTCTGATCGTTCACTTCACCTGTTGACTTTGCTTGATGGTACCTTACAGAGAGGGAATTTGCATTCCTAAGCAGCAGAACTCCTCTTGGTGGTTCCTATGCACCTACGGTCCACTGTTCTGCAGCAACTGCACGACGCGCATACCACTACACATCTCGGCAAAGCGCGCACATACGCTCTAAAAATTTTAACACCCTTATGGCTGTAATGCGGGTGTATTCATCTTTTCACCCTTGTAAGCACCCTTGAAACACCCTTTTTTAACGGGAAAGGGTGTTCAACAAGAAAACACCCTTTGAACGCCCCAGTCTTTCTAATTTACACCCTAATTATAAGGGAGTAAGTGAACAAGTTTACAGTATATGATAAATGAACATAGCCAGTTAAGGCGTTGATAGTGGCTATACATGAAACGCGCGCTACCTGCGCTTGAATCAGGTAGCTGGAATGATTAGATCGAGGCACCTAGGCAGCAGCGCACTGGCTCCGAACAGTGGTCAAAAATGAAGTTTCCCACTAATGTTGATATCGAACGGATGACACTAACGCGCAGACTTTGCATAGCCAGATATCTGCAAAAGGCTTCATATGATCAATGGCAAAGTATTTACAATGCTATCACTGAATACTTAAAGGTGTGCAACCAGTTAGATTGGGAATGGTTAGGAGTGTGGGCTAACGGTAAATAGCTCACCAACTTACGGTTTGTAGATGACATTGGCATACTCAGCAACGCTGCAGACTATTTGCAACAAACGTTTGAGGAACTTGTCGAAGAAAGTGCAAGTTTGATTGAGATTTAGTATGCAGAAGAGAAAAGTAATGTTCCGCCGCCAGGCGAGAGAACGAATACCATGGTCTGCGCAGAAATACGTTTATTGAGGTTCAAAAACAAGAAAGGGGCTGACAGATGGAATAGCACACTGTGGTATAAAATTTTGTAAACAGGGATGAAGTGCCTCAGACAGGCTGGCCAACGTTTCGATAGGTGGACCTATCTTCGTCAAAGGCGGCCTCGTCATCCTCGGCGTGTTAGTTTTAAAGGGTTAGTGCAGTGACGTCACGTGCGGGTGTTGTCACTGGCGGCAGTATAGTTTTTTGGCCAATAGAAAAATACAAGCACGAGGCTTACAGACAACTAAACAACCCAGAACATTACCGCAAAGTAGATAACGATCCGACATTGTCCTACACAGTGACAATTACCAACAGGCTGAAATCACTTTTGGCTGATGAATTGATAACACCATCAGAATACAAATTTCTTAAACCAAGCAACAAAATTGCCGGACGTTTTTACCTCCTTCCGAAAATTCATAAAATTCCATCCGCTGAACTATACACTGCTATTATTCCAGGCCGTCCGATAGTATCAAACAACAACACCCCGACAGAGAGCATCTCCACATTCCTTAACCACTACCTTGGTGACTTGCCAAAATCACTTCCGTCATTTGTACAAGATACGCCCCACCTGCTGAGAATTATAGAAGACATTAATACTAAAGGCACACTACCCCCCAACACAATTCTCGCAACACTAGACGTCACGGCGCTGTACACCAACATTCCAATCCCTGATGGTTTATCTTCGATAAAACAAACGCTGTCTAAACACAGTGCACAACACTCTACTGAAGTCTACCTGTCTCTCCTTGAATTAGTTCTAACACATAACTACTTCGAATTTGAGGAGAGTTACTACCTACAGATACATGGTACAAGCATGGGTACGCCTTTTGCACCAACCTACGCGAACATATTTATGGGGATTCTAGAAACAGATTTCCTATCGCGCTGCACTACCAAGCCCCACACATACCTACGATACATAGACGACATACTCATAATCTGGGGACATGGCCAAGACAGTCTAGGTAAATATGTAGCCTTTCTAAATTCTGTTCACCCAACAATAAAATTCACATCAGAATCCTCAACTGAGCGCATAAACTTTCTTGACACAACAATATACATTGACAATGGTGAACTAAAGACAACGCTGTATAGGAAACCTTTCGACAAACAACAGTACCTAGAATATACCAGCCACCATCCCAGACATTGCAAACAAGGCATCTTTAAAGGCCAAGCCACACGACTACGTCGCATTTGCGTTGAAAACCAAGACTACATAGATAGACTCGATCACCTTAAAGAAACGCTATCAAACAGGAACCACCCAAACAATGACCTTCAAACAGCTTACATCGCTGCAACCAAACTTGATCGAGCCGAGGTCCTCAAGCCCCGCCCGAGGATCACAAGAACAACAATGCCTCTTCTTACTACTAAATTCTCAAACGCACTCCCAAACGTGAATAACATCCTAAGTAAATACTACCCGATTCTCACCAGCAACCAGAAACTTAAGATTTTTCCCGACCCTCCCAGAGTGGCCTACAGACGCAACACCAATTTTAAAGATGTTCTTGTGCACGCCAAACTACAGAAAAAGAAAAAGTTGGGAACCAATCCCTGTGGTCGCCCCAGGTGCTCTACATGCAAACACATTCAATCCACTACTACAGTAAAAAGTACAGCGTCGAATTACACACACAAGGTAACTTCGGCTTTCACCTGCACATCAAGCAACGTAGTCTACTGTCTAGAATGCGCCGCTTGTAGCAAACAATACATGGGTGAGACTGGACAACAAATCAATACAAGACTCAATGGTCTCCGCGCGGACACAAAACACAATTTACCCAAAGCAGTAGCCAACCACTTTAATGAACATGGACATATGTTTGACAAAGCAAGGCTCTATATACTACAAACAAATTTCCGTTCCCCTCGCGAAAGGAAGTACACGGAATCATACCTCATACACAAGTTTAATTGCCTACACCCAACAGGAATTAATTTGGCACGCGGCAACTTAGAATCTTTAAAAGCTGTAACTTAAATCTGAAACTCTCATGTCATCAACCAATACACAAAACACATTAGGCCACCAGCCAACTTTAATTCTTAGCCTCACCTACTCTTCAATTTCGGAAAAAAAAATTTTTCCTGCCTACTACTCAATTTAATGTACTCTTTCAGGTTTCTACGTCTATACAAACTGTACGATCCCCATCTTCCATGTACACTTGCCCCCGCCCGCTTCGACACGCGTCACCCTCCTGTTTGCTATACCGATTTCGCCCCCCCCTTCCCCCTCCCCCCCTTTTTTTAGTCCTTTTTTTTTTCTTGAAACCCCTTCGACAACACATTCCGAAGTCAATATGCCTTTTTCGGCGCCTCAACCCAGAGTATCGCCTTCTGGATGCCGCCGTAACGACACCTACGTTAAGCGCGTGGGGCAGTGCCCCTTGAAAGACCATGCCGCTGCCTTTCAGTCACCCCACACATTGCACCGCGGACTCCTCGTCGCCACCTTAACTATTTCAAAATTACTCGACCTATTACTACTATGCTGTGTCTGGGTTTTCTCCTTCTTTTTTGTCTCTTGTGTTACTCGCGCACAGACCGCTTGACCGGCCGTTCTAATGCTTCAAAAACATGCCGCCAACGACTCCCCCTGAATACCTCCTAACCTTTCGCATCCCCAACACGCTCCCAAGCCCCCGTATTTCTTAAAGATTTCATTTTTCTCTTTCTTTTTCTTTCCCTCCCCCCCCTTTGTTGTGTATTGGTGCGGCCCTGGCTCCCCCCCCTTTTTTTCCTTTTTTTCCCTTTTTTTCTGCTTCTAATTCTTTTCTTTCCTCCCCGCGTGCCCACTCTCACGCTCTTGTCCCCTCGTCTTGAGAATGAGGCTCACAGACGTCGGACGACAGCGCCTGCTCCCTCTTCTAATCTCTCTCTTTAAAACCAGCCGCCAGCGACAACACCCGCACGTGACGTCACTGCACTAACCCTTTAAAACTAACACGCCGAGGATGACGAGGCCGCCTTTGACGAAGATAGGTCCACCTATCGAAACGTTGGCCAGCCTGTCTGAGGCACTTCATCCCTGTTTACAAAATTTTATACCTTATTGAGGTTAATTACTCGCAGGGGCCTCTGATCAAGGAAATTAACAAAAATAAAATATTAGCTGGAGAGCTTACGGCAGGCATTACTAAATCATGACCAGGGAGCTTATTGCTAACCGTTGCTTTCTACCGTTACTAACGTATGGGGCCGAAACTTGGAAGTTACCAAAGAAGCATGGGAAGACGTTGAGGACCGCGCAACGAGCGATGGAATGAAAATTATTAGGCATGATGATTATAGACTGGAAGACAGCGATGTGGATTAGAGAGCGAACGGGGATAGCTGATATTCTGGTTGACGTTAAGAGGAAGAAGTCGTGCTGGGCAGACATTGCAATGCGTAAGGGAGAGAACTGCTGGTCTATTGGCGTTGCAGAATGGGTGCTAAGGGAAGGGAAGTACAGTCGAGGACGACAGAGAATAATGTGGACGGGATGGAATAGGGAAACTTGAAGACACGTGGAACCAGTTAGCGCAAGACAGGGGTATTGGAGATCGCTGGAGAAGCTTTCGTCCTGCGATGGACGTCAAAATAAGGTGATGATGATGATGATGTGACGACATCCATGCTAGCTTCGCGGCATGTCATTCATGTTGTGTCATGCATGCGTGTCATGCACGTTCTGATAGCTCGATTTGCGACGATAACGGGGGGGGGGGGGGTTGTAGCGGCGTAGCCAAGTGGGGCACGCCGGGCACTTGTAACGCTCACTAACAGTAAAATTTTCGCTGCTATGGCAATGGCCCCACTCCTTCCCCCCCCTCTCACACGAAAATATTTTCTGGTTACGCTACTGTGCGGAGGGGTGTGTAAGATTGCTCTAGACCCCTCCCCCTAACTTGTCAACGGAAACGGGGGACGGGAGGGCAGCTGCCGCCGGGCCGCAAACCTTAGGCAGCCCAATTACCGGCTGCATTTTCCTTTGGACGTGAATACTGCTCTAATGCCATTACACTGTAGGATTCGTGGCGGTTCGAGGGCATGCGACTATAAAAAAAACACATACAGCCATCAGCAAGTCTTAGCTTGAGCAGATCTTTGGGAGCTGGGCAAGACTCTCACACACACAAAAAAAGCTTGGCACCCTTTTTACAGGCATTGTCAACTCTGGGTCCCACCGCTGACTGTACATTTCCGGTAAAAAAAATCACACAGGAACTCCTCTCGGATTTTTCTAAGTGTGCGTAAGCATTGGGACTCTTCCTCATCCACACGCAGTCCATGTCGTCATCAATGTTATGAGACTTGATCCGACAAGTATAAACGACAGCGCTGCGGCGACACGAGCGGCTCTGGTCGGCGGCGCAAGCGAAGTACTGGAGGTGGCGGGGCCAGGCGCGCTGGTGACGTTCCGTTCGCTTTGAGCCGTTATCGCTCTTTAGCCCTCCTCATCCGCGACGAACCATTATCAACCGTTCTCCGGCGGCGGCTGCTTGTGGCACGGCCGCGCGAACCGTGGGCGCTATTCTGGACATTCCGCCATTTTCTTCGATGCGTGACGTAGGCGCGATGCAAATAAAATGGCGCTGGTGGCCCCGTTTTGCTTACGTAACGTGACGCTAACTTGACGTTTCGCCTAAGGAACTGTAATGAAGGCACTGAATGTAGCGTTATCGGTAAGGCAAAACAGTTTTCCTCCGCAGTAAAAGTAAAGCAGCGATCTCAAAGCGTATGATTATTCCGTCGAAAACGCTTCTCGCTTCCGTCGTCTGCTGCGTACAGGCCGTCGTCTGCTTCAATAGCTAGGATGCGTGTCCACGGAAAATGGAATGAGTCATCGCATGTTGGCGCTAACGCGCTTGTTTTCTTTCTTGAGACAACATACGCGACCTACCAGTGGTGATGCGCGCACGTTCTAGGCCACGTTATCGCTATTTCGTGAAACGCAAGTGACTCAGCCCGACTCGGCTGGCTGAGAAACGGCCGAATATCACCGATAGCGTGGCGCACGCCAGAGATATCCACTAGAGCGACGCAAGCGCCGGCGCTGCCATCTCTTGTTCATTTCGCTGGTTTCTCACACCGCGGGAGGAAACTTCAAGGCGCCGCCTTGCGTACATTTCTTTTTATAAATTAGAAAGAGGCCGTTGTCATAACGTCTGTTTGTGCGAAAAGGCATTAATCTCGATTACAATACAGATGCAGCAGTGAAAAGTGGACAACATTGCTGAAAGTTTGCTATATTCAACCAATATTATTTCGTATAAACGCGTTCTTTTAAAAAACGATGGCCCTAAACACAAATGCCAACACCACCCGAGAGCGATGCAAATACTATGAGCCCGCGTTATGAACAAAAGATTTTCGTGGCGCCAAACGACGGGGAAAATGTGGCGATACCAATTCCCCGCGGCTGCCATTGCATATGGCTGCCCATTAGCATAATTCGCGCGGCTCGTCGCAGTAAAAATTATGGCGGAAAATCTCAGCAATGGCGGCCCAGCGCAACGTCACGCATCGTCAAAATGACGTTTACGAAACAGCCCCAAGGACTGCCAAGGACCAAATAAATGTGTTAGTCCATAAAATTTGTAGCTCCACGTCATGTTTCGTCATCTTGATGAAAACGCAAAATTGCATTTTGTAATACTTCCGCTTCCCGGCACAAATTTCAAAACATGTGACCTCTCGACAGCCAATCAGAGAGTAAACATGGCGGATAATGGCGGCCGTGCAGCCGCCATGCGTGTCCAGAATAGAGCCCCGTATCTTGAAAGCGAACTGCATTGTGGACAGAGTGTGCCCACTGCTGAAAGCTTCACGCGCTGTGTTCTCACCGTTTACTTCGCTTTGAAAACAGACGCGCGTACAGCTATCTTGAAAGTGATCTGCGAAAAGCGCATAGTGCGGCATAAGCTGAAAGCTTCGTGAGCGCAGTGTTCTCGCCGCTTCGGTCGCGTTGAAGCGAGAGCTAGCACGAAGGTGAATTCACTCGCTGCTGCGGGATCTATTTTGAAAGATGTCGTGCGGTACGGACTGACGGACGGATGGTTTTTCTTTGTCTTTTTATGCTATTAAGCGGCCAATTGTGGCCTCTCAGGATCGCGCGCGCCAGCTTCGCTAGCGATCCTGAGAGGCCACAATTGGCCGCTTAATAGCATAAAAAGACAAAGATAATGCCAAACGACACAGCTAAAAATTCAAACAAAGAACTGATCTTAGCTATACTGTCTGGGGAAAAGAAATAAAAAATTAGACAGCCGCAACACACGCCACTAAAGCCACCACCGCCGGCATAACGCGGAACCAACAGTTGGCAACATTCATTCGCGCGTCATTGCTTCGTCCGCTTCGTCTCCGCAACGAGAGCCGCCATCTTCTCGCGCCTAACGTTTTGTATGGTTTTGTTCTCTGCAATCCGCTCACACAGTTCATCGGTGGCTGCACGTCTGCTCGGCATCGCAATGCAGCCTGCGTCATTTTCTGGTGCTCGCGCAATCGGTGTGAAACATGTCGCATGTGAAATGTTTGATTGAAGTGCCTCACGTCCAAGTCAAGCCGCCGTACGGGTGTATGGCTGTGCGCCTCGTTCTCGGAAGCGTCGACGGGTTTCCGGCATGCGGATTTCAGGTACATGCAAATGCGTTTCGCCCTCCTATTGAGCTCCGGAGCAAAGCGTGCAATATTCCATGTGAAAGATGCAGTGCCCGTCATCATGGTGTGAATTTCGAGCGGCAAATGAGAACATTGGCACTTAGAGCACACCGCGGCTGCTAAGTCAGCGTGGAAATTGTTTTACGTTACAGTAATATGTTGCTGTCAGTCTAATCTGCGGCTTGTGGACAGCTAGCCCATTGACGTTTGCTTGTGGCAGCTATAGGTATATAAATGGAAGCGGTAATAATTTTCGAGACAGACAGACAGACAGACAACGAACTTTATTTGATCCTGAGGAGCTTCAGCGGAGGCCCCTATCGGGGACCCGCGGAAGCCGCTGGCCGCGTCCAAGTCGGGGCAGGAACGCCGTGATGTTCCGCCCTTTCTCGGGCCCTCTGGATTGCCTCTAGTTGTGTCTGGAGCGATGGGCTCCGGAGTGCTTCTTCCCAGTCGGCTTCGCTGGAGAGAGGGCCGTTAGGTAACGCGGGGCATTGCCAGAGCATGTGCGCTAAGGAACAATAGATCTCATTGCAGTCCGGACAGCTTGAATCGACGTCTCTGTAGATACGGCTGAGAAAGCCCAGCGAAGGGAATGCGCCCGTCTGGAGCATTCTAAGTAAAACTGTCTGAGACCTGTCCAACTTCGGGTGAGGAAGAGGATAGGCCCTTCTGCTAAGCCGATAGTGAGATGTTATCTCGTGAAAAGTAGCAGAGAGTTTTTTCGCTCGATGTTTGGTCGTGTTCATGGCGTTATGAAAGCTAGAAAACTAACTGGCTTGATCGTGCTTAGTTCCAACTCCAAGGGGCGTAACGTTCGCGCTGTATATGTTTGTTTTCGGTGTCACGAGTACCACTTTCATGCTTTTGTTGCATGAGAGTGGTTGATGCTACATGCCGTCAGCGCAGAACACAATAAAAGCAATTTCCTCACTCATACGTATGCAGTGTGACGTAGCAAAATTTCCAGCGTTTTATTCGGAGCGTAAATATCCAGTATAGTTTAGTAAGAAACTCAAATTCTGTCTTAGCTTAGTAGGCGTGAAACAAGTGAAACTCTCATTCCTTTTTGAATTGTTCGCCCAAACCGCACCGCCCGCAGGTGCGTCATCGGGTAATTGACAGTAGCTTCGCTACGTGAGTTGTTTTATGCGCCAATATTGCCCGGTTAATTATCCTGTTAATTTATGCCGACGCTCGTTCATCTTGATTTTAAGCGGTTACTATCCCCGAGTACCGGACGATGCCAAACTTGTGAGGTGTAGCAAACGCGGAAAATTCAAGGTGGCGTGGCTGCAAGTTCCTGTTTTTACGTTTCTTGCATTCAAAGCCAACAGATACAGTATCACTGATTTATTTTCCATTTCTGCTGTACTTGATCAATCTAATGTGACAACTGCATTTGCTCTTTAATGTTCTCCATTTACTGTGTATTCAGCTTGGCTGCCGCCCTCTCTTCAGAGGATGCCGCTGTGATAGCTCTTTCGTATAGCACATGCCTCTAGGCCCTTGTGTTTCAAGGGCTGTGGCGAGGCAGCAGTGCTCCAAGTAATTTTACCATCCTATATATTTTCTATTTTGCATCATTCTTCCACGATGGATTTTAATGTTCATAGTATTCGTCATTAGTCATCGCCATAATTTTGTAGCACGTAGATTTTACGCACTTTACAGCGACAATTTTTAGGCCAGTTCACAGCCAAGTCACATCTTCCATAATACATCGTCAACATTACCACTTGTCATGGCGCTCTTTGGCCAAACCTGCCCTTGCGCCATAAAACACCACACATCGTCATCATCAGCTTGGCAGCCAGAAAATGCTTGAATTTCTTTCAGTATCCAAGTGACAAAATATTTGACTGACGGCCGTGTGTGAAACACGCAAGATGACAAAACTGATAGCAAAATGATGAGATATTTCTATTATAGCGTTTGGACTCGACTTTTGGCGAGGATGTCGATCGACCTTGGGCCTGGTGACAGCACACCCGACATCGCCAAAGTGCAGCCTATCAGTTGAGTGCCCCTGAATGGACCATCAACATCGGAAAATGAAGCAGAGCCAGGTAGGGGCAATTTTTACTTTGGAACAGAATACTGACAGCTGCCTCTTTCTTTAGGAACTAAATAACATATTTACAAACCAATCCTTTCTCTTTGTGCACCCTACATAGAATTGTTTTTTGCTTGTTTTACAGACCTTCAGAAAGCAGTTCTTCTGAACCCTTTTTGCATGCACAAATAAATAAAGAGGAATGCACTTTCTGAAGAAATTGATGCACTGAAATTTGCGTTAGACACACAGTGGGATGCAAAATAACCAACAACTTTAAAGCGGTGAAAAAAGTTTGAAACATGTTATAACATCATAACCCGCCTTGGCATACGGATATAAATATAACAGCAACGGAGGTGCATGCAGAGAAGTGTTTGTAAATGTTTGCAAGATATGTACATTGTCTAAGAAATTGTTTTTAATAACTTGGAGCTTCTTGGTGCTATGGCAGTGCAGCAAAAGCTCAAAATGATGCCCCTGCTCCTAATAAAGCACCTTTAGGTTTTAAAATTAAATTATGGGCTTTTACATTCCAAAACCTAAAGTTTTGGAAACCTGGCTTCTTTAAAGGGACACTAAAGCGAAACAATAAATAAGTATAGACTAATGCAGCATTGTTTGAGAACCCTGCAGGCAGTCATTTCGAAAAGATAGTTTGATTATTAGACGAGAAAATGAAGTTCCAAGTATCAGTATTTGAATTTCCCGCCGAACCCGCAGCGCCAATACGTCAGCGGGACGTCAGGGACTCCAAAGTATGTTTTCGCATTTGGGCCGCGTTGGCTGAATAAAGCTTCCCGAAACTTGCCATGTTTAATATTTGGTTCCTTTAGAACACAATGTAGTCAATTTGTACCGCTATATATATTTGGTAGGCCCTAGAAGATGCCATCAAAATCCAAAACGTCACAGCCCCCAGGCGCGGGAACTTAAGTAGGCGTCGCCACCCGTATTTCGTTTTTGCGCTTTTTCTGGCTTACCAAACGTCTTATCGTTGTAAGAGTGGTGTTTCTGGTATTGTAGAACGGTAATTTACGGATGCAGAAGAAATCATTTTTCCCTTTAGTGTCCCTTTAATGTACACCTGAATCTAAGTGCATAAGCGTTATTGCATTTTACCCTCATTGGAGGTCAGCTGCCATGGCCTAGATTGAAGCTGGGACCAGCGTGACTGAGCAGCATGGCATCATAGTAAGTGGGCTATAACACCAGGTCAAAATGAGAAATACTGCTTAGAACTACCAACTTCTTGGCTCACAAGCACTTGGCACTAAGAGGAGTATGGAGTACTGACAGCGACCGTTTATGTACCAATTTCTTTTTAGGCTGACTCCATTATTAGGGTGCGAAGCTTCAATTAGTCATAACCAGCGTAAATTACAGAACCAGCTCAAAACACGCACCATGTATAGCTGGATTTGGACATGCAAATTGAGTCAATTCATGTCACCGAAAATGGAAGTGGCAGTCACACTATTTCATGCATTTTGCCGAAAACATAGTCAACAATTATGAATCAATTTCTCAAATATTCTTTTCAAAAAAATTTTTTTTCAAGCATGAAAGGAGGCGCCAAATGGTGTTCAGGTGCACGAGCGGTTAGTTGCACGGCACTTCTTGCATGTGTTCAGTGGCTTCTTTCAAGCTTGAAAAAAAAAAAAGAATTTGTTGCACCTACTGAGCAGTAGAAAGCTGGATTGGGAATTTTTGAGGAAGCTCTACAATTTTCGCACTGACACTTTTGCTTTGAATAAAATATTTGAGCATTAAATAATTGTTAATAACTAATGACCTAATTAGGAAAAATGCAAGAATTGGTTTCACTTCCTCAAAACGATGGCAAACGACATTACTTTGGTGCTGTACAACTACGTGGCACTTGTACATATTTAAAGCTTGCACATGTCATACAGACCACCTGGTAATTACAAGGCATATATAGAAGTGGCCAAGTTGTGTGAGCCAGCCATGTGTAGCGAATCATGAGAAACAGCCATGTTTCTTTGACTTAAGGGCATAATAAGATTTACATGCTCGACACCTTGTATCTGTGTGCTCTAGGCCTGTTCGTAGTTTAGCTGCTACATAAACAATATTTCTCCACGTGTAAGCTCATATGCATCTTTCAAGTATATTGCCTCGTTTGTCCAAAATTAACCATCTTCGCGCTTCCTTCATTATGTCTTCATCTGTTGCTGTGCTAAATTTTTAACATGCAACTGCACAAATTTTCATCTAGTTTTCATATTTCCTCGTTGTTTGGTGGCTTTATTTCTGAACAAGTTGTTTTCGTTAAACCTTGTTGCACACAGCAGTACACAGCATTTCTGCTTAGAGTGGGAATTGTTTTTTTTTTTCAGATTGACATTAATACATCTTGCCTGGGCAATGTAAGGCATTCTACATAACACGGCCCTGCAATAATGTTTTATATTGCATTCGAGCATCATGCAAAACTGTTTACTTACCAGATTAGAATGTGTATAAGTGTTGGAAGTAACAGAACTGGAAGAAACCAGCAGATAATGAGGCCAAGGAAAGCATACAGGAACATGTTTTAAGTTTTTTATATAAAGTATAGCAATGAAAAATTCTAGGTAAGTGAAAGTGGATTAAAAGATATCCACCTGTGGGTGGAGAACGGACCCATAACCTTCACATTACACATGTGATATACTAACCACTGTGGTACTACGGCCGTGTTCGAGCGTCGACAATCTGAGGGGCCATTGTGGACGGTTGAATGCTGCCTCGGTGGCACAGTGGTTAGTGCATCGCATGCCTAATGCAAAGGCTGTAGGTTCGTTCTCCCCCCATGCCTGGTTGTTTTTTTTTGACCATTTTCATTTCCCTTTATCATTTCTACATTTAAATAGAAAATTACAAATAAGTTTCCACGTGCCTTCCCTGGCATCTTCCAGCTGTGATTCAGAAAAATTTTCACCCTCAGTATCCTTTCTTCTCGTTTGGAAGAACAGGAGCTTCATTTTAAAAATAATGAATTCGCCTTGTTCAGCACCTCAATGTGGTCTCAAATCTCATCACAGCATGTGTATTACTAAGTGAAGTTTTTGTTAAGATGATGATATAGCATGGGACCTAATTAGTAGCCTTTGTGTACGGATATATGACTAGTCTAATAAATAGGAGGATTTTAGGAAGCACTTCTAACATGGTCTGAGCATGTGTTTAAAAAAACTAATCTAGCATGATTTCAGGCATAACTGTTGCCCCTGAAAAATATTTGGATCATCTGCATTGGCATTGTTTTTGGAGAGCACCAATACTGCTTTGATAGAAGTAGCCTCGTGGAACATGAAGCATCGCTTCTTGCTGAGTCAAGGAAATATTATCTGCATATCTGAGGTGCATGTGTCATATGCTCGAATGCTGTGTAAAGGCTGCTAATAAGAAAATTACTTAACTTGCCTTCTAGAGATTGCTTCAGTAGTCTATGCTACTCGATCATAAACAATTTACCATAGTGAGCATTCATCACAGTTGGCTTTGCAATGTTTATGAAAAATACCAGAATTGCCTACTAGACATGTGACTGCACTAAAACTTGGAAATAATGACCAGTAAGATTTATCGGACAGCAAAACTTGGTTTATTACTCCTCTTTCTGCCATAGTTTCTTACAGTAATTACTAGAGGGAACTCTGCTGCTGGAGTCGTACCACCATGGGAATGATGGGAAGCACATGGATTTGTCTGATATTCGTGCTTGTGAATTCAGACGTTCTTGTGGCTTCGTATATTATACGCTATATAAATCTTATTGTCGTACATTTCAGCGCAGTCTATACTCTTCGAAGTGCAGACGATGGCGCCAACACGCACAATTGCTATTAATTACAACGATTGAGCTTGTCCAGGTGGCCAAATCGAAAGGCACCAAGCGTCTCAAGGCACTGGTATGCCCGCGATAAATTCATCAGGGCGTTGCACTCGCTTGTCATTACATGCCTCCGTGGCTTAATGGTTTCAATATCAGACTTCTGTTCTAGAGTTCCTGTGTTTGAATCCTGTCGTCGGACGATTTTAATGTTTATATATTTATTACGCAGTATATTGTTGAAAATGACTAGTTTACAAAGTCACAAAGCCGTTTGAAGCCAAACAGATAAAGTTTAGGCAAATCCATGTACTTCCCATAATTTCCATGCTGGTACAGCCGTTCTTGTTTGATCTCCTGCGGACACTAACGTCAGAGTTCCCTCTAGTAATTATTGTATGAAACTCTTATTTCTGCACCTCGCTCGTGCAGAAGCGGCACCACACCTGCTGCGTAAACATGCACTACCTTTCGGCCAAGTGCAGGGAATGCTGTGAACTCGCCCTGTACAAAGCCTGCACTAAGTAGAACAAATCGCAACATGCAGTTGCTGCCACGTTGAACTGGTGGAATGAGTAGTGAAATCAGCACCTCCTGAACTAGTTCAGAAAGTGCGCGTTAATCAAGTGGAGATTATATAGTAACAGAAGTTGGGTGATTCTGCATTACATTCACGAAATATACTCCATGATACTTTTCCATTTATTTCCTCAGTTATTAAGAACCCCTTTTGCATTAGCCGTTAACCCCCAAGTTAATTCCGAAAGAATGTACCAAATTTTTTACGTACTCAATTTTTCGGTGTCATTCTCATTCTAAAAATATGTTACTTCATTGGTCTCTGGTTAGAAATAACACAAAAATAGGAGCTGCTCTTGCGGGCAGCTTTCCCTCAATGCCGACTGTAATTCATCTGACAATAAGAGCAGCGTAACATCGGGCAGAAAGAGTGCGACTCGTCATTGGCGATATTGGTACTACCTCCAGTCACTAGTACAGCTTGGGATCAATGGTTAAAGGTTGCGACTTTGTTGCTGCCCAATTTTAATTCTGCAGCTGTTACACTTGGTTGTAGCGTGTGTATGTACGTGTGCATGCATTAAAATGACTTCACGCTAGAGCAAAGCAACTGTAGTGCAGAGAGGCATTAGTCATCTTTATATATTTGCTTTGTAAAGATGCACTAAGTTTATCTTTTGCAGTATAGACTTGGCGCTCATTGGCCAAAGATGCCATTGTGCTACTAAAACCTATCAATTAATTCGCTTTCGGTCTGTGAGTTTTAATTTGTTTTTCTTGAACTGTGCAATTCCCACTCACAGGACTGCATGTCATCTCAGGTGTTCCTTTTTCAGTCAAGAATGTTGAGGTTGTGTTTGTGAAACTCGATTTCTTGCCTCAAACGAGCTTGTGCAAACTGACCAAGCTGATAATTCTACCTGCTTATATATTAAATATGTTGCGGTTATGAACCCTCATAATGAATGACACATAGTATAAAAATTTTATCTAATAAAACAATTTAATGAAATTTTTCATGTTTTTCGTTTTCATGTTCACTTCTCTACTCTAGTGACCTGTCTGCATGCCTCACCTCTTTTTTTGCATGTTAAATATCGTATAAACTTAACCATGCTTTTTTACCACAATGCAGGGTAAAAGGTTCGGGTAACACCATGCATTCAGTATGGTGGCCCAGATGTGTATGCAAGCAACCTCCTTCATGTGGACCAAGAACTACTCTGCAGTGTCTCGCAGACTTCCACGCGAAGCCCTCAACATTCTCGTCTCAGTGGAATGGCTGCTCATCTATCTGCGTGTCCATCACCAAGACGGCCAGTTGTAAAGCTCCTGTACCCGTTTTAAGAAAGCTTAATGATTTTTTTTATTTAGTTTTCATGGTTGGCCGTAGAATCTTAACATTTTTGATGTTTCTAACATTTTTACCTGGCACAAGGTGGTACAATAACATTAAACCAGTGTAATGTATTTAAGTGTTGCTCACTCTAATGCCTATCTGGTTTTGTTTGTGTTTAAGAAATTTGAGTGTCTGATGAGGTAACGACATTTGAATTTGTCATCGTGGCTCGTTTCAATGAGCTGCTAGGAAATAAGACGCATAGCTTATCACACGCCAGTTGTAGCATTTTTGTTTTCATGAGTGAAGTATACACGTTTCAAAAGATGGAAAGTGGGGAAAAAAGCCTCAAGAACATAATCATCCTAGGATTGTCATGTCCTTAGAACTCTGCAATGATACATCTTGGGAGCACATTGGTCGTAAAGCCGACAGGTATACTTTATAAGAGAATAGCTTGCACTCAGATTTGCCACGCAGTTGACGGCTGATGGCTTTTGTTTGTCGTCTTCATGTTACTGCTATGTATTCAATATTCATTTAGATGTGCTGCGGTATTTTGCAGTCACCTATACATATATATATATATATATATATATATATATATATATATATATATATATATATATATATATATATATATATATATATATATATATATATATATATATATCTTCGTTTCATTAAGTATTTAGTTGAGAGTTAGCGCTCATCCCGTCTGCTTCTAGTCTGTGTCCGTGTCGTCACTTCGCGCTACAATCCAAGATCATGTTACTGTACCAACTCGCCCAACTTTCTATCCTTGTGTTAAAGACACACTCAGACTTGTTCTTACTTATGTGACCGGTTATTTTTGTGCTTTATAATAAGATGGAGTGCTTTTTGAATGAAAACATGTAATAGTTCGTAGTCAGGTTACTTAAAAAAACTGTTCTGCTTAAAATTTATTTGAGCAAGCCTGTGCCATTATTCGGTGCTTATGTCTTTGTACTGGTATGGTTTTACTCCTTATTTTCCTTTTTACATTTAGAATGTGCAAACATTATTATGTAACCATTTCTCTTAAATGAAATAAATACTTTTCTTCTCACATTTCCTCACAAATTTTACAATGATTTTGTTCAATTATGTAACCTTAGACTAGCTGATTGTTATTCTGGTAGCTTAACTTACAGTGCCTGTGGAATATTCAATGCAAGCACATGGGGAAAAATAAACTAAATTATTGCGTATAAGCAGGTCACTGGCCGTAAATGGAGCATACATATATTTCAGGAAATAGTGCATGCTTATATATTGAACAGCATGCACAGCTACACATGCTGTTTTGTTCGTAAATGCTGAAACGTTATTCGGCGTGGAAGCACTTTGTTCTTTGGCTTTCAGTGCGACCTTTAAGTCATATGTGTGAAAGTACTAATAGAAGCATCCCGTGGAGATAAATGGCAACTTTGATGAATAGAGGTATAAAATGTGTGCTTAAAACGGCAAAAAACTGCTTGACAGGCACACGTATGCTTCTGTAGTACTGCACTTGTTACCGTCGCCAGTCCATGCATTGCTTGCGCTCTATTGCATTCAGTATGAGCTACAACAACGAGCTGTGGTGTCTTTCCCTCCTGGTCGAGCTGGTGTTGCGAAAATTTTTGGCCAAGAAAAGTGGAGGTTTTTAATTATTTCTGAAATGCATGTAACCATGCTTTTGGCTGTGTGCTGTTTCCACGGGGTTATAAGTACTGGAGCACCAAGGTGCGGGAGATCCGGTGTCCTTAGTGCAGCGCGCATTGTTATTGCGCTCTGCATCCTGCCGGCAGCGTACTATCACTGCAGAGGAACATTACGAAAAGCATGGCCTGTGTGCCTTGCTGCAATGGCGAAACCTTAAATTGTTTGCCTGAAAGGGTCGCACGTTATGCTACCACATGACGGACCAGAAGCGCAATATGAGGACACCTCACAGATTCTGGCTTATACTGAACAATGTAGTACCATAGGTAAGGCTAGGCAGCATTCACATCAGCTAGTCTGCCCATTAACTACATGGCTGTAGTGAACGCTAAAATACTTGCAGAGATAACACCCTTTTGGAAGGGTTTTGTCCATGCTACACCCATATTGAAAGGGTGGTGTCTCTGTTACACCCCACATAGAAAGGGTGTTGTTTGTTTTACACCCATAGGCGAGGTGACGTCATATTAACACCCCTTCTTTTGTGGGGTGTTAATTTGCATCCCGTTGCTTGGGGCGTAGCAATACACCCAAAAGGGTGTCACCCTTGGGACAAGTCATTTACACCCTTAAGGGTGTTAAAATTTTTAGAGTGTACGACTCAGTACGGTGCCCTTTCTTCTGGTCTATCCTTTACCGTTTTGTGTGCCGATGTACCACTGCTTCAAAACTGTTCTCTCACCTCAAGCACCTTCCTATGCTTTCCTCTGAATTGCTGGATCCAATCGAAATCCCCACCTACAAATTGTTTGTATTTGCGACCAATAATGCCACCCGCTACGCCTTTGCACGAGCTCAGCTCATCTGCACCCCGGGCGTCGAGCATTTACTTCTGCTAAATGTTAAACTGCATCATGGCACTCCTTGCCAGCTCCTCACTGATTGCGGATGCTGCTTCTTGTCAAAAGTAATTGATGACATCCTTCGTTTACGCCCTACTGCACATCAAGTAGCCACTGTTTGCCACCACTAGAAAAACGGCCTTAGTGAACGCCTCATCAGAGCACTCACCGACATGGTTGCTATGTACGTCTGCACAGGTAACCACGGCTGTAACGTCGTTCTGCCGCATATGCAGCCATGACACCCCTGCTCACCCCCGTTTTACTTACTATTTGGCCGTGATCCTGTTTTGCCTCTGGAATGTATGTAGTCGCCGCGCGCTCACGCTCGCGATGCAATTGGGCTGGCTGCCAAAGCTCGTCAGATTACGCACGTACGCCTCGCGGATTTAAAGGGTCACCTAAAGTGCTGCTACGACAAGCACCATAGATACGTCAAATTTTTACCTGGTTGGCTCCTGTTGCTGTGGTCATCATCTGATCCTCTTGGCCACAACAAAAATTCTTGTCGCTTTATTGAAGTCTCTACAGGATCCCACGACTACTTTACCTATGTCACGTATGAAATTGTTATTGCCGACTCGGGTGCATCTTCAGTTGAACCAAACACGGGCGCTCTTCATGTTACCCGTTTAAAGATCTACATGCCCGCTTTGAGTGCCCCACTGTAACATTCTCCAGGACGGCACTCTATTGCCGGTGGGTAGCGTCGCGGTGAAGAGAATGACTAGCGAACAGAACATTTTCACAGAAAAAGGGGTTTTGAATGTAAGTGTTGTTTTAGTACCTTTAGCAGAAAACCCAATCCCTTCAATTCTTGTTATAGCCTGTCTGGTACCGTACACGGTAGCGTTGAACATTTTAACATCTTGGTGTTTATTTCTTTTGACTTGTCTTGCAATAAACATATAGGGCATCTAACTGGTAAGGGAAATGATGCGGTAAATTTAATTGAAAGAAATATCTGCATCAAGATGCCTCAAAAATGCTCTGTATATCACTGTCGTGCCACCAATCTTTGAATATTCCTGTACAGTATGGGATTGTCATAGCGAAACCCGAATTTGGGGCCCGGAATGTGTTCTGGTATGGGTCATCATCGTGGGAAACGCCAGCGGCACTCGTTTCGTAGTAGTGTCTCCTGCAGCTGCCTGTTGCGTGACCACTTCCACGGTACGAGCTGGCGTTAGCCGAGGAACCCTTGCGCCTGCTCCTTCTCGGTCACCGCCTTCGGGCCTGGCATGGGACTTAGGAACAGCGTGGTCTCCTGCGCGCTTCAGCAGTTCCCAGCGCCGCCATTGAAGAAGCGCATTGCCGGCGTAGGGAACATCCACCCGATAACGTCGGCACCACCTCAGTGAGCGTCTTTGTCCCTCGGATGTGGACTTCCACACAGCGGTCTCAGGAGGACGTGGTCAGCGGTTATCAGTGTTCTGGTTAGATCACAGTCAGATCGCAGGAGTTCGAGGGCAGTTGCCAAAGGTATCGCCGGCGGCCCCATTCAACCGACGATCATCATTATGCGTGATCTTCCCCTCCTGCTACCTGCGTGGGTCTTCCAGTGTGGTCTTTGTATAGTGATATGACAGTGAGCTTGCAGCTGCACCTTCCCGCGACCTGTTACGTGCAATCGCTAGAACGAGGTCGGGGAAGAAGACCAGACCAGGTGTGCGTCCGAGAATGGTTTAAGTTCTTCGGGTTCCTCGAAGACCTTGGCGACTAGGACTTTGCATGCCCCGCTGGTCCTCGTCCGGTGCGGCAGTCAGCAAGGTTTGCCATCCACGCCTGCGGGGATGGCGTGTCGTCTCTGCAAGTCAACGTGGACCAGTGCTATCATCAAATTCGCAGATGGAGGTGTACTATAAGAAAGCTTGCATGATGAGAGGCATCGGAGCCAGTGGTGGAAGAAAAGACGATAAAGACGCAAACAATGGCACGAGCGGTGGCGCGAGCAGTGGCTGCACGCCCTTGGGTCTGGTTGCCCTGAACTGGGGCCTATTGGCTTGGTCTGTGGTATCACGCCGTGCCCACAGGCGTTATATTTTTTATCAGCAAAAGACATTCATTTGGCTAACGCGTGTAATCTAGAAGCAGGGCTCCTTTTAAAGAAAGTGTGTCACATTGCAAAGCACTATCAGCTCGGCAGGAGCGCCTATCCCCCGCCCCACGCCAAGCTCTTCAGGGCTCAGTCTTCACCCCCCCCCCCCCTCGTATGCTGCAGACCGGGTGCTGTCCCAGCCTAGCCAGGGTCAGCAGTTACGCGGTCTCGTTCAATCCCGATTGTCCGGATTGCGGAGATCCTTTCTGCACTTTAGAACACATGCTCTGGTAGTTTCCCACGCTACGGGAGCACGGTAATCTCACCACGGAAGAAGAGTGGGAGGAGGCACTCAGGAGCTCCAACCTCTCTGCTCAGCATTCCAGAGTGCCCGGGGTGTGGGGGTCAGGCACGGCCTGCCCGTCCCGACGTGGGAGGGGCACGCGGCGGCTTCTACCTAATAAGAGGGTTTCGGAGTTGCATCTCAGGACCACAATATATTTCGCTAGCTGCCTGCGTTCAAATCAGTATGTAAAAGGCATTACTGCCAGCATGGATCTATAGTTTCCGGTCGTAGTCTCATGGCGTTGTTGCTTGGTAGCTACGGCGTTGCGCTGCTAAGCACGAGGTCGTAGGATCAGATCCTGGCAGCGGCGGCTGCATTTCGGCTGGGGCAAACTAAAAATAGAAAAAAACGGCTGTGTACTGTGCGTTAGGTGTACGCTAAAGAATCTCAGGCGGCCAAAATTGATCCGGAGTACCCCTCTGCGGCATGCCTCATAATGAGGTCCTGGTTTCGGTACGTAAAACTTCAGAACTAAAATAGTCCTTTCATTTTATCAACATTATTTCGCATGAACACGCGACGTGCTCACTTCGGCATTTGCCTTATGTAATCAATTTACAGGATTTCCAGTTGTCAGGATTTGGTCTGCGAACGGCATTACATAAATCAGAAAATGAAGTGGTTACTCTTTACCCAATGCATTCTTTCAACTTACCAACTTTCCAAAGATCTTTAGGATTCTTCACCAGAGTGACTACGTTTTAAGAAGCATTCTGATTATTAGAGGAAAAGTGTTAGAGAGCTCACGGGAAGAATGTTTGGCCATCCGGCGTTATGGCACGAAAATTCAATAGCAAAAAAATTGGTGGTCGAACCCTCAAAGTTTGGTAGGAGCCATACCCACGATCTCTGGTGCTAATGTGGGCAATGTAAATAGCCCAAAGTAGCACCAACGGTTAATTACGATAGAATTAATTAAACATCTCAAACCGATGACCTTTAGTGGGAGTCGGACGCATGAGCTTTGGTATTCATTAAGGCAAATGTAATTACGGGGCAGGTAATAAGGATTTAGGTAATTAAGGCACTCGAACCCATGACTTCTTGGGGTTGTCGAACCGACTGGGAGTTATGGTCGCGCCGGCGACATCTCCAAGTTGGATTACAATAGTCGTCAAGGTCGACAGTCGAACTCCTAACCCTTGGTGGTAATTAGGGTAAAATAAATGATGTACAGTTAATTACGACATGTACTTGAAGCCAGGACCTTTGCTGGGAGTCGAACCCGCGACCTTTGGTGTTACTGAGGGTAATTAAGGCCCAGTTATTTAAGGTATGACTGATTAAGGAACTCAAACGCACGGCCTTAGGTAGGAGAAAACGGGTAATAGGAAGTAACAACGCATTAGAATGAGGATGTTATACCGACATCCACCACCTGCTGTGGGTTTGCCCTGCACTGGAACCGACGAGGCTCCGGCACCTCGCAGCAGCGGGACTCTCGCCGCATAATCTGAGCCATTACACTGCTTGGACGCAGGGACCGCATTATCGATCCCTCTTGGACTTCATTAAGTCAGCAAATCTTTTTTCATTCATTTAGTCATCCTTATTCACCCCCATGTCATACCCTTGTATGCCCTGAGGCATTTATGCTCGCATTAAAAAAACGTACAATGAATGTCTCCTAAGCGGGCAGGCTTTCTGCGTCATCCTCTTTAGCGTATGCTAAGTGATTGTCAACTTTTGGAATAACTGGTTGCGTATTATTGAAACAACTCTAATAAATTATGTGGCATGCATGTTGTGATGTAGCGGAGGCTGTTTAGTTAGTAATAAAAGTGGATCGCTTCATTTAAAACGACCAATTGAACCGCACATTACAGGTCATCTAAGAGTATGACGAGGCTTCAGTGTTCTGGATGGGACGGTATTCTGCAGCCACGATCTCACTGGCCTTCTTCTTTAAAGGCGTAAATGATACGAAATTATTTTAAGTCCCTACGACGAAACATATCGAGTGTTGCGATAGCACTTCCGACTTCATGCTAGGAAGCGCGTCGACCATGTGTAGCGATCGCTTTCGCCTGCTCATAATAATAATAATAATAATAATAATAATAATAATAATAATAATAATAATAATACTAATAATAATAATAATAATATAATCTCAATTACAAATACGCAGTTTGTACAGATATCCTGGCTAGGTGTTACGAAACCTTGCGTAGGCTAAGCATGCTAGAAACTTGGCAGTCAGGGCAATGCTTTCATTAACCTTGTTGCAGACATACTAAATGCATTTGAACCAAAAAGAAAGGAAAAAAAATATGTATCACAGGTTCATCACGTCAACATAGCATGCAAACAACACTACATGTTCAGATGAAAATATGTAGCACATAACAATCATTAAGTTGGAGTGAAAATCCAACAATATATAAAGTTCCAACCTATAGAGACGATAAACAGCAACAAAATAAAACAGTGTGGATAACATTGTCTCGAATTACTGTTGGCAAAGATCACACTACAACAAAAGAGAATATATATACGTGAAAACTACTATACTATCATTACTTTCAGGGCCTTTTTAATACAGACAAATATTGCTGATCCACTACTGAACTGGGAAGGTTATTGAACAGGTGGCGATTACATCCCCTTCTTTGTTCGTTGGCATAGGGGGTTCTTGTACGGGGAACTACAAATCTGGCATGTTTACGCAAAGCAACACTTTCATGGACAAGTTCGCGGAAACCACTGCTCCAAAAATAGCGCATTACAATCGTCAAATTAAAGAAAGACTCAAAATCGGGCATTCCCAAATCTCGCAATAACTTAGCTGTGGTTTGGTTGTACGGAACACTTTAGTATGCGTTTTAATAGGCTATCAATTTGAAGTTTCCAAAATTCACTGCATTTAAAAAACTGGAAATGCCGTACCTTATATGTGAGTAACGTAAAGCCTGCATTATATTTTTTTAATAGTAGGTGCATAACGTTTATACGGTAAAGTACACATGCAACATCACATAGCCACGCACATATTCGAACCATCTGCACAGTCCAAGATAAGTCTGTCTCAAAATAGACTCCAAGGTACTTGACATTGTCCGCGTATTGTACTGGGCCACAAACACAGTCTGAGCAATTAGAACCATGAAGGAAGACAGGTAGACTTGTTCCAAGAGCCTTTAACAGATTTCTGATAGAGGCTAAGCGCGTTTTCGGAGCACTCGCTTTTATACGTTTTTTTTCGAATCCTGTTCATCATACTTTTTATGTCGCTTTGAAGTAAAGAGACCGCTGGTTCATAATTCATGTGCTTAGAAACAAGCAACGTATCATCAGCATACTGGACAAACAACTTAAAACCAAGGGGAAACAAAACTGAACCCTGTGGAACCCCTGCTCCAAGATGCCGCGAAGACCTCTTTAGGTCACCAATACATACAATCTGAGACCGATTTGAGGGGTAGTTTTGTACAAATGCTTGGAAATGTTCCCGAAACCCGTAATTTTGTAGTTGAGCACATAGGATGCTGTGGCTTATCGAATCGAACGCCTTAGATACATATAATAATAATAATAATAATAATAATAATAATAATAATAATAATAATAATAATAATAATAATAATAATAATAATAATAATAATAATAATAATAATAATAATAATAATAATAATAATAATGTTCATTGCCACAAAATATACAAAACAACAGAAGCAGGCCGGTCTAAGCCTCAGTTGGTTTATAGGACGGTGCCTATAACATGACACACATGGCAAAAAAATAAATAGATGAGACATGTAGATCAAAGAAAAACAAATGAATGACAAGAAATGAAAGAGAACAAGATATCGTTTCCTTATTCTACTTAAATCAGAAGAAATTGAAGAAGTAAATATTATGATGCAACTATGTTTTGCATGGTAATTTTACCATAGGTGCTTTAATAATTCTTTTAGAGTGCTTTTCGAAGTCGCGTTGATTTCATCTGGTAACTTGAAGGTGTCTGACACATACGCACAGCGTCTGGTTCTACCATACTTTGCAGCTGAACGAGGAACTACATAACGGACGTGTTTTCTAAGTTCCCTTGCAGCGGCACTGTCTTGTTCGAATGCGGAATTCGAAAAATATTTGACGACAGCTGTTTCGATAAATAATGATTGAAAATTCGGTAGACCAAGTTCACGGAAGATGTTTGCAGCGGTTACTGTTGGGGAATTGTAGGCAACATTTTTAAGAATATTTTTATAATCCTGTCTACACTGCATCTCCAACAATCCGAGTAGAAGCCGAAGACTGTAATGCCGAAGACTGTAACACACTGTCACCCAGCGCATGCACAATAATTTTCTTAGAGACAAGAGTGCAAAACTTTTGATGTGAGACAGCAGCCAAGCGACTGGCCTCAGTTCAGAACGAATGAGTGATAAGTGATGTTGCAGCGATAAGTTACTACC